>NC_135486.1:127499914-128099914 GCF_052094955.1 Ictidomys tridecemlineatus
GACGTAGCCAAATGGCTCATTCCAGGGGTGCAGCCAAATAGACCTACCTAGAGACAGAAGGATGCAAGCAACTCATCAGAAACATCAATTCTACAACATAAGTTTCCTTATCAGGGAGCTTCTAGGGTAAAACAAATGCCCCTTATTTCTTCCTTTGTGACTTCATACGGTCACTGCATTATTTGATTAATATTAGCCCCCCCCTCAAAAAAATCCCACTTAAATGTACAAAGAGCTAATCCGACAACAAGAGGAAATGGGAGACGGAGGCACATAATTTTGTTCTTTAGCTTGATTGGGCACAAAGACCATATGGTTGTAAGAAATCAAAGAACATTTCTTCCAGTGCCCAGCCAGAGTGGGATGACAGAAGCCACATGCTCTTTGTACACAATGTCATTCTGCCTCGAGACATGTGCTCTTAAATTTGTGTCTCTTGGGAAAATAAAGATCCCTTCTTTTGAGCTGTAAGTAATTAACTTTCGTGTCTGAGTGGGTTTGTGTTGTACATTGGACCCGTCCCCTCTGGGCTCTGAAGTTGGTGGCAGGGAACTGAAACATGAAGGCCTTCGGGAGACTGGAAAGGAAGTTGGCGAAGGAGGACTCAGGTGAGAGAGCTGTGGAGGGAGACAGCAAGCTTGGCCCGGCTCTCGGCTCTGTGAGTAGGGAAGGCTGGTTGGGGAAAAGGACCAACTGTTCCTTCTGAATTCCCGGGGAGTGGAGGTTACGTGAGGCCTTGCAATTTGTTGGCCGGAAGGATCTGTTCCAGCTGCCAGGCCACCGTTACCAATCCAAAACTGCTTCTGAAAATGAGGCCAGAACCCACGTTAATGAAGCCTAATTGCCTCAGAGTTGTTGTTGGATTAATTAGCAATATTGCTAGGAGCCCATGTGCACAGGGTCAGTAAAATTCATAGTGGGTCACATTTAAATAATCTCCCTCCATTCAATCAGTGTTTGTTCTGTCTGCTAAGCAGAGTCCTGGGCAGACCCAGTGAGACCAAAGGGACTGAAGTAGACATCAAAGGACAGGGGTTTTGAGCCAAATCCAAGTCATATAAGGTAAAAAAAAATAATAATAATAATTTCTCCTCCTGTAAAATAAAGGGAATGGACCTAGTCATCTACCAGTATGCTTCAATTCTAAGACAAAGTCTATATTGTCTTCGGGAAGTTAAAAATTCACAATAAGGTAAGGAAAATATACATAGGAGAAAAGAAGAATATATTAATTCCATGAATGCAGTCCGTCATGAATGTTTATTGATCAGTCTCTACTATTAATGTGCCACAATGAACAAGCACTATACGAAAGACTGTAGGGTAAGCCGACCTTGCTGACCTTCAGACACTTAGAGACCACTAATGAAAACCATGAAGAAATGCATAGTTCAAACAGGCACCGAGCAGGGAGTGTCTGCCCTCAACTCGGGGAGTGGCTAAGAGTTGCCAGAGCAGAGTGCATGGTGCTGAGAAATGAAAAACAGAAAGAAAGAAAAATATCATCAAAGAATACAAAATGTGGTAAGACCGACACGGAGAAAGCCCGGGTAAGGCAGGAAGGTGTATTCTGAGAGGAGAATGAGAAATGGGCAAGGAGAGGAGCACCTGAATGAGGTCACAGAAGAGCATCTTAGTTTGGAGCTAAATTCTGGAAGCCAAGAGAATCTCCTGGAGAAATATGACAGGAAGACATCAGATTTGAATTCCCTGAGCACTAAGAGGCGGTGAGGAGATGAATTGCTGGGGGAGAAGGGTACAGACAAGGGAACCCATCGGGAAACTTTTATAGTCACTAGACAAGCAATGGTGGTGGCCTCTCCCTGGGCATGAGAATAGAGAGAAGAGGTGATGGATGGATGTTTTGGTGGTAGATATTGTAATGCTCCATGACCGACTAGATGTGGGAGATCTACAAGGTTAGGGGTCCATAATGGCTCCCAGAAATCATAGCTGGATGTCTTGAAGAAATGGGTACCGTTTACTGAGTAGACAATATGGCAGGAAGAAGTAATTTAGGTGGAGACTAGTTAGAGGAGGACGTACCTCCCTTGGTGAGTCTGAGTCACATAAACTGATGGGGATCCTAAGACACAGTCCCAGCAGGTAGCTAACAGTGTGAAAGATGTCAATCTAGGTGGGAATTTGAACCATGAATGGAATTGGTGTTTTTCCCCAGGAAGACTGAGAAGAGTAAGAAGACCAGAGTGATATTAAATAGAGCCTCAAGGTCTAAAGAACACTCTATGGAGGACAATGAGGAAGATTGAACCCATAATTAGGAAGAAATCCAGGAGGACATGGTCCACAGAAACAGATAGTGAAAGAGTTTTAAGGAGTGGGATCAAAAAAGATGAATACAGAAACGTGTCCATTGCTGCTTTAGGTTGGGAGGGGTGTGTAAAGAATAGATAAAGGAAAGTTGGGATGGGTCAGTACACCCTGTAAGCATGTGTGAGATACCACACAGAGTCCCGTTAATATGTACAAGAAGCAAATGTTTAAAGTAATTGTAGAAAGAATAAAAGAAAAGTATCTATTGGCTTTGGCTCCATGGAGTTCACTGCGGATCTTATCAAGGGCTCTCTCTGTGGAGAGATGGAATTCAGACAGCAGGGCACTCAGCAAATCCTCCATCTGTGAGAAGTGCTTCAGGAAGAACAGGCAGCTCTTCCCAGCAGCTAAAATGTAAAATAGAGCAAATACCAGACTGCGTCCCAAGAAGAAGGAAGAAAGGTCTTGTTTTCCAATATGGCGGCAACGTGAGCTTGTTTTTAGATGGAGGAAAGAGTCAACGAAGAAGAGGTTGAAGATAAAAGAAGAGGTGCTAATTGGCAAGGGAAGTCCAGAATCCAAAACCAAGGTTGAGGGGCCCATGTGAAACAACAGGATTTCACATTCTCTGTAACAGGGAGTAAGGAAGAAGTTAAGACGCGTGAAATTTTAAATGCATTAACACAACAAATCAGGGGACATCCTCCCAAGAGCTCTTGGTTTTCTCAGGAAAGGACAGGATTGGGAAATGGTGGCAGTGTGAGGTCAACTGTTGAAAGTGGCCACCAGTGGGAATGGGAGGAAGTATTGCCAAGGGACAGGGGTCATCCGCAATCTCTGAGGGTCCATTTGGGATTTAGACCATGAATGTTGTAACACCACCAGCCTCATGAAGGAGGGGAGAGTCCACTGGTTAGGCCAGTCATGGATAAGTAGGCACAATGCTTTCTGCCCATATTCTGGTCCCACTTCTGTTCCTTTCCCAAACCACCAAGTACCGGGAACTTGCCAGAAGCTAAACTGTGCTGCACTTATTGTTAAAATATGTCCTCACTTGCCCCCAGGATATGCATTAGCTGGTTCACCCTCTCTGATCTCTTCAGTAGGCAAGAAGTTTGGCAAAAACAACTTGAAGTATATGGATGATATGCCAGAATACATTCTCTTGTCATGTATAACTAAAAGAACAAATAAATTTTCTTAAAAAAAATTGAAGGGGAAAGTATTGGGGAGTGATATTGGCCAAATTATATTATCATATTGTGTGCATATATGAATATACAGCAACAAATCTCATAATTATGTACAACTATAATGCACCAATTTAAAAATGTAGGGGAAAAAATCGAAGCCGGACACAATGGCACATGCCTGTAATCCCATTGACTTGGGAGGCTGAGGCAAGAGTATTGCAAGTTTGGGGCCAGCCTCAGCAACTTAGTGAGGCCTAGTCTCAAAATTTGGAAAAAAAAAAAAAAAAGGACTTGGCATGTAGCTCAGTGGTAATGTGACCTTGAGTTCAAGCCCCAGTACCGAAACCAATCAACCAACCAAAAAAGACAAATTGAACTTTTAAAATTACTTAGTAAAACACATTTATTGTAAAACACATCTAAACATAAAGAATAAAAATAAACACATCAGTAATCCCAAAGTATATTGAGTATTCCTGCAAAAACAGAGGGGTGGGTGGGGGGAGACAGACAGACAGAGAGTAGATAGATGATAGACAGATACATAGATACACAGAAGAAATAAGAACACAAATGTGGAAGCAAGTTTGTTAATGTCAAAACTTAACAAGAGAGGGCTGGAGTCATGGATCAGTGGTAGAGCGCTTGTCTGGCATGTGTGAGGCCCTGGGTTTGATCCTCAGCCTCCCCATATAAATAAATAAAAGATCCATTGACAACTAAAAAAAATATATGTTTAAAAAAACTTAACAATAGATAAAGAGTATGCGGGTGGGTTTGTACTCTTCTTTCCATTTTTCTATAAGATTGAGACAGATGAAACTTAACTAAAAAAAAATGAATGAATCACTCTAAATTTGTTAAATAGCCATAGTACAAACTTTGGGACCACTGCTCTATTGTATAGAAGGTCCTCGTTTTGGCAGGTAAATCGTGTTTTTCCTTGATTTCTATTGATGTTGATTTTCTCCCATTTTTTAAACATTTCTTTGACCAGTTATATGAACTCCCTCGAGCTATTAATCTCACGGTGAACGATTATTTAAAAAAAGGGGGGGGGTCTACCAGTTGGCCCAATTTAGTTTTTTCTCTGGGTTGTTGTCTGAGACTTGTTCTGGCTTCTAGGAAATGGGCCATAGGAAGACTGTCACTCCTAGAACGTCTTGACCTACTGTCAGTGTCTTGCCACAGCTCACGTTAAAGTGCATCCCACTAATGGACCAGAACAAACACTGTGCCCAGCAGGTCTCATTCTGAGCCCTGTGGATGACCAGCGCTTCTCGATGGTTCCTCTTGGTGACGTTCTGCCAACCCCTCGACATCGTCTGACAATTCCTCTTTCAGGAGATCTTTTTTTTTTCCTGTTCCCCTAAAGTGATTTGGTAGAATATAGGGCAATTGTAAAATATAAGACGCCAAAACACATTATTTGGGCAGAAAATAACGACAGCGTTAGTGAGTGCTGTTTCCCCACAAGAAGGACACGTCACCGTCCATGGGCAAAGAGAGGAAAGGCCCTAGATTCAAAGCCAGACAATCTGGTTCCAGAAAATGTGTTCTTCGCCCCCTCTTTTTTTGAGGGGGGTGTATATATATATGTTTTTATATGTGTGTATAAACATATATATAGACACATATATAACATACCTATGTCTACACATATAACATATATAATATATACATATGTTTATATAATCTATGTTTTATTGATGCAGTAGAATATTGGGGTTCACTTTGACACAATCGTGCATGCATGGAATACAATTTGTCCCACTGCCATCCCCAGTGCTTCCTCTGTCCCACACCTCCTCCCTCCACCTCCTTCCCTCCCTATACTTTACTGGTCTTCTAATTATTTATGTTTTAAATTGGTGCTTTATAGATACACATAAAGGTGAATGAAATTCACTGTGATATATTCATGCATGCGCAGAGCACAGTTTGGTTAATTTCACTCCACACCGCCTCCCTGTTACCATCCTTCCTCCCTCCCCTCTGATCTATCTTCCTCTGCTCCACTGATCTCCCTTCCATCTTCATAGGATTTTCACATTCACCCCTTCCCCCCCCCAATTTTGCCCTAGCTTCTGCAAGAGAGAAAAAATGTGCTGCTGATGACCATGCTGTTCTGCTCCTGCAAGATAGAAGCACCATACACTGTGATGCATTTTGCAACATAAATATGCCTAAAATGCTTGTGCATAAACAAAGGGATTGATCATCTCTTCTGGGAGAACTGAAAAGTTCACCATAAAAACCCTTAACACTGGCTGATAGGAAACAATCATCAATGACATTTACTGTACTTCCAAATAATGTTTTGGAGAATAAAGAAGTCAGAGCACTTGTTCCAGTTAATGATCATTATGACCAAACTGTAACCTCCCACTAGAGGGAGTGACGTGTGAATAACATGTCCACAGAGACCCTCCGCTCCCAGGCCAGACCCCAGCCTGCAGTCCTGGCTCAAATTGGACCTTTGTTCCCAGACTTGTTGTGTATAGGTCTGTTGCTGAACTTTCCATGTGAAGTTCAGCCTGCATTTGTTTTTTTAGGTTTCTAGGACATGAATTGATTGAATTTGTATTGACTTATTTTTCAAATAAGAAATTTTGGTCAGGATTTGGTAAATTGAAAAGGTAAAGAATAACCTGCTCCAATTTCTTACTGAACTACTACATTCTTCATTGTCACAAAAATTACTTGAAATCAGAGTTGAACAAGTTATTCATTTGCTTAAAAAGCCTCCAGGAGTAGCTTCCGAATAACAGAGAAAACATTTGGCCTTTGACATTTTGGGACTGGCTTATTTCATTTGGCATGATAGTATCTAGTTCCGTTCATATACCAACAGATGCCATAATCTCGTTCTTCTTTATGGATGAGTAATATTCCACTGTGTATAGATTTCTTTATCCATTCATCTGTTGAAGGGCACCTAGGTTGGTTCTATATCTTGGCTCTTGTGAATTGTTTTCTCTGATATTCAGAAGCTAATCCAAGTAGTAGGGAGGGACAAAGAGAGAAAGAGAAAGAGAATAAAAGGGAGAAGGAATTTCATCAAAATAGAAGAAAGATCAGTTAAGTAGATGAAGGGGATTGAGGAGGAGGAAGAAGAGTTGGGGAAAGGGAAGAATTATGCAATGAATCTGACCAAACTGTTGTATGTCCATACATGGATGTGGCACCGTGGGTCCAGCTGCGGGTGTGTCCACAGGACACTAATTAAAAAAAAAAAAATTAAAGTGTAAATGGATTGAAGAGGAATCAGTGGAGTGGAGGGAGGGGAGAAGAGGCAGGGAGAATGGCTGGGGACTGAATTGGAGTGGGTTTTATTTCATGCATCTGTGATAATGTCAGATGTTATCGTGGTGGTGTATATAACTAAAAAAAAAAAAAAAAGTAAATTTTTTTTTTTAATTTTAAAACCTCCAGGAATCCCACATAAAAGTTCACATCCAACCCTTTAGTCCATTGGGAAAGACTTGCCTAATACGAGGCGCATCCTTCCAACTTCTCTTCCCATCGTTTCCTCCAACAAATGCCAGTCTTCAGCTACACCACATTTCCATTTTTCTCCCAATATTTCATGCTATTTTTTTAAAGTTTTTATAATTTTTATGTTGTCTCTCATTAAAGTGCCTTTCCCCCCACCCCTCGTACAAGAGACCAAACCCAGGGCCGAGCACTTGCTAAGTAAGCTCTCTGTCACTGAGCTACATCCCAGCACCCCCCCATACCCACCCCCACCTTTTTAAATTTTTTGTTGTTATTGTTTTTGAGACAGGATCTTGCTAAATTGCCCAGGCTGGCCTTGAACTTGTGATCCTCCTGCCTCAGCCAGTAGATGGGATTACAGGCTTGCACCACCACACTGGGCTCTTAGACTGTCTTTCTCCTAAGTGTACAGATAGTACTATCTATCAGCTATTGGTACATCAATACACACTTTAAAGACAACTCCTGAGAGAAGTCGTCCATGGCCCCCTTCACTCACGTCTTGGAGAAGTTCTATCATATTTCTCTGTGCTTCCTTGCTCGGTGTATCTATACCTATACAGCTGCACACCTGTGTCTGTATGTAGGTGTGAGGCCTGTCTGTGCGTGCATATGCCTATGTACGCTAGCACCGAGGCTGACAGCACCCATCAACATTTGTTGAATTAACATTTCTAAGAAAGTGCAGACACAGCAGGAAGAAAATAAAATCTTACTCAAATAAAAAATGGGGCTTGAGAACCGAGCATGGGGGTGTGCGGTTTGGAGGAAGAGAAAAAACATAAACCAAAACTGAAGATTTTCCTAAAAGCTCACAATGAGTGAACAGCTCAATTGAAAGAGACTGTGAAAGGCGGAGAGAGGGAGACACATTTTACCTTAATGCCAGCCCTGGGCAGAAGGGAAGATGGCTTAGATGTGGGGGAGAAGGTGCAATTGTAGTAACAAAGTGAAAGAAATTTAGCTTTGAAACAAGGGATCCAGAGTGAAAGAAGAGTTAAAATATTTATAAGGATAAAAGCAAGTGCTACATTATACACTAACTGACGGGCCATGCAGTCTTGCAGCAAATCTCTGGAGTGAGGCTTTTGAAGTTCTCTCTGAAGAGGCGGAGTGAGCACATGCAGGCTGAGGCTGCCTCTCTCCCCAACAAAATCGAAAACTCTCCTCTAACATTGTACCTATTTGTCCTTGCTGGCTGCAGCAAATCCTTTGTCTGCTAAGCTTTTTTTTTTTTAAAGAAAGAAAGAAAGAGGAAAGAGAAATCCTATTTAACTAACTTTCAGAGGTTATCTCCTCATAATTGAGCTCGAAAGGAGGCAAGCTGCCTCTTCTTTGCCAAGGTCGTGGGTGACTCTTGGCCAGACATCAGGCAAAAAGGGGCAGGGGTTCAAGGCAGGGTTATGTGGCCCTCCTCCACCGTGGCTGCTTCACAACTGTTTGAAGGAGATGGCTTTCTTCATGTCCTGCCTAATCATCTTCAGAGCCAAGGGGAGGACAGCTGAGATGGCAACCTCAAAATAGAATCCAGGAAAAACCAGCCCACCCTGGCCCTCGGGAGGCTGGAGCTGCGAACCACAGAGACACCACCTGCAGCTCAGGGTCACCAAAAGAAAACCAGGCAGCAGTGTCACGTACAGGGAGGACGATGACGGGTGTCGCTTATAGGGAGGACAGGTGCGTGCAAACGAAGTCCATCTGAGATATAATCGCCAGAGAACCAGCCCCAGCATCTGGTTCATTCCCTTAAGCTCCACCCGCATCCCCATTCACAGAGGAGTTAGCGTGAAAAGATGGAGAATAATGTTCTTTGGATGTTTACTGAAGGGAACTGGAGGATCGAGAGACGGGTGAGCGAGAAATGAAAGACGGAGACCAGGCAGAGATCCACACGAGGGTTTATCTGTCCGAGCTGGTGAGTGAAGGCCACGGGTCCATAGATGGAGAGAGGCGATACAGGCTTGGGTTCTGGGACTCTTGCGGGGGAGGCTCAGAGCTGGGCGGGTCCTAATGCAGGTGGTTAAGGGTGGGGTTGGTAGGAGGGAGTGGTGAGCCTTTCTCAGAAAGGCCCTTGGATGGAAAAACAAAACTTCTTCTTTAAAATGGCAGCTGTCACTCAAGATGGCCGTACAGATGCTAAGCAAGGTCTGATGTTCCCCACCCCACTTTTTTTGTTGTTTTTTATTGGCCCCTTGAACAGGGACATAAGTCAATCTTCTATAACTGCTTCCTGCTGGGAAAGGGCAGCATTTGAATCCCTCATTAGGGATGCAGGCGGAGGTGGAGTGGTGGTGGAATGCTGTCCCCCGGTGCCCCAATTTTTAGTGAGAGATTGGGGTTCTGCCGTCCTTCAGCCGAAGAGAGCTGTGGTTTTCAAAGTCCAAGGTCCTGTTGGGGTTGTTTTATCTTGTCCTTTACTAAACCTGATTGACATAAAAATAGCATTCCTCCCGTACGTACCTACGAAGTCCGCCTTTCTCAGCCTTAAGGAGATCAAGGCTCCTTGGATTCTGCAGAACCACAGCAGCTGAAGAATCCAGCTGGGGCTGGATGGTTGGTATGGTTTGAGCCAGTTGCTGTGAGTCTCCTTGAAACTGCAATAATAGTAGTCCCCCTGGGAGGGGAGTGCAGAACCAGGGAGGAGGGCAAAAATGAAGAAGGGAAGGACCGTTCTCATGGTTCTGCAGCATCCTCAGAGACGGAAGGAAGACTGGGGGTTCCGGCCTTGGAGAAATGCAGCCTGAGAGGGCCTGTGGGTGGAGGAAACCGTTTTAAATGGGAGTTCTGAACCCCAAATGGGATGCCCTCAAGGTGGGCAGCCAAGGGAGTGGTAACAATGACCCAAGAGGGTCCAGTCCATTTTGCAGACAGATGAGAGGAGGAGAGGGGCCTGTTGGGGGTGTTAAAATGTCTATGAGGGGAGAAGGAAAGCATAGCCCCCAACTTTGTGAGAATGTCCCTTCCCATAAGGGGAACAGGACACTGTGGAATGACCAAAAAAAGGAGTGAGTAAAAATTAGCCAAAAGCGTAAACAGGGCTAGGTGTCTGTAAGGGTTGGTAGCAGGCCCCCAGAACTCCCTGAGGACTGACTATGTATCCCCAGTGTCCAGGAGGAAGGAGACAGGCCACCTGAAATGCGCAGAGTTACCGTGGGCTACCACAGAATGACATAGTGGTCAGGTGGTGGGGACCTGGGCCTCGTCAGTCCTCTGCAGCCAGTCCTAAGAGTTGGCAAGGGGAACCAGGAGGGCCGGATGGCCAGGGGCCACTACCGGCTAGGGGACAGTCAATGTAGGATATCTCTTTCCATTTTCCCAAACGCTCACAATAGTTGAAAAGATCCCTGACAGTATTGGGATGTAGAGTGCCATTAAGCGGCCATTTAGAGTCATTATCCAAAGGATATTGAGGCCAGATCCGAGTGCAAATGGATAAGTTTGGGGGGTTTTAGGTCCCGGGTGAGAGAGAGAGAGAGAGAGAGAGACTCTAGGTTAGCCAGAAGGCAGCCTCGGGGACTATAGGAGAGAATGGAGGAGGAACTACCCATGGTGAGATGGAGGAGGTGAGTTTAGAAGTGTCTAGTATCACCTGGTAGAGAGGACGGTAATGCTCAGGGGGTCGTCACCACCACTGGGTAAGCACTGGGGACAGGAGCCCATAGAGGCACTCAGGTGCCCTGCCGGGACTATGTAGGGGCAGAAGCCATAGAGATCAACCCAAGGACGAGAGGTCTCACCAGGCACAACTCCCAATCACCCTCAGTGGTTTTTCTCAAAACCCAGGACCCAAATAAACGGCCACCTGTAGACCCCAGTTCACAGTAGGGACTGTGAAAGCTGAGGCTGGGGGCGCCCCTGACCACACGGTCACCCTGGGAGTGCCAGACAATCAACGGTCACTTCCTGGGACCCAGAGGTCATTTAGGTCGACCAGAGACAGGGGTCTTACCTGAAATGTCTGGTGGTGGGTGCAGAGAGGGAGTTCGGCAGAACGGAGGGCCTGGTCCCATGATGGAATCTGGATCAGGGCCCTGGGGACGCTCAGTGACCCTCGAAGAAGGGAGCAGGCACACCAGAGAACCCAATCCCGGTCTTTGTACCAGAATGAAGGGAAAGTGAGAGAAATGAAAGACGGAGACCAGGCAGAGCCTCACACGAGAGTCTATTTGTCAGAGCTGAAAAGTAAAGGCCATCTCTCTAGAGGAGAGAGAGGCAACACAGGCTTGGGTTCTGGGACTTCTATGGGGCAGGTTCAGGAATCAGAGCTGGGCCACCTGCGGGTCCTAATGCAGGTGGTTAAAGGTGGGGTTGGTGTGAGGGAGTGGTGAGTCTTTCTCAGAATGCCCTTGGGCGGAAAGGGAAGCTTTTTTCTTAAAATGGCGGCTGTCACTTAAGATGGCCATGCAGATGCTAAGCAAGGACCTTATATTTACAATGTCCCAGGGACTTTGACTTATTTTATTTTGCTTGGTTCTCACAATAACCCTGTCAAAGAGGAATGATTATCTTCAGTTTCTAGTAAATTCTCAGAAAAGTTACCTGTTCAATGTCATGGAACCAGGAAGTAGAGGGTCTGGATTTGACCGTAGGCCACTTCATTTAAGAAATCTGTCTTGACAGGTGTGGTGGTGCATGCCTGTAATCCCAGCAACTCAGGAGGCTGAGGCAGGAGGATCACAAGCTTGAGGCCACCCTCAGCAATTTAGCAAGTCCCTAAACAACTGATCCAGACCCTGTCTCTAAATAAAAAGTAAAAAGAGCTGGGGGGGTGTCACGGGCAATCACTGAGGGCCTGTTTAGGATTTTAGACCATGAGTGTAACAAGACAACCGTCTCAGAAAGGGGTGGAGACTCCAGTGGTTAGGTCAGGCAAGGATAAGTAGAAGCATCATGTTCTGCCAGTATTTGGGGTCTGGCCTCTGCTCTTTCTGGAATCCACCAAGCACCATGGCTAAGTGGTCCCTGGGCTCAATCACCAGGAACTATTTCTTATCTGTATTATATTATCTGTATCCTCTCAGTCCAGATAAGGAAGATGCAAAGCTAAGAGATACCATCTTACAGTCTCAGTGAACCCCAGCCTGGAAGAGAAAGAGGCTCACAAAGAATTACAGTATAATGCAGAATATTGAGTTAAAATGAAAGTTAGCACTAAGAACAAAGAATAGACCTATCTTCAGGGGTGGGATCCTGAAAGAATTCTTAAGTGAGACACCTCCAGAGAGGCATCACCCTGTTGTGAAGTCCCAGCCTAAACCTCAGATCTTTCAACCCCATACAACGAACCTCGGAGAAAACCTGAGGGTTTACTACAAGAAACCCAGATGCAAGCGCAGAAGAAAGAAGAGAGAGAGAAGCTGTTGGATACGCTCCCTCATAGGGACAGTCCCTGGTCTTTGCTGCAGAGAGAGGGAGAAAAGAAAGATCACCACCCTGCGCAAGTGATTTAGAGTGGCCACGCCCCCTAGTGCCAGCCACCCAATCACAGTGTGGATACTAATGAATCTGATTAGGGCCCGCTCTGCTCTGAAGGTTGGGGGGTCACAGGGCAAATAACAAAACTGGGAAAAACTTTCCATCCCCTAAAGTACCCAAGAAATGGAAATGAAAGAGGTTCTGTTGTTTGGGAAACGAGAAATTCAGTCTCACAAGTTGGGAAAAGGTGGAGACTAAGAATTGGAGGCAGCATCAATCGATGAATGGATTAAGAAAGTGTGGAGTTTTACTCAGCCGTGAAGAAGAATGAAATTAGGGCGTATGCAGGAAAATGAACAGAGCTGGAGAACATTGTGCTAAGTGAAATAAGTCAGGCTCAGAAAGTCAAGGGTGGAATGTTCTCTATCACAGGCAAAAGCTAAAGCCAAGTAAGGGGGCGTGGGGTTGGGGGGAGAGTGGGTCAGGTTTCCTAAGGGATACAGGGAACCTCAGTGGAGTAGAAGATGGAGGGGAAGGGAGAAGGGACGGAAAGGGGGAGGAAATTCAGAATGAATTTGATAGAATGACATTATGTGCGTGTAGAAATATACGACAGTGGATTTTACCTTTATGAATATCTGTAAAGCACCAATTAAAAATATGAAGTGAGTGGGAGGTATGCCAGTAGGGTAGAAGAAATGACATGTGGGGGAAGGGAGGGGAGGGGGAGGTGGAAGGCGGGAGGGGAGGGGAAGGGGAGGAGGGAGGGGAGGGGACGAGAGGCGGAAGGGGAGGGAGGGGGGGAGAGAGGGTTAAGGAACGGGGAGGGATGGGGAGGGAAGAGAGGAGGGAGGGGAGGCGGAGGGAAGGGGGGAGGGAGGGGAGGCAGGAGGGAGGGAAGGGGAGGCAGAAGGGGAGGGAGGGGGAGGGAAGGGGGAGGATGGGGGAGGGAAGGGGGAGGATAGGGGGAGGGCGGGGAGGGAGAGGGGGGGGAGGGGGGAAAGAGCCAAGGAGGGCCTGAGGACTGAAATGGAGTAAAATAAAGTCCATGCATGTATGACTGAACCTAACTCTTATGTTCAACTATAATGCACCAGTAAAAGAAAAGAAAAAAATTGGGGGGCAAGAGACCAAGTTTCAGCAGTCAAGTTTGCCGGGGAAGCACACGGAGCTTCCTGGGCCTCTTCTTGGGCTGAGACCAGGCCCTGTGCCTGGTGCAGGTCTTGCTCCTGTGACTGCAGCCTCACGGGGCTCTCTGACTGGAGGGACCCTCCGGATCATGAAGGGAAGAGGGAGAGAATGGAGCCGGGCACTCCCTCCCCAGGTCCGTCGCCAGCCCCAGCTGAAACTGAGCCCGGCCGCTGTGATCTCCTTGGTTTATTCCTTACCCACAAGGTCTCCCCAGTCTACACCACAGAAAGTGGATTCTGGAGCCAAACTGCTCATTTTTCCAACTCCATCACTTGCTGGAGAGACCACAGGAACTTTCATAACCTCCTTGGGTCTCTGTGTCCTCATTTGTAAAAGGGGAATTATTTCAGTTAGTTTTTTTTTCTGTATCCTCAATAAAACACTCCCCGCTAGAGTGGCTTAAAACAACCTCCGTTGATTAATTCATGGTTCTAGGTTGAAAATTTATGCTGAGCTCCTCTGGGCAGCTGGAGTCAATTGCTAGTTGTTTGGCTGGCCATCAACAAAAAAAACTGTCCAGCAGGCTGGCCTGGGCTTGGTGACCAAGAGTGGCAAGAAAGCAGAGCCCCAGCCCACAGGCACAGTCCATGTCTCTGCTCACACCATGTCCATTTGTCCATCAACCAAAACAGCCATCTGACCTTGCCCAGCGTCACTGTTGGAGAACATCACCAAAGGGAGTGAATAAAGAGCAAATATACAAAGAGTATAAGACAATCAAAGAGTGTTATTACTGAACCCAACCCAGGACTACCAGGGGTATTACAGAATATTTGGAAGGAATAAATAATATCATCACAAAGAAAAAATAAACACAGTTTCTGATATGCAGTGAAGACTCAATCAATGTTATTCTACCATCCTGGTAGGTAAGAAGACGGCTCCAGGTTCCAAATATAAGGAATTCTTCCATTCCCCTACATAATAGCCAACAGCTTAAGAGAAATGTTTTCTTCTCCTTTTTAACACCCTCTAATCCTTCCCCTGGTAGGAGATATAATTTATTTATCAAGTTGATTTGCTTCTTTTCTTTAATGCAGGGGTTCTTGATGTTGTGATCTGAAAAAGGAGGACTATAATCCCTGCTTGTCCCTTGAGCTCACTGAAACAACATATGTGAGCACATTTTGCAAAGTGTCAATCATGACACAAAGTGAGGGATAGCACGTTCAGGCAGCATGGCCTTAATAATTCTAGCTGCTCTTGGTTGACCACTGACTGTGATCAGGAACTTTACATGCATCATTTTATTTCATCTTCCTGCTCCTCTTGACTAAAATGTGTCTTCCTCTTACGTAAGAGGTGATGGAGCCTCAGAGAGTTTAAGGAATTTATCCAAGGTCACACAGGTGACAAAAGGCTGAACCAGGCTTCAAATCCATACTGCTACTGTCCTAATGCCCCTGGGGATATTAGGTAATATCTGGAGACATGCTGGGTTGTCACATCTGGAATGGGGGTGATGCTACTGCCATCTAATGGGTAGAGTTCAGGAATGATTCTAAAGAGCCTGCAGTGGGGCTGGGGTTGTGGTTCAGTGGTAAAGCGCTTGCCTTGCCCTGGGTTCGATCCTCAGCACCTCATATAAATAAATAAAAAATAAAGTCATTGTGTCCAACCACAACTAAAAAAAAAAAATACATTGAAAAAAGAGTCTACAGTTCCCTGGACAGTCCCATTCCCCAATGAAGAGCTTCCTGATCCAACATGTCAATCATGCTGAAGTTAAAACCCCTTCTAATTAGTAGTAGGATGCAGTCTAGCACAGTGGATTAGTTAGTAGTCTCCTAAGCTATAATACTTTACTCACTATCCATGTGACACTGGGCAAGTCCTTTTAACATCCTCATTCTTCTGGGAGCTACCCACACTCAAGGCTAGGGTATTGCATAAGTGTGTAACTCTCTGATATAAGTGTGTACTCATTTGCCACACCTCAAGGGCACAGCTAGTCAGTAGATGATGTAGGATTTAAATTAACATAGCTCTAGCATCTAGGGTCTTAATGACTACAGTACTTGTGACGTACTGCTGTGATATTGTAGCAATAATAGCATCTTTAATTATATTTACTGAGTCTCTATATGCATAAGTTACCCACTGGTAAAATATTGCTGTGTAACAAACTATTTTGAAACTTGGAGGCATTCACAAATATTTATATTTCACATGTCAAAAAAAAGGAATCTAGCTCCTCACCTGTGAAATAGGGTTAATGATCATCCCTCCTCCTAAGATTATCATGAAGGTGAAATAAGTTACTACGAAAAGGGGTTGGCATTGAACAAGAGCTTAATAAAGGCTTCCCATCGCTGTATTTAAAAGCCATCCACACTGCCATCCCTCTTTCCAACCCATTCTCTGTGCAAACTGTCCCAACCCTGTTCATCTTTTAGGCTCATGGTGATTTAAAAACTCTAAAGCCAGACAGCTTAGGTTTCCTCATCTGGCTCTTGACCGATAATTTGACAGCTCAGGTGGTCAAGACAAAATGAGATGCATTTTCTCATTTAATCCTTAAAACAACCCTAATGAATTGGCACAATTATTTTATTGTACTGATAAGGACTTGGAGGATACATTCATTTGCCACGAGGTAGAGAGTGAGGATTTGACCCATCCTCCCAAGTCTGTGTCTGCCCCCTCTCAAGATGCTGCCCACTCTCAGAACCATCAAAAATGGACTTAGAGGGTCACCATCCACCCTTCCTCCCACAAAGAGAGTATGTTTGTGAGCAGAAGTTAAAATCTAGCTCTGCCTCTAAGTAGTGTCCATGACCTCTCTGAGCTGTCATAGATACAAAAGACCCTGACTTTGTTGACTGTTGGTATCAGATACAGTATTTAAAGACACTCAATATAAAGGAGATGTGGGCCCTCTTTTTGGAAGCAGAGATCTCCTTAGAGTGCCTTAGAACCTGCACTCCTTGGCTTTGAACAATGAATACACCAAGGGTCTTTTTTGCAATCCTTGAAATCCCTCCCTCTCTGAGCATGACCTTGCTCACTTATGGGGGTTTACGGAGCAAGGTTGATGGCCAAGTTATGTATCTGCAAAATGCTGTATGGATACCTATAGAACCATTCCAGCCGTTCAGCCAGCTCTGGGTCACAGCACATAAACGTGAGGGTTGAGGAAAGGTCATTTAATAGGGCCATTGTCCTCTCAGCCTCGCTGGTTCAATAACTTTCTCAGCATTTTGCAGAAACTAATATTCCCCAGATTGCTGTCTGCACTGCACTTCTTCAGAGGTTGTGACTTCTGAGCTGTTTCGTGGAGGCTGCTGGTGAACCTCGCTTACTCCTGCCATCTTCCCCAGGAGCCTCTAAATTCTTGCCGGTTCTCTTGTCACCGTGCTGGTGCAGATGACGCACTGCTCTCAAGGTGAGAATTCCTAGGCAGGAATGAGCCCTGGTGCGTGGCTGGAGAAATTACTAAAAGTTATCTTTGCAAGGACTTTCTCATTTGCAAGATGGGAAGCTTATAATATCAATGTCAAGGGCTAATTTGAGAATAAAATTGGTCAAGTTCATTAAAAGAGCTTTAGAATGTGCATAATTTTATTTTTAATTTCCTACCTAGGAATTACCTTTGGTACGATTTTGTTCAGCCTCTCCGATGTCCCAAAATCTGATAAAGAATCTACCTGCATTGTTTCACCTGGTCCTCCTCCTAAGACAAAGGACCCTTTTAAAAGGTAAGCAGAGGCTTCCAGAGTTTAAATCATTTCCCCAAGACAGCAAATTCAGAACCAAGTCTATCATTGTCAAAATTCCAGCTCTTACACAATGGTGTGGTCTCTGGCTTTTTCCAAAAGAAAGAAGAGAGAAAAAAAAAACAGCAAGAAACCAAAGTTATTAAGACAATTGTTAGTATTAAGTCAATCTTAATATTAAGACAATTGTTCTTTCTATTGAAGTTCAGAAAAATGATAGTGAGACAGATAGCTAATGTGTACAGACTGATAAATTGCAAAACTATTTATAATCCTCACAACAACCCTGTAAAGTAAACATTTGATCCCCCTTTGACAGATGGAAGAGTCAAGGCTCAGGAGTCCAGAGATCCAGTCAATCAAAGAAACAAGACTTGGACCCAAGTATCCTGGGACCCACTTCTACCCTCTTTCCACTCTTGTTGTATTTGAAGTTTGGAACAGCCATTTACTAGCTGTGTGATAACTGGAGAGTCAGTTACTTAACCTCTCTGAAGTTCAGTAACCTCATAGGTAAAAGGAAGGCATATTTTAACTAAGATGCTCATGAATGATGCTTGAAAAGTTCCTAAACACATCAAGCACTCAACAAATAGTAGCTGGAACTATTATATCACCCAGCCTCAATAGACTAACACCTCACTTTGTATCATGCGTAACAATGTGTTAACAATTATTTCAGTAACCTTAGAAAGCAATCAGGGATTGCCTTTTTCGGATTATCACACTGAGATGGTGGAGAATAATAATACTTGCTCAAAATCACACACGTAGTCAGGAAAGGGTTTGGGGTTTTGGTTTCCAATGAAGAATAATTTCCATTGCTCTATATAACGTGTTAAATGCGATACATGCCATGTGTTTATTTATTTATTCAACATCTATCACGTCATTCCTCAGGTTTGAAAATCCCAAAGTTGAGTTCAGTTTTCACTGAAGGGTGATCACCTTTCCAGGTAGAAAACCAACTAATTGGATAACTGAAGAGACATGCCCCCTCAGTGGCATGAATACAGTGTGTTAATCTCACAGATACTTATTGAGCATCTACTGTATGCCGAGAAATCTGCTAAGATTTTAGAGAGAGACAGCAGACTGAGGCCTTTGTGTCATCTAGAGAAGTCTCCAGATGCAATGCAGGATCACACAGGCCACCATATAGGTGCTACGAGACAAAAAGTAAGCCATCAGACTCACCGAGAGGGGCCAGGAGACATCCGTGAAAAAACCATGCCTGAGTTGAGACATGAATGATAAGCAGGTGTTAGAGCCAGGCAGCTGTTGTTACAGGCAGAGCAAAGCATGCACAAGGGAGGAGCGCGGTGCATGGGAGAGAGAGAAGGAATCCTTACAAAGCTGAATCACACAAAGGGAAGAAGCAGAAAGTCAGGCTAGAGAGGGAGGAAAAGGGACATTTCAGACTTGCTTTAGAACTCCCTGCCATGTGGTTCTGACTTTCTCTGAAATTCCATGGAGAATCGCTAGGAGGTTTTCAAAAACAGGAGGGGGGGGAAAAATCAGGTTATCACTGATATTTTTTGGAAATATTGCAGTGTTTGGTTTAAGGATGGATAGACAGGAGGAACGGCAAGGTGACAAAAAAATGAGACCTATTGTGGCGTCAGTTGCACAACCCAGGCGAGAGGTGGTGGGTGGCAGTGAGGACAGAGAAAACCAAACCAAAGCACAGATCCACCTTAAAAGACATTTAAGGTGGAGTATATGCATATCACTGGGCAAGTCAGTGAGACTGGTCACATTCTCAACTCCATTATTTTTCTAGTGTTTTCACTGGGCAAATGAGTAGAGCCCAGCCCTGGCTGATCTGACCTGGAATTTAGAGAGCCACCAGAGATAGGTATTGGGGGTCAACTCAAGAATCCTGCAAATAAAAGGTGAATTTTGACTAGTGAGCATCTTTCCCAGAAACACAGAGACAAATCTCCTATCAGAGAGGCCAGGGAAAAAACATACCATGGGCAGCCAGGTCTCACCTACCAGGATGACGGTTGACACATCAGCACTGTTGAAGCAACAGGGCCAGTAATGGCCAACCGCAAACTCCTGGAGTCTAAAAGTGTCTAAATTGGACTCCTGACAGCTTCAAACTCAAGAGGCAGAGCCTGCATCTCAAACAGAAGAGGGAGAATTGTCTAAATGCTTCGATTCTTGTAATTGAAGCAATTTCACATCATTTTACATGCCAGCTTCCTGACAGGATAACCAGTTTGAGCTGAGTGTGGGAATTCAATTATGTATCTTCTGTCTGCATCTTTGAAAGAAAACAACCCAACCGGCCTGTCAAATATCCAACATGTTTGCCTGTTGGAAATTGCTATCTCCTCCTGACATAGGAAATGTCTCTGCAGAAGAGAAACCTATTTTATTTCACACAGGCTAGCATAACCCTATTACAAAACTTGACAAAGAAAACATAGAAAAAGAAAACTACAGACCAATTCCCGCTATGAATATAAAAACAGAGTTCCTAAATAAAATATAAGCGTTATGAAATATGGCAGTGTAATACCAGAGGCTTTTACATTAAAAATTAAAACAAAACAAGCATGCCCACCGTAAGCCTAATTATTTAACATTGCTCTAGCCAATGCAATAAGACAAGAAACATAAATAAATAAACGGTATAATTATTGAAAAGGAAGTGGCAGCATTTCTCATTTGCATATATGGTCACCTACTTGAAAAATTCAAGCAAATCAACTGAAAAAGAAAATATTAGCTTAAGACTTCGTTGGTCTCTCCCCTAGAATTTAATATAAAAGAAAATCAGAGAGTCAAAGATTCATAATAGAAGAAGATTCATCCCAGCATAATTTTCATTACTAAAAACGCATAAATATCTAACAATAAGGATAAAAATCAAACATATTGCTTCAGATCCAGAAGATGAAATACGGAACCTTGAAAATGTATATTTAAAAAATATTTAATAACATGGAGAAACTCTTACACCTCATCAGAATAAAAACAAAATACTAACCTAATTATAGGTCCATTATTTTTTATTTGCATAGAAAATATCCTGGGAGGAATACAAAAGTGGTAATACAATTATCACTAGGTGGGGATTTTTCAAATTTTTAGAAAATATATATGAATCCGTTTTATAAATGACAGTTTGAATATGCCATAAAATACACTATAAAATACATAGAATTGGACCAGTATCGAAGATGCCTGTCAATATGTTTCTGACATTAAGTAGAAGAGTTTTCCATTATAACCTGGCACTTTGAAATGAGATATTGTTATCCTTTGAAGACATAAGCTACCACACAATGCTAGCAACCAACTACATCAGAGTTAGGGCGGAGTTGGCTTTCCTGACAAAGACTAGATCTTTGAACCTTACGAAATGACAAAGCTTTTTTTTTTTTTTTTTTTGCTTTCTTGGTCCCAGTTGAAGCCCAAAATGTCACCCAACTCCATGTTTGCCATATTCTTGCATCTCCAAAACCACAGAGTACAACCCCATCTGAGATGCAACTTCTAGATCAGATTATCCTCTTAGCTGAACCAGCTAAGGACCTCCCCCTGAGACATCCACCAACTTCAGGGTCCTAGATTGACATGGGTTCTCCTTTACCAGGTTCCTTACCTGAATTTCCCCTTTAAGTAGACCATAGCAGTGTCCACCTGGACACCAACCTAACAGAGCCATACCAGCAGGGAGGTCCAGAGTTGCTCAATTCAGGCAGAATATTTCAGCTACTGAAGATGGCTTAGAGTAGGAAGACCCTGGGGATTTATTGAGCCCAATAATTTTAGGGAGAACTGGATCAAATCCAAAAAATACCAGGTGTGAATTCCTAGCTCCAAAAGTAGAATCAGTCCACAAACTAGAGAGAAAATCTAGGATCTGAAAGAGTTAGAAGTTTTGCAAAAAAGTCTGGACACAGGTGCAAAATCCTTGGAAATAACCAGGAGAGGACTCCATTTCTGTGAATGGCTGTGGACATGTCATGACAGATTAAACCAAGGGACACAGGATCACAAGCTCCAAGGCATACAGAGTCCAGGAAGTCATCTGAGAGTGTAGCAGACCAGGTGGAGAGTACATGCCTCATACAAGGAGGACAGCCACTACTGACCCCCCTCTGATGATTTCCATGTGACAGTGTTGACCCACTGGTTACAGATCTGTTGACTATTTTAAAACAGAAAAGGAAAGAAATTTCCTAGGAATCTAAATTTTTGTGTGAAGTCCCCATTTTAAAATGTTGCCAACTTGCGTTTTGAATGCTTTGTTAAGTCAAACAAAACACATTTGCGGGCTGAAATTTTTCCGTGGGCAACAATTCATGACTTCTAACAAAGTGTTATAAAGTCTAAAGAGAGTGGAAAAGTTGATTCCAGGAAGAGCAACCCATCCCCAATATTCCCTAAGTAGGATTATTTGCAGGGGTGTGAGAAAGAAGGTATTATGCTTTCTTCTAAATTTCCTACCCCCAGGTAAGGGCAAAGGGGAAAACAGTCACCCAATAACCCTGAGCCCCCCACCTATTTCTCCTGGACCTTGGAGTCTGGTCAGCTTCCACACTTTGAACATGCATACCCTCAGGAGACCCGCTGTGAAGCTGGACGGCTCAGGGTAGTGGCCTTAGCTGCTTCACAGCTGGTCTGCCGTAATAATGACCACAGAAATCCCAAAGCCAACACCACTTCCAAGGTCCCCTCCACTGACAACTAATCTGCAGGCTGAGCTCTAACTGATAATTGTCTATTATTATGGACCTCCAGCGTGATGGTGTCGAGATGAACCCCACTATTGCAACACAGATCACTGATGGGTGGGGTGCTTCTTTTTTTTTTTTTGGTCTCATGAATTCAAAACAATTAAATCCATGGACACAAGGGTGAGAGCAAAACAGAAGGATTTATTAGAGTCACACACAAAAAAAGCAGAGCCCCCTCCAAAGGGAGGGGTCCTGAGGAAGGGCTGCCCATGGGTGTCTGATGTCTAAGGGTTTTTATGGATGTGAGCTCTCCCTGCAGGTGATGGGTGGGGTACCAGATTCAGAAGAAGCCAATCAACTCACTCTTTTGTCTTCTTCAATGAATCTGGGGAGAGTCGTTTTTAAGCCTTTAGGAACATAAGGGTGGGGGTGAAGGTTTGCTGGCCCAAGAGGAACTGCGTTAGAGAAGAGTTTGTGGTTGGCTGTTGCTAGGTGTGGGACAGGCGTGACTCAGAAAGAGCTGTTGTGGCAGTGAGAGGGTGGCCCAATGTCTCCTTCCAGGATGGCAAGGTCTCATTCTTCCCTTCCTCCTCCTCCAAGGCCCTTGTTCTAGCTGCGTATGAGTCATCGACCTTCCTGAATCATGCCCTCACTATGATGCATAGCTACGATGATGCCCTCATAAGATCACACACACACACACACACACACACACACACACACACACACACACACCCCTCCAGGGAGCATAAACAATTCCATGTCAGACAGACAGGTGGGTAGAATACCTCACTGAGAACTAGGGTTGGTCGGTTTCCCCTACTCAGCCCAGCTCTCCCGATCCACACCTCCCGGTTCATGCTGTATGGTCTATCTCAAAGGCCTCTGGTACTTCCTTGGAATCGTAAGCAGAAAAAAACACGTGTCTGGATGTTGTTGGCCTGAGTGCCTATTATCACAGAAAAAAAAAAAAAAAGCATGATTTTTACCCAAGAGCCTTTTCAAAAGGGAGAAACAGGTTTTGGTCTTAGATGACATTCTAAGAAAGGAATGAGTCAAAAGGGGCAGGACTCTTGGCTAGAAGAGATTATTTTGCTTGGAGGATGTTGGAATTTTAGGTTTCAAAGGACAACCAACTTGTAGACAATGCACTACCCTATACACGTGCTGTCCCTGGAGTCTCAGAATAGCATCAATTAACACAGCAAACTAAGGTCCAGCAGAACCTCAGAGGGTTATATTGGCAAAGTGTTGGGTCCCGTGACCGGAAGACTGGTGAAATCCTGGAGCATATCTGAACCCGAGGAAAATTACCAGGTATCTTTCTTAACTACCAGAATCATAGATTTCCCCAGCCTCCTGCCCGTTCCACCTCTGCCCAAAACAGCACCATATCTACCCCAAAAAATCGTGGGAGTGGTCAAGAGGAAGTTCACAAACGTTAACCTTTGACATAAAGAATTTAAATCTTATCTAAAAGGCCACTTAATGGTCTTTCATTAATTCTAAGTGGTCATTAATTCTGAATGGCCACATTAGATCCAATCCCATGGCACCCTATGGCAAATCTCAGCTATCCCAAAGCCTTGATTTTATGTATTAGATTGGAAGAAGCTGGAATCTCCCCCATATTTTCTACTTTTTTGTGCATGGTCTCCCTTAGCCTGTTCTTTAGCCATTGCTGTTCCGTCCTTGTCTCCCTGGGCAATTTTATTCATTCTTCATCTATGGGTAAGGTTTAAAAAAAAAACTCACAGAATTGAAGAGGAGTGAAACCCTTGGATCAGTTTCTCTGTCCTACTATATAAAGATGGGACGAAGAAGGAGAGTGCACAGCCATGCACGGGCACTTTAAGGTACAGTGACCCCATCCACAAATAAGTCTGCGCCTAACTCGGACCACCCAGATTATTCCATCCAGGAAAGAAGTAAGGAGGGCCATCGGACGGGAAATGGACAACAGATCCGGGTGGGTAAGATAACAAGAGGCTGACAACTTCAAAGAAGCCCATCAAGGGTGCCGCATAAAACAGTGACAGATACCGTTACTTTCCAAAAAGTTCCCCCACCCATCCCTTCTCTTCCTTGGGGTGGCCCTGACACGGCTTCCTCTTTCCCTCCTTCTTTCCTCAAACGCAGACATGGTGCACCAGGAGGTGACCTTGGTGACAAAAGCCGCATTACCGGAATGGCTTATATTTACCAAAAAATGATAAACAGAGCCGGTGCCATCCCGAAGATGTCTTTCGAGACAAGATTCCATCTCCGGACTTCTCGTACACGGGAAAGAAATTTTTCTTTTAAAAAAAAAATCAGTTTTATTTTAGTTCCCTGATCTGTGCAGCCAAACCTAATCCTGATAGAGAAATTGTATCAAGTATATGTTTGATTCAGCTATCCATGTCCCTAATGCAATGGTAACCCTTTAAGCAGTTGATTTCTAAATAAATCCTCCAGGAAGATGCATAATAGGTGGAACTAATGTCTGCGGCTGAAAGAAACTATCATAGACACATCCCGATTAGACCTAATCTCTCCCGTGGATACTAAGTCCATTGGAAAAGGGGATTGGCATAGGGAAAATTGTTGGCTGCAAGCAAAGTGAAGGGTGAACTTGCTCAGGTGAGTAGTAGAGAAGGAATAAGGCATTTGACATTGTCGGAGAGAGGAAACTCGCTCTGCATATACAGCGGCTCTTCTGTTTCTCTCCTGGAAGCTTTGATGGTATGGGCTCTGAGAAAAGATCAGAGAAGAAAAGACAGATCGTGAAAGTGTCAAGGATCTGCTTACGGAGCAAGAAATTTGAGTCAGTGAGAGGCGGTGGGCGTGGCGGGGGGAATCTCAGTAGTGTGCTCAACACTGAGAACGACCCAGAAAAAAAAAATCCTGAGACGTGCACTGATGAAGGCTTTGGGGAGACTCTGGTGACATCCTGCCTATTTGGTGGAAATCGGAGATAATCCTGGGAGTCCTGGATTCCAAGTCAGGATGCACAGCCAATGACTCAGTCTGTTTCTCTCTGGAGGAGTTGCACTATTCAGATCCAAAGGAGATAGCCCACCACCACCACTTGATGGGAATATGCCTAAATTACAGGAACCAAACTGGTAGAAGAGCAAAGAACATTTCCTTTTTTATTTTTCTTAAACTGCTCTTGGTTAATGTACGTGGAAAACAGTGCAACTTGGCAACTAATGTCCACCAGATAATGACGCTCATTCTGTTCAAAGTTATGCTTACACATTGTGGTTACATGTATGATGAGGTTACAGCTTGTGAGGAGCTTTTAAACACAGCATCTTGGCCCATTGACGCAGCATACTTATGTTATCAGGGAGAGTTAGAAAACCAAGATTCAGGTGGCACATGCCTATAATCCCAGCCACTCAGGAGGCTGAAGCAGGAGGATCGTGAGTTCAAAGCCAACCTCAGCAATTTAGCAAGACCTAAGAAACTTGGCAAGACTCTGTCTCTAAATAAAAAATTTTAAAAGGGCTGGGGATGTGGCTCAGTGGTGAAGCACTCCTGGGTTCAACCCCCTGTACCAAAAAGAAAAAGAAAACAGACTCAGATTAGATGATAAATTAAAATACTACGTAAAATGAGTACATCTGAGGGTCTCAAGTTTCCTGACATATTATTTGATGCTCATTGCTACTAATCTGTGCTGACTCAAGAGTAAACGTGGAGGATTTTGATTTTATGTTTCTTTGATCGGGAATCGGTTTTGCTCCAAAGTATTCCACAGGGATAAGCCAGGGAAGACACTAAACCCCATCAAAGGTGCCTCTCTGGGGACATTAGTAATAACAAAGCACAGGCTTCATTATTGACAGATTAGCATTGTCTGAGAAGTGAAAGTCATATTCTCCCCCACTATCGCTGATTGAATCTCCCCTGCAGGAATAAGTCCATAATATTGGTTAAATCCTCAGACTATCATCCTTTTTTCTTTTAGCCAGTTAGTGTAAGATTATTATTTTTGTAAAAATGAGAAATGTCTTTTCCATCGCCGCTCACAGGGAAACTACTGAAATTTCTACTCATTTCAAAACCATTTGTCTATTTCTTTTAACCCTCATCCAAGTCAAGTGTGTCATGAATCCTGACAGCTGAAAGTGAATCTCAGAAGGATGGACCGCCAACATTAGATTCAGAGCAAGGTTTTATGCATCAGAATCACACTTATAAAGCATTTTCATGTGTCTTATGTAATTTTGTCCCTACAAAAATCCAACGCTGCCGTCTGTAGCAATATCCTCATTTTGTACCTAAGAAGTCGGACACTGAGAGAGTTCAATGTCTTGCTCGAAACGCAAAGTGGTGGCGCTGGAAATTAAACCCAGGACTTTTCCTTTTATTCCAAAGCTGCAAGCTCTTTCTATAAGACTGCATGAATTCAAAACTTCTACATGGTCTCTGAATAAAATATAAAATCAAAAATAAAGCAGACAGATGACCCACGAAAAGGAACAAAAGAGGGAATAATTTTTATTTTTGACTTGTTCTTTGTGATGGTTCATTGTTTTGTTTCAACTTGTCTGGGATGCAAAGTGTTGTTGCCCATTGAGTTGGTAAAATATTTCCGGTGTGTCTCTGAGGGTGTTTGTGGAAGAGGTTAGCTTTTGAATCGGCAGACTGGGTAAAGATGCCCTCGCCATCGTCTAACTCACTGAGGGTCCCTATAGAACAAACAGGAAGAGGAATGCTTCCCCCTCCACCCCACCTCTCTCTGAACTAGGACATCCATCATCTGCCCTCAGGCATCAGAGTTTCTTCCACCAGCCTTCCTGCTTCTGCAACTTGCAGAAAATAGATCCATAATTATGTTAGCCCATTTCCATGATAAATATCTCATATATTTACCTACCTATCGATCTGTCCTGTGGGTTCTGTTTCATTGAAGAGCCCCACTATACCCATGTTACATAAACTATTTCAGTGACTCAACAAAGACACGTTAGGATGGGAATCCTCTTACTCTTTTAGAGCTGAACTGAGTAATTGAATGACCATCGGTAATGGCCAAGGCCTATTAAACTAACTCAGCAGAGGAAGGGGTAAGCCTTCCCGCAAACCACCTGTGACAAAATGATTCTGGAAGTATAGAATACTCTGGGAATAGGCGGTAATATGGGTCCAAAGAATCCAAAACCGTTCATACCAAAATTTCTGGGTTAATAATGAGCAGCCTGATTTTGAAAAAAAAAAATAGTGAAAACTCAAAATGTACCACAAACTAGCTTTGCCCATTAAGTTAATATCACTGTAAGGAAAAAAAATGATGTTTTACTCGGCTTTTTCACCACCATAACCGAAAGAACTGATGAGAACAATTTTAGGAGGAAAAGTTTACTTGGCACTCAGGGTTTCAGAGGTCCTAGTCCATAGATGGCCAACTCCATTGCTGTGGACCTAAGGTGAAGCAGAATCGTGGCAGGAGGGAGTGGCAGAGGAAAGCCATTCAGGACCTGACAATCAAGACACAGAGAGAGCTCCGCTCACAAAGGACAAAATATAAATCCCAAAGGCATGCCCCTGGTCACCCACCTCCTCCCAGCCACACTCTACCTGCCTACAGTTACCACCCAGTTAATCCACATTGGTGGATTAATCCACCAATTAGGTTACCACTCCCATCATCCAATCATTTCACCTCTGAGCATTCTTGCATTGTCTCACACATGAGCGTCCAGGGGACCCCCCCTTATATCCAAATCATAACCATCAGCCAATAGACTCATAAATCTGGGTTAAAAAAAAATCACAGTTGAGAGATCAACTATCCTAAGCTGACAATAGAATCTCTGAACCTTAATTGACAATGGAAAGAGGAAGTTTGGAAGGAAGGAGAAGGTCACTGAGTTATTATATACTGCAAGCAAAGGGTTAAACCTGGAGAACACTTACACTAGCCATAAGGATTCTAAAAATATGAATAGTAAATCTGATGGACATGAAAGTTCATCCTCAGCAGATTCATACTTACTTTATACCTTATGATGATGAATTGTACCTTGGATACTTTGTTTATAAGAAATTCCCCCGAGATATCATGATTCACGGGCTGTTATTGTCTTACAAATGTAAACCCCTAAATCCAGAATTTATGCACAGGTTTATCTTGAGGACTTTTTGGTGGTGATGTTTATTATGTGAAAGCAAGTTTATTTACCCTCAAGTTGAAATAACATGTACCAGCGTTATAATAATCGACTCACTCTCTGTGACCACATTACTTTAATTTTCAAAATCACTTGATTTAAGGGGCTTGACTTGACTTAGGAATCAGAAAGCTTCAGGACTCATTGTGTTTATTTTCTCCCAGTGGATCTACTGGTAAAGAAAAAAGAGACAAAAAGAGAGATCCTAGCAGATTTATTTCCAGAAAAACTAGGTGAATTCACACCTAATAATAAGAGCTATAGAATATTCCTGAAAAAGATTTACTACAGTTATCAGAAGAAAACTTTGGAAAATATTCAGCCACTTGAAAGTGGCCAGGAAGGCAGAGTTGGGGGCTATATAAACACTTCAAGGGTCGCTGGACAGACAGCGGGTAGTTTAGCAAAGCATAAGCAAAATATGTCAATCTTTGAAAACCTTCAGATAAAAACCAATCAGACGTATTTGCTACATCACTTTGACACCAATTCAAACCACTATATTATAACTAAGGTAAACTTCAGCTACCTGAAGAGACACTCTGATGACATAAAGACCCATTTGTGTATAATAATATGTCAAAATACATTCTACTATCATGTATAACTAATTAGAACAAATAAAAATTAAGCGGTAAGTCACCGATTTTTTATTTTTTCAATGGGGAAATTACTACAGGGATTCTCAGGTATGTGTTAATTAAGCAACTTGCATTTATTTGGTTATGGTAGAAATGGCCATGTAGGTATGTAATGGTGTTCACCATCTTATCCCCAATTTATTGGCTCCCATCTGAGCACTCAACCCAAGCTGTGTCCATAGGAATCCTCCTTATTGGAAATGAGAAATAAAACTAAATCTCCCCTGATGATCATTCTCTAAATGGAAGAGAGAATGTGGGCAGTAATTATTGCCCATCTCATACTTGTTACCCATTACAGTGTAAAATGTTAGCACAAAACTTAATGAATTGAGCAATAAAGGTATTATTATCTCAGTTTCTTGAGATTGAGAATTCAGAAGGGGCTTAGCTTATAGTTCTGGCTCAGGGTCTCTCATGAGGTTGCCTTCAAGAGCTGAGTGGGGACTACTGTCATCTGAGGGGGCCAAACCATCCACTTCCAAGATGGCTCCCTCACATGGCTGTTGGCGGGAGGCTTCAGTTCCTCACCATGTAGACCTTTCCCAAGGGGTGACTGAACCCTCACGACGTGGCTTCCACCACTACAAAGGGCCCAAGAAAGAAAGCAGGCAGAACTTTTATGTTCTCACCTCCGATATCATCTGTTACCCCTCTGTCACATTCTATTCACTGACTAGTAGGTCATCAAACCTTGTCTACACTCCATGGGAGGAAGATTAGGCTCCATCTTGTGAAGAAAGATTTGCCACAGACTTTGAGGACACATCTTTAAAACCATCACCAAAGCAAACTCACAGAGAGAAACAGAAATGGATAAATGAGAGAGGGCAGCCTCGGTTTGTCAACTCTGGTTCATTTCTGATTTCCAGATATTCCATGTTCTTGGTATTTTGTAAAATATAACTCTGTTCTTAAAAATGTGGAGTTTTGCTGGGCCAGGTGGCGCATGCCTGTAATCCCATGAGCTCAGGAGGCTGAGGCAGGAGGATTGTGAGTTCAAAGCCAGACTCAGCAAAAGCAAGGTGCTAAGCAACTCAGTGAGACCCTGTCTCTAAATAAAAAACCAAACAAAATAGGACTGAGGATGTAGCTCAGTGGTCGAGTGCCCCTGAGTTCAATCCCCAGTACCTCCCCCCAAAAAATAGATTTTTTTTCATTAAACTGTCTTTCCTTAAGTCAGTCTCTCTCTCTCTCTCTCTCTCTCTCTCTCTCTCTCTCTCTCTCTCTCTCTCTGTCTCTCCCCCTCCCTCCCTCCCTCCCTTTCTCCCTCCACACCCCCTCCTTATATGGGGATTGAACTCAGGAGCACTGGACCACTGAGCTACATCTCCAAACCCCACCCCCTTTTCTTGGGACAGGGTCTTTTTATGTTGCTGAGCATCACACTAAGTTGCCAAGGCTGGCCTCAAACTTAGGATCCTCCTCCCTCCATCTCCTGAGTACCTGGGACTACAGGTGTGCGTCACCATACCCAACTTTGAGGTTTCTTTTGGTTACCTCCCGACCCATGCATCCTAATTCTAGATGAATTCTTCGAACTAAAACCTTTGGCTTTTCTGATGATTCTACTTCAGCCCTTTGCTTACTGACATAGAGACCCAGGCGCTGATTTTTACACTGGATACCCCAGTATAAAATCTACCAGACGATCTCACCTATCCAAAAATGTGCAAGAATCCTACGTGTTCTTTTACGACTCCCTGCCCTGTTCTGGATCCTACCGAGTGCAATAAGAAAAGAGAACATAAAACCACAAGTAGGGATGGTAAGGCGTCCTGAACACATTTGACTTGGGAACAGGATTTCTAATAAGAGCATCTCCCTGCAACTTTGAGTTCAAAGTGAAAGAAAGATGACTGTTTATTACTAAAGTCAATTTTATGTCTTCTTCTTTTTTTATTTTTTAAACATTTATTTTTTAGTTTTAGGTGGATACATTATCTTTATTTTCATATGGTGCTGAGGATCGAACCCAGGACCTCACAGGTGCTAGGCAAGCGCTCTGCCACTTGAGCCACAACCGCAGCCCCACTAAAGTCAATTTTAAAAAGCAATGTCTAATGAACGGCCTTAGTCATATCTTACGTGAGTCACCTTTTCGTCACAGAGACAAAAACGCCTGGCAAGAGCAACTTAGAGGAGAAAAGGTCTATTTGAGGCTCACAGTTGCAGAGGATTCGCTCCATGGTTGGCCAACTCCATGGCCTGGGGCCAGAGATGAGGCAGAACATCATGGCTCAGGGGCCAGGTAGAGGAAAGGTACTCAGTTCATAGAAACCAGAAGCAGAGAGGGGGAGAGAGAAAGAGAGAGAGAGATGAAGGCCCCACCCCAGGGCCTACTTCCACCAGCCACACCCCATCTACCTCCTGTTATCACTCAGTAGTCTATTAATTCATCAGATGGGTGAGTTTCATAATCTGATCGCTTCACCTCTGAGCATTCCCATCTTGCCTAACACTTGGCCTCCTCACGAGGACATTTTAAAATTCAAACCACAACATATGGTGAATTGTTCTTCTTCACCAGGCTCCGACTGCCTGACACTGCTTCATACAAAAATATGACCAACCGACGCGGAAGCTCCCAAACCCAACCAAAACTATTACAGGAGCAGTGAGTGGCGGCGAGGTCACTGGTATCAAAGCAAACCCTCCCCAGGTTACTAACTCACCCAAAGGTCATGGGTTCTGTGGTGACTGACAGAGGAAACTGGCAGTGAGGCTCTGTCCTTCTGTGCTGTGCTGTCCAGAGCGAAGGTATGTTCCTGGTGGATGTAGGGACTTGGGGGCCACTGTTAAGGTCCAGTTTGGAATAAGATGGAAAAATGTGTCTGCGCTTTTCCCAAGTCATTGAGAAATATACTCAAGGGAGAAGAAAAGGAAAGGAATTAAAATTTATGGCTGGCACCATGTGAGGGACTTCTATAATCCCCACAAATCTACAAAGCCTGAATTTGTGGTGGACACTGGAAAGCCCTGCCCAGACCCCTGTTCAAACCAGTGCACCCCAGGTGCTGGGAAGCTCACAGCTGGACCTCTCACTGGAATCTACCCTGGGTTACAGGAATTACATCACCCAGTGTTAGTGTAACAGTGTTAGTGACCAGTGTCTGGTCAGTGCCTGGCTTCAGAGACTCAGGTCCTCTCTTCCAGTTAGAGAGGAGTTCAAAGAGCCAGGTTACCTGTCCAAGCTTCATGGCTGGTCAGTTCATCTCTCCGTCAGTCCTGCGGTTCTTGTGTTCTTGCCAATCTATGTCCCCCAATAAGCACGCCCCTGCCACCCCCACCCCCAGCTCAGCATTGGTTGCCAAGAAGCCAATCCAAAGCATTACTGTTATCTCCAATATCCAGATGACAACACTGAGCTTCAGAGAGCTTTCCAAGACATCTAGGGGACGGTCCCATAGTTGATGGTGGGACTCTGACTTGAACCTAGGACTGTCTCCTTCCAAAGGCTCGTGGTTTCTCTGCCAATCACACATTCAGTATCTTTTTTTTTTTTTTCCATTTTCCAATCTCCTTCATACCTAGTAGGGCATCCTGAGGACTAGACCTGAGAATTCTTGCCACTGTCCTGCCCTCCTTATGACAGATCGGTACAAACTTGCCTTGTCCATGAGCTTCCCTGTGTCTAGACCATGTTGAGTCTGTCCCCGGAGGAGTCTCCCTCGGAGTGGGGGGCATGGATGAAATCCATTGTCACTTGGAGGTCTTGCATGAGAATCTGCCTGACCTCGCTGTGGCCACCCCCACCTTCTCAGTTCACTAGGCCACAAGCCTCAAAATCCTCCCAGGAGGACCAAAGCAAACCTCTGACGGTGTTCTCCACTGCAGGAAGTTATCTCTGGGTACCACAGGAAGGCTCAGAGGCAGGACTAGACATAAACAGAGGAGGCAGATGCTTGAAAAGCGATGTCCAAGTCCACATCTTCCAGCTCAGCCACTCAGGCTGTGGGCCTTGGGAATCAGAACTGGGGGTGTCTGGGGAGCCATAGACACATTGAGAGCTCCATCTCCAGGCTTTCAATTTCTAACCCAGCGACGAGCCAAGTGATTTATTAGACTGACCTCATGGATCTATATCAGACAAATCTCACCTTCACATTAGGATCAACAACCCCAGAAATTGCTTTACTATTAGAGAAAAAAATAGAGAGAGAGAGATACTTTTTATAGCTGCCATTGTGAACCTCATCCAACCAATGACTTAGGAAAAAAAAAAAGGTTTCTATATAGAAGATGGAAAGAGATTCTCTTGGCTGGGCTTATCTCCATTTTAAAGTCTATTAATTCTTTCCATATATTTTTATTTTAAAGTTACCAAAGCCGTGATACCAATGATATAATTTGTCAGACGACATGAAAGAAATATAAGATAATAACTAAAATTTTTGACTTTTAATCCTCTTCCAAATCCGCCTCTCTGAGATGTTATCACTAATAACCTTTCGGAGCAGGTTCTTTGAGATTCGTCGCACGCTTTCTCAAGCATGCACACGTACAGACACACAAACTTGGACGGTCTACACACATGCACACACACACCCCGGTGCACACCAACACACGTGCATAGTTGTGAGATGAATGTGATTCTCTTTTGCAGGTTTTTCAGTATCTTCTGTTATTGGAAATGCTACATGGAGTTCCCATCTGACCTAGGCAACCCAATGTCACGTTGTTTGTCCACAATGACAATCGTGCTGGTGATGATACTAGAAGCACACAGGGTTCCAACTGCTTCCTATTAACACAAATGCGCTTCCTAGGTTTTCAGACGAGGAAACTAAAGCCCCCAGGGATGTCATTAAACTTGCCCAGGCCCACAGTGAGTGGCAGGGTCCCGTGGTTTGACCCCAGATCCTTGCCCTTCTGGAGTGGAGCACACCTGCCTGTCAATCACATCAGGAAACTGGGAGAAGATGCTCTTCATGCTCCTAAGACAGGAGAGCAACTGGCTGCAAAAGTCCGTCCCCATATCCTGAGATCCCCCAGATGCCCGTGTCAAGGAATCAGAAGCCTGAACCCCTGCTGGTTCTCCCTGGATGGGTGGGGGCGCCGTGGCCGCGTGCTGCAAGAGGAAGGGTCTGAGCCTTGGTCTCGGGGGCAAGGGCCGAGAAGAGGATCCCGGGGACTCTGTTGATCGCAGTCCTTAAAGACAAGCACACGGCACTGGATTGTGTCATGATGGAAAGAGGAGCAAAACATAAGAAAAATTTAAAGCTAAAAACACACGGTCATTTAACAGATGGCAGGTGGGTGGCGGAGGATGGGTGAGCAAATGAACAAACCAGTGAGACCCACAGGTGAGCCAGTGAAGCCAGCTCTGTCCTCCAAATGAGCCCCTCGCCTGGCGCTGAACTAGGGCTCGTCCCCCACCCCAGGTCCAGAGGCTCTTCCAATTACAGAACCCTCGTTTTCCTGACTGGGGGGTCTGATGGGTACCAACACAGGGCTCTTGAGCCCTAAGACCCAAAGGTCACTTTCCAATTAATCAGGTCTCTGTTTCTTTCTTATTTATTTATTTATTTATTTTGGTACCAAGGATTGAACCCAGGGGTACTTAACCACTGAACCACATCCCCAACCCTTTTCTATATTTTATTTTGAGATAGGGTCTCGATAACTTGGTTAGGACCTCACTAAGTGGCTGAGGCTGGCTTTGAACTCACAATCCTCCTGCCTCATCCTCCTGAGCCAATTGGGATTATAGGTGTGCGCCACCGTGCCCAGCTTCATACACTCTTTTCACCGCTGAGTACTATTCCCCTGTACAACTGTGCCACCGTGGATTTACATTTATTCTTTTTTTAATGACTGCAGCATATCCCACAGTGGGTAGAGAAACCTGCCTTTATCTTGAAGCACATTCAAGCTGCTTTCCAATTTTTTTTTCTCCCCAAAGAAATAAGGTTATAACAAACATCCTTGAAAATATATCCTCACTGAGATGCTCTTATTTACGTAAGCTGATTCCTAAATGCAGGGTTGCTAGGTGAGAAGTGTATGCAGTTTATTTTTAACAGATATTTAAATTTTTTGCCACTATTACTTGTTGTCACATTTCATATTCCCTACCAGCAATATATATGAAAGTATTTTATTTCTAACATTTTTGTCAGCTTGAGATAGCTTCCCTTTTCGTTTTTTTTTTTCCAGTCTAATGGATTAAAAAAAAAAAAGTTTCTCATTTTAGCTTTAATTTGCATTTTTCCCTGAGCATCTTTTCAGATGCCTGTGGCCATTTGGATACCCTGGTTGGTGAGGGGCCCATTCAGATCCTTTGCCCAATTATCTATGGGGTTATTTATCTGTGGCTTCTCGGTTTATGGGAAGACTTTGCATATTAGGAATATTAATAATTTTTTGGCTTATGTATTACTGAAATATCCCCAGTTTGACTTCTTGTTGTTTTCGATTCAACTGATTCTTTTTTTTTCTTTTTTATTTCCGGTTAACAAACACGGTATGTATTTAGGGGACACACCTTGACATTTTGATCTGATTCTGTTTTCTGTCGATGCCTTGTTTGTAGTCGCTGTTCTAATAAAAGCCAGGTGTGCCTCTTGTCCTTGGTGAGTTCTGGGTTTAGGGTCTTGTTTGTTGGAAAGTCACCCCCTACCCAAGGTTTTAAAAAAAAAAATGTCTCCAATAGTCTTCTTCCCCGGTTTTTATTTTCCTTCCCAGGTGCAAACCCTGTGTTGACGGTTATCATTCCCACCACTAAGTCACCGATGAGGAGACCGAGGATGGGAAGGATTGTACCACATGCCCAAGGCTGTGCATCATGGCAACTGTGAACCGTGAATCCACACACAACCCACAGGCTGCTCCAGCACCCAACGCTCTCTCCATCCATCATCAGCTCACATCAGACGGCCAAAGGTCTTTATGGGATGTTGTCCTTGATCTTCCAGGCAGGCTAAGGGAAGCTAAACCTTTGTAAGTAACAAAAGCAAAGGAGCAAGAATAAGCTCTGCTGCCGTTCAGAGATGCACACAGCATTCCCAATACCCAGACCACAGCTCTGAAGAGTCACAGCACCACAGTAACTTACAGACCTGCAGGATGGGAAGGGAGGCTGTTCACAACCCACCCAGCAGGAAATAGCACAGGCTGCGGAATCAGACACAGCCCTATGAGGACCGTGACTCTGCCCCTCTGCTGTGTGATATAGGTCAGGTTAAAGTTCTAGCTCTGTCATAGGTAAAATGACAATCATAATATCTGGCTTTCGGAGATGCTGTCAGGATCGTCAAAGGAATATCTTTTATCATGCACGGCACGGAGTAGGTGATTTTTAAATATACAGTGCCTCCCCTCTAATGCACACAGTCAGCCAGGCCTGAGAGACAGCTGATCTTGAAACTCATGCTTTGCACATGAAGCACAGCTCAAAACCCAACTGGACCTGTCGGCCCCATCTCTATATAAAGCCACGCTTCAGCATGACAACATCTAAGGTTTACACAGCACCAGGTACCCGTGCCAATTTATCTCATCTTCACAACTCTATAATAGAGGAATAATTATTATTCACATTCACAGTTAAAGAAACTGAGTTACAGAAACTAACTCACTGGGGATCGTGAATCAGTCAACAGCAGAGCTGGGTTGGATCCCGAGGGTCTGTCTCTGCTTCCCTGTTCCCGGCTGCCCTGCGGTCCTGCATTAGGCCTTAGCCGTACCACACCAGGCGGCACCCGCTGCAGAAGCTCACAGCAGCTCAGGGTGGGAAGGAGGGTGCACTAGGGAAATCCAGCTGCCCCAGTGTCAGCAAAGGGTCTGGACGTCTTCAGCAATCTGAGCAAAGATCATCCATGGCCCAGTTTCCTGCTGAGAGTTCAAAGTTTATTTCCAACCACCTCCAAGGCCTTTTCTTCCGAGAGCTTTCTATGGAATAGACCCAGCACATCTGCCAGGGAATGCTGTATGCACATCCCAGAAATCAGCCCTGGCTAACACAATTTAAAAAAAAAAAAAAAAAAAGGAATTTACTGGAAGGGCTTATAGGGAGGCTTGGAGAAGTGAAGGAAACCCTGAACCACCAAAGGAATATGAATTGGAGCCACTCTGGGCAGCTGGGTGGTCAGAGCTAGTGGCCAGGGACTCTGGACCCCACCATGGAGATGAACCAGTTCTAGCCATTTCCCATCCCATTTCACTCTCCTCGAGATTCCAAAAGGAGGACATCTGAGTAGACCATCCCAGGGATCGGGCCCACCCTTGGGCCAGAGGAAGGAGAAGTACTGAGATGTCATGGATGTCCCTTATCTTTGTGACTCACTTGAGCTTGCTCACTATAACCTTGTGAGACAGTTGCCGTTTCTCCACTCTCTTCTCTTGTCGAACAACAAAGATGGAAGTCAGCAGGCAAATTCCCCACCACCCTTACCTCTACTAAGATGATTTTGAGGCACGTCCAGGTGACTTCTGAAAGCCCCCAGCAGGAGCGGTCCTCACTGCACATAGTGTCAACTTAGTGCCAACTCCCTCATCCACATCCCCTATGTTGGTACCTCTTTCTTTACCGTTCTCCTATTCTCCTTTGTGATTCCAAAATCACATTCCAAAACAAAACAGAAAAGAAACAGAGCTGAAATCAGATTCTCCACTTAGAATCTACTTTGGAGGTTGCTGTGGTTTGGATATGGTTTTCTCTCCAAAGGTACAAGTGCTGGAAGATTGGTCCCCAGCACAACAGTATTGAAAGGGAGTTGGATCTTGGAGAAATCTTAATCCTAATCTTGGACTTTCAGCCTCTAAAACTGTAATCTTAAAAAAAAAAAATTTCTCTATAAAGTACCCAGACTCAGATACTTTATTATAGCCACACAGAACAAAACTAAGACCCCCCCCACCATGGCAAATGAAGACAAATACCTTATTTGACAGCCCCACCAATACAATGCCCACTGGAAGAAGTTTTTTGTTTTGTTTTGTTTGCCAAGAGAAAAAGCAGGGTGAGGTTACCAAAAGGAAAGGAAAAAATATGTTGAGCAGAAAAGAAAAAGATTTCTCCCTCATCCATGAAAGTCTTAGCTTTCTCTGTATAGGCATCCCACTTTAGAATCATCGTCCCAAGCGTTCTCGGTCCGAGAAAGGCAAAGTGAATCAATTTCACTTTTAAATTCTCAAGACCAGAGCTGAGACACTCAAAGTACAAGACGCTTTAATGCACAGGGAGCGAGCCGTGGGGAGGTGCTAAACCAGGTGCGTTACTATTGCCATTGACAGCCAGGAGGCATGTATCTGTCCAGCTCACCCCATGAGGAGTACTCATCAAGTTCCCCATCACCATGCAGACCCTGGGTCACAGGCAGCCTGCCCTGGGTACCTAGTAGCCTGGGAGGATGACTAGCCTAAAGGCCCCTCAAAGCACAGGATGCACATAGGAATTCATGCCAATGAGATGTCCATAAAGTCAGGATCAAATTCTGAGGTCCATAGGAATTTAGCAGGAGTCAGCCTGACTCCTCCCTGCATCTTCAATGCATAGAACCTTGAGCTGCTAGAGAGACCCCTGAAGAAGACTCAAATGTACCCCCAAAAAGTGCTCAGAGCACTTGCAGCTTACCTCAACCATTTCTGGCCTATAGTATGCAGAAATAGGAGCACCCAAAGAGCTCTCAGACCAAAAACAAGTACGGTCTAGCAGCCCGCCCCCCACCCCCCACCCCCGCCATGCCCATGGGTTCTGCATCTGCAGACTCCACCAACCCACGGATGGAAACTACACAGGGGAAAAAATTCTAGAAAGTTCCAAAACACAAAACTTGAATTTGCTGCATGCCAAAGCCTAGGCTGAATGTGCAGACGCACCCTGCTGTGGCCTCCCCGACTCCACAGATTCTCTGACTCCTCCAGGGCTCATTGTGGGGCTGGCATCTCATTCGTGGATTGAATCATTAAGCCCACCGTGGCTGGGTCCATGCTGAACAGGCACAATTTTTTTTTATTCCTATCATTATTCCATAAAGAGTATAGAATCACAACTATTTTCATAGCATTTACATTGTATTAGGCATCACAAGGGGCCTGAAGATGATTCAAAGTACCCAAGAGGATTGCACATAAGTTCTATGCAAATACTGTTGCCATCTTATATGAAGTGACTTGGGCACCTGCAGATTTGGGTATCCGTGGGGGTCCTGGAAGCAATCTCCTGCAGACATCAAGGACTGCTGTACAAGCACTCTTCCTTTATTCAATAAACATGTTGATATTTGCATTATATTTGTATTAATTTCCTACTCACACATCTGTGGGTCAGCTGGTTGGGGCTGATGTAGGCCAGGATGGGCTCAGGCAGGCTGCGTTTCTTTGTATCCTGCAGTCCTGATGGAAATGCAGTGATCCAGTCCAAACACACAAGCACATCCTGAGCCTTTCCTCCCACCAGGTCCACCAACATCCTAACGGCCCTGGTTAACAGTCAAGAGGCAGGAGGGTGCACTCACCCACCGGGAGGCCCAGGACAAATGGGTGGATACTACGCTTAACGAGGGAGAAGGTGGGGCCAGTACTATTCAGTCTCTCACAGCCTGAATCACGGGAGGAACAAAGGGAAGGAGCTTGTCACACACAGGGGACAGCAAGAGGGGATAGCTATGGGCACCAATCCAGCTGACAGGGGCCCACAGGGGCTTTCGGATTTTATAAAGTTCTCGTCCACACTCCCTACCCTGGTAACGACCCACTCCCACACAAAGTGAGGCTCAGCTACCCACGCCCAGCTAGTGGATGAAAGGACCCAAGGGCTCACATGCTCTCTGTTTCCTTTCCTTCATTCTCGGATCCCTGTCACACCTAGAATGACATTACTGGCCATCAAGAGAACTGTTTAAAGCAAGAGGTAGGGGGAGAAAGCAAAGTCACAGGGAATTAGGATGACAAGAACACGGTTGCTACAGCGTAGACATTTATTCTGGAGTTTGCTAGAGATGAGAAATGAGTAAAAGGGAGATGACATAAGAAGAATGTCAAATTCTAACCTCAGGCATTTGTACACGCTTTTTCCTTGCATGTGCAAATGCCCTGGGATTTTTCCCATCCGATCTTCATGGAACTGACTCCTCATCATTCAGCTCTCAAGTCACCCGGTCACCTCCTCAGAGAGACTTTCCCTGACACCTCCATCCCCAACTAAAGCACCCCTTTCCCAGCTCACATAACAACATGGCGCGTACCATTATCTTCATTGCATTTGTTCATATCTACATTTTTTGTTTGTTTGTTTATGAGCTCACTTGCTCATCCTGTGTCCTGCTCATTCAACGAGTGGATGCAGGTTCCTTCCTTCTTTCTTCTCACTGCATCCCCAGGGGAGTATGGCAGTGGTCAAAGTAGTTGTTGGATAGATGAATGGATGGGTGGCTCTGTGGATGAATTTAGAAATACAGAAGAAGAGGGGGAAAGTTGCAATACTAGAAAAGAAGAATGTAGAAAGGAGAGAGAAGAGAGATAACAGAAAGCAAAAAAAAAAAAAGAAAAAAATGCAGTAGCAAAATTAAGAGGAGCAAAAGGGAAAAAAAATCAGGCACCAAAAAAAGAGAGAGAGAAAGAACTTCAGAGGTAATTGCACTGGAGAAGTTAAGATCCCCGGCTGCTGCCTTGATGCTTTGTGTCCCGTCAGGGGATTCCTGGTCCACAAGGGCCTTGGATCTCATTTGCATTCCTTTATCCATCAAAATCTGAGCAGGAGGCATTGAGTTGGAAACAGCTACACTCTTTGCATTCTTCCTCTGTGCTGGAAACAATCACAACAGTAGCTTGGAACTAACCCTGCAGGAAGAGAAAGGTCAAAAGACAATCCGTCTCTTGTAAATAAGTAATAATAAATTACCACGTTTGAATAGACTCCGGGAATCCCTCAGTGATCTGCAAATGCCCCTCTGGATGAGGGCTCCTGTTGAGAGCCCAAGAGTCAGGGACCCTGACGTTCCTGCTATTTGCCGACATACCTACAGACACCCAATTCTGGCAAATTACTGCCTTTTCTCCATTTATTCTTTTTCTCCTTCTGAAACTTCTATTGGAGTTATAATTTGTAGGGTTTTTTTTTTCTCTTTTCTCCCAAAGATTATTATGCCCAAAATATTTCTGGAAGAGTCCATAGGACTGACTCTTTCAGTTCACTAATTTCTTCTTTAGCCGTGTTCTTTCCGTTTCCAATTTATTCACTGACAACATGTATTTTTTGATGTCCCCAATTCTCCCAATGGTTCAGATTTTCTTATGATCATTTCATGTCCTCAGATCCTCTTTCTTCCAGGATATTTGTTTTTCTCATTTTGATTTAAAAAAAAAAAATTCTGCCTAATCCATTAGTTCTACTTCTTAGGGTAAGAATTGTTGAACTTGATGTTTTGTCAATGAACTCATATTTCTTCAGGACTTTTCCACACTGTGACTATAATGAATAAAGGAGAGAGCAGATGAGGTTGATAGGAAGACTATCCTAGTTTATACTTCTGTTATTTGGGCTGGATGGAGAGCTTTCTGCTGGAGAGCCTGGTGCAACAATTTGGAGATACTGTTTCCTTTTTTGCTTCTAGGATATTGTGATATAATAGGAAATACATAGTTGGTCTTCCTCCCCAGTGCGAGGCACAGAACTCCTTTAAGTTGTTGGAATTTCCTCAGTCATGGAGGTAAGAGGAGAGTCTTTCTTTGTTCATAACAAGCTCCTCTCAACCGTAGCTGAATTTATGCTAATGAGGGAGCCCCTAGGTAGCTTGATGAGCCCCTGGACAGCTTCAGGAGGGGACTGGCTGCCCAAGGAACCAACCAGGTGATTAGAGAGTTGGAGCTTCAACCTCACCTGCATCCCTCTAGACAAGAGAGTCAAGATTGAATTAATCTTCAGTGACTTAATCATCATGCCTACCTAATGGAACCTCCGTAACAACCCTAGATGATAGGTTTTGGAGAGATTCCATGTTGGTGAGGTGCTGGGCAGGTGGCGTCCAGGGAGGACATGGTCTCTCCAAGCCCTTTTCCCCAGATCTACACACCTTCCATTTGACCGTTCCTGAGTTTGTACCTGGCACATGGAAGTCAAGTATTTTCCTGAGTTCTGTAGACCATTCTAGCAATTTATCCAACCTGAGGAGGGCATCATGGGAAACGTCAACATCTAGCCAGTTAGTAAAAACCACAGGAGTTCCCAGAACTTGCATGGGCACAAAAAGTGGAAGCCATCTTGTGGCACCAAGTTGTTTCATTGGCACAATTAGACACGGACTCCAGAGAGATTGTGTCCACATTGAACTGAACTGTACATCCAGGGGGTGTCCAAAGCGTTGGAGAAAAACATCCACACATTTGGAGCATAAAAAAATGGCTCAGCCTCTCTCCAAATCTTTTGGGAATGGAACAGTTCCAAGGCTGCAGACAATGCTCTTGTCCATGGGCTCCTTCCCTCTGTAGGTATTATCTAGGGAGCAACCAGCTGACTTGCAGTTCTTAAAAATCAGCTCATCGTCCCACTGAGCTCCATCCTACCTTACTATGACTCCAGCTACAATAACCTAGAGAGCCCATCTCTGCGCCAGCCTATGTGCCGTTCGGGGTACCTGGCTCTCTCTTTCCCTGTCAAGCACTTTGTCCTACTCCAAATGATTTCCAAGGTTTTCATGAGGTCCTAGGATCCACAAACCCCTCTCTCTTATGCTTAATTTTTCCAGGGAAAAGTCTTTCCTGATTCTCCACCTTGTCTAGACTCTTCTTCATGCAGAGACTCTTACGTGTGCAAACGCTCACACACACATACACACACACACACTCAGCGCAGTGTAATATTTGGGATTCCATGTAACGCGTCTGCAGGACAAATTTTCTCGAAATGCTGCAACAATGGAATGCATATTTTAAATTTTGATAGAAATTGCTCAAGTGCCCCTCAAGACAACATATCAATTTGTACTGTCAATCTCGGTGCCCATTACCCTGCAGAAACCGTATACCTGGGCTATTACCAAAACATTCCGATATTTACAACAAAAAAATGTGTAGAAAAAAAACTATATTGTTCTTTCAATTTGCAATACTTCACTTATGAGGAAGACTGGATATCTTTTCTATGCACATGGTAGGTAGTATTTTTATCCTATTTTTAAAAAGAGGGCGTGACCTAACCATCTATCATCAAAGTGATTCGTGATTCAATAAGTAATTTGTGGAATATCCAGATTACAGGAAAAAAAAATAACAGGATTAGCACAAGGTGATGCTCTATGCCAACTATAATATTTTCAATGTGAATTAAAACAGCAAATATGGTACCATTACTGTAACCTCGTGCAACTGGCAAAGATGCAAAAATTTGAATCGTGCCCACGGTTGGCAAAGCCCCAGTTCTATTACTGATAGCATTTGCACAAGAACTCAAATATAAGCAATGGCCTCTATTGTATGCTTTTACCCCAAACCATGCTTTTTCTGTTTTTTTAATTTTTCAAGCCAATCTAAAAGTAGCACTAAGATCTCCTTCCATCACTTGTTTCCCTTAACTTCCTCAGAACTCTGGATGAGAAAAGAGACAGGAAGACCAAAAATCGACTGGATTTTCACTTGCCAATGTGTAGCATCCATCTGGCGCCCAAGAGATCACCTTGTGTTGTAATTTTGGTTCTTCTTTTGAGTAGTGTTTGAGGACTTGGGTGCAGGGAGCTTATCTGGGAAGTAATCCCCAGGAACAAGCAGGCAAGAAAGGTGTAAGTGGCTAAAGAGTACTTTGAGCTGGACATGGTGGTGCACACCTCTCATCCCAGCGGCTCAGGAGACTGAGGCAGGAGGATCGCCAGTTCAAAGCCAGCCTCAGCAATAGGGAGGCACTAAGAAAATCAGTGAGACCCTGTCTCTAAATAAAATCCAAAATAGGGCTGGGGATGGGGCTCAGGGGTCAAGTGCCTCAGAGTTCAATCCTTGGTATACGCCACCCTCCAAAAAAGAGAGTACTTTAAGCTGGATAATACCTGGGTCCACTGGGGTCTCAATAACACCAGTGACACTTGGAGGAATGGTCACCACAGCTTCAGAAGTGTCTCTCTGAAGAGCAGGAGGCTGGGGGTCTTTGTCCACTGACTCCCATCCTCTATCCACTCAGGGTCACCTGGGGGTTTGTTAACGTCCTACTCCTGCAGGTGATCCTGTGACTCTAGAAAAGACACAGAGACATCAACGTGGGGTTAGGCAGCCTGGACTTGAGGTAGAATTTTCCATGGGAACCGCCCTTCACAGTCGAAGCTGCAATTAGAAGTGACCCCAAGGCATGGTGCCAGGCGCACCAAATAGATCCACTCCAAAAAAGGAAAAGAAAAAGGAAATCCACATATGTCCTTACACGGGCCCTAGATGGTCAGACAAATTCTCCCAGCTCTACTGCAACCTTCTCTCTTCCAACACAGCTTCTCCTAAAGTTGCTGGGGGGTGGGGGGCACTCCAACTCCTCAGATCATCAGCTCTGGCCCTGGGGGCCCTTCTGGACCTCACCCCAGGCACCTCTACAGTGTTTCAAACCCAAGGAAGGGTCCTGGGAACTTCTGACTTTAGCCGAGTCACACAGAAGCACGTGGCTGGCATCTGAAGTTGGGGCATGGAGGAGCTAGTCCTGTGGAGCTGAGCCCCTAAGCCTTCGGGTCTGACGCTGACCCCTGGTCGTTAGTGTCAGAATTGAATTGAATTGTAGGACATCGAGTTGGTGTCCACAGGGAACAAGAGAATTGGTTGGTGTGAACCACTTACATGGCCGTTATTAGAAATGTTAGAAATATATATATATATATATATATATATATATATATATATACACCTATGTGTATGTGTGCATGGTATATGCTAAAATTAGTGATTTTTCAACCAACACCAGAGGTTTTTATTGTTTTGGTTCCTGAGCAATACTCCTTGACCACCCCCTAGGATGTATCTTTTCTCATTTTTTCTTCTTTAATTCTTTAATTTTCTTCTTTTTCTCCCTTTAATTCTTTTTAGATATATATAAGAGTAGAGTCTATTTTGTCATTATCTATATGTGGCGTATAAATTCCCATTTGTTGCGGTTGTACGTGGATTTACCCTGGTCGTGTATTCATATATGAACATAGGAAAGTGATGTCTGATTCATTCCACTGTCTTTCCTATTCCCATCCCCTCCCCTTTGTCTAATCCAATGAACTTCTATCCTTCCCTCTCCCTCACCTTATTGTGTGTTAACATCCACATATCAGAGAGAACATTCATCCCTTGCTTTTTGGGGATTGGCTTATTTTACTTAGCACGATAGTCTCCAGTTCCACCCATTTACTGGCAAATGCCATGATTTCATTCTTCTTTATGGCTCAGTAATATTCCATCATATATATATATATATGATGTGATATATATATCACATTTTATTTATCCATTCATCTGTTTGCAGGGTACATAGTTTGGTTCCATAGCTTATTGATTATGAATTAAGCTACTATAACATTGATGTGGCTGTGTCACTGTCGTATGCTGATTTTAAGTCCTTTGGGTATATACCAAGGAGTGGGATAATGGGGTCAAATGGGGGTTCCATTCCAAGTTTAGGATGAATCTTTTCTTAACCTCAAGTCCTGAGTTGAGAGCAGCAGTTGAAGTTCCTGCTGAAACTGCAAATATAGAACTCACATGTATTAAACCACCTGTGACCATAAAGTAGGACACTAGAAGGTGCTGGGACTCAGGTTAAACGTCCCTGATGTCCACACATACTAAAGTCTTCCCATTGCCAAAGCCTTCCGCTTCCAGGAGCTGACCTTGGCATTGGGGACCTCATGGACAACGTGTGCTGCCATGTTGTCCCTGGTCCTTGGTGGGTCTCTAAGGCTTCCCAGCCAACCCTCCATGTGTTGGAGATGCAGTGACAGTCACCCTTCCCCCACGACACATTCTAACAGATTTGAGCTACAGGTGCCAGAGGCGGCTCAAGAGCAGATGGGTTGTCATTAGCTGAAATGGGAGGGTATCCCACGGCTCCTTTACACACCTAGACCCCAGGACCTACCTGATCCAAATCCCCCATCTAAAATGCAGGCTGGGACACTGCAGCCAACACAGAAAAGCACATCAGGCTTTTGCAAGGAGATAGAAACGCCAACCCTTGTGGCTCTTGGGAGCAGACGGGACAGAGAGAGAGAGAGAGAGATACAGGGAAGGAGAGAAAGAGAAATGGGAAGGGAAAGACCAGAGATGGAGGAGGAGGGAAAGATGCAAGAGGAAGTAAGCCGAGCCTCGGCCCATCCTCTCACGCTGCCCAGAGCCCAGAGGAACTCACACACCTGCTCCTCCGTCAGGCAAAGCGGGGAGCAGAGACGACAATGAGCTCACAACCAGCTCCTTGTTCCTATAGACCTGAGCCTCTGCTGATGGGCGTGTCTCCTCTAAGTGTGAAAAGCCACTAGCATCCCCATCATGAATTAAAGGTTCTACACACAGAGAACCAATATGGGGACTTTGGAACGAGAAGGAAACCCAGGTGTGAATTCTCCAGTATCTCCTCTCCCCAGTGATGCCCGTTCCCCTCGTAGGAAGACCCAGGCCTACCTGGACATCTCCATCTGTACCCCCCTTTCCCCCTAACTTTAAGCTCCCAAGGCTGCCTCTGAGAAAAAAAAAAAATTATTTACCGCATGCAGAAATTGGTTGACGGTGGCCAAAACACTTGCATGCTAGGCACAGGCTTGGTGCCTCTGGGAATCACCACAAAATGAGTTGATTTTAAATGCAGCTTGCAGGGAAATACACCTATTTTTAGCAATTATCTTTGGAGTCGCTAAAACAAGAGCTTCTGAAAATTAATGATTCTCACCAAGGTGTGGGTTTCTTTATATGCGGAGCTGAACGGCACAAGATTAAAGAAAGCCAGGCAGATGGTATTAGAAAAGAGTGGTTTTTTCCAAGGAGAGAATACAGAGAGGGAAGTGATACAGGAATAAAGAAAGAACTCTGGGTGCAAAATATGAAGACCAGACTCCATGCTGCGTGACCATGGGCAAACCACTTTCCCTCTCTGATTCTCAACATGGTCTCTCTTTTTTTGGTACCAGGGATTGAACCCAGGGATGCTTAACCACTGAACCACATCCCCAGCCCTTTTTTTTTTTCATATTTTATTTAGAGACAGGGTCTCACTGAGTTGCTTAGGGCCTCACTAAGTTGCTGAGGCTGGCTTTGACCTCGCGATCCTCCTGCCTCAGCCTCCCAACCCTCTGGGATTAGAGGCATACACCACGGCACCCAGCATCAAGACTGTCTTGGTTCTCAATGTAGAAATGATGTCCCGAAAAACCGAGTTTCTTTAAATGTTAACCTCAGATTTTCACCCCCCATAAGAAAATCCACCTCTCCCGTCCTAAGAACATGCTTTACCATAAAAGGCTTATGAAATGAGGCACTCTAAGTACAGCTAGCCGGGGGTGAGAAGGAAAAAAGAAAAAGATAACTAAACTACTTTGGGTAAGGAATGAACAGGAATCTCGTGCCAGGTCAGCTATCGGGGAGAGGGAAGAAATTGAGAGAGAGAGAGAGAGAGAGAGAGAGAGAGAGAGAGAGAGAGAAACAGCTTTCAAACAGGGTAGGAACCGGAGCTGGGGAAAAGAGATGAATAATAAAGTCGGAATGGAGATGCTGCTTGTCACGTCTGGATGGAGCAGCGGAAAGCACCGGTGCAGTGCCCTTCAGTCCCCTGCACTGAGATGGCTTCCTGCTCCCTGATAACCTACAAAAGGACCAGGAAGCCATCTCAGTAACACTCCTGCCCCTCCCTCTCCTGCCCCTTCAGGCCTGAGGCTGGGGAGGGGTCCCTACCTGGCTCTTCCCTGATGGCTCCAACCCCAAGGGCTTCTTCATCCTGCCCACGGCTCCCTAAACAGACGACGCATTCCTCTCCTCCTGGGACTCCTGTGGACAAGGCTGACACCAATTTCATTTCCATTTCAAGGAACAAGATGAGCCCAGGATGCTGCAGGCCTTAGGAAGACCCAGGCAGTGAACATCTGGAATACAAATAATTACATCCCCCCCCAAAAAAATAAAAATGTCATGAAAGAGTCTGAAACACAGAAAAGAGGCTACACAGATGGATCTGAATCTGAAAGAGATCGAGCTTTTGTTTCCCTGAGACATCCTGACCTCTCACATCTGTCCACCGTACCCGGGCTTCAAAGGAGCTGAGTGTCTTCAGTTGAATAAACCGATAAATCAAGGACACCTGGAGTACATCCTGACATAAAGCTCTTGTGGATTTCATCTATTTTTTTTTTTGGTACCAGGGATTGAACTCAAGCGCACTCAACCACTGAGCCCCATCCCCAGCCCTATTTGGTATTTTATTTAGAGACAGGGTCTCACTGAGTTGCTTAGTGCCTCGCTTTTGCTGAGGCTGGCTTTGAACTCGCGATCCTCCTGCCTCAGCCTCCTCAGCCAGCCACTGGGATGACAGGCGTGCACCATTGCACCCAGAATGTGGTGGTGGGGATTGAACCCAGGGCCTTGTGCGTGTGAGGCAAGCACTCTACCAACTGAGCTATATCCCCAGCTGTCATCCTGGCTTTAAGAGGGAACTTGGGGTTTCACCAACCTCCTGGGGACATTCTATTAAAGGCCTTCTAAACCCAGAAGGCAGGTGTCTATCAGGGACCCTCCCTCCTAGCTGCCTAGAGAAGCTTCAACATGGAATCTGAAATTTCTTTCTTCTCTCACCTCCACCTGTCTCCCACACTGAGGCACGTGCCCGCAGCATGAGCTGGCAGCCCCAAACAGGAGTGGCAAAGCCACGGCACCGGGATTTGACATCAGCACAGCAGACTCCAAATCCTGGTTGATGAGGAGACAGGAGATCTGAGGGTCTCACCAAGCGAACTGCAGAAGTGATCCCCGATATGGACGCAGCAACTGGATAAGTCATCCACAGAAACAGGGGACTCGGACGCCTGCCAACAGGGACAATGTGTGCATCAGACCCAAAGCAACTCCAGAGCACACTATTCAAAGAGACGACAAGGTCAGTGGTGATCTGGAGCCAGGCAGGGGTCTGCCTCCTTCACCCGGAGGCTCAAAGACAGATGCAGTTCCTTGCAAAACCTCGGGGCTTCCGGAATCCTGTGAGTGTCCAAGGTCATGGCTACCTGAGCCAGGCTTGTGATGGGTCAGATTCTCCTGCTCTCAGGTGCAGGATCCCAGCCCGTGCTCCAGGGGCTCAACTCCAGGGGACCCTCGAGGGAAGATTCTAAACCCTGTGGCTCCCGATGTGTCCAGACAGAAGGGAAATTCTTATCCTTACGGTGACTTTCTGATGGAACTTACAAATAGACAGATGGAGTGTGTGGGACGTCCCCAGAGCCCTCATGGATCCCTGGACTCAAGACTACGAACTAGCTATTGAGCACCCAGAGATAAAATAGGGACTAAGAGCGTGGGCTGTGGGACAGTGGCTCTGTCACTTACCACCTGGATGATCTCTAGACAGGTCATTCCACTCCCGTGCCTCAGTTTCCCCATCTAGAGTAGAAATGATAACAACGCCTTCTTATGATTTCTTTTGTACATAAATAAATTCGTTTGTGTGGCGACTAAAACTACGAAGAACGCATCATAATAAAAGCCATGTCAGTACTTGTTACTATTGTTCTGATCTCCTTTACCCACAGGGTACTTACTCTCAAAGGGTCAGAATGGAACATATCACTTCCGGCGACACACACCAAATTTCTGCCGGGCGTTGACAAGTTACTGATCTTGTAAATTGAACTAAAACCCCAGCTTGTACGACTGCTCCCTCTCCTATTCCCGCCTCCCCCCACTAGTAACCAAATCCAGATCATTCTGTCTTTGAAGCATCTGTACCTCTTCTTTCCTCCTCGTACCCCTCTACTACAGCCTCAGTTCAAATCTTGAACTGGATCATTGAAAAAACTTGAGAATTCATTTCCCTGTCTTTCTTTCTCAATCCCCATCTCTATCCCAGCCCAACCCTTCACATGAGTGCCAGAAATCACCTCCCTAAAATACAGAGCTGTTAGTCAGTTTAGGTGAGGCTGAGCTACATAACAAACATACCCCAAACCTCAGGTGCTTGACACAGTGAAGTTTCATTTCTCACTTATATAACAATCCCCTGGGGTTGGGCAGCTCTTCTTTGTTGCTCTCCTCTAACTCAGTGACCCCATATTTTCAGTTATACCAGCTACAACCCCTGGCCTTTTAGACAATAGTATACCCTAGATCAGTTGTTCCCCAACCTTTGATCTCAGGATCCTTTTACAATCTTTTCTTTTGAAGACAGGGTCTCACTAAGTTGCTTGGGGAGTTGCTAAGTTGCTGAGGGTGGCTTTTGAACTTGGTATCCTCCTGCCTTAGCCTCCGGAGCCCCTGGGATTATAGATATGCACACCATACCTGACCCTTCACATTCTTAAACAAAGTCGCCCTGCATCGTATGCAAGTACAAATATATAACAACAAATTCCACCATTATGTACAACTATAATGCACCAATAAAAACGTGGGGAAAAACAAAAAAGAAATGAAGTTATCTTTATTAAATTATCTTTTTTTAACAAAAAGAGTCTGTATGGGATATAACGGGCAAATGTAACCATGTTAGAAATTTTTTAAATATTTATTTGTTCATTTAAAAAATAATAACTAACTCATTACATGATAATACAGATAAAAATCTTTATGACTAAGAAAATGGATTGAAAATAGAATATTTCCATCCAAGCCAGAAAGCATTTAGGGAGGAAAAGAGCGTTATCTTACATATTTCTGCAAATGTTTTTTAACACATGACTTAATAGAAAAGATTTGGATTCTCTCATCCCTTCTACACTCAATTTGCTCTGATGTGTTGCTTTGGTTGAAGTAAAGGAAGAAAATTCAACCTCACACAAATGGGTTATTAAAAGGGGAGAGTATTATAATAATGTGTTCAGGTGATTGTGAATATTCTTCTTTGAAGCTATACCAGACCTTGACACTCGCTTATGTTCCTAAAGGTTATTTGCAATGTAGAGGATGAAATCCTGTCTGTGAAATTTTCATACTCTGATAGCTTAAAATACAAGGGTTTATCTTAAGGGTTGATGGATGTTTTTCCTGCATGATTTGCAACACCATTCATGAGTCACTTGGAAAATACTGGGTCACTGAGTTAAGGTCCATTTTCTAAATATGACACATTTATTCATATAACATTTTAAAAAATCACAGCAACTAATATCCCCAATTTCATCAAAAATGACTCTGAAATTTGGGACACTGTAAGTTCACAGCAGCAGAGAGAGCTTTTTCAAATTTTTCCCTAGAAGACAAACTTTATCATCTGTAACAAAGACTGCCCTTTTCTTAAAGTGATAGCCTTTTCTATTCATTCTTAAAAAAAAAGTCCTCCAAATACCCATGTCTGAATAGCCAGTTTGACAACTTCAGCCTCCTTCTTTCATATTAAAATAATGTTACCTTTTTTTAATTTTTTAGTTGTAGTTGAGCACAATACTTTTATTTTATTTATTTATTTATTTTAATGTGGTGCTGAGGATCGAACCCAGGGCCTCACACGTGGTAAGCGAGTGCTCCACCACTGAGCCACAACCCCAGCCTTAATATTACTTTTTTTTTTAAAAGCAACTAGCCTATGGGGTTGTAGCTCAGTGGTAGAGTGCTTGCTTAGCATGTGTGAGGCACTGGGTTCGATTCTCAGTTCCACATATAAATAAATAAGTAAAATAAAGTTCCATTGGGAGGCACATTTTGGAACATCTTAGTAATGCTGGGCTTTGCAAGTGTTTGGATGTTTTTTTTCTCAAGACAGCTCTCGTACCTTGCTCGGTAGCCAAAGTGCTGCACACATTCATTTTATCACACGGCATAATAAAAAAGACCATACTTGAGGCTTAGACTTGCAAAAATTATTAATTTTCACTGCTATATCAAGGACATTCATAAGCAAAACAGTCTGGTGCCACTGCCTCCATTCATGCTGAGCCAGTTTCATTATAAAATGATTTTAGTTTCATTTATAATTTGTTTTTTACCTTGCAGATGCACTTAAAGGGTCTCCATACTCTCAGAACCTCTGGCCCAGCCTACTTTTATGTTCCTGCTCAAAGTTGCTCCAGAAACTAGAGCCAGTCCATAATCCATAATGAAATGCAGAGATTGAGAGTGAGCAGTTGGACACTGTTAGAGAAATTTTGACAGAGTCGTTATTAATATCAGCAGAACCTGATAATTTTTAAATACGTTCTCTCATATGCCTTTGCTTTTTTTAAAAAAAATCATCTTCTAAACATTTATTTTTATTATATTTCACAAAATATCCACCTGTTATGAGCTTTAACCCTGTGGCAGCAATGTTTCAAGGTCAGCTTCTGGGGAGTGATTTGATCATGAGGGTACTGACCTCCTCCATCTATTGATGGATTTATAATAGGATGATATTGTTGGGAGGTGGTAGAAACTGTCGGGGAAGAGGCCAATTATTTTATTTTATCAGTTCAAAAAACTGGGTGACCTCTTTCTGGCCTCCATGGTTTCTGATTGGAAATACACTATTATTAAATTATTTTAACTTATGTGTAGGACGTCGTTTTTCTCTGATCACTTTCAAATTTGTTTCTTTGTTGTTGTTGTTGTTGTTGTTGTTGTTGTTTAATTTTACTAAGAGGTGTCATTGCATGGATTTCTTTGGGTTTATCCTTTCATTTCTATTATATCCACTGGGTTCTTCTTTGTGGCTTCGATATCTTTACCTTGGCTTTCCAATTCTCCATTCATCACAAATATGTTTTAGTTGCTGTTGAATCTTTTTTTCCACGGCCACCTTGAAGTCCTTGTCAGATAATTCCAACATCTCTGTCCCCTCGGGGTTGGCATCAATTGGTTGTCTTTTCCATACAGTTTCATTGTATCTTCATTGTATCTTCAATCTGTATGTTTTATTCTTTTGAGAAATGGGGGGTATTCTCAGTCATTATTTCTCTCTTTTACTGCACATTTTGGCACTGTTCTCATTCTGTGACTAATCACATAAATGTTAGTTTTAATACTTCTGCAGATCCCTGAGGATCTGTTCATCTCTCTCCATCTATTTTGTCTCTGTTCAAATTAGGCAATTTTCACTGCTCTATCTTCTAGTTCACTGATTCTTTCTTCGATTGCCTCTATTCTGCTGATAGTGTGTTCACTGAGCTTTTCATTTCGGTTGTTATTTTTCATTTCTATTATATCCACTGGGTTCTTCTTTGTGGCTTCGATATCTTTACCTTGGCTTTCCAATTCTCCATTCATCACAAATATGTTTTAGTTGCTGTTGAATCTTTTTTTCCACAGCCACCTTGAAGTCCTTGTCAGATAATTCCAACATCTCTGTCCCCTCGGGGTTGGCATCAATTGGTTGTCTTTTCCATACAGTTTGAATTGTACCCAGGTCTTGGCATGATGAGTGATTTTCAGTTGAAACCTAGACACATTCGTAGTTATGAGACTTCAGATCTTATTTAAATCTGCTGCTTTATTGGAATTTTTCAAACGTATTTCTGGAGGTGAAAGAGGGCATGCCACCTCATTCTTGCCAGGTGGAGCTGGCAATGCAGGTTCCCTCCCTCTCAGTCTTCATTGACACCCTGGAACAGGTTTCCTTATTACTATTGAGAGTGGGAATTCCTGCTTCCCACATAGACCCCACCCATGTGTTGGTAAGAGTAGCTTTGTTCCACAGTTTAGCTATGTGAATTGATGTGGCTGCGTCCCTGTAGTATGCTGATTTTAAGTCCTCTGGATATAAACCAAAGAGTGAGATAGCTGGGTGGAATGGTGATTCCACTTGAACATTGCTATTGGGGCTGTAATTGGTGCAACCACTCTGAAAAGCAGTATAAAGATTCCTCAGAAAACTTGGAATGGAACCACCATTCCTTCCCTCCTCCCTCCTCCTCCCCCTCCCCCTCCCTCCCTCCTCCTCCCCCTCCCTCCCTTTTCCTCCCCCTCCCTCTCCCTCCCACCTCCTCTCCTCCCCCTCCCCCTCCCCCTCCCCCTCCTCCTCCCCCTCCTCCTCCTGTTGTGCTTTTGAGGAAGAATAGGAAAAATTATATCTATTCCAAATTCTCAGAGGCACAAGACCCCAACCACTTTTTAGAAAACAAATGTTTAAGAAAAAATAGTCTCTCTTATCCTCCCTTCTCCCTACATCTGTTTCATGAATGTTTCCACAATAACTTTAGTTATTTGTGCTCACAGCCTGGAGTATATCCTTTCATTCTTTCTCCACACTCATTTAAACATTTACAAACACACACACACACACACACACACACGGTTTTGTCATTGTTGTTACCAAAATTACACTACATAGATTCCTTTTGCAGCTTGTTTTGCTCTTTAATAATATAGAATGTGCATCCCTTGAGGTCAATGGTCATTGATCCAACTTGGCCTTTTTTATTAACTACTTAGTCTTCCGTAACATGGAAATCCATGCTTATTTAAGTTGTCTTATTTTATCACCTCGACAATTTTATTTATTTATATATGATAGATTCATAAAAGGGGGACAGGGCTGGAGATACAGCTCAGTTAGTAGAATGTTTGCCTCGCATGCACAAGGCCTAGGTTCGATCTCCAGCACCACAAAAATAAATGAATAAAAGTGGGACAGATTAAGACAAATATGCATTTTTAAGCTGAATAACTATGGCAGAGTTCTGATCCTAAAAAGGCTCTGACAACCCATATTTCCACCAAGGATGTGTGAGAATTTCTTCTCGCATCCTGGCCAGCTCTAAGAATTTTCCTTCATTTTCAATGTTTGCCAGTCTTTGAAAAGTCAAGTTGTATCTCATTTTTTTTAATATTTATTTATTTTTATTTGTAGTTGGACACATATATTTAATTTATTTATTTATTTATTTTTCTGTGGTGCTGAGGATTGAACCCAGGGCCTCGCCTGTGCTAGGCATGCACTGTACCGCTGAGCCACAACCCCAGCCCAGTTGTACCTCATTTTTAATCAATATATATGAACTGGCTGCTTGGATGTTCTCACTCATACCTTTTTCCAGTTCTCTGTTGGGTGTCAGCATAGTGCTCCTCAGTTTGTGACAGCTCGTTGTAGCTTTTTTGTTGTAGCTTCTCTGCCTGACTTCAACCAATCACCGGAGCATTGGGGGAACATTTTCCCTATCACACGTACCGTGTCGCACGGGTCTTCTTTAACGACTCCTGTCTCTGCTAACGGCTGTGTTCCTGAAGGTGAGAGCATCTGCCCGGCTCTCAGGCCCCAATGCCAACTAAGAATGTGTGCATAGTCAGTGCTCAAAGGATGCTGGAATCGAGCTGTTGACTTTCTATCTCAATAAACAAAGAGGTCCCTCCTTGTCTCCGGGACCTGGTGCCATGGGTGATGCGTTAATTACAGATGTTCCATCAAGTGTCTGTGTAACCTAGACAACTACGACTTGAAGCAAAGAGCATGGTTGAAATGACAGCGCCCTGGTCCCCATGGCTGAGCCGCGGGCAGGAGAAAGGACAAGAAAATTGCAGCATCCACGGGATGCAGATGGAAAGGCTCGGCTGGTGCAGCCACTTGCGTGAGACGTAAAGGAGCAGCTCCTTCGTGACTCCAGGGGACGATGGCTATTTTCGTGTTACGTGTCATTTTGGGCAGCAATCCGATATTACAGGTGGCTTGAAACTTTTGTGCCAAATGTTCTGCTGCGAGGAGAGGGAGTGAGATACAGGAGGAAGAAGTCGTTTCTCCACAGTCTTATGAAACCCAGTAGCCTCGCGGTCAGCCATTGTCACCAAAATAAAGCATGGCAGAGAATGCAGAGTTGAATGAAGGGTGGAAAGAAGACTAAGGCTGAGCCAAGGAAAAGAAACGGTGGGTAAATGCATTGAGTAGACAGTTGTAACCGGGAAGCATCCAGAGATAGGAGAAAGGACCCAGTGTTCCAAGCTAGACAAATGTCACTTCTGACCTCCCCTGCGTGGCTTCCTCACCCCCACGGCGTCAAGACTGTTTGCAGCACTGTGCACTGAACACCTGCAGGCTCTGACCTCTCTAAGGCACTGTCACAGTCTTCCTGTGTCCCGTGCCACACCTGGCTGCTTTGGTGTGCTCGACCCGTGTTGCAGACACTTCAGATCTTCAGCAAGATCCACCCCTCGGTTCTCATGCATCCTTTATGTAGGAGGAAGAGCCTCGTGCTCCCTGGATTCCATTTCCACAGCGGATCCTTGCTTCTGAGACCTGGATGAGGTCGGAAGGGCCCAGCTGTCTACATCATCCTGCCAGTTCAGGGGGCATCTGGACACCCAAGGACATGCCCCCTTGACCTAATTAAATGTTCCCAGGGAGCAGGGTCTTGTTGTTCTCAAAGGGCTGTCCCTGCTATAACCATGGGACCTCAGTGTGGGAGAGGAAAAAGAAAGCAGAGCAGGGGAGACTCTCTACTCAGATGCAGAACGTGTTTGGTGTCTAGATGGCAGCAAAATACACCAGATACCATTCATAGTATTTGTTACCCAGGGAGATGTTTACTTTAAAATGTGAGTGAATTTTTATATTTTTTTTAAATTTTTTAAAAAATCAAATAAATCGAAGTACATGCCATTGTTCTAATTTAGGAAAAGTCACTAAAGAGACATCATTTCTCCTGGAATCCATAGATGAGTAGATGATACGTGGTTAGAATTGAGACCTGTTATTTGGGGAACTTAATCATTTAATAAAAATTTTCACCCGAGGGAAAAAAAAAATGTATGCCTAAGAATGGCCAAGAAAATCTTGAAGTGGAAGAAGGGTAATAAGCGATCGTGCATCACAACGTGTGATAAAAGTACCACCCAGAAGAGAGTGTGGCACTGGCCCTGGACCAGGCGATCAATGAATGGAGCACCATTTGAAAGTCCAGAAATGGACAGATCAGAACGGAGTGTCCCATAAGAATGGAAATTCTCACCGGTGGAAGGGAAGAGAGGATCACTCAACCAATGATGTCCAGTCGCAGTAGCCTATTCATTCAGGAAAAGGTTAAATTCCAATCTTACTCCAGACACAAAAATCAATGGAAGCTTAATTGAAATCTGTTTGATCGCCATTTTCAAGATACAGACACTGAGACTCGAAGAGACCCAGAGGCTTACCCGAGGTCACCCAAAGTCAAACGCGAGGAGTTATTGAGACAATCGTGGACACCCTTCTCCAAATGTCTCCATGAGGCCAATGAACTTCCTATCTCCCCTCAAGCCCACTGATAACTGAATGAAGGATCGCTACTTCCCGTTTAGAGAAGAACCCAGACCAAGAAGCTGATAAAGCCTGAAGTTCAAAAATAAAATTAGAAAGAGACCTCCAGTCCCACCCCCTGAGCCCACCCCCATGTGGGCATCTAGTCCCCGAACAAACGTCATGGAGAAAACCCATGAATCCAAATAAGGAAACTTCCGGTGCTTTCATATATGCTGGCTTGGTGACAGGGGACAGATTGTCCTGAGGAAAAATGAGGAGCTGAACCCAGGGGCAGTTCAACACTCAGCTATATCTCCAGAGCTTTATATTTTAATCTATTTTATTTTATTTTATTTTATTTTATTATACAGAGTCTTGCAACGTTGCTTAGGGCCTTGCTATGTGACTAGGCTGGCCTCCAATTTGTGATCCTCCTGCCTCAACCTCCCACGCTGCTGGGATGACAGGTGTGTGCTACCACGCCCAGACAGGGCTGGGTAGTTTTTGGTTTTTTTTTTTTTTAAAGAGCTTTATTTAGCTCATAGTTTGGGGGGACTGAAAGTCTACAGTCAGGTAGACCTCGGGGGATGCCCTCCACACAGCAGCCATAGCCCCACCTGTCCTCGGCATCCTGAGAAAAGGCCAAGGGAGGGTTAATGAAGATGCTTGTTGACACATGAAGCAGGTAACAGGATTCCAGCACCTGAGCATTTAGAGCACGTCCAACCCTCTCCACTGGCTAACCTCACCTCGGCTGCCTTCCACTTACTTCTAGACCCACCCCGTGCTCCATCCCCAGCACCCGCCACGTCCATCGGAAGCCTCACTTAGCTCCTCCAGTTTCCCAAGTCCTCCTTCTAGTCCCTGATCACCTCAAGCTCCCGTCCACCTGTCTCACCTACACAGTTGGCCCCGCCCATCCTGTCTCCACGTTCCCCACAGCTCATTCACGTCTTTTCCATCCCACTTCATAAATCGCCCCAGAGAGAGCCTCTCTGGGAAGTGTGTGTGTGGACTCCCAGGCACCACTGCCATGGGGAGATCCAGGAGGAATCGGGGTGCTCTGCAAATAGTAAAGATCTCCTGGGGTTCAGGGTCATGCACACTGGCTTGGGGTGATGGGTGTGTAGGCTGGAGAGAAGGACAGCAGCCGAAATGTGAAGGATCCAACAGACGACACTAAGAGAAGCTGGACTTAACCCAACAGGTAAAGGACATTCATTGAAAAGGAAGTTCCTGGAAGGCCCCAACCTGCTTCTCTAATGGATTTATAAGGTACCATGGAAATCCTTACCAATGGCTAGAAAACCCTGAAGATGTTGCAAATCTAAGACCCTCGTTTGCAGATTACTTAGAATTCTCTTGGTTATGGTGTGAATGGAAATGCATATGGCGGGTGCTGCCTAGTAATCTCCAGTTTTGCACCAAATCCAGCCACCGGAGTTATCAGGCCATGTCTTGGATGCTAGATACACATTTTGGTTTCAGCTCCTTCCTCCAGGGCTCCTTCCTAGGAGTAATAGGGATCTCCGCTCCTGCTTCTGCTCAGGACAACCTACATCAGCCCCATGGCAAGCATCATTCTGGGTGGACACGGAAGTTCTACAGTATAGTATTTCTTTCTCTAAATCTCTCTCTTTTTCTCCCTCTTAGCTTCCCTCCCTCTCTCCCTCCTACCTCCTTTCTTTCCTTCTTTCTTTGTCTTTCAGGAACATGCACAGAAATTTGTTCACGACTTTCTCACGATCAAAAAAATTTACAAACATCCTTACTTTAAGTCAATAACATCCACGATTTTCAACTTACCAGCCTATAAAATCAACAGCCAACACTACACACAACAAACCTTGGTTATTCACTAAAAATTGACCAAAGAATCAAACTTTATTTCTAAACACATAGGTCTGCAAATTTGGACCCAGAAAAAAAAAAAAAAAAAGACAAGTAGACTTTGTAGAAATAATGATCATCACGCAAAGAAAAAGACTGGGTTAGTACAAATTGATATGCACAATACTTGATCAATTTTTGTTTCAGACTTTAAATAGAAAACAATGTATCCAAATGAAAAATAATTTCCGTAGAGTTCACATTTTGGGGGAAATGGTCTAACTGTGCAATGTAGAAAATTGATCAAGAGATTAAATTGGCTTAATGGAATTCACTCCGGAAAACATCTTCTGGATGGAAAAATCCATCTCGGTTGATACAATTTTCTAATTAAAAGTCTTGAATTCAAAGTGTTCTCAGAGTCAAGAGAGCAGGAGACATTGTCCGGAAAGTCACAACAGAGGGGTCAAAACGGTAAGGTCAAAATGTCCGTGGGTATGGCCTCAGGTTTAAGTGGACACCGTGCTGGGTCCTATCGGTTTGCCTCAGAGCAGAGCTTTTTAATCATCTCAGAAAAATAAAATAAAAAAGGAAAAAAGAACAACTCTGTAGAAATAAACCAGTTGCACAGGGATTGTCTGAGTCCCCGAAGGACCCAGAATATTAGCAAGCACAGAGAATCACACACGAGACCGCGGACAGCGTTTGTAAAATGGTCACAGAACATACTCATAAGGACACTGTGAAGATCAAATGAAATAAGCCTAAAATACACTCAGCTCTGGAAATAGCAAGAGCCCCGCAAATGTTAGTTGTGTTGTAGCGGTCGAGAAGTAGCAGTCGTACCTGAGAAGCTAACAAAAGATTTATATGTAAGCCATAAAACAAACTGGGTTAGACTTAAGAGAAACTTCTTATGGTTCCTGTGGTCCTTTCTCCAAAACCATGTCCAACAAGCTCTGGTACACACACACACACACACACACACCTCTCTCTCTCTCTCTCTCTCTCTCTCTCTCTCTCTCTCTCTCTCTCACACACACACACACACACACACACACACACACACACACAACTAGAAAGTTTGCAAAATTCCACCTTTGTACTTTTACTCTGGCTCTTTCTCTTCCTAGAACATCCTCTCCCTCATTGCTACCCGGAAAATATTTTTGTGTCCTTCACAGCCCCGATTCATGTCATTTCCTTTATGAATTTTCTATTGGCTCTTCTGCTAAGTTCCCAGAGCCTTTTATCCATATTTTATCACCTCCTATTATAAAAGTTTGCTGTTATTTTCCCGCATTAAAAATGAGTCTCTAGAAGATCTTTCTTGGATTTCTCAGCATCTGATGCCAAATGGACGCCCAGTGAACGCTTGTCGAGGCCAGATTGACTAATGATACCCAAACTAAATCCTCCCTCCAGAAGGATTTCCTTTGTGCAATCCGGCCAGTTTTGCAGAGAGAATTAGATTGTATTGCCTTCGCGTTGGTGCAGTTCTGGCGGGCAAGAGATGCTCTAATGAAATGTCAATTTAATGCTAAGAGAAAGGTTCTGGAACATTTGGACCTGCAAAGAATTGTGACTGTCGGGTTTGCAAGAAGTTTTTCCCCCAATCATCGGAAATCTCGTTACTAACACCATCCATGAGATTCAGGATCCGTCCCCACCCACAGCTTCAGAAGCCCCCGAGGAGGTAATGCCACATTAGGAGGTAATACCACGGTCTAATGCCAGGAGAGACATTCCATTCCAATTTACCATCGTGGCAGGACAACATCTTGAGAAGCACACTGACGCCTGACCCTGCTCTCAGAGGTTCAGATTTTAAATAACCTCGGGGTGAAAATGAAACTGAATATCAGAGGTGTTCAGAACCTCCACCAGGGAGAGAAATGGGCAGCCCAGGAGAGAATCGCTGTCTGACACAGGCTTCTCCTTCCCCTCCTGCCTTTGCAGAAAGGCTACTGCTCCAAAGTATGTGCCATTCCCTCTGTGCCTTACCCAACTGATGCCCCCTGAAGGTCCCTGGGGTCTAGCCCTGCCCCAGCACCCATTTTTCACAGAACAGGAGGAAGAATCTTCCTTAAACATAAATCCTATCCGGTTTTCCCCTACTTCAACCCTTCAATATCATAAAGAACTAGGAGCACCTCCCGTCCACCTTCTCTTGCCTTAACAGAATACCACACACTGAAATTTATTTAAAATTTTCTTTCTTGTAGTTCTGGAGGCTGGGAGGCTGGGAGGTCACCTGGTGTGGTGGAAGGACGAGAAGCACATTGGAGACAGAGAGAGGAAAGGAGGCCCAACTCATTCCTAATCAGCGGCCCACTGCCGTGATGACGGCATGAACCCATGAGAGCCCACCTCTATATCCTGTTACAACGGCAAAGCAAATCAATGTGGGCTTTTGTGGAGACCAAAGCCTGAATGTCCTGTATCACCTGACCCCTACCTAATACCTGACCTCCCCTCCATCACCATCTATCCCTCAAAATGGCCTTCATTCAGTTCCCCAGACCCACAAAGCCCTTTCCCACCCTGGGGACTCATGCAATTTTCTCTCCCTCCAGAATCTACTTTCTCGACTTGTCACCCGATTGACATCTTCTTGTCCCCTGGGTCACAGCTCCAGTCACCTCTTTAGCACCTCCTGACCACACTATCCAAAGTGGTACCACCCTTGTTTGTATACTTCCTCTCTTCCCTCCTCCTCCTCCTCCTCCTCCCTCTCTCCCTCTCCTCTCCTCTTCTTTTCTCTCTCTCTCTCTCTCTCCCCCCTCCTTCTCTCTTCCTGCTCCTAATCTAGTCTAGATTAAAACCTCTGTAGAATCACTAATGTTTGGGTTTTCCATATTATACAATAGAAATGTGTGGAGGGTGTTAATTAATCATGGATCCAATGTTATCAAAGAGACCCAAAATAACAAATGTTGGTGAGGATGTGGAGAGAGGGGGACCCTAGTGCACAGGAACTGGGAATGCAGATTGGTTTAGCTATTGTGGAAAACAGCATGGAGGCTTCTGAAGAAATCATGTCATTCGTTGGCCAATGGCTAGAAATGGAGGACATCACACTAAGTGAGTGCCGCAGTCCAGCTGCAGCAAAATAACCGGGGGGTGACGAACAACTTGTGTACGTTGATACAGCAGGAGTGGGAGCCATTTATTGTAGGACAGGAGGGGTATATATACATTCCACACAGCTTATCTTAATTAACAAACTAGATACATCAGTCAACCAATAAGGAATCTCCACACTTAATGGCTCGCTGGCGTTACTTCACAAACCACTCCCTCTGGCATTTTGCCAGGCGCCATCCAGACTTGTTTACAGACTCTAACAAGTGAGCTAAGCCAGACTCACAAAATCAGGAACATTTTCTCTCATATGCAAAGGCTAGAGAGAGGGAATCAAGGAATTTTTTTTTAAGAAAAGAAATCTCCAAAATAAAAGGGAGATCACTAGAGTAGAAGGAGATGAAGAGGGAGGAAGGAGAAGACAGCGTAGGGAAGTACTGGGGAATGAAATCTACCAGATCGTGCTGTGTTCAGGTACAAGTTGACTACAATGAATCCTGCTCCTAAATGTAATTATAATGCACTAACTAAAATAATAATGACAGGAGGATTAGGAGAATACAGCAAGCAGATCAAGAAGAAGGAGAAGGAGAGGGAAAGGGAAGTACATGGGAATGAGACTGATCTAACTATGTTACGGGCATGCACAAACACAGCATGACGAATTTCAGTATTATGGGTAATTATAATGCACCAATGAAAAAACAGAAATTAGAAATGGAACTACCATGCAACCCATAAATCCCTCTTGTGGATAGATACCCAAAGGAAATAGAATCACAGCACCTGCTAAAGAGGTTTGCATTCCCACGTTCATGGCAACAGTATCCAGAAGAGTGAAACAGAGGAACAGCTGAGATGTCCCCCAGTGGATGAATGAATCAAGAAAATATGCAAAGTGCATATACCCTGGAGTATTAATCAGCCTTAAAAAGATTTGCCACACCTTGGATGGATCCGGAGGGTAGTATGCTAAGTGAAATAAGCCAGACACAGAAAGAAAAATATTGCGTAATGCATAATCTCACTGACACATGAATTTTTTTTTAAAAAAAAAAGACCTCAAATACATGTATATAGAGAAAGAAACAGGGATTTCTGCAAGCAGGAAGAGGAAGTTGGGCGACGTAACTCAAAAAAAAAATACAAAAGAGCTGATATGCAGGATGAACAACTTAAGAAAACTAAAGTTAACAAAATTGCACTGTATTCAGGATTTCTATTAAATAAGTAGAGTTTAGCTGCAGAAGCCACAAAAAAGTAACTGCTGCATTTTGTTATCTATATGCATCTCATAACATCATGTTGTAAACCACAAAATTACAAAAGTTACTTTTAAAAGAACAAAAACAGGTTCAAAAAATGATAAGTCCAAACAAGTCCTCTGAGTCTGAGCCTACACAGTGGATACTTGTCAGAATTAAGGCAGCAAGGCAATTAGCACCAAAGAGACCCATTCAAGGTGACGATCCCCTTCCATGGGACTAGGATTCAGAAACAGACCCCAAGACATGGAAACAGGGACCTTCAATAGACCGAGCAGAAATTGAGAAAAAGAACTAACATGAAATTCTTATTCTGCAAATCAGGGATGAGAAAAATAAGCCTTGATGTTTTGGATATTAAAAGCCTAGCCATGCCAGACACGGTGGCACATGCCTGTCATCCCAACAGCTCAGGAGGCTAAGGCAGGAAGATCAAAGCCAACCTCAGCAAAAGCAAGGTGCTAAGCAACTCAGTGAGACCCTGTCTCTAAATAAAATACAAAATAGGGCTGGGGCTGGGGCTCAGTGGTCAAGTGCCCTGAGTTCAATCCCCAGTATTAAAAAAAAAAAAAGATAGTGATAAAAATCACAAAGCAGAATAAGGAATCATAGACACCTAGAAGTCCCCAGGCATTGAATTCCTGGGAACATGTGTCACGGTGGCCGGAGCGATGCTACCTCCTCCAAATAGGGAGCATGTGACCCATGGCTGGTCTGGAGTCAGGGTTTCACTAGGAATTCTTATTCCCACAGAGTTTTCCCATATATGTTCATGGAGCACCACCATGTGCACAGGAACTGTGCTAGATGGTGGGTTAAGACAGAGGAGAAAGGGGCTGGGGTTGTGGCTCAGCGGTAAAGTGCTGGCCTAGCACCTGCGAGGCACTGGGTTAAATCCTCAGCACCACATAAAAATAAATAAAGATACTGGTCCAATTACAACTAAAAAATAAATATTAAAGAGAGAGAGAGAGAGAGAGAGAGAGAGAGAGAGAGAGAGAGAGAGAGAGGAGAAAACAAAAGCCAAGCTTCAGGTCCAACAGATAGCAGTCCAAACACAAGGAAATTGGGTCAAGCAAAGTCAAGCTCTACAGTGCACAAGGCTTACATAACTGGGGGAGAGGATTACATCTTTTAAAAGAGTGGACATCACTTTCCTATATGCATACATGAATACACGACCAGCAAAACTCCACATCATGGACAACCACAAGAATGGGATCCTGATTAGAACAAGTTTTACTCCATGTATGTATAATATGCCAAAGTACACTCTACTGACATGTGTGCCTAAAAAGAACAAATTAAAAAATACTAAACGAAAGAAAAGGTACAAACGCAAAATAAGATTCCTAAATAGATGCTATGGAATCCCAGTGTGGTGGTGCATGCCTGCAACCCCAATGGCTCTGGAGGCTGAGGCAGGAGGATTGCAAGTTCAAAGCCAGCCTCAGCAAAAGCGAGGTGCTAAGCAATTCAGTGAGACTGTATCTCTAAATTTAAAAAAAAAAATACAAAACAGGGCTGGGGATGTGGCTTAGGGGTCAAGTGCCCCAAGTTCAATCCCCAATACCAAAAATAAATAAATAATAAATACTATGGATTCATCAAACCCCCCAGAACCATCTATCCAAAAAGCACAAGTAGATTTTTAAAAATAAATTCTTTTTAAAAAAGCAGAAGTAAGTGCCTGGCACAGAAGTCATCACTTAGTAATAATATACTGCATTTTTCTCTGAAGAGCAAGAGGTAAATATGTGTTAAGAATGACTAAACAGCACCCCGGGGTGGGACGTTCTGCATGTATCCGTCACGCCCCCTGGTCTATCATGTTGTTCAGGTCTGCTGATTTCTTAATGATTTTCTGTCTGGATTTTCTATTTATTATTGAAGGCAGAATATTGAAGTCTCCTACTACTATGGTATTGCTATCTATTTGATCAACAATTCCACTTGTGAGCATATATATCCAAAAGAATTTTAATCAGGATCTCAAAGGGAAATATTTGCACTCGGGTGTTGATCGCAGCATTACTCATAACAGACAAGATATGGAAACAACCTAAATGGTCATCAGCGGATGAATGGACAGAGATGCGACTTACACATATGGTAGAATCTTATTCAACCTTTCAGAGGGGAAATCCTTCCATATGCAACAACATAGATAAACCTGAAGAACATCTTGCTAGTCGAAATAAACCACTTGCAAGCATTATCTAAGATAGTCAAACACATAGAAACAGAGACCAGAATGTTGGTTCCAGGGGTGGGGGAAATGGAAAGCCACTGTACCAGTCAGCTCTCTGTGACTGTAACAAATACCTGAGATCATCAACTTAAAAAGAAAAAAGGTATCCGATCCTCAGCCCTGCTATTCCACAAATGTGAAGTTTCAGTTAGGAAAAATGAAGAGCTCCTCCCTACAATATGGGGTCCATAGTTAACTGATGCTGAATTGCACACTTAAATTTTTGTTAGGAGAATAGATCTCATGTTAAATGTTCTTCTCACCACAATAAAAAAATATGAGCAAAAATATTCACAACAAATTAAAATTTTTTTAAAAAGATAGAAATACCATAAACCACAAAGCTTAGAAAACTATGATCATATTTATACTTTTTCCCATTTTATTGGCTGTATATGCCTGACCATCTCCTCATGGGGTGTCAATTTTAAAAACGTAACTTTCTATGGAGACAATAGAAAGGCAATTCACGTTTTCCTCGAGTGTGGTTAATTTGATTTTATTTTTAATTAATTGGTTCTTTAAGCTTCATTACTTCTTATTGGTAGCATCAAGTAAAATATTTTAAATGTTTGTCCCAAGATCAGAAAACCACTGTTAATTTGCTTTTATATATGAGTTATAAGATTTGAAAGACTCTTCCAAAAACCAGCTTTTGGCTCTGTACCCTTCAAACTTTACAGCCCATCCACTGCCCCATGCTTCTGGAAAGGACCTTCCAAATATACTGATCCTACCCTCCACCTGCACTGCCCTGTCACATCACCACACAGGTTGTCACAGGAGAAGGACATAGGAAAGCCATATGGAATGGCTGGCAACCATTTAACTATGCTCACAAGTGACTGCAAGCCACATAAACATACCTCATGAACCCCAGACTAACATGTACCCACAACTTCATTCTACTTAGTTAAAAAAAAAAAAAGTGAACCAGATGTGGTGATACACACCTGTAATCCCAGCAGCTCAGGAGGCTGAGACAGGAGGATCACAAGTTCAAGGCCGGCAACTTAGTGAGACCCTGTCTCAAAATTTAAAAAAAAAAATAAAAAAGGGCTGAGGATGGGGCTCAGTGGTTAAGTATCACTAGGTTCAATCTCTATTCCCTGTATTAAAAAAAAATCAATAATTTTTACATTTTCTCCAATGTTATTAACTCAAAGGAAATATATTAGAAAAGACAAGAGGAAGAGAGACATCCATTCTTTAAAACACTTATAAATTTCACAAAGGACCCTGCAAGTAAGAAACTTGAAGCTTAAGTGACATTAGCTTTAAGAAATAGGAATAAAATAATCAGGACAAGGTCTGATTGAAACGCGCTCTGTTGTCACTGCCCGGTACCCTCCCTGTCTCTACCCCACTTACATTTTTTTTTTAAACAACAGAGCCCCTCTTTCCAGACAATGACACATCCTTCCACGTGGTTTGGAGGGAGCCCATGAAAAGCAGCTCTCCGTGACCTCTGCGGGGACTTGTCCACCTCACGACCCCAGCCACTCCCTCTCTGCTTCAGCAAGTTTGATTTGAGGACCTGCCACTTGCAAAAGACAGGCTCTTGACCAATTCAGCCATTACGCAGCAAAAGGTTTAACCCATCCATGGAGTCCGGAGGGATGTGCCTAAGGAGCTGACCCTTGGGCAAGACTAAGGGGCGGTGGGAAGTGGCCTCCGAAGCATTTGAACTGTGAGTGACCCAGAGCTACCTGGTGGGCTTCCCAGAGTGGAGAAGCCAAAGCTGCCCTACTCCATGTGAGACGAAGAACAACGTCTGTAGTCAGGAGTTTCCTTTCTCCCTGTGTGAAGCCTGCTGGGAACTTGTACTTGGACCTGAGACGTAGCAGTGCCTGTGCCCTCGGGGATCAGGCTGAGGGTTCATCTTGGGGTCTACGTTTGCTGGGCACTGGGAAGTCTCGGTTCTAAATCTGCCTTCAACTGTGCTTCGATCCCGGGAACATCACACAAGGTCATCAACTAACCACCCCAACCCAGAAATGGAAGTAACAATTTCTTTCTTTTTTTTTTTTTTTTGCCAACAAATAGTTTTTCTAAGCATCATATTACATTAATAATTCCCTTCCATTATTTCTGCCATAATGTTTTCCACATACTATAGAAAAATTAAAATCACTGAAGTAACAGTTTCTTAACTATAGCCCTATAGTGTCTTAAAGAGCTTAATAACTTCATGATGTGGCTGTTACATATACTTTGTATAAGTCTTTTTTTTTTTCAAAAAAAAAATGCCAAGAATTATACTTCCTAGTCATTTTTCCTGTGATAAAGCTTTAATTTCTTACCTGCATTTTACTGGCAAGAGGAAGTCACAAAAAAATACAAAATTGAATATATGAAAAAGGCCGATCCATTGAGCTAGACCATTATCTGGCCTTCCATGAAGATCCTTCCTAATCTGGAATAATTCTTAAGCCACAATTAACAAACAAAAATTTTAAAGAAACTTGCAGAATGGAGCAGTGCTTATGGTTCCACATGGCGGCCCAAGTACCCCAGGTGCCCCGACTCCCCCATTCTTGAGAAAGGGTCTTTCAGGAAAGCACTGACTGAAGAATTACACTCAGAAACGGCATGAGAGAGTGGGAAAGCTGAACATTATCACACATTTTAGTCCGTTTTCTTTGCTGCTGTGAATACAGGACCCAACCAGAACAATTGTGGAGGAGGAAAAGTTTATTTGGAGGCTCATGGTTTCAGAGGTCTCAGTCCTTGGGGCTCCAGGTGAGGCGGGACATCATGGCAGGAGAGTGTGGCAGAGGGAAGCAGCTCACATGGTGACCAGAGAGCAGAGAGAGACTCCACTTGCCAGATACCAATAATGACCCTAAAGCCACGCCCCCATGCCCCAGCTCCTATAGCCACACCCACCCGCCTTCAGCTACCACTCAGTTAATCCCTATCAGGCGAATCCCTGATTAACGGAGTCATTCACTGTTTGGGTTTAAGGCTCTCACAACCCAATCACTTCTGCTCTGAACCTTCCTGCAGTGTCTCACACGTGAGTTTTGCGGGGACACCTTGCATCCAAACCATAACATCATAGAAGAGCTTTTTGCTTTGGGCAGTAAGTAAAGGAACATTTAATCAGCAGGCTTAAAAAAATGGTCAGAGAGGGCTGGGCGTGCATCTCAGGGGTCTAGCAAGCTTAGCATGCCCAGGACCCAAAGGCAGAAATAGACACAGATATCAATATAGATGTGAGAGTCGTGGTTTCAATGCGGAGCTAATTAAATATGGCAGGCTCTCAAGCCATTGACACAAGCCTATAAAAATCTTTTTTTTAACTTTGAAGCTTATGAAATTCTTTGAGGGACACGAGGGCTGTGACTTTAGAACAGCCGAGATGAAAGTGACATCCTTGCTCAGCCCTGGGGTCAGGAGCGCAAGACAGTTACACAGTTGTGGTAACCAAAGAATCAGTTTGCATTCAGTTTTTAGAGTCAACCCCGTTGGCAACAAACAACTTGACCCCGGTTGAAGAACACAAAGTGGCTGTTAACTATGTCCATGTGTTAAGAAAAAAAAAGAAAGAAAGTAACAGAGAGATCAAAGGAGAGAGAGAGAGGAGTAGAGGCAGAAGGGAAAAAAAAAGGTGCCTTCGTCTTACAAAGAAAGCAGAAAAACAACAGTGATTTAAAAATAAGAAGCGGCCGGGTGTGATGATGCCTGTCATCCCAGCAGCTCAGGAGGCTGAGGCAGGAGGATGGCAAGTTCAAAGCCAGCCTCAGCAATTTATCGAGGTCCTAAGCAATCTATCGAGGTCTTAAGCAACTTGGCAAAATCTTATCTCTAAATTAAATATAAAAAAAGGGCTGGGGGCTGAAGCTGTGGCTCAGAGGCAGAGCACTTGCCTAGCGTGCGTGAGGCCCTGGGTTCGATCCTCAGCACCATGTAAAAATAAACAAATAAAATAAAGGCATTCTGTCCATACACAACTACAAAAATAATTTTTTAAAGGGAGGGGTGGGACTGGGGATGTAATTCAGTGGTGAAGCACCCCTGGATGCAATCCCCAGTACCAAAAAAAAAAAAAGAAAGAAAGAAAAGAAAAGAAAATGGGAAGACAAAAACCGGAAACCATGCACAACTCTTTTGTCAGAAGTTACAGAGTTAATTTCAGGAGAAGTGAAAACAAATGTCCCCAATATTGGGAGGAGATGGGCAAAAGGGAAAGGGTTATTGGGGCTGAACTCAATCCTCATCTTTCCTAGAAAACAAGAAATAAAAAGTGCCTGCAGTACATAACACTAAAAAACAAATAAGAGATGGGAGTATATTGTTTGGAGCTTCGGTGGCAAAAACAGAACCTCTAAATAAGAGAGATGGTTACAAAGAAGCTTCCTCTGGAGCAGAGACTGCAGGTAGAGAGACAGGCCAGTTGCTCATCCCCAAATGGTGCTTCCTCATGGCGTGACTTGTTACGGCATCTGTCTCCTGCCTTGATCCAAATGTTTAATTTTAGTAGATAAAATTCTGGAAACAGATTCTCTCAATCGATGACAACGTCTTGACAATATTCTTTGATGGTGTTAAAGTGACAGAATGGGCCAGACTTAATGGCGCCCTGGGGAGCGATGGTATCCCCCACAATTCAATTCTGTAAACATTTATGGAGTAAATAGATTGTCTGTGACAAGACCTCTGCTAAGCCATGGAAGGATAAAAAGATGAAGCAGACGCAGCTCCTGCCCCCCAGGAGCTTATGGGAAAGGAAGAGGGGACCGTGAACCGGCAAGATAAGGTGGAACAAGCTAATAGCAGGCGGCTCCATCTGTACACAGCCAGGGGGTGGAGGAAGGGTGAGCCACCAGCTTCCCTGCAACATCCCGCGGAGAACACCTGTGACCCCTCACCTAGAGGTGAGGAGGACCCAGACAGACACACTGGGGAGCAATCCTGGACCACAGCAACTCACGGACACAGGAGAGGTATAGACAAAGTCACTGTGATCACAGGGTTGTCGTCATTTTAAATAAAGCAACCCCCCCCCCGAGTTGCAATCTTAACAAATGGGTAAAATTTGTGCAATCAGAAAGAGCAGAAGGAATGGAGACAGGGAAGGTGAACACAGGTGTGTTTGTCCTGGGAAGGTGAACACAGGTGTGTTTGTCTTGGGAACTTTCCATGGCCCCTGGATTTCTCTTTTGAAAACTTCATCTACCCCCTCATCATCATTGGGTTTGTATCTGGTAATGTCATGGAACTAGGAATTAGCTCGAGTGACGTGGTATTCCTTCCTAGAGACGCCCAATATCTAGAAAATACTCAACAAGCTGGTGAAATGAGAATCAGAAGAAGGAGAGAGGGAGACGGAGGGTTAGCTTAGTATATCCATCTTCGTGTTGTATCCACAACCGCTGTCTCCCTACCTGTAGAAATGGGGTCCGGCATCTTATCAGAGGCCCCTCCTCTGGGAACTGTAATCCACATACCACCCCCCTCTGTCCACATCCTGTTTCTGTTTGTGTTTGATCCATTTCTTGCTTTCTACCCACTTCTATTTCCTCTCCTTCTCCTTCTTCTTATTCTTTTTTGTTTGGTACCAGGGATGGAACCCAGGGATACTTAACCACTGAGCCACCTCCTTTGCTCTTTTTTTATATTTTATTTTGAGACAAGGTCTCCCCAAGTTGCTTGGAGCCTCACTAAGTTGCTGAGGCTGGCTTTGAACTCATGATCCTCCTGCCTCGGCCTCCCGGGCCTCTGGGATTACAGGCCTGCACCACTGCACCCAGCTTCTATTTCTTCATATTCGATGGATCAGGTTGTCCCTGGCTTCTGGACTCACCTGTAACCTGGGTTCTGATCTGTTCTTATCAAAACTCTGCTAACTGAGGGCTTATTGGGGCGCCAGGCTCTGAGACATAATGAAGAACTATACCGACATCATTCTGGTCCTTGCTTAACTCACATTCTCCTGGGAAGCAGATAATCACAGTCACAGAAACATTTCAGACTTGTGTTTGAGCGATAGAAAGGAAGGGGATCAGATCAAATGGATCCAGTGCTGGGGTCTGGGTGGGAGAAAGGCACGTTTAAAAAGGGTTTGCTGGAAAAGTGCCATCTAAGTTGAGATCCTGAAGAAAAACAGAGGAGTTAGTCAAGTAAAAGGGGTGATGGTGGAGAGATAAAGCCGGGAAAGTCTGACCAAATCATTAAGTCACCCGGAGCCTTACAGACAACATATTAAGTTTGGCTGCAGTGACAAATACCAATGGCTCACAATCGCCATCTGTTTCCCACTTGTGGTGTACGTCCATGTGGGATTTGTCTCCACATTCATGCCCGACGACGGATCCGCCTTTATCTGAGCCAATGCCAGTCTTAGAAAAGAGGCAAAACAGAAAAACAGGGAGCCATATATCTGGCTCTTGAAGCTTCTACTTTGAAGTAACCCGCAGTGCTTGGGCCCCCGTTGCATGAGCCACCGCAGGTCCATGGCCCTGTGGTGTTCGACAGAGAAGGAGTATAAAATCCCCCTTCCCCGCGTGGAGAGTCCCTGCAAGTCACAGGACCATGCCTGACACTAGCAAAGCAGAGGAGTAGAACTCTCTTCCAAGAGGGGCACCAAATATTTTTGAACACTGATGCAATTTCCTACACAGATTTTTAACCTAAGAGCAATGAGAAGTCACTGAGGAGTATTTAGAAATGACCAGATTCGTGGTTTTCAAAGCCTCCCTCTGGCTACAGAGTGGAGAATGATGGTTTGAAGAGAGTCGAAAGTTGGTTAGCTTGTCATAATAAAGAGGTGAGAGGAGATGGTGGGTTAGACTAGATGACGGCGGCAGAAATGGAGAGAAGCGGATGAGGTAGGTAGAATTGTATGGGGGGGGGGGCTACAAGACCTGTGCTATGGTCTGAAGGCCCCCCAGGCTTGTGTTGGAATTTAACAGCCATTAACAGTCGGGAGAGGGGGGATACTTCCACCTCCCTGTGCTGTATATCTCACGTGGTCAGTGATGTCGCCAGTGGTTTAGTTGCCTTGCAAATGGGCTAGTTGTCTTAGGAATGGGTTCTGATAACAAGGAAGATCTCAGGCCAGCTTCCTCCCTCTGCCTCTTGCTTGTGCCCACTCGCCCTGCCGCCATGTTGGGAGGCAGTATGGAGGCCCCGGCCAGAGGACGGCTCCTCGTGCTTGGACTTCCCCACCTCCCGGAACTGTAAGCCTACCAGTTATAAGTTACCTGCTCTGTGGCATTCTGTTCCAGCGCCAGAAGATAGACTAAGACACCAGGAGCCGGGCGTGGTGGCTCTTGCCTGTCATCCCAGCAGCTCCAGAGGCTGAGGCAGGAGGATCACGAGTTCAAAGCCAGCCTCGGCAAAGGCAAGGTGCTAAGCAACTCCGTGAGACCCTGTCTCTAAATAAAATACCAAATAGGGCTGGGGATGGGGCTCAGTGGTCGAGTGGCCCTGAGTTCAATCTCCAGTACCCAAAAAAAAAAAAAAAGACACTAGGGATTTGTTGGAGATGAATAGTGAGAAAAGAATTTAAAATCATGCACAGATTAAACCCTCTGCACCTTAACATCAGAGTCAACCCACTCACTCCCAGCCACTCTTCTATATTCTGATCCAGCATCTTCCCCTCTTCCCAAACACTGTGACCATCCCAAGGGACTTTGGTATCCATTAGAGCAACCTACCTCCTCCCTGTGCTTCTCAGATCTTTAACCTTTGCATCCCCACGGCCTTGACCTCCATGCCTCTCTAGCCCTTCTCGGGACCACGTCCTAGAACTCACAGCGACACACTGAGCTCAGTCCACCAGGAAGAGCTTCCATTCTGACCATCTCCCTGAGTAGCTGACGGCACCCCTCAACTTCCTACCTTTAGACTCTCGGGATTTGAGAAAGGGAAGCTGCTCTTTGAACAAAGCTGCTGTCCCTGGGTCTCTGCCTGCGATCCTCGTGGATCAACTCTCTCACACGAGTTTAAGCAGGCATCTGTTCCTTTCAAGCAAAATCGCCACCGCTGGGGACATCTCCAGATGGAGCGGCCTCTCTCTTCCCACTTACCTGGAACACCCGCAGCCATCGCGTCCTTCCCTCCCCAGGACAAGGTCCTGCCCCCGCAGGGCCCCTCCAGGTCCAGTGCCTTCCGTTCACCCACTTTTCCCTGATCCTTCACCTCTCCTGGGCTCTGACCCCTGCCGGTCACCATTTCCGCCTGCTCAAGTCTCTCCCACTTAACGTGCCGGCTGCCCTTCCTTCCAGCTCTCCTTCTAGAAGATTCTCTTCTTCTAGAAAGTTCCATCTGGACATAACCTTCATTCTCAACTTCCATTTCATCCCCTTCCATTCACTTCTTAAATCATTTCATCCCAAAGCTCCACCGGTTGCGGGGGGTGGGGGGGCTCTTCTTGAGGTCCCCAAGAACACAGTGCACTCGCCACCCAGACAGCCCCTCACTCGCCACCCATGAGGGATGCGCTCTCCCAGCTCCAGGGCTGGGAGCAGGCTGTGCCTGAGCATCGGCTCACCCTCCCACCTCCGCCTGCCTGCACCTGGCTCTCTTACCCAGCTCCTTCAGGACCTGATTCATCTTCTCCTAGACACCTTGTCTCCTTTGTTCCCAAGCTCTCCGGGCCTCGGCGTCCCCGGCTATAGACTGGGAACATTCACAGTCCCCTCCTCAGAGACTGTTCTGAGAATCTAATGAGTCACGTCTGTGGACATCAAGCACAGAGCAAGGACCACACGGATGTCTGCTCAGTGAAGAAATAAATAAACCCCCTAAAATTGCCCTTGTCCTACAAGTATCTGATGGATTGACATGGCTCCTCCATCTCGCCCTCTGGATCTGTGGTTCTCAGCTCTGACTTTACAAGACGCACGTGGGGAGCTTTAAAAAATTCCCATCCTAGACTGTATCCAGGCCCAACAGGTCAGCACCTCTAAGGGGGAATCCAGTGAAGCTTTGTTTGTTTGTTTGTTGTTGTTGTTGTTGTTTGTTTGTGTTTGGGTATTTTTGTTTTGCTTTTTGTACTAGGGATTGAACCCAGGGGTACTTTACCACTAAGCCACATTCCCAGCCCTTTTTTTAATAATTTCTTTGTTCTAATTAGTTATATAGGGCAGTAGAATGCACTCTGACACATCATATACAAATGGAGTATAACTTCTCATTCTTCTAGTTGTGCATGATGTAGAATCACACCAGTCATGTAATCATATATGCACATAGGGTAAGAGTGTCTGATTCATTCTATTATCCTTCCTACCCCCATACCCCTCCCCTCCCTTCATTCCCCTCTGCCTAACCCAAAGTCTATCTATTCTTCTGTAGCTGCCCCCCTTATTGCGGTTTAGCATCCACATATCAGAGAAAACATTTGGTGTTTGGTTTGGGGAATTGGCTTATTTTGCTTAGCATAATATTCTCCAGCTCCATCTATTTACCAGTAAATGCCATAATTTCATTCTTCTTTAGGGCTAAGTAATATTCCATCATATATATATATATATATATATATATATATATATCACATTTTCTTTATCCATTCATCTGTTGGAGGGCACCAAGGTTGGTTCCATAGCTTAGCTATTGTGAATTGAGCTGCTATGAACATTGATGTGGCTGTGTCACTGTAGTATGCTGATTTTAAGTCCTTTGGGTATAAACCTAGAAGTAGGATAGCTGGGTCAAATGGTGGTTCCATTCCAAGTTTTCTGAGGAATCTCCATAGTGCTTTCCATATAGTTGCACTAATCTGGAGTCCCACCAGCAATGTATGATTGTGCCTTTTCCCCACATCCTTGCCAACACTTATTGTCACTTGTATTCTTGATAATTGCCATTCTGACTGGAGTGAGATGGACTCTCAGTGTAGTTTTGATTTGCATTTCTCTTTATTTTCTATTTGGAGACAGAGTCCCACTAAATTATTTGGGGCCTCACCAAATTGCTGAGGCTGGCCTAGAACTTGCGATCCTCCTTCCTCAGCCTCTCAACCTGCTGGGATTGCAGGTGCAGGCCACCATCCCAGCATATTCTTAACACACACACACACACACACACACACACACACAAATCCTTTTGTGAAACCAAGCAAAAACCACAACTCTAATCTCCTTGACTCCGACTCCTGGCTGCACCTCGAATCACCAGAAGAGTCTGTACTCCTGCCCAAGCCCCATCCGGATCACAGTCAGGATTTCTGGAGCGGGGCTGGCACCGCCCTTAGGATAAAACTCTCACCACGTTGCAACCAGGGATTGCCAAGCATCACCCCTGGCCCGACACAGCTCAACATCTGCTTTGACAAAGGAGGTTTTATCCGGAACACAGCCACTGTCACACAGTGGCATATGTCCACCCGTGACTGTTTCCAGGCCACCGTGGCAGGGTGACACTGTTGTGCATGGATCAAAGCCTAAAGCCATTGCCCCGAGCCCTGATTTCACCACAGCATCCATATAACAGAGCTTGGCTAGTGAGAAGCCCTGGAAAAAAATATTCATTGTTCTCTCTCTCTCTCTCTCTCTCTCTCTCTCTCTCTCTCTCTCTTTCTCTCTCCCTCCCTCCCTCCCTCCTTCTCTCTCCCTCTCTCTCCCCCTCTCTCTCTCTCTCTCTCTCTCTCTCTCTCTCTCTCTCCCTCTACTGCAAACTAATTGCCAAGATCCTACTTGGCTTCACTTTAGGGTTCAATCGAATACATTCCGCCAACCTGAGAGTCTGTGCTCTTTGTGAAGCGTCTCCCCTGCTTCAGGACACCCCAGCCAAACGAGGCTCCTTTTACTTCTCCTCCAGTAAGTGGCTGCGAGCAAGGATCGCTCTCTGCTTCTCCAATAAGCCGGGGTCCTCGGGGAGACTTGGCATTCTCCCTTTAATTACCAGAGGCAGAGTCGGATTATTTCCCCTGGGCTCCCCCCCTCCTCAGTCACTCACATAAGCAGAGGATGGGGTGTCTTCCTGCTACCGCCGCTGTTCTTCTTTACCCTCAAAAATAAAAATAAAAAAAAATCGAGATCCAAGGTACTGCGCTCTCTCTTTTCCCTCCCATGCCATCCACTTTTGCAAAAAAAAAAAAAAGTCTGGGCTCCATAACCTCAAAGACGGAGCCCTTTCTTCAGCCTGTGGATGAAGACCAAGGAAACAGCTCGCAAATTTAAAAGATATCCTACCGGCTTCGGGTCTTCCCAGACTTGGTCAGGAAATGCAAGACTACAGGGAGTTTAGGAAGAGATGCAGGAAACAGCCTTTGGGGCCACCGGGAAAGAAACCAGTGAAGTGAGGAGCCATCGTCTTCTCAGGTTCTGTCTGCTCCTTGGAAGTGCCAACTGCCCTTTTCATCGCCTGGTGGATTTTATTTCTATTCATCTCCCTCAGTGGCCGGGGCCATGCCAGACCCAGGGAGCGGACAGTGGACTCACTCGGTTTCCCCAGGAACGATCAGATCTGCCCCCGAATGAGTTGGATCCTCGAAAATCAGACCCCTTTCCTCATTTCCTGGCGGTTCCTGGCAGTGCTCTCTCAGAAGCGGGTGAAACTGTCCAAACTCATCCAAGGCGGAACCCTCATCCCGTATTGCTCTAGGATGGTAGCTTTTTAGGGCCACTGCTCATTCCCCAAAGTCACGTGGGCAGCTGGGTCTCCAGCAGCCTGGATGACATCTCTTCTTGGACGCCTAATATTTTTTGTCACATCTAAATGACCGGGAGCAAACTCTTGGTGTCTGAACTCTAGATCGGGCAGAGGGGTGGGAGGGAAGGGAGGGGGCAGGGGGTGAGCAAGGATGGTGGAATGGGATGGTCATCGTTATCCAAAGTACATGTAGGAAGACGCGAATTAGTGTGAGCATACTTTCTATACAACCAGAGATAGGAAAAACTGCGCTCTAGATGTGTAATAAGAATTGTGATGCATTCTGATGTCATTTATTTTCTAAAAATCAATTTTAAAAAACTCTTTGGTGTCTGCCCATGATCCCCCCCACCCCCCTTCTCTCTGCCTAGGTTGATGGCCTCAGTGTCCACCTGCTCCAGCAAGGACAACCTGAAGGTCCTCCTTGATTTCCCCTCTTCCACCCAAGCCCATCCCTCCCGTCCTCTGGAGAGACTGGTCACCTCTGCCGCCCTCGTCCTGTCATTTGTCCTCATCTCCATGGTGCCTACTCTGAACCAAGCCACCATCTCCGTTCATCCAGATAGACACCAGGACGGCTTCAAGTCGTCCGATGGACCTTTCCGCTTCCAATAAATTCCACCCCTTTTACCCTGTCCCATAAGCTCTAGTCTCACATACAGCAGCCGGGACTTCTCAACCGTGGCGCCCTGCACCTTGGGGTTGGGCCGTCCTGTGCCTGGCAGGATCCATGACCTTGGCGCACTAGGTGGCAGGGGCGCGCCCCCTAGTGGTGACTCCGCCTCTCAATCCCAACTCCCTGGACTCAGCCTCCCCCTGACCGCCTCCCACTGACCTCCTCCCCCTGACCACCTCCCACTGACCTCCTCCCCCTGACCACCTCCCACTGACCACCTCCCACTGACCTCCTCCCCCTGACCACCTCCCACTGACCACCTCCCACTGACCTCCTCCCCCTGACCGCCTCCCCCTGACCGCCTCCCACTGACCACCTCCCCCTGACCACCTCCCACTGACCTCCTCCCCCTGACCACCTCCCACTGACCTCCTCCCCCTGACCACCTCCCACTGACCTCCTCCCCCTGACCTCCTCCCCCTGACCGCCCCCCCTGACTGCCTCCCCCTGACCGCCTCCCCCTGACCGCCCCCCCTGACCGCCTCCCCCTGACCGCCTCCCCCTGACCACCCCCCCCTGACCCGGCCAGGATTCTCCACACTCTCAGTCCCCCCACCCCCCACAGTCCCATGTTCAAGCTCGTTCCAAATTTACATCAGCTGCTCCTCTGCCTGAAAGGTCCTTTCCTCCAGACCCGCCCGTGGCCTCCCCTTCCCATCCCTAGGGCTCAGTTCAAATGGCCTCCACCTGGGAAAGCTCTTCCCCCACCTCCCTCTGGAAGCAGCCCCCCCTTCACCCACCCACTCACCGCTTCTGCTCTATTTATTGCCTCGTTTCATTTCCTTACAGCACCTATTAGAACCTGAAATTGCCCACTTGCTCATTTACGCCCAGGGTCCTAGGTAGGACTGCAGCCCTGCGAGACCTTTCCATCTTGCCTCTGCGCTTTCCCCAGTGCCCAGCTAGGGCTCCCAGAGAAGAGGCGTTCCGTCCACATTCGTTACTCCCGGGTTACTAATTCTTCCATCACTTAGCACTGACCATAAGCCAGGCATTTCTTCAGGTATCTTCATCTACTGAGTCATTTAGTCCTCGTTGCAACCCTCATCACAGCCATTTCACGCATGAGGACACTGAGACACAGAGAGGTTAAGCCACCCTTCCGTTGTGGCACAGCTCATGCGGCTCACCCTATGCTTTGACCTAAAGTCTCAACCAACGTGATGCTTTTTAATGATTTCTAAGGGCATCATTTGCCTCCCTGGTGTCAGAGTTCTGTGAGCACAAGGACATCGTGTTGCTCATGCCTTTATATGTATCAAGTCAGTGGCTCGAATAAATAAATAAATAAATAAATAGTTGTTTTAAAAATGGGGCTATTGGGCTGAGGTTGTGGCTTGTCCAGCATGTGTGAGGCACTGAGTTCGAGTCTCAGCACTGCATATAAATACATTAATAAAATTAAAGCCCATCAACATCTAAAAAAGTATTTTTTAAAAAATGGGGCTATAGAAGATCAGAACTTGGCCAAGGCTTCTGTGTACAGGAGTCCCCCAAGACCTCAGTGCAATTGGAACCATTCCAAGAGAGGGACTCTATTGAGAAGCTGTTACCAGCTGTTAAAAATGCAAAAACCCCTCGGTTCAGATCCCAGCTCTGCTTTTCATCGGCTGTGGGATCTCCGACAAGCTCCTGAATGCTCTGACCCTCCGTTTTCTCGTCCGTAAAATGGGAACGATCGTGGCTATCAACCTTTCAGGGCTGTTGCCAAGATGAAGTGAGATCTGAAATATGGCACACTTCAAGTGATGCTTGCAAAGAGTAAGCACCATGTGTTTGTTTGTGGTTATTGTCTGTTTTACTGATCATAGACTTTTTAGGGGGAAATCACAACCTGGGCAGGAGATGTGGCTTCAGCTTCACCCCATCTCCCCCCGTGGACAGAGCCAAAGCCATCCCATAGAACTTTCTATCAGGTTTTTTTTTTTAATATTCTCTCTCTCTCTCTCTCTCTCTCTCTCTCTCTCTCTCTCTCTCTCTCTCTCTGTCTCTCTCTCCCTAATGCTCTTTCCCTCCAGTTTAAATAAATCTGATTTTATCTTGGGCCCAAGCAGAGAACTACTTAGGTAGTAGTAACCTTTAATGGCCCAGAACAATATAATTGCCACCTCTTAGCATTCTCTTTTCCAGGGTAAATAATTCTAATGCCCTTAATGCCTACTTGCTTCCCCCGTTTTCTGATCTTTTACATTCTTTGTTCTCAGTTTGGAAATAGATCCAAATGAAGAAGGAGGAGAGCCACGGTTGTCATAGCAACTGCGAAGGGACTGACAACCCAGTTTGGATGAAATGAAAAAAGTTGAGGATTTTCTTTTCTTCCCCTCTCTTTCTAGTGGAAAAGCATTTCGCCTCTCTGAGCAGGAGAAGACGCGGGGCTCCCATGGTCACCCTCACTCACCGCCTCCTGATTCTCCCCCTCTTCCCCCTCCTCCTCCTCCAAGTCTGCAGCCGGGAGGTGCTTGGTGACACCTCTTTTGAAAACCATCACTCTGAAGACCCAGCTTTGAATTCACAGTACACAGTCTCTCCTCCCAGTTTCTCTCTGGGTTTTGCATTCCAGGTGGACACCCACCTGTTCCCCGGCACCCCTGACAAACTCCAAAAGATCCAGGAGAGTGCTCGCTCCTCCCTCTTAAACCCTTCTTTGCATGACCCAAGGAAAATGACTTTATATAGTTGCTCGGATAATCTATCGGCAGACCTCGCTCAGGCCACTGCCGACCCCACTGCGTGCACACGCGTACACACACCTCCCGTGTAGCATGAGCAGGATTGTGTTTTCTACTCTGTTCCCAGGACTGCGTGGATCACCTCCCATGACACAGACACTCGGGCTGGGAGGTAGCTCCACCACGGTAGAGCGCTTCCCGTGCATGCACAAGGGCCTGGGCTCAGTCTCCACCGCTGCCAAGAAATAAGATTCAAAAGGCAAGTGTCCCCACTTGCTTTTATTATTATCCTTTGTCCAGGGTGTCTTTTTCTAACCCTTTATTTTCAGAATTCGTACAGTGTTTTGCCTTCGTTTATATCACACCCACAACATGCAGGCATTTCTTCCTGACCGAGCTGAGTGGCAGGTGAACAGAAAGATCGTGAGCATAGACTTGAGAATCACAAAGCCTGAATGTGAACCCAGCGTCTACACCTTAAGCAAATGGCTTAATCCACCTTAAGCTTCACTTCTCTGCGTTAGCATGAGAGTAAAAATAGAATTTACCTTGCAGGGTTTACTGGTGACTTTAAGTATAATTATCTACTTAAAGTGCTTAGCACCATGTCTAAATCATAGTTCACACTCACCACAGGGGAGCTATAGTTTCTTTCTTTTAATGAAGAGGGTCGTCTCATTCACATTTCATCGGAATGCTTATATACACAATTTTTTGCCACTATATTACAAGTATCTTATTGTTATGGTTTCTTGATATTTTTTTCTTATCCTTCCTCTAACTGTGAGATTGATGACATTTTCTTTGTCCAATTTTTCTAGTTGTTTTGGACATACATATATAAGACATAAATATACATCTACATATATGTATGTCAATTTCTTCTTGTCATGGTTATCCTTAGGTTGACACAGATTTATATTCTATTCTTCCCTCCACGCTGGTAGTTCATTCAAAGTCTGTGTCCTCCTTCAAACCCTATACAACCCTTAGCATAGTTTTACCTCTTTCCCCATTTCTTGCATTGAAAACAGCTAGGGGATTTATTTCAAATTGTTCCCTCTTTTGCACAATTTATGGGTTTATTGCATCATTACTTATGGGTATTTTTTAATGTCTTAGATTGTCCTTTTTATTTGATTTATCATTTTCATTTTGCTGGAGTATATCCTTAAGTAATGCTCTCAGAGACTGGCTCATAGTGACAAAATTCTTAAACATTTGTATATAGGAAAATGTCTCATTTTTTCCCAGTTAACTAACAGTTTCACAAAATAGAGAATCTCAACAGAAATATAAATTTTTCTCTTATATAATTTCAAACTCTAGATGGGCACAGCACACACCTGTCATCCCAGTGACTCAGGAGGCTGAGGCAGGAGGATCACAAGTTTGAAGTTAGCCTCAGCAAGGCCCTAAGTAATTTAGCAAGACCCTGTCTCCAAACAAAAGATAAAAAGGGCTTGGAATGTAGCTCAGTGGAAAAGGATCCCTGGGTTCAAATCCCCAGCACCAAAAAAAAAAAAAAAAAAAAAAAAACTTTTTTTTTCAAACTCTGTTTTCTCCTAGCATCTACTAGTTGCTACTTGGAAGTTCAATACCAACCTAACTTTTTTTTTATTTCTTGAGACCCCGATTCTTCCCTGTGGAAGACTTATGAACAATGTTCTCATTATCCTTGAGGTACTAGAGTGTAATGTGTCTTTTTGAGTTTTAACGCTGCTCAGCATTCTGTGTTCTCTGTCATTAGCTTTAGCAACGGTTCTTCTGCTGTTTCTGACTGTTACCCTTCCTTCTGTTATCTCCTTTTGGAAAAGCGGTTGGATCGATTTTGTAACACAAAGGTCTGTTCTTCCAACTTTTATTATATTTGATAAACTTTACCTCTCTTTGTCCTGGTACTCTACATTCTAGAAAAGTCCTTCCCTCCCAGGTTTCCAACTCGGTCTTCAGCGATTCATTCCACTCACTGTCTTGTTCTGGGATCCTACTTTAACATCTCAGGCTCCCTGAGTTCCTGTTCTTCTTTGCCGTCTTTTGAGTCTCTCTGAGGAACTAATAACATGGCTGACACTTTCTTCCTTCCCTCTTTAATGCTACTTTCTCAGGAGTTCCTTTTGCTGATGAGTGTGTCTGGCACCTTGGACCATGTTGGGTAAATCCCTCCCCCACCTCTTATTTTGTAAATACGAGTTTAGAAGGAAAACATTTGGCAGGTGGGCTGGATTTCTCCAGCTCAGATAAGATCTTTATTTACCTGGATGCAGATTCGGGTTTGGGGACGGCAGAAGCTCTTTCTCAAGTGAATGTATGAGGCAGGGCGTGGGGTCTCCCTCAAGCATGGCCTGGGTGGCAGGTAGACTGCAGGGTCTTTCTCGTGATCCTTGTTTCCTAAGGCCCAGGCTACGTTGTGGTCCCCTCTCATTGAGAATAGTGGGACGTGGGACTTACTTCTCCCAGTAGAACGTGACCAAGGTACCAGGAAGCTAATTCTGGCAGCCACCTCAGGGAGCTTGGCAACAGACCCTTCCACAGTTGAGCCTTTAGTAACAACCAAACCCTAGCAGACATCTATATTGAAGAAGGCCCAGTCGAGTTATGCCAAGACTCTCGACCTACAAAGACTGAGAAGATAAGCCTGAGCCGTCTCAACCCATTAAGTCCCAAGTTTTCAATTCTGTGACTATTGCAATGCCATGGCTATCCATGCCTCAGAATGGATTGGAAATCATAATCTAGAGTTCCTAGACCCTTTATGTCTTTTTCATATATGTGGATTTTTTTTTCCAACACTCTAATCATTCACCTATCCATTTTCTCAAAAGAATAGAACCCTGGAAGGTGCAGTGGTGACATCTGTCATCCCAGCAGCTCGGGAGGCTGGGGCAGGATCGTGAGTTCAAAGCCAGTCTCAGCAAAGGTGAGGGCGCTAAGCAACTCAATGAGAGCCTGTCTCTAAATAAAATGCAAAATAGGGCTGGGGATGGGGCTCAGTGGTTGAGTGCCCCTGAGTTCAGTCTTCAGTACCTCCCCCCCCCAAAAAAAATAGAACCCTACAAATATACTATTTATTTCAGGGTGATTGTAAGTGGCATGTTTTTTGCTCAATTTAAGTTTTTATAGGTGTTCCACTTCTGGGACAATGAGAAAAATGGGTTAAGCTGCTAACTTTGCAGTATTTTTGACACAGCAATAGATAACTAATTGCCGCAGTCTGGCTGCAGCAAACTAACGGGGGAGGGGGGGTGAAGAGGAACTTGTGTACATTGATACAGCAGGAGTGGGAGCCCTTTATTGTAGGACAGGAGGGGTATTTATACATTCCACACAGCTTATCTTAATTAACATAAACTAGATACAGCAGTCAACCAACAAGAAATCTCCACACTTAATGGCTCGCTGGCGCCACCTCACAAACCAAAATGCCAGGCACCATCCTGACTTGTTCACAGACTCTAACAACTAATAAAGCCTATTCATCCCCTGAACATAGGGATCCCTTACCTTCTTGGGTGTATTGCCATTTCTATGTCCCCAAAGCCCTCATAAAGAGCTTCCTCCTAGTAAACACACACACATACACAGCAGTTTGTTTTATCCTAGGAACACAGGTTGGAATCAGGGATCCCAACTCCTTTTTGCTATTAAAATTTAAAAAAAAAAAACCTTCATACTAACATAAAGTAAAATTGAGATTTGTTGAAAAAAGATGCAAAATTCCTGGATAACATTTTAGTAGAACAAATCCAACAAAACAGTTTAAAAAAATAAATCATAAGTAGATTTTTTTTTCAGAAATGCAAAGATCAGTATGAATTATTTACCACACTCATTAGGAAATGGAGTAGAGAAGGCAGCATTCCAATCCAAGTCACACCCGCACCAGTGGCTGCAGGCTCCAGGTGAGCTCCCACACACCCAGGACTCAGGACCCACTCTTGCAGGTCCAGGTGCCAGGGAACTGGAATCCGTTTCTGAGAAAGATCACTGCACTGGGGCTGGGGTTGTGGCTCAGTGGTAAAGCACTCACCTGGTGTGTGTGAGGCCCTGGGTTCGATCCTCAGCACCACATAAAAATAAATAAATAAAGCAACGGTATTGTGTCTAACTACAACTAAAAAATAAATATCTTTTTAAAAAAGATCACTGCACCCTGGTGTTCAGTGAAGCATTATTCACGGTAGCCAAGATAGGGAGTCAACCTAAGTGTACAATGGTAGATGGATAAAGAAAATAAAACAACTAGATAGATCATATGTGCGTACACAGACAGATACTGGAATACTTTCAGCCTCTAAAAAGGATAGAGATCCTATCTTTGGCAACACCGTGGAGAAACCTGGAAGACATCCTGCTAAGTGAAATAAACCAGAAACAGAAAGACAAACACTGCATGATTTCATCAGAATCCAAAAAAGCTGAACTCACTGAAACAGAGTAGAATGATGATTGACAGCTGGGGGGTGGGTGGGAAATGGAGATGTTTTGGTCAAGGAATATAAAGTTTCAGTTATGCACATGAACAAGTTCTGGGGATCTAACATACATCCTAGTGACTATAGTTAATATTATTGTAGACTTGAAATTCACTAAAAGGAGCAAATCTTAAATGTTCTCATCCATACCCAAAAGGTAACTATGTGAGGTGATCAATATGTTAAAAAGCTTAACGGTGGTAATCGTCTTCCAATATTTACTTATATCAAAGTACCACATGGTACACCTTAAATATATTTAGTTTTTATTTGTCAATTACACCTCAAAAAAAATTGAGGGTAGAAAAAAGAATGAAATTGTCACTTATAATGAAATATAAACAGAATGAGACATTCTAAACCCTTTTTGGATTATATTTTTTTTCATTTAATATAATTTTATCCAAGTTGCAGTGTGTACAAAGATTCGGTCCCTTTTTATTGCCGAGATATATTCCACAGTTTTCTTACCTGTTTACCTGGATTACACCAGCACTGTTTTTAATGTCGCCATTCAAGAGCTAGAAATGTATTCTTCAAATACAATGATGGCGGCAGAAAGGTGTTCACAAGAGGAGAGAAATTAAAGGAAACCAAAGTTCATCAGTGGGGATCTGGTCAAACCAATTGCATTAATTCACATAATATATATGTACATATATGAAGATGCTTTTGTATAATGATATATATGTTTAATCACCTATTTCACTGCTATGACTAAAAGATCTGACCAGAACCATTGTAAATGAGGGAAAGTTTATTGGAGAGCTCACGGTTTCAGAGGTCTTAGTCCATAGTAGGCTGGCTCCATTCCCCACGGCTCAGCATCATGGCGGGAGAATGTGGTGGAGGGAAGTAGCTCCCATCATGATCAGGAAGCAGAGAGAGACTCCACTCTCCAGATATAAATATACACCCCAGATCATGCCCCAATTCCCACCACCTCCAGCCACACCCTACCACTTTAGTTACCACTCAGTTAATCCCTATCAAAGGGATTAAATCACCGATTGGGTTAAGACTCTCACTACCCAATCATTTCTCCTCTGAACCTTCTTGCATTGTCTCACACGTGAGCTTTTGGGGGACACCTGATCTAAACCATAACAATATGTTATATTTTACGTGAGATTCATGTCCAACATTTTATGCATATAACTGTAGAAAAATAAATATAGCAAGCTACTTTTGTATTTAATAGAAAAGGTGTGAATGGCAGAAGGAAAGCAGAGAAAAATGTTTTCATCTCTCAGTTAATACCATCCTGGAAATTCTCTCTTCCTGCCCAATACTTATCTCTCTCTTGTTCCGTCTTATCACATTGACTAAACCCTCAATAGAATTGCAATTATCAGCAGTCAAAGCAGATACCCATGTGTTGCTTCTTACTTGGTGATAATCTTTCTAAAATATTCAACAAGTGTAACATTTGTTCTTGCTGTACATTTTATGGAACATATTTGACACCTATTTCTAGTCCTTTTTGTTGGGAAATCATGTTGCACTTTTGCAAATGTCTTCCCAGTATCCACCGAAGCCTTCTTGCGTTTAATCTGTAAATGTAATGAATGGCATTGACACCCATACTTGAGTTATTCAAGACCTACTAGATCAAGATGTATTTTTTCCAATTAGCTAGCACTTTTTTTAGAGATTTTTTTTCCCCCTCTCTATTCAAAAGTGAAACGAGCCTATCATCTTAAGAATAAACCAGCCTTACTAAATAAGATTGGTGGGTCCCTGTTTCTTTCTATACTCTGAAGTATAAGATGGATTGGGACAGAACTTGCCTACACGGTTACAAAGGTTTGTGTTCCGGCTGATAGGAAGGAGCAGATTGGTAGATGGGCCTTTTTCTGCCCTTTCTATTTTTTATGAGTGTTTTCTATTGGTTTTCTTGGACCAATTTTGGTAATTTATATTTTCCCTCTTGTTTGTATCCATTCCATCTAAGGTTTTTCAAATGGATGGGTATAAAGTTATACAGTTGAATCATATCATCCATACATTTATTATATGTGGATTCCAGTATCCATGCTCCATTAAAAAAAAATTTTATATATTTTTAAGGGGGAGAAGAAGAGAGGGAGACTAACATTTTAAAACATGTGAACAATCACTCTTGGGATTCCAATTAAAGAGGCTGTCCCTTAGGTGAGCAATTGAGTCTGATGTTCCTACATTCAATCTCAACAGTCTCAGGAGAGCATCTTTCCACTCCAGGCACTCACGCAATTTGAAAGCACTTTTCACGTAAGTTGGCCACTCCTTAAAAAAAATAATGATGAGATTCAAAGCTGAATAAAAAACATTATTTTGGGCAAGAGTATGTCCACCTCCAACATAGGCATGCCTTTCTAAGGAATTTCAATGAGAGTTTTCTTGATGTGCCATTTTGGCCTTAAACTGACTTTAGCAAAGGTGTGGTACAATGCAGTGTCACCATTTAGAGAATCTCTTCTCTGTCCCTACTGGATCTGCTTTCTCACTCCTCATATCATTTGAGTCTCTTTGCAGAAGGTTTGTATGTTTTGCCATCCTCTCAAAATAACCAGTTTGGGGTTTTATGGATCATCTCTATGTTGTTGTTTTTTTTTCTTTTATTTCTGCTTTCAATTTTATTAACTTGATCTATGTATTTTACTTGGGTTTATTATGTTTTACTTTTCTTGCTTATTATCGCTGGAGAATACTTTGGGATTTCAATAGGATATTTAGCAGTATTTTTTCTTAAGTGCATACTTTCTGACCTAGCAAATCCACATCTTAGACTCCATCATAGAAAAGGATTCCCTCATTTATCCAAGGACGCTGTATAAATGTCTTCTTGTTAACTTATTGTTTATGACCTCCAAAAAGGGGGAGGACTTGAAAGTATAGCAATGTGAATATGACTTACTAAAGTATCCTAGAATGAAACTATGGAACGGTATATAGCAGATACAGGGGAGCCAACTTCCATGAACGATCTACAAATGCTGCTTCATTTCTTTCTCTCTCCACATAGCTAGCCAGTTATCCTTAAACTACTTGCTGAGTAATCTGTCTTTTTTCTTTGTAACACACTAAATCCTCATCTATTCTTGGATCAATTTCTAGACTTTATTCCATGCCACTGATCTATCAGTCTATTCCTGTGTCTATCTTCTGCTGTTATAAATTTCATGGTTTTATAACATATCGTAATATATGGTGGAGCAGGTTCTCATTATTCTTATTTTAAAGAATGCTCCTGGTAATTGCTGCAAGTTCCAAGGAGAAAAAAAAATACTATTGAAAATTTTGATTGAAATTGCATTGAATTTATAGATTTATTTAGTGAGAATTGACATCTTTACAATTCTGAGTCTTCTTATCCAAGTGCAAAGTTTGACACTCCATTGATTCAAATCTTCTTTTATGGCCCACAATAGAGGTTTATAGTTTTATTCATATAGATCGTGCACATTGCTTGTTAAATTTATCCCCAGATATTTTATGACTATTGTCTCGCAAGCATATGGAATTCGGTACGTCCCAAACGAAATTTTTAATCTACCTCCTCAAAACTGATCCTTTGCCAGGTCCTCTCCATTGTAATTAAATTAACCAAATTCATCCCAATGTCATTATCAGAGCTCCAAATGATTCCTGAGTCCTCTCTCAATCTCACATCCAACTCGGCATCAACTTCAGCATCTCTAAAATAGACCTCAAAGCTGGTGACATCTCTTCCATTCTACCACCACCCTCCCATCCAAGCCAACCCGCCATCTTAATTGTAGGGACAAACAAGGAAAGGCACCAAAGATAGCAGGAAATGGTTTTATTTGGCTGCAGCCCAGTTCAGAGGGCACAGCTTTTGCTATAATCAATCAATCGACTGAACCCTGAGTTCAGGGAGTTTCAGAGTTTTATACTCAGCATGTAAGGGGAGGGGCTCAGAAGTTCACAGTCTGCAGAAGTTCACATAAAGCAGCTTTTTTCTTTCACTGTTCTGGGCAAGTTAACCCTTCAAGGACAACACCTGAGAAGGGGAGAGCTTCTTCTCCCCTTTCTTTCCTCCCCCTGCCAGCTGTTACCATGGAGCCCATTTGTAACTTATCTTAAAAATGTAGACATCTCTGTGAAGCCCAGCTCAAGGCCAGAGGCCTTGTTTGCACATTTCTTCAAAGTACTATACTGGTTACGTTTGTGAAAAACTAGTAAGGGGGTGTCCAGCACCTGGAGTGCTGGTATCTTCTCGGCCAGTGGCCAAATAAACAGGGAGACATGAAAATAAGAAGTTTATCTACATTGAACTCTTTTGCAGAGACTCTTTTGCTGACAGTCCTAAAGGCAGCCATGGTGAAGATTTCTGGAAAGGCCCAGTTAAGACTTTTCATTGGAGAAAGGGGGTGCCACTTCAATCTTAACTTATTGCAACGGCTTTCACTACTCTGTGTCTTCTCTTGTCTTCTTCCAAGTCATTCTTTATACAGCAGCATCTTTTATCAAAGGAAGCAATTGATCAGACTGCTCCCCTGCTTAGAAGTCTCCAACCATTCTGTATTGCACTTAGATGCCATTCAACACCTTTGGGGATGTGTGAGTTTCTTTTTTTTTTTTTTTTTGAAAAGAACACAGTTGGATTAGCTGCTGGTCCAGATGGAGACCCCACTAGCCCTTGATTGCAGACTGGGTCTTGCTTTTCATCAATAGGATGAAAACGGAAGCTTTAGATGTGCTTCCGTGGCTTGGCTCAGCCTCCTGCATTTAGACCATCTGGGAAGAGAGGAAAACCCACTTGGATTAGCTGCAGGTCCAGTCTGAGGGAATGAGGAAAATAGACCTGAACGCACCCCATATAACCCAATGCACATGACCCCAAGATAACCTGCATGTCCTTGCCCAGGAAAAAAAAAACAGATGTTTGTTGCTTTAAAATCATAAGATTGGGCATTATTGATTACAATTTATTACACAGCTCCTCACAGCTACACCCTCACTGACACACTCGATTCTTTCCTACATCAGGGACCTCACTTAGCGTGTGCATATTTTTAGACTTCTAAGTTTCATAGGGATAAATCCTGGGTCTGTCTTGTGTATACCAGGGCCTGGCATAATATTATGTGGTAGTGGCTAAATAAATATATTTTAGTCCGCTTTTTCTCTGCTGTGACCAAAAAGATCTGAGAAGAACAATTACAGAGGAGGAAAGGTTTATTTGGTGCTCAGAGGTCTCAGTCCATAGATGGCCGACTCCATAGCCCCAGAATATTCATGGAGAAAAGGGTGACACAGGAAAGCAGCTCAAGATATGACAATCAGAGAGCAGATCGTCTGCTCACCGGGGACAAAATGGAAACCCCAAAGGCATGCTCCCGGTGACCCCCACCTCCAGCCACACCCTACCTGCCTACAGATACCACCCCGTTAATCCATTCAAGTGCATGAATGCACTGATTAGGTGACAGCTCTCATATGCCGCAGTCCGGCTGCAGCAAAATAACCAGGGGTGGGGGGACGAATAACTTGTGTACGTTGATACAGCAGGAGTAGGAGCCGTTTATTGTAGGACAGGAGGGGTATTTATACATTCCACATAGCTTATCTTAATTAACATAAACTAGATACAGCAGTCAACCAATAAAAAATCTCCACACTTAATGGCACGCTGGCGTTACTTCACAAACCACTCCCCCTGGCAAAATGCCAGGCGCCATACTGACTTGTTTACAGACTCTAACACTCATAACCCAGTGATTTCATCTCTGAACTTTCTTGCATTATCTCACACACAAGTTTTGTGGTGGAACACCTCCTACCTAAACTATAACAAAATATTTGTCGGGGTTGGGCTTGTAGCTCAGTGGTAGAGCACTTGCCTGGCATGTGTGAGGCACTGGGTTTGATCCTCAGCACCTCATAAAAATAAATAAAGAAACAAACAAACAAAGGTATTATGTCCGTCTACAACTAAAAACCTTTTTAAAAATATTTGAAAGCTAGGTTATTATGGACCTTGTAAATGCAATCTTTGGTTCTGTTAAACTTTGTGACACTGCTGTAGGTATATGAGTGTTTGACGTCTGCTCTGTGATCCATCACTGGGCTGAACCTTATCATTCCTGATCATGTCCCAGTTGATTCCCTTGGGTTGTCTATAAGTGAAATCAGACGTCAGTGGTGATCGTCCGTTCAGTTGGGACTCCAATAAACCACGACCCCTGGACTTCAGGCCCTGGGAAGTCCCCTGCCTCTGATCCTAGGCTGGGTCCGTGGCTTGCTTTTAATCGCTAGAATGCATGGAAGCCACATGGTGCCTCAACCTTTGCAACCCCAGGAGATACTGCGTTAGTGCCCTGGTCCCACAAGGAAGACACCAAGTCTCCCTGGTGGCTGGGCCACACGGCAAGGCCTCATAGAGGCCCGATTGACAGAATCATAAACAAATAGAATGGCTGTTATCTTAAGCCACGGAGTGTGGGGTAGCTTCTTACATATCAACAGATCACTGAAAAACATACAAATAGCAACAACAGGTGTCCAAAATTAAAATTGCTATGCTAGTTCATACTAAATGTCTCCATGTGTTAGATAGTTCTTCGGTCCCCTTGTGTGCCCATCCAAAATACATACTAAATCTTCATACTTGTTTAAGAAAATAATATTGAGGAAAAAGGCATCAAACGATTGAGTTGATATTATTTACTTTAAGAGTATGGAATCACAGGAGAGGGCTTTCACGTTTCATTATGTCCTTCCATAACATTTAAATTTTATATTATAATATGCATGGACTTGCATAATTTTTAAAAAGACATTAGTACGTGGTGATTGTCGGCCTCATTTTACTTCTCACCTTGGGAAGAATTGTTTTAGCATTTCACCATTCAGCAAAATACTGATTCTTTATTTTATTTTTTTTATTTATTTTTTTTTACAAAGTGCCTTTCTGCTTAACATTCTGCAGCCAAGTGTCCCGTTCAGAGTTCTGGAGGCTGCGAATTCAGGATCGAGGCTCTGGTGAGGGCTCTCTCTACTTCACAGGGGGCCCCCCACTGCTGCATCCTCAGGTGGTGAGGGGCTGAGGAGTTCTCCCTGTTGGGAGTTGCCCCAGCTCCAAAGACTAACTTCCCTATCCCCCGAGAAGAGCCGTTCAATGGTGAGCCCTGCTGACTCACATGATCCTTACCCACCAATCAGATTAGCCCTGCTGACTCTCCTGATCCTTACCCACCAATCAGACTAGCCTTGCTGGCTCACATGATCCTTACCCACCAATCAGACTAGCCCTGCTGACTCACATGATCCTTACCCACCAATCAGACTAGCCCTGCTGACTCTCCTGATCCTTACCCACCAATCAGACTAGCCCTGCTGGCTCACATGATCCTTACCCACCAATCAGACTAGCCCTGCTGACTCACATGATCCTTACCCACCAATCAGACTAGCCCTGCTGACTCTCCTGATCCTTACCCACCAATCAGACTAGCCCTGCTGACTCTCCTGATCCTTACCCACCAATCAGAAAGCGCCCTGTGCCAAAATATCATAACTGTCAAACCACCTCTGGCTCTATAAATATGCAAAGCTGTTCCTCAATAATCCAGTATTTCTCCATTGACAGCCTTGTCCTGTCTTCCTTCACTCCCAAGTCTCTTTTATAAGAGCACTAATTCCATTCATGAAGGAAGAGCCTCCATGACTTATGTACTTCCCCAAAGCCCCACTTCATATGAACACGTGGAGTATGAGGTTCCAACGTATGAATGTTGGGTGACTCCAACATTCAGACCATAGCCCTGTGATGTGAATATAAATATAAACATGAATAGCATATAAATGACCAGATGTTAAAATCATCCTGACCTTACTGATTGTCTAGATTTTTAAAAATCCTCTTAAGAAGGCAGAGGAACTGCCACAGAATTCCATAAAGAAGGGTTGGGGCTTGAGGGAGAAGAAACTGATCAATGTCCCTATTTTAGTCAGCTTTTGCATTGTTGTGACCAACATACCTGAGATGGACAACATAGGGGGAGGGAAAGTTTATTTTGACTCACAGCCTCAGAGGTTTCGCCCAGGGTCAGCCACTCCATAGCTCTGGGCCCAGAGGTAAGGCAAAACCTCATGGCGGCAGAGCATGATAAAGCAAAGCGCACAGAACCCAGGAGCCAGTACGCAGAGAGAGAATTTTGCTCACCCAGGACAAAATATAAACCCCAAAGGGACACCCAGAGTGACCTACTTCCTCCAGCCACACTCTCCCTGCTATGGTTACTGCCCAGTTAATCCATATTGATGTGGATTAATCCACGGATTAGGTTATACCTCTCACAATCTAATCATTTCACCCATCAACATTCTTGCATTGTCTCACACGTGAGCTTTGGGGGGACCCTTCCTATCTAAACTAACAGTCCCCAAGTCCCTTCCATTGGAGTCCTCATTCTCAGAAGCTAAGTATTTTGTGTATTCCAACATATTCCCCAGAACAAATCCCCGGTCGTCAAAATCCACGTTCACTCCCTGGGAACAGCGGTTTCCAGTGGTGCTCAAGGAGTCACACTAATCAGACCAGACCATCAAATTTCTGAGGCATTGATCATAAAAGAAGGTGGGAGACTGAATAAACACAGAGGAACTACCACGGGAGGCAGAGTTAATACAAGAATCAGAAGAAGACTCTCAAATAAGTTAGACTAATATACTCCAAGATCGTCGAGGTGATATCACATGCTTCAACCAAAATGAGACTGCCCAAAACATAACGGAACTGTGTACTTGTAAATTTAAAGAAATAATTGCCAAAATTAAAATCCAATATCAAAATCCAAAAAAAGAGCGAAACAACAGGACGAATATATATGAAGAGCAAATTTAGTGATCCCGAAAATTGAAATGATACATTGTCCAGAATGCAATGCTAAAGTAAGAGTAAGGGATAGGTAAAAAAAATAAATAAATAAAATAAAATAAAATAAAAATAAAGTCAAAGTAAAAATTTTCCTACCTCCTCCTGAGGCAGCTCTGGAAAATTGGTAGTCAGCTTCGTGAGTACGGCAGGAACAGGGCCAGCAAATCAGGAAAGGGAGAATCGACCCCCCTCAAGCCCACCTGTCCCATGGTGTCCTGCAGCCCAAAGCACACCCCAGCATGGGTACAAAAAAAGCCTTTCAAAGATCTTTAAATAGAATTTGAAGTATTACATATATTTGCTGAAATGAGATTTTCTGTGGCCTCAGATGAATAGAGAACTGAGTGACCCACAGTAACCAGGAAAGTCCTGGGGCTTCCCAGGATTTATCTCGGGGACACAGAGCAGGTTTGATTGCACAATGTAAAGCAAAAGAAAAATTTCTGAACGATTATCCCTACAGTCTAGCTGGTTCCAGCAGATGGCTCGATTTGGTTCTCAAACTAGACAGGAAAAATACAATCAGAAACTCAAGGGGAACTTGTTAAAAATTATATCTGAAGATACGCATCCCGGGAGAGCCAGACTCAGGAGGCCTAGAGGGGATCCCAGCTATCAGCATTGCAAACAAGCCCCCCCCCCAAGGAATCTGATCTAGTCAACCCACACGCCACCCCTTGAATAATAGTCTTCAATCCTGTGGTGCATCCTACGTCTGCTCTCCTCTGTGCCTCAAAGCAAGGTTTCCTTTGCTCTTGAAAATCCCTACTTCCTTTCCAATAGCCTGTGCTACCATTTGGATGTTGAAAATCCCCCCAAAGAACCATGGATCAAAGGCTTGGTTTTCAGGGTGGCACTATGGGGAGGTGGGAGAGCCATTAGGAGGTGTGGCCTAATGGAAGGTCCTTTGGTTATTGGAGATGTGCCCTCAAGGGAATTGTGGAACCCCAGCCCATCCTCTCTCTCACTTTCTGCTTCCTGACTTATAAGGTATGCAATTTGCTTTGCCACCCACTTCCTTCCACCGACATCCAGTGTTCTCACCAGAGGCCTAAAGTGTAGCCACCCAATCTTGGGCTGGAAGCTTAAAAAAAAAAAAAAAAAAAAACTTTTCTTTTTGCAAGTTAATTTCCTCCTGTATTTTGTTATAGTAACACAGAGTTCATCCATCCTGAAATACCATTTATTTTGCAAAGTTCTCCTGCATTCCTTTCTGAGCCCCTGTGCTCCCATTTCTTTCCTTTATTTGGGATACTTGTAACCTTCTGCAAATTTTAGCATTCTGGTGAAAAGAGGAGGCTGTGGAATGAAACAGACAAGGGTTCAGGTCCCACTCTTACCGCTTGTTACCTCTGTGACCTTGACCCCATCATTTTAAACTCTCTAAGCCTCATTTTTTTTCTCATCTGTAAAATGGAGCTCAGGTAGATGGAATTATATGATGTCTATGGTTTTCTTTGTAACAATCCAGGTGGGGGAAATGGGCAGGGGTATGAATGAACCCAAACTGGCTAGAGGTTGATAATTGGTGAAGTTGGACGATGGACGCATAGGTGTACATTACAGCCCTGTCTCTCTTTTGCATACGTTTTAAATTTCCAAACTACACAACTTACGAAAATTAATCGAAAATATAAATACTCCATCAGGAAAAAAAATGGATAATGAAAAGAAACTCTTGGTAACCTTTGAGAAAACCATAAATGACCAAGTGTATTTAAATGTTTGGGTTTTACTAACAGTTTTTAAATAAGGGTTTTACAAATCAGGATGTACCTCTTCAGTGATACAAAGAGACATTAAATAATATATATTATTAGGAAGACATCGCAGAATCTGTCACAGAGTTCTCAATGGTGGTTAGTTATCTTCACTTTCTTACATCAGGCAACGCATGACACCCTCCCCTCCCCCATCCTCCACTGGGAACTCCCAGGAGGAGAATCTGTGTTTCAGTCTCTGTCATCCTTACCACACCTACTCCATATGCTTGGCCCAAACTAGGTACTTGGTAAATATTTGTGGAATGGATCTTATCTATTCAATAAATATTTGCACGCATACTGCGTGATTGACACTGTTCTAAGTACTTCACAAATATAAGTTTCTCTCTGTGTGTGTGTGTGTGTGTGTGTGTGTGTGTGTGTGTGTTTTACTGGAGATCAAACCCAGGACTACATGCATGCTAGGCAAGGGCTCTACCACTGAGCTACACACCCAACCCAACATACATCTATTTACAGCAAGCAACATGCACAAGATAATAGGATACTAAGCGGCAGAGCTGAAAGTTGCACTTCAATGTGCACCAGACGCAGATCAACGTCCGTGCCCTTGATAATCACGTTGGACGGCTTCTCAGTTATGGATGCTGCCATCAGCCCAACCCTGCCTCCTCTCTGGGAGCTGCAGATGACCCACCTGTGAACAGGTGAAGAGATGAGCCAGGGGTAGATACTTGGTGCCCTGGAGCTGGCTCCTGTGATTCATGAGAGGGACCAGTGACATCGTCTGGGTCGTTTCCATTTGTCCATGATAGAATTGATGCCAGGGAAAGCAGTGAGAGCTACACATCAGAGCTTTCTAACTTTTTTTCTTTTTTTGTTTTAGCAAGTTGACCCCTAAATATTTCCCATCCCGCCACCAACTAAGTCTTGAACATCAAAATGTGTGAGTCACCCCTCTCGGTAGGCAGGCCCATGGATTTGGGTAGCGCAAGCTCGCTCAAAGGGCCACGGGGAGAGAAATGAACGAGTTCTCCTGAAGGGCTTCCTAATGCGAACTCCTCAAGGAGAAGCATTATGAGCAATTTGGGTAATTGCAGCTTTTCAGGTGGCAAATGAGAGAGGCATCCCCTACAGACTCACAGTCAAGAACCCAAGCATCATTAGTCAATCACTGACGTCTCTCCGTGAGGCTCGGTAAACAGACATTTTTCAGAGGAGCTGGCGACACGCCAATTTCCGCCACCACCCTCCCCTTTCAACCAGGAGAGCGGGGAGTTCAAGGGGAAAAGTTTCTCCACCAACAGAAGCAAATGGGACCTGAACTTTCCCAGATGGTGAAGAGGCTCCCCACAAATGAGAAGCTGGCTGGTCCCAGACCTCCACAGGGCCTCCCCCTTAACCCTGTCAGCTGGCGGGGTCTGGACAGGGAGGGCTGGCTGCTCAAGGTTACCTTAGTTCAAGGTCAGATTACAAGTCACAACAAACTCTCTGCCTCTTTCCCTGATGCATAACAGTGTGATCCGTCCAGCTGCATTTAGACCATACAGTCTGGACGAGTTCTGGTATATGCTTTAAAAAGAGAGTTTGGAGGTGCTGAGGGACCCCACAGGTTCTTCAATTGACTTTGAACTTCCCAGGTAAGGAGAAATCACGGTACAGATGGTGCCTGACGTCTGATGGCTCAACTTGAGATTTTTTTTTTTTTTTTACTTTAGGATCATGTGAAAGGGTTACACAGTGTATAGAAAGGGCACTTCCAGGATTGAATTTTGAACTTTTCCTGGGCAGGACGATGTTGTGTCGTGAGGCCAGGTAGTGGCCGTGAGCCACAGCTCCCGGTGGTCGGTCACTCAATCACAAGAGCAGACAGCGTACACTCTACAGTGTTCCGTGTGGCTAAGCTGGGGTGTAGGACTGGTGAGGTGTATTCAATGCAATAGCAACTTACAGCATTTTCAACCCATGATAGGTTTACAGGGAAGCAACACACTGTAAGTCAAGGAGCATTGTCTCGCCTTGCGATTTTAAATGTGTACTTTAGAAGCCTGCAAAAGGATTTGTTCTTTCAGAATATCTATTATTGCTGGACATGGTGGTGCATGCCTGTCATCCCAGCAGCTTGGGAGGCTGAGGCAGGAGGAGCTCTAGTTGGAGACTAACCTCAGCAACTTATTGAGACCCTCAGCAACTTAGCAAGACCCTGTATCAAAATAAAAATAAATAAATAAAAAGGGCTGGGGATGTGGTTCAGTGGTTAAGCACCCTCAGGTTCAATCTCCAATTCCAAAAAATTCATAAATATAAAATATTTATATTTATATTCATAAATTATATATAAATTTATATATATATTATATATATAAATCCCCAGCACCTATTGGGTGCTGGGGATTGCCATGTGACCAGGTTCTGTGCATGTGTGTGTGTGTATATATATATATATATATATATATATATATATATATATATCTCCGTTATCAGAGCAGCTAGATAATAAAACTGTTGACAGAACCTGATCACATGGCCATCCCCAGCACCTAATAGGTGTTCAATAAATACATGCTTGTTTGATGAATGCTGTGGAATTTATTAGAAGAAAAACAGAGAGCTAATGGGAATACGCCACTTGCCATTTCCCAGCTTGATCAGAAAGAAAACTTTATCCGTGAGATGCTCTCCTTCTCAAAAGAAACAAAAAGGTCAGAGGAAGTGAGGGTAGGCCTCACAGGCAGAGACGACAACATGGCTTAAGGCCCGTTTGCAAAAAGAATTATAACAAACACACCCTAGGGATAAGGTGGTCCATTTAAAGCACACAGAGAGAGCACTTCACTCATGTCCAGAATAATCCAGTCACCTTCCACCTCTCCCAGGGCAAAGGCCAAAGTCATTCCAATGGCCCACAAGGCCCTGTGTGGTCTGCCCTGAGCAACTCCCTTTCCTCTCCCCACTCGGCTCCAGCCACACTAAGCCTTATTACTGAGCCTTGAAATAAACCTCAGGGACCTTGCACATTCTGTTCCCTTCTCTAGCTATTCATACGACTTGCCCCCCACCCCCTCACCCCCCCACCCCCGCCGCTCCACCTCCTTCGAGTCTGGATTGAAATATCACCTGCTCAGTGAAGTATGACCCTCTTTTAAATTGCAACCCCCCTCTTCTTACTCCCTCCTCCTTCCTGAACCTCTTTGTTCCCATTGCACTTACGCCTTCTGAGATAGTCTGTCTCCCCAGCTAGAACGAAGCTCCGTGAGGTCAGGAATTTTGCTTCTGTCTACTCGTGCATTCCCAGTGCCAAGAAAGGACAGTCCTGGCCACCCGATGAATGTTTTACTGAGGGAATGAACGAATATAATCCCTCATGAAACAGTGGGAGCAAAAGAGGAACTGTCAAGAGACCAATTGCCAGGAGCCCTGAGCGTCGGCACCAGGAGATGGAACCTAACCTAGGCCCCTCCAGGAGCCACAGGTCTTGGCAGGCTCACGCTCTGGGAGGAGCCTCTGGCTGAAGTGTGGAATTGAGATGGGCCACGCTACCTGGAAAGGGACAGCCAGACAGCTTCGGGGATGAAGGCCACGCTCCAGAGGAGAAGATAAGGCCTCAGTGAAGGTCATGACCTTGAGCTGGAGCAAAGGGGAGCAAAGGAACAGAGCGCTCAGTGGCTGGAGTGAGAACCGACAGGACACAGTGACAGGACACTTGTTGACAACAACGAAGGACGAGGAGAGGATGTGGACGCCCTGAGTGACTCCCTGGTTTCTGTCCAGGACAACTGGGTCAATGGACGATCAAATTAGAGAGGATACAGGTGTCAGTTCGGGGAGGGGTGAGTTCAGTGTGACAATGAAGATGTCTGGACGTAGCTGGACGTAGAGATGTGATGTTCAGTGAAGATGTGGGCGGTGCCACCACATCTATGGCAGTAGCCAGAGACCGTGCCAAATTGCATGAATTTGCAAAATTGCAGGGTTCCAAAATCCTGGAATTTTAATGGCGGCCTTGCTGCGGCATCCTGCAGTTGTGGATGATAAGAAGATATGGAGACGCTAGGAAGTATTACCATTGATACGAGCGTAGGTGGGAGACAGATCTCTCTATCTCCCCTCCCCCCCAGGGAGAACTCGGTATGAGTTACCCCCATGAATCCCATAGGGTGACTGATCCCATAGGGTGATAAGGAGAGCACTAGTCTTCACTAATGTTATGGCTGAATTTGGTCTTGTGGGCTAGCCTGGGAACCTAATCACCACCTACAGAACATCGTTTCCTTAGCAAACTGCATATTTCATTCATAAAACTTTAGGTCTGCGGATCATGTCAGAAACCTCCCTACCACCCTACCTTGTGCAAAATTCCAGCTGTAGGTTATAGACCCTTTTTTTTAACTGTGTACTAAAATTTTTATGCACGTGAAGAACAACTGTTTCAAACGTGTGAGTCGTCCTCTTCCAGTTCCCGAGTACATCGCGGATACTTAGGAGCACGGGTCACATACCTGCTAACTTGGTGGAAACTCTGGAAGGGATCCCTGGGGGGAAGAGTATAAAGAAAAGAGAACGAGGATCCCAAGACGTAAGTGAACTTTTTGTTTACTATTGTCCTGCACAATGTCCGCGGCGATTCAGCAAAAGGATTGAGAAGGTAAAAAAGGAAAATCAAGCTCATCCTTCCCTGAGACTGAGGCATGCTGTGATTTGAATGATCATGTTCCCTCCAAAATTCACATCCAAACTTAACTCCCAGGGCAAATCATATTAAAAGGTGGGGCCTTTCGGAGTTGAGTAAGATATGGGAGCCCCACACTCATGGTTGAGATGAATACTTTCTAAAAGGGCTGGAAAGAACTCGGAAGCCATGTTGCCCTTCCCCCTGGCTTTTGTGAAGACGCAGCACACATGGCCCCTGGAGGAAGCTGTGCTCAAGGCGCCATCTTGGAAGTGGAGACTGGGCCCTCACCAGACACCGAAACTGCTCATGTCTTGACCTTGGACTTCCCAGCCTCAGAACTATGAGAAAATGAATGTCTTTTCTTTATAAATTACTCCGTCTAAGGCATTTTGTTATAGCAGCATGAAGTAAAGCAAGGTATAGTTTCATGATGGGAGTGGTAAACCCTTAAGTCGTATTGTAATAGAAAAAGAAATCATGAGACTGCACACGGGAGACCTGGTAGGTCCCCTCCTGAAGCAGGGAAGGAGGGGATGAGTTGGGGCAACACAGAACTAGGATTAGACCCAACTCCAGACCCAACCAGTGTTGGCAGCTCATTGAATACAGCAAGAACTAGAAGAGCAGTTAATACCGCTCAAGCCACACAGGTCCCAGGAAGAATCTAGGATGACTGGTAATGTCCTAACTAAACCAAAATCTTTACTAGATACCAAGAGAAGGGTCAAAAAAAAAAAAAAAAACAGTAGTGCTAAATTCCCTGCATGAAGCAACATGGGATCCTGGGTCCAAATCTGGTTGTTTTAATACATCGTAGTGCTAGACCTTGGGGAGGAAGGGGTAAAACTCAGACTGCAGAGCCAACTCAAGCTCAAACACAAGAGGAATTAATAAGGAGAGAATGAACAATGGAAGCCGAGTAGGTGAACAACTGGTCCAGATGATGCCCTTAGCTAACACAGGGGACTTCAGAGGCCAGGGCACCGTGCTTGGGCATTGCTTCATAAATCTGAAAAATGTAGCCTTCCAAGTTCCACTTCCAGTATCAACCAATAATAAGTTCAAAACGCTTCCTAAGTCCTACTGCTCTGGGGCCAACTTTATAGCCAAAATGGTGTTTCTCAGTGAACTCTTTTTCTGGGGGAGAGAGGGATACCAGGGATTGAACTCAGGGGCACTCAACCACTGAGCCACATCACAGCCCTGTTTTGTATTTTATTTAGAGACAGGGTCTCACTGAGTTGCTTAATGCCTCGCCATTGCTGAGGCTGGCTTTGAACTCACGATCCTCCTGCCTCAGCCTCCCAAGCTGCTGGGATGACAGGCGTGCACCATCGCGCCGGGCTTCAATGAACTCTTGATTCAATTTGCTTCTTGACTTATGACCTGTCAACAAAAGTGAGCTACTATCTCCTAAAATATGAAACCGGGTTTTCTAAGCCCCCCCCCCCACCTTGATGGGGTGCTGCTTCAGGTAAGGTTTCTCTTTTTGATGGAGATTTTTTTTTTCTGCTGAAATAGACCCTCTATGCTTCCCATCTGTGTCCTTGTCATACCTGAAGCATTTATGCCTAATTTGGGGGTTTTTTGTCATTATTGGCTGCCCTTAGCTTGCTGTTCTCCGCCAGAGATTTGCCTCAATCGAATCCGCATTAGAACAATTGCCCTTCCAGCTGTGGATCAAGGCATCTTTGGGGTGCCCTATGTAAATGAGAACACTTCGAAATGCTGACCTGGAATGAGCCAGATGTTGAGTGACAGAGTGATAACAATCCTGGGAGAGGAGCATGGAGGAGGCCAAGTGCATGGACCAATAAAGGAACATCAAAGTGACCAAAAGGACAGAAGGAGAGAGAGAGAGAGAGACGGGGGGGGGGGGGGGGGGGGAGAAAGAAACACAGACAAGTGACCATCACCAGTGGGAGTGGCACCAGATGAGAAAGAGAATAGGACACATTTATTTATTTTATTGTATTTTTTCGCTACTGTCCTGACAACTGTGTAACAGAAAACAATATACGACTGGACGTCCCCAGGGGGAAACAGTGGATCTGATTGGAATAACTGATATGATGAAGCCCTTCGGGGGAAAAAAAAAAGGTGTCTATAGGAGGGGGGAAAAGTAGTACAAATAAAAAGGAAGAAAGAAGACAATAGTAAGCCCATTAGGAATCCTACAGAGTGGAGCACAGGCAATTTTTCAAGAAAACAAGCAAAAATCACAATACACCTTTTGGGTCTATTTCTATCACAGTATTTGCTAGTGAGGTAGATCGTCAAAAAAACTTCATTATTTGGAAGGATGGGAGACGGGAAGCAAAAGAAAGTTAACTCCTCAACAGGATGCAAATAGATCATATCTAAAGTTGATCTATCGATGAATAGGTAAAGGAGTTTTTTTATATGTTTAAAGAAAAATGCTCAAAGAGTTAAAAATGATGGTCTCCAGAGAGCAGAAATGATTGGAGCTTTTCATTACAAGCTCTTTGCTCTTGTTTAATTTTTTTTTTTTTAATTAGCATGGGACTTAGGGTTGGACAACGTCTTACTGAGCATCTGCACCATGCTATGTATTTTCTTTTCTTTTTTAATATTTCTTTTTTAGCTTTAGGTGGACACATTATCTTTATTTTACATTTATGTGGTGCTGAGGTTCGAATCCAGGGTCTCATGCATGCTAGGCGAGCACTCTACCACTGAGCCACAACCCCAGCCCTGCTATGTCTTTTCTACATCCTGTTTTGTTCAGATGTTGCAATGACAACAAAATCACTTCTCTGGTTCTCACTCTGTGCCCGTTACTACTGTAAGCACTTGACGTTTATTAACTCATTCAATCTCTGCCACAAGTTCATGAAGTAGTTGGTCTTATTCTGCCCACTTAGCAGATGAGGAAATCAAGGTACAAAGAGTAAATAACTTGCTCAAGATTGTGCACTCAAGAGTGGTGGTACGGGAACCTTGACCCAGGTAAACTGACACCCAAGTCTGTGCTCCTAACCTCTGCTCTGCTCAATAACTTAAGCCAAGGTATAAATACAATTATCTAAACCTTGAACCTTGAGCAAATATGTTGGGAGATCTTTTCCAAGATCACAAAGACAGTATGTTATGGGATCTGGTTTGACCCAGGGTTAGATTTATTTTGACACACATTGTCAATTTTCCTACTGCATCATGTAAATTTGTGTTTAAAAACATGAGCTGACGAGAATCAAGAGGAGAATGTCCCCATCCACACATCGGCTACTCAACTTAATGTTGAACATTCTAGCCAGTGCAATAAGGTAAGAAAAGGAAATAAAAGGTGCACCAACCAGAAAGGAAGAAACAGAACAGTCCGTACTTACATGTGATTTGATGACGTGAAAATCCTAAGGTATCTACAAAAATAAAAAATAAACTAGAACTAATAAATGAGCTCAGCAAGATCAAAATAAACATACAAAAAATCAGTTGCATTATTATGTTTCTTTAAGCACCTATACATAATTATAACACATAATTCTTCCATGAGCACATGGAAACTGCAATTTAAAAGCTAGGAATGGAACCACCATTAGACCCAGTTACCCCACTCCTCAGCATATATCCAAAGGATTTAAAATCAGCATACTACAGTGACACAGCCACAGCAATGTTTGTAGTAGTACAATTCACAATAGCTAAGCTGTGAAACAACTTAGGTGCCCCTCAAGAGATGAATGAATAAAGAAACTGTAGCATATGTACACCATGGAATATTACTCAACCATAAAAAAGAATGACTTGGTGACATTTGCTAGTAAATGGATGTTTGAGAATATCACACTAAGTGAAATAAACTAATCCAAAAAAAATCAAAAGTTCAAATGTTTCCACTGATGTGTGGAAGCTGACCCACAACAAATAGAGGAAGGGGAAGAAGAGAAGCTTAGTAGATTGGACAAAGGTGGACAAAAGGAAAGGGGAGAGGATAAAAAAAACAGTAGAATAAATCTACCAAAATTTTCCTGTATACACATACGAAAATACCTAAGTGCATCCCACTATTGTGCCCACCCACAAAAATAGGATCCTAAAAAGAAAAAATTTGGATCCTAATCAGAATAAGATATATCCCATGCTTGTATAATTTTGTCAAAATGAATTCTACTGTCATGTATAACTAAGAAGAACCAATAAAATATAAGATAAACTAGTTGCAAAAGCTATATTAGAGGGGCTGGGGTTGTGGCTCAGTGGTAGAGTGCTTGCCCAGCACATGCAAGGCCCTGGGTTCAATCCTCAGCACCACATAAAAATAAATGAATAAAGATATAGTGTTCAACTAAAAAAATAAATATTTTTTAAAAAAGCTATGTTAGAAGCAGTTAATAGAGAAATGTCTTCCAAATTATATATATATATATATATATTATAATATATAAAACCTTATAATTTCTCAGTAAAATGAAACATTGAAGTGTAAATATGACTCAATATGTACAGCAATTATATGTTGAAGACAATGAAGTGAAAGAGTTAAATAACCAGACCGATGGTGTTTGTGAGTAGAACACTTAGCATAGTAAAGATCTTGAGTCTCCCCCAAATTTATATATAGACTTTTAACATGATTTCTATCCGAATCCCAGCAGGTCTTTTTGTAGATAAAAACAACATTATTCTAAAATGCATATGGAAAGGCAAAGGAGCCAGGGTCACTGAAAACATTGAGAAGACACTGGTAAACCAAGAGGAACGTGTGTGTGTGTGTGTGTGTGTGTGTGTGTGTGTGTGTGTGTAAAATACCAAATCTACGTGGTAATGACTAAAGGAGAGACAAGAGATTGACAGAATACAATATAAAACCCAGAAGTGGTGGCTCACAAAACAACCAACTAATTTTTGACAAAGATCCAAAAGCAATTTAATGGAGGAAATGTAATCTCATCAAATGCTACAGAAGCACACACACACAAAAAAAAAATCAAAGTATCTTGACCAAAATCTCATACCCAATATTAAAACTAACTCAAAACGGATCAGAGATTTCAATGTAAAATATAAAACTATAAATAGTTTAGAAGAAAATCTTTGGGATGTACAGTTTGGTGAAGAACTCTTAAACATGACACCAAAGCCACAATTCATAAAAGAATAGATCAATAAATTGGACTTGGGAATGGAAAACTTTTATTCTAAAAAAAATACCTCATTAAGAGGATGAAAAGATGAGCTAGAAGAGAGTCACCACAAACCATAGAGCCAACAAAGGCATCATAGCCAGAATAAAGAAGTCTTAATACCCAACCATGGAAAACAACTAACAAGTCAATGAAAAAATATATATATTTATGTATGTATGTTAGTGAGGTCTAACCACTAGAAAGATGTAAATCAAGACCACAATGAGATATCACTATTAAACCAACTAAAATAGAAAATAGTGATAATAACAAATGCTGGTGAGGATGATGGATAAACTAGATTCTTTTATGCTTTTTGAATGTAAAAGTAGATTGACACTTTCTTTAAAAATGAAATATATAATCTGTGACCCAGCAATTGTACTCCTGGGCATTTATTCCCAAAGAAATGTAAACTCGTGTGCACATAAAAACTGTATATGACGATTCCTGGCAACTTTATGTATAACAACCCAAAACCAGAAACGATGCAAAGGTTCCTCAATAAGGGACGTGGCTAAACAGTGGTACACTCAGACCATGGGATGCTCCACAGTAAAAATCAATGAACTATTGATACACACAACTTTAATAGAACTCAGGGGCATTATGTTGAATGGGGGAGAAGCTATTTTCAAGTATAAGATCATATACTTTATGATTCTCAAAAATAAAAAAAATCATAAATGAAGTAGATTAGTGATTGCTCGCGATTAGGGATAGTGGAGAGAAGAGGGGTGAGTGACTGTAAAGATGGTCAGGAAAAGATGTCAAAGGCTCTGTTTCTAGCTCTGAGGCTTACTCTGAATTCATTTATTCAGCACATGAATATTTCTTAATCATCTACTATCTGCCTGACCAGGCACTTTAAAGGATGATCAGTTAAATTTGTAGTTCAGGGGTAGTATAAATAAATTATGTGTAAGTACATCCCATGCAATATTTGGGACATACTTACACTCAACATTCTTTTGTTGTTTATCTGAAATTCAAATTTAACTGGATGCCCTGGAGTTTTGTTTATTTAGTTTCTGGTGATCTTTGGGTTTATGTTGTTTATTTCGTTAAATCTGGTAGCACAGCCAGAGTTCCTGCCCTGGTGGAGTTCATAATCTACTCAATTGGACAGGGAAAACGTTTTCAAGCAACAACTAAATTAACAAATAAAGGACGTACCAAATTCTGTATTAAAGATGATGGAGGATGGTGTTAGCCAAGGAAAGTCAGGGAATGCATCTCTAGTAAGATGACATTTGACTTGCTGAGACCTAAAGGGTCAACAGTCTATGGAGACTGGAGTAAGAACGATCAAATGAAAGGGAACTTATGTAGGAAAGGGAGGAAGACGAGGAGGAGGGGAAGGAGGAGGAGGAGGAGGAGGAGAAGGGGGAGGAGAAGAAGGATGGAGAGGAGGGGGAGGAGGGGGAGGAGGGGGAGGAGGGGGAGGAGGGGGAGGAGGGGGAGGAGGGAGGGGAGAAGGGAGGGGAGGAGGGGTGGGGGAGGAGGGAGGGGAGAAGGGAGGGGAGGAGGGGTGGGGGAGGAGGGAGGGGAGAAGGGAGGGGAGGAGGGGTGGGGGAGGAGGGAGGAGAGGAGGGGGAGGGGGACGAGGGAGGAGGGAGAAGAGGAGGAGAGGAGGAAGGGGAGGAGGGGGAGAAGGAGGGAGGGGGATGAGGGGTGGGGGATGAGGGAGGGGAAGAGGGGGAGGAGGGGTGGAGGAGGAGGGAGGGGAGGAGGGGTGGGGGAGGAGGGAGGGGAGGAGGGGTGGGGGAGGAGGGGGGAGGAGGATGAGGGAGGAGGGGTGGGGGAGGAGGAAGCCAGGGGAGTTGGAGCCATTGAGCAAGACAGAAGAGACCAGAGGGACCAAATCCCACAAGCCACCGCCAAGGCACAAGAAGGTAATTCATGCTTGAGAAACAGCCCAGGTGTATGAGATTATCTCTGTTGCCATTTATGAAGCTCAGGCCATGCATAGAGAACACCTTGGAGAGCAGGGAGGATAAAGGCAAGGAAACCGGGTGAGACAGTCTGGGTGGGACACGGTTATAATCAATGATCCAGGCGGTGATTTTGGCTGAAGCAGCGGCAAGAAGATGGAAAGGCACAGGGGAATTTTGGAAGGAGGGTCAGCTGGACCTGCAAATGGACCAAAAGAAGGGGACAAGGATAAGGGAAGGGTCAAAGGCAACTCCTAGGTCTTGGACTTGAGCGGCTGGAAGAATCACCGTGCTGTCGGCTAAGATGATGAGGATGATGGAAGAGATGGGTGTTGTCGGCAGCTTGTTTGTGGTGGTGACCAAGGAAACCAACCAGACGACATAGAGGAGGGAAAGTTTATTCTGGTGGCTTCAGAGGTTCGGTCCATTGTCCTTAGCCCAAGGGGAGGCAGAATATCATGGTGGAAGGGTGTGACAGAGTAAAGCAGCTCAAGACACGGCAACCAGGAAGCAGAGAGAGAGAGAGAGCTGTGCTCACCAGGAACAAAATCTACACCCCAAGACACTCTCCCACTGATTCCTCCAGCCACACCCTACCTGCCGACAGTTACCACTCAGCTGGTCCACATCAGTGAATTAACCCATGGATGGAATGCAGCTCTCAGAGTCTGATCATCTCACCTCTGAACATTCTTGCATCGTCTCACTCATGGACTTTGGGATGATGACACCGCATGTCCAAACCATAACCATGGGTCAGCAGAGGACAAGAGTTGGGATGTCAAGCTCTCCATGTTGGACATACTGAGATGGAAATTCCCAAGAGACAGCCAAACAAAATATCAAGTAGTCTCTCTGAAGCTCAACAGAGGGGACTTGGACAGAGGTCAAAATTGGGGAGTTACAAAAAAACTTAGCACCAAAAACAAAAATAACCTAATCAATCAATGGGCTAAGGAACTGAGAAGACACTTCTCAATAGAAAAAATGCAATCGATCAATAAACATATGAAAAAAATATTCATCCTCTCTAGCAATTAGAGAAATGCAAATCAAAACTACCCTAAGATTTCATCTCACTCCAGTCAGAATGGCAGCTATCAAGAATACAAACAACAGTAGGTGTTGGCGAGGATGGGGGGCGGGGGGCGGGGGAGGCGTACTCATACTTTACTGGTGGGACTGCAACCCAATCTGAGAAGCAGTATGAAGATTTCTCAGAAAACTTGGAATGGAACCACCATTTAACCCAGTTATCCCTCTCCTCAGTTTATACTCAAAGAACTTAAAATCAGCATACTACAGGGACACAGCCACATCAATATTCATAGCAGCTCAATTCAGAAAAGCTAAACTATGGAACCAACCTAGGTGCCCTTCAACAGATGAATGGATAAAGAAACTGTGGTATATATCCACAATGGGATATTATTCAGCATTAAAAGAGAATAAAATTATGGCGTTTGCAGGTAAATAGATGGAGTTGGAGAATATCATGCTGAGTCAGACAATCCCCCCCCAAAAAATCAAAGGCCAAATGTTCTCTCTGATAAGTGGATGCTGATCCATGGTGGGGTCAGGGAGGATGTGTTACATGGGAAGAATGGAGGAACTTTGATTGGGCAAAGGGGAGGGGAGGGAGGAGAGTGGGCATGGGGACAGGAAAGATGGTGGAATGAGATGGACGTCCTTACCCTAGGTACATGTATGACTGCACGTATGGTACGAAGCTACATTGTATACAACCAGAGAAATGAGAAGTTGTGCTCCATTTGTGTACAACGAATCAAAACGCATTCTGCTGTCATGTAAAACTAATTAGAAAAAAAAATTTTTTTAAATGTGTTTCACCATTTTAAAAAACATGGGGCATTACTAGCACATAGATAACTGGTTCTTGACTCTGGCTGCTCAGTGAATTACCTAAAGAGCTTTTTAAAAGAGGTGCTGCCGAGGTCCGACCTCCAAACCCACTGAATCAGACTCTCTCAGGGAGCCACCTAGGCATCAGACCTTCTAAGGAACTTACACTTGGAGACTGGGGGAAGGAGGAGGATCCATCAAAAGATGATCCAAGTGGCCAGGGAGGCAGGAAGCAGGCCAGGAGACGTGGCTCCTAACAGCTGAAAGGTGTTGCCTTGAAGAGGAGAAAAGATACTACTGTGCAGATGGCGTGAGAACCCAGAGAACGAACACAGGTGCAGACACTTTCTAGGCCGTTGGTGAACAAAGACCCGATGGACTCCTACCATCCTCCAAAGGGAAAAGTCGCTCCCCTCCTCGTACAGCCCTGGTAAGCTGTGCCCACGGGGAAGGAGCTTCGAGAGATGTTGGAGGGAAGTCTCGCCCCAGAACCTCCTGCATTTGGGAGAGTCAAGCAAAAATCCTTGGTTTCAAGGGTCAAACCCATGCATGGCCACTCTGCTTAGCCCAGGGCCTACCGTTTCCCCCTCCTCGCCTTCGCCACCATCACGGGTGCGAACACCACCCCTCGAGCCTCCTGGGAGCCCGCCAGAGTTCTCAGGGCTTTACGTCTATGTATCCATTCACATTTGTTAGGGTCTAGGGATGAAGAGTCCCCCAAAGCTCATGTGTGAGACCATGCAAGGATCTCCAGAGCTGACTTGGTTGTGAGATTTGTAACCTGATCATTGGATTAATCCACTGAGAGACTGATTAGGTGGTCACTACAGGCAGGTAGGGTGTGGCTGGAGGAGATGGGTCACTGGGGGTGTGGCTTTGGGGTTCATATTTTGTCCCTGATGAGCAGACAGAACTCTCTCTCTCTCTCTCTCTCTCTCTCTCTCTCTCTCTCACACACACACACACACACACACACACACACACACACACACACACACTCACACGCCTTTCTGACCACAAGTCCTGAGCTGCTTTCCTCTACCATCTCATTCCACCATGATGTTCTGTGTCACCGTGGGCCCAGAGCCATGGAGTTGGCCCTCTAGGGAGTGAGACCTCTGTCACCATGAGCCAAAACCAACTTCTCTTCTTCTCTTGTTCTTGTTGGGTCCTTTGGTCACAGCGATGCCCAAGGGGACTAAAACGGCCTTCCAGACAGGTCAACTACGGTGGTTTATTTTGTCATTAATTCCAAATGGTTTGGCTTCCCTCGTGGGCATCTGGGGAAGGTGTAGGGGCCGTTTTTTTGGTCACTCCAGAGCCACCGTTCTGACAGGAGATTCACAAGGTCCCATAGATCTTCTCCGGAAGAAGCAAAGGAGGGGTGTAAGGGGAGCCCCCAAGCACTCAGGGGCCTCCAGACCCACGTGCCAGCACCGAGGCCACTGGGCAGACACAGGACTGTCCTAGACACAGACTGGGACCCACAGGCTGCTTCTTTTTTTTTTTTTTTTTTAAGAGAGAGTGAGAGAGGAGAGAGAGTGAGAGAGAGAATTTTTAATATTTATTTTTTTAGTTTTCGGCGGACACAACATCTTTGTTGGTATGTGGTGCTGAGGATCGAACCCGGGCCGCACGCATGCCAGGCGAGGGCGCTACCGCTTGAGCCACCTCCCCAGCCCGACCACAGGCTGCTTCTGAGCTGTTCAGAAGGCGTCTGGGCAGAGGGAGCCTCCCTGGGTCCTTCAGTTCCACAGACTCTTATGTACTGAGCGCTCGCAGCCGCCTGAACATTGAAGCCTCTCCCTGACCTTTGGAAACAGAGAGTGTTCTCCCATTCCCCGGGTGGGGAAGCTGAGGCTGAGGGAGGTCAAACCACTTGCCCAAATCCACCCAGACAGTCACCACCAGGGACGGGACTTGAACTTGAAGTCCCTAACTCCAGGTTCAGATTCTTTCTTCTAAAACACTTGTTGCCTTTTTTATAAAATTTTTTTTAATTTTTTTTTAAAACGTAGGGCTATGGTTAAATTAAAAGCATCCAAAAACAAGATCTAGGAAGACTTCGCCCTCCCTACCCTAGGGGCTGGGGAAATGGCCAAAGAATATGAATAGGGGATGGGCAGAAGAGGCCCACCAATGCGAAAAGAAAGTGAAAATAAAACACACTTTTAAAAATACACAGACATGATTTTTTACATCCACTGGATTTTTTTTTTTTTAATGTAAAAGTCAGGGCCTGGGGATGCAGCTCAGTAGTGAAGCCCTTGCCGAGCAGGCATAAGGCCCTGGGTTCAGTCCCCAGAACCAAATAAAAAAAGGAAGAAAACAAAAAAAAAAAATAAGATTTTTTTTTAAATGTCAAAGTCAGAAAATAATCAGCACCAGAAAGCCTGTGGGGATGGGAGCTGGGGGTGGCTGCAGTGGCCCCACAGCGCAGCTGATGGCATCTAGGATGCTTAAAATCCTCCTGCCCTCGATGGAGCTCGAGTTCATCACGCTGAGCAAAATAAGCTGAACTGAGAAAAACAGGGGGCAACATAAAGTAAAAGGGGAATTTTAGGGATGGTAACTAGAGGTGGGAGGAGAAAGTAAGAGCAGTGAGCAGGTGCACACCTCCTTGCCAACGTCACCAGGAAACCCACTGATCTGTACAATCAACAGGCACCAAGGACTAAATATTTTTTTTGAAATAAAAAGAAAAGAAACAAATTGATATGTGGGGGAGTAAACATACTTCCGCCCAACAGCCTAGCAATTTCTCTTTGAAGTTCAGTCCACAGAGAAACTTCTCTCACTTGCATATGAAGAAACACACATGAGAATATTTTCCATCCCTAACCAGGGGAAAAAAGGAAATCACTGAAATGTCCATTATCATGGATTGGATGCACAAAATGTGGTAAATTCATCCTACTCACGACTACCCAGGGGCTGGGGTTGTGGCTCAGTGGCAGAGCACTTGCCTCGCACATGTGAGGCACTGGGTTCGATCCTCAGCACCATATAAAAATGAATAAACAAAATAAAGATTTTTTTTTTGAAAAGACTGTCCAGAAGTTAAAGCGAGTAATTCGATGACTATTTAGCGTCATGAAGAGGCCTCAAAGAGAGGGACTTGATAGGAGAAGGCAAGTTTGAAGAGTGATGCACAAAGTAGGGTACCATTGTTGGAGAGAGGTGAGTTTCAGGATAGGGTTAGGTTCTGGAACTTGGGCAAAGAGGGGACATGTTTGGGATCAGAGGAATCTTGGTTCAAACTCCACAACATGCCTGTTTCTAAACTTTGTGACTCGCTCCTGACCACTGTCTTCCCCTCTTCCTACGCTGCGAGTCCGTTTTCTGGTACTAGAACAAAATACCTGAAGCTGAGTCCTAATAAAGAAAAGAGGTTTATTCTGCTTTTGGAGATGGAGAGCCCAAGAGCAGGTGGGGTCACCTTGTGGCAGATGGTATCACAATGTCGGGAGCACGCGCAAGAGGGAGAGATCACATGGGAGACCAGGCTGGGATTCAGAGGCCAGGCTTGCTGTGTGACAATTCGCTGGTACCAAAACCAACTAGTTCCTCGAGAGTGGCATTAATCCCTTCCAAGAGTGATGCCCCCGATGACCTAGCCACCATCCACTAGAGCTTCCTCCTAAGGGTTCCGTGACCTCACAATACCACCCAAGTGACCACCAGGGGTCTATCACATGAGCTCCTGGGGACACGCTGCGATCACAGCCCTTCTGCCTTCCCACCTCCGTGCCCTGGGAGGAAATGCCCTGCTTCAGGAAACAAACATCTTCATCCTGCCCAGCCGCCAGGCCTCCCATCCATCATGTGAGGCAGGCTCCGGGCAGCCACCGCCTCCTCTGTCATTCCTGACCCTCTCCATCACCTGTCAGGGTCTGGCCGGGGCCAGCTTGTTGGCGATTATGAAGATTTTCCTATCCAGCCAAGTTCTCCAGCTGGGGAGAATACACGGGATCACGTCCTGCAGAGGTCTCCCGCGAAGAGGGCCACACGCGGGTCTAGGCACAGCTGCAGGGGACCCTGGGATCGAATTAAGCTCCTCTGCCATCCAGGGTTGTGGGACCCCATGGATCCACTGGGGAGACCAGTGAGATGGGCACACTCCTCACACCTGGGGTTGGCGAGGGTCAGCCAGGCAGCTCTGCTGATTCTGGGCCATCTGCCCTTTTTTAAAAAATTTTTTTCTGGGCATCAGCTGGCCTCTCCACTCCTGTGGACTGGCCTCTGCTGGGTGACTGGGGTGTGGAGACTGTGCTCCAAGCACACGAAGCAGGACGTGTTCTCGCGCTGACAGCAGAAGTACCCAAGAGAGCCGGCACCAGACGGCAAGTCTGTTTGAAGCCTCCCGCGGCACCTCTCCTGCTATGCACCACTAGTTAAAGCCCCAGATCCAGGACGGGGGTCAACCCCCTGCCCACAGTGAGAAGATATAGGGAGCCAAGTGAGAGCCTGCATTCTGAGGTCAGGATCTGCCTTTTAGCAGGTACCCAACTTTGGGGAAGGGACATCTTTTAAACTCTCCACTTCTCACCTAGCGCTCTGAGAGTGAAGCCTTCTTGTTTTTAGTGTAGTAAAACAGCTTGTAGCAGGGTGAAGGCCTAGGTACCTGCTAGGACTTGGATATGATCTGGGTGTCCCCTGAGGGTCCACGTGTTGGTGGCTTGGACTCAGGAGGGAGGTTGGGAGTTGCTATGGAGTCTTTAAGAGGTAAGGCAGAGTGGGAGGTCCTTGGAGGACTCGCCCTCCAGAGGGATTGAGGTATGTCTCCTGCAACCCCTGAGTTCTCAGGAGAGGGTTGTCTTAAAAGGAGCAAGCCTGTCACAGCCCCACACTTCTTGTCATAGGTCACAGCGGCCCGATCTTGAGCTTTGAACCGACAAGCCTGCGAGCTCCATAAACCTTTTTTCTTCATAAGTTAGTTCTCCCAGACATTGTGTTATAGGAACACAACAAAAATTCAGCACCTTGATATGCTCTCGGTGGAGTTTTATTATCTTCTCTTTTAATGTTTCGATGAGTGCATGATAGCTACACATAATAGGGGGGTTCATTTTGATATATTCATACGTGCATGGAATGGAATTTGCTCCATTTCCATCCCTAGTACTTCTGCTCTCCCTCTCCTTCTTCCGCTCCCTACTCCAGTGGGACCCAGGCAGCTTCGATGCACTGGGACTCTTGCTGTGCGTGGAAGCCGGAGACCACTGTGTGAAGGAGTCTAAGCCAGACTCCTAGAGGATGAGAGGCCCGTGGAGGGGAACTAAGGAGCCTCAGTCAACCTAGCAGCTGACCACGGTGAAGATGCCACCCTGGTCCCACCAGGTGACCGCCGGGGCTTAATGATTGTTGAATGAAGTCACAGCACCACTTATGAAAGGCACTGACCTTAGGATGCAGTGGGTGAGCACCTGCTATTGCCTATGGTCTTGGGAGCTGACCATCCGGGCAGGGCTCTGCTGGGTTTTCTGGCCACTACAAGGGGTCTCTTATAGATTCTTTTACAGTTCTTTTTTTTTTTTTTTTTTTTTTTTTGGTGGTGCTGGGAATTGAACCCAGGGCCTGGTGCCTTCGAGGTAAGCACTCTACCAACTGAGCCATAGCCCCAGCCCCCAGTTCTAATTTTTTAACCACATGCACATGCACACACGCGTGTTCTCTCAAAACAACCATTTAAAGTAAAATATATAGATTAAAAACAAACAGCGCTCCTGAGCTGCACGCCTGGAGCCCCATGTTAATGAGCAGCACATGCATTTTTTTGGTGATCGCTGGCAGCTGTCCCCAGAAGCTTGCTGGAGACGGCAGGAGGGTGCTGCCATTTCTGGGCACAGGCTGCCCTCTGCTGTCCATTTTTGGATGAGCACCCACCGGACTCCACTGAAGAAGCTGGTCCCCATCAGACGGTCAATTAAGAGAACATCTTCCTTGCCCGTAAGCCTCACTCTCTCAGGAAGCCCTGGAGGCCCAAGATAAAAGGAGAAAACACGTCCCCAACCTTCACACCCCCATTTACCTTTGCCTATTACCCTTTGACATTTTGTAAAAGACTTTATGTTTTAGAGCAGTTTTAGGTTCACGGTAAATGGAGAGCATGCACAACTTCCCCGCGACCCGCATCCCAAGCCAGTGATAGCGACCAGGAAGCAGACAGAGCTCTGTGCACCAGGGACAAAATACAGACCCCAAAGGCACACACCCCCGTGGCCTACTTCCTCCAACCACACCCGACGTGCCCATGGTTATGGCCCCGTTAATCCATACCAGGGAATTAATCCATCGATTGTGGTACAACTCTCACAATCTAATCATTCTGTCTGGATAGTTTTGCATTGTCTCATCCATGAGCCTCTGGGAACACCGCATATCTAAACCATAGCAGTGTTGCACAGTCTATGGGTTTGGACAAATATACAACGTCATATATCCACCCTCCGAGTATCACAGGGTAGTTCCACTGGCATAAAAACCCTCTATGTTCCACCTGTCTGTCCTGACATCTACCTACCCACACCCCCAATCCCTGGCAAACACTCTTTGTTTTTTTTTTTTTTTAACTGTCCATTGTTTGACCCGGAAATCTGAAAAGGAATCTTTGTATGATTCCAAAACTCGGTGACATTCAGGAAAAGGCACAACCATATTGCACTGTTGAAAAGTCTCAAATATCCATCCCCTTGCTCATTTGGCTCTCCGCGGGGCGTAGGGGCATTGTTAGCCCATTTTGCTGATATGAGAATTGAGACTTTGTAAAACTCGCCTTGGTCTCCTTGTCAAGCCCCACGGTAAAACTTGGAGAGGAGTAAGGATCTTCCAGACTCGACTCACGGATGACTAAAGTGCAAAGAAGAGGGATGACTCATTCAAAGTCGCACTGATTTTTAAGTGGAAAATCCAGGAATTTAAAAAAAAAAAAAAATCCAGGAATTGTCATCTGCCTTATCAAGATTCTTCCTCAGAGTCCTGTCACCAGAGGAGTCCAAGGAGTTCCCAGAGAGGAGGACCCTCAACCCAGGACTATTATTGGGTTCTTGACAAATGTCTCAGAAATGAATTTGAGAGTGTGTCAGTTAGAGGCCCAGAGATTTCTTTAGGAAGTGAAGACATCTCGAGAGTGAGCGACATTTTGAAGTTCTCGGGCTCTTCTTTTAAAGATTTGGTGAGGCAGGCATTGGCCATGACAGCAGTCCAGGGACCACAGAAGGTCGATGGTGGCCTAAAAGTTCTCAGGATCCTTAGGCTGCCGTGGTCTCCATCATCTGATCAGTCGAGAGCATTGGAAAGTACCCTAAGTTATAGGTTTCTAAAAGACCCTCGCTCTCTTTTCTTCATCTGTTTATTATGTCCCCATTTATCATCACTCCCCATCACAGCCCATATGTGACCCTCGGGTCTGAGATCTGAAGGGACACAGTGTGGCCTTTGGTGGAGAAGTGGAGAGACGGGGAGAGGCCAGGAGGACCCCAGACAGCAGGTGCATGTGGCACTCCACGGGTCGGGTAATATATATATTTTTTTCATTTTAATTCATCTTTCTCTCCTCAGTGTCTGTTAAGGTCTGTGGACAAGTCAAAATAACACGTGGTGTTTTGCCAGAGAAATGTTAGAGTTCGTAAACAAATCTGGATGGTGCCTGGCAAAATGCCAGAGGGAGTGGTTTGAGAAGTAACGAAAGCAAGCCATTAAGTGTGGAGATTCCTTATTGGTTGACTGATGTATCTAGTTTATGCTAATTAAGATAAGCTGTGCAAAATGTATAAATAGCTCTGTTGTCCTACAATAAACGGCTCCTATTCCTGCTGCATCAACGTACACAAGTCATTCGTCACCACCACCACCCCCCCCCCCCGCAGATGGTGGCCCGTTACGGGGAGCCCCGGGACACTCGGGGGTAAGTGACGAAAAAAAAAAGCTGCCCGTCCATAGATAGGACGGGAGCAATCTGCTCGTCCCTAGACAGATAGGGCGAGAGGAAAAATGGCCATTTCGAGAAAATGGAGAAGATTGATGCAGTATGTTTGTGTCTTGTTTTGTCTCAGTGTATTGTATTGTCTTTATGATGAAAATATGGAAGGGGTGAGAAGTAAATTGATAAGGGAAAGAGGCACCCCAATGGAACAAAGAATAATTAGGGCATGTGTTGATAAGAGCCCAGAAACTCTAGTCAGAAAGAAAAAGAAAGTTCAGAAGAAGAAAGATTATCAGAAAAAAAGTTGCAGCAAAAGGCTATTACTAAATACTTTTCGTTACCGGAGGGTGCGTGAATCGGTGCAGCGGCTGCCATGTGCAGGAGCGAATCATGGTGTAGTAAGGAGTTTCCAAGCAGCGGCAGCCGGCTCTTCCCGGGGGAGCGGGACGCCATTGCAAGAGCCCAAATCTAGACCTGACCTGGAGGTACAGTCTCGCAGGCTCTTGTTCCCTGTGCCCAGTAGCAGTTTGAGTCCGGACACTCCCCGGACTCTCCCCGGGGCCATCTGGGGCTCCCAGGATGCTATAGCCGGCAGAAGACGCTACCAGTGTCCCTGATGTTTCATCATTTTCAATGCCAATAACTAAACTACAGTGGTTCTCCCATTCCTGGAAGCTAATGAGTAATGAGCACTATTAAGGCTTATTTCAAATGTAAAAAACCTTGAGATAATGTACTAAATTGTTCAGAAGGTTGTCTTCTTAGTGGAATGCTACAGGATTTTCTTTAGCCAGCGTTGCAGAGTTCCTGCCTTCATCCCAGTGCCGGTGAAAACGAAAGAGGAAGAATTTCCAGTGTTGCTGAAAACCTGAAAACCGGAGGAGACTTCGGCTGAAAACCGGACGAGACTTCGGATCAAGCTAGCTGCCTGCAGAACTTACCTGGACTGTGATTTAAGCTAGCTGCCTGCAGAACTTACCTGGACTGTGATTTAAGCTAGCTGCCTGCAGACCTGGACTATGATTTACCTGGACTGTGAGTTAATCTATTGAGACACTGCTTTACTTGGACTGAGACAACAAACTGTAATGTACAACAAATTGTAACTTGATATCTTTGCTAACAGTGTCATTGCTGGTATAATTTTTCCAAGGGCTTCTTGCATGGAGCCATTAATTGGCTTGGTATTGTTACATTTTGTATCCTCACTTTCTGTTTGTAGCAGGTTATTTATGGTGTTTCTGTAAAAACCACTATGGTCGTTATTTAAATTAAACAAAAGGGGGAATTGTTAAGGTCTGTGGACAAGTCAAAATAACACCTGGTGTTTTGCCAGAGAAATGTTAGACTTGTAAACAAGTCTGGATGGTGCCTGGCAAAATGCCAGAGGGAGTGGTTTGAGAAGTAACAAAAGCCAGCCATTAAGTGTGGAGATTCCTTATTGGTTGACTGATGTATCTAGTTTATGCTAATTAAGATAAGCTGTGCAAAATGTATAAATAGCTCTGTTGTCCTACAATAAACGGCTTCCATTCCTGCTGCATCAACGTACACAAGTTATTCGTCACCCCCTGGCAGGTGTCCCCTGCTCTCCCTCCACTTCCCCATTTGGGAAGTAGCAAGCACTCCCTAGCCCCCACCACCCTCTGTGAAAGCAGAAATACGAGGAGGAGGAAGAGCTTCCCTGCTTTTGAAACTTGCAGAGGGAATCACGTGAGAGAAAAGGTGTCTGGAATCTCCAAACGCCTCCGAGCTGGATACTAACAGCCCAGATCCTGGAAACCCAGGGCCTCTGGTGTAGGCCACGGACCCCAGGGTTAGAGGGTGAGGCATCATGAGGAGGGCAGAGATTCCAAGAGAAATCCAGGGTTAGTGGCTATTCTTGTCCGTCACCTGTCACCTGCCCTTCCTGTTCCACCAGCCCCAGGCTGTCTTAAGGGAAAGGGAGACGGAAGACAGAGCTACCGGCTCAACTTGGGAAACCAAAGGTAGGTGGGACCTGCGTCTGAGCTTTGTGGGTGAAGTTTTGGAAGCTGAGCCTCACAGTGACCCCGCTCCCAGGCCTGTCACCACCCACCACCGATAACCTCAGACGGCAACAGTGGAATAGAAATGGCCGGTGGTCACCGACACCAAGAAGGCCAGGGCCTCTCGACCCCCAGTGTGTTCAGGGGACCATGTGACATTCTCCTTCTCTTCCCCTTTGTCCAAGAAGGAACCCAGGTGAGCCCAGGAAAGGCTCGTGGATCCAAGGGGACCCTGCAGCAGCCTGGGATGGCATGAAGTCAGCTTGGAACCATAAACACAGCCCTCTTGGTGGACGACGGGAGGGACAGGGATCCCCAACACAGGGGAGAAGAGCCCAGGTGGAATCGATGGAGACGAATCTGAACGGACCCAGAAAACCTGGAGGAAGTTCGGCTCAGGTTGACCAGGAGTCCCTCCTCACCCTCAGCCCAGCGGGATCCAAAACAGAAGGCAGGTGGAGGGGTAAAAACATAAGGAGGCGACAAGAGAACATGGGGGTTTCGTCGCCTGAAAAATGTAGTCCCACGGAGAAGAAGAGAAACAGAACTTGAACTTGAAGACCCTGGGTTCAAACGGTGCCGTCCCACAGACGTGGAGGTGGTTTGAGACAAATCCCTTAACCTAGTTGGTTTGGGTTTGGTTTTTTGTTTGTTTGTTTGTTGAGATCACTACCTCCTTGAACCAGGGCATGTGACTTCTCTTGTAAACAGTATAGACACTGACAAGTCACCAGAGGGATGGATGTGACCCTCACTCAAGAAAAGTCATGGTAATCCCCACCCCACTCTAAAGGAGGTGATGATAACAGGACTGGGTGTAAAAGCCAGGAGATGGGACAAGAGGAGAATTGTCAGAGAAGATGGGGGACAGGAGGCGCTGCAACCCACCACACCAGAAGCTTTAGTCAAGGAGACGCCTTGCAGAAATATCCACAAATCAAAAGACAGAGCATGCACCGCATGATTGCTGTGTGGTCAGGTTAAGCTAAGAGAAGGTGAAAAACTAAGCAAAGAGGAGAGGGTTCTGATTGTGATGACAGGTCCAGCCTGCGTGAGGGTCGACACACCACAAGTGTGCCCAGACCCAAGCCGGGTCCTCAGAATGCCACGGGGAGAACAAAGAGGGGGGAGGGAAGGGAGAAGGGGCTGGGGGAGGGAAGGGAAGAGAGAGAAGAGAAAATAGAAACCACACGGAGAACTAGACAAAAAACACAGCGGCAGTCATCGTTCATCTCATTTCTCAGCCCATCAGCTGCAAATGGATGGAGCTGGATGCCATCATGCTGAGTGAAATAAGCCAAGCCCAAACCACCAAAGGCCGAATGTTCTGATATTCAGAGGCTGACACACCATGGCGGTGGTGGGGGCGGAATAGACGTTCATTGGATTAGACAGAAATGGAATGAGGGGAAGGGAGAGGGATGGGAATAGCAAAGACAGTCGAATGAACGGGACATCACTTTCCTATGTTCGTATATGAACACATCATCAGTGTAACGCCACATCACGTACAACCACAAGAACGGGGCAGTTATACTCCATGTACGTATAATATGTCGAAATACAGTCTACTGTCATGTATAGCCAAAAAGAACAAATGAATTTCTCCTGGTCTTAGCCCTTGACATATCAAGTGTACAGAGGATCTAAATAACATAGTAAATGAACTTGATATTATGAGTATGCACATTCAGTCCAAAAAGCATTTGCTGAGCACCTACTACATGCCTAACGCTGTTCTAAGATGCTGAAGCAATAGGCATGAAATAAACTGAAACAATGAACGTGAGCTCATTGGGGCTCGCCTTGTGGCACAGAAAGGAAGACGTGATTGCCAGGCTCAGACAAGGCCTGCTGGGTCTCTTCGCGGTAAAGTTGCTATATTTGCTCTTGTAAATAATAAATTTCCTCTTGGGAGATGCTCTGAGATTATGTCAACATTCTGTTTCTTATCATCTATTTACTTACAGGCGTTAGCATTCATTGAAGCCTCTTGCCTGAAACAATTGTTGCTATGGTGACTGCCATGTGGTGGTTTCCTAATTCCTTCACAGCGCCTGCATGTACTAATTGGAATTCTACCGCAAGCACGATGCATCCCTTTCTCCCCATTTATTTAGCCATATATTTACTTAAGTCTGAAGGGACTCGTGGGTTTTTATTTTACTCTAATTTATCACCCAATACTATCATTATTTATTTTTAGGTCCGAATGGCCTCAGATGTGGCTGTCGGGTAGGCCTTAAAAACTGATCCTTCTGGATCATTCTGACATGTCCCATGGTTTGAGCACTGCCTTTCTTTCAAGTACAAGATATTCTAGACTCAAAATGTGCTCCCCTACCCTTGCTCTGGGGTTAACCATCTCTCCTACAACCCCTGGTTCTCCTTTTTGGAGGATGGTATTTAGACACCAAGATACGGGTACTAAGTGTGTCCATTGTCACTGGGATGTCATTGCTTATAGGTCCTTTCAGAGAACAGAGAGAGAGAAGAGCAAGAAACAGATCTAGCTATTTAGACACATATACATATATTTATTTTTACATATCCCTACTTAAGTTTAAAACCAAAAGCTCATGCTGATAGCTACAGTGTCAATTCAACATCACTGAGTTTATGCTACCCTCTCCTTTTATATATATATATATATCTTCCTCCTGTCTAGGAATGAGAAACGTGTCTCTCCTTATCACGATATATTTCCCTATTAGGATGCATACAAAGTAGTTTCAGATTATTTTTTAAAACCAGATATTTTGAGGAGTTAAGTCTCTAAAATGTAAAAAGGCTTTGCACAAAGAGGACAGAACCGTGCAGACCAAAATAGGCATTGAAGAAGGCTCTCACAGGTATCAAAGCAGATCTTTCCAACAAACCAGCAAGAAACCTCAAGTTCAAGAACAGAATATAAAAAAAAAGAAGAAGAAGAAGAAAAGAAAAAAAAACTAGATGAGAACCTGTCATTTGGATGTTAGTTGAGCCAAACATAAAATCCTAAGCTCAAAGTTGTTTTGCGTCACAAATTTGAAAATACTGATTAAATTGTCTTTCGGGGCTTCTAGACTTCATGTTTATTAACTTTTCCCTCACGATTCCTTTTCTCTCCATTGTGTGGCCTTTTTATACTTCATGCTGGGCCAAACCAGCACGGGTTTTATTTTCAATGCCTTAATCATCTTGAGTTTTTAATACCAGTGTGTGTGTTTTAAGACCTTTAACGATTCTCTTTCATACCAGCCTGTAAAAATGTCTTGTGAGTGCGACTTCTCGTCTAAGAACTATTAAAACATGATTTATGCCTATTTTAAAGTCTTTCTTTTCATATTTCCTCTTTTCCTTGTGTTTTGGTTTTCGAGGGTCCTCCAACTGTTACCTGCCCTTTAATAATGTTATTTCCCAAATTATTTGTTCATTTCTAACGGTGTATTTATCTTTTCACTGACAAAAAAAAAAAAAGAGAAAACCCCAGAAGAGCTAAGAAATAAACAGTGTAAAATCAGTCATCCGTAGGGGGGGAAAAATAACTACATCATCAGATTTCTTAACAACACTGAATTTCAGAAGACAGATAGAAGCAATGTCTACAGAGATCTCAGGGGAAATTATGTGAGATCTAGAGTTCTAGCTCTAGTCCGACCTTTGAAGAATACCAGTGCCATCAAAGGTAAGCACCAAAGCTCAGGAAGGAGAAAATCAATCCCTAAAAAAAAAAAATAAATACAATTAATTGAGCAGAAGAAAATATCACAATTATGCAATTCCACATTTGGGGGTATTCCATAGGAAATCATGTGCATAAAAATAAGGTTAATAAAAATGATTACTTGGAATTTTTTAAAAACATGTTCACTATGATTTAATAGACATCTCATTACATGGATAGTAGAGTATAATTGAAGCCTGGGTTTATTATCTGAAAGATTATGCTGAAGAGATTCCCAGAATGAATCATAAAAGGACAAAAAGATGAAAAGTCTCAGGCAAAAAAGTTCAGAGAAATAGAGAATAAATACAAAGTCCCACCCTGTGCCTATTAGTACTTCCAGAAGAATGAAACAGAAATGATGGAGGAGATAAAAGAGAAGAAATGAAGAAATAATGGAGGAAAATTTCCCCCAAGATAAACACATATAAATCTATAAACAGCCTAACTCTGTGTAAAATGTAATATTTCTTTTCAGGGATTCATCAAATTGACCTTACATACTCTTGATCTTGAAAAAAGGCTTGAAAAGAGGAAAACACAGGTTGTAAGATACAATGGAGGTAATCTCAGGAATATAAGGAAGGGAGACCCCAGGACCCTTGCACAGCAGGTCCCAGAAGTAACTAGCTTATATCTAAGCACAAATCAGAGAGCTCTAGGTCAGATGTCTTTAAACAAAAAAAAGACATTCAGCAGAGAATAAAGCAAAATTGGGGGCACTCCCGTGTTTACTGCAGAACTATTCACGATAAGTAAGATGTGGGATCAACCTACACAACCATCAATGGATGAATGGATAAAGAGAACGTGATGAGATAGATAGAGAGGGATACACACACTGCAATATTATTCATCCATAAAGAAGAATGAAATCTTGTCATTTGCAGCAAAATGCATAGAACTGGAAGGTATTTTGTTAAGAGAAGTCAGCCAGACACAAAAAGACAAACCCTGAATGCTCTCATTCATACTTAGAAGCTAAAGAACACAGATCTGACCTAACTTTCCTATGTACATCTACGAATATACCACGGAGAGTTTCAACATCATGTACATCCACAAGACAGGGGTCCTAATTAGAATAAGATGTCGTCCATGTTTGTTTAAACATGTCAAAATAAACTTTATTATCATGTATAACTAAAAAGAACAAATGAAATGTTTTTTTGAAAACATAGATTTGAATGAATAATCATAATGATTAGAGGTTGGGAGGTGGAGAAGAGTCTATTAAAGGAAGATTGGATCATGGGTACCAAGACCAGTTCCAAATTAGTCCTGGTGTTCCGCAGCACAAGATAACTCTAGTTCACAAGAATTTATCAAATATTTTATTGAAGAGAGGAACCCGTAAGCTCCCAACATAAGGAAACTCATGAGGAGAAGAAAATGCTAATTACTAGTGAATGTTGTGTGTGTGTGTTGAAATATCACCCAGAGCCCCATTAATATGCACAACTAGTGCATGTTCATCAGAAGATAAATAAAGGAAAAGAGAAATATGACTAATTTTAGGTAAGTGGTGAAGACAGGTTTTTTGAGCTAAGGGCAAAAAAAAAAAAGAAGAAGGAGAAGAAAGAAAAGGTAATGTGACATTGCCCAGCTGAAAAGAAAATTCTATAAGAAACTCAGGCTCCAAATAGGAAGTTAACTAAAAAAGTGTTTTTGAGCAATTGAAAGACTGAGAAAAAAACATCCATTTTATTTTGATGCCCTGAAATACTTTCCTTACAGCACAAAGATTTAACAGCATAGGTCAGATTTTATTCTTGAAGTATCCCACTACTCCACAATGAAAGATGTGACTACGATCATGATATTGCCTGTGGTAACGGCTCTCTGTTTTAAACCTGTTAACAAAATGTCAGCCGGGTGTGGTGGCGCACATCTGGGATCCCAGCAACTCCAGACGCTGAGGCAGGAGGATCACAAGTTTGAGGCCAGCCTGGGCAACTTAGAGAGATCCAGTCTGGGGATGTCCCTCAGTGAGAAAGCACTCCAGGGTTCAAACCTCAGTACTAGAAAAAAAAAAAATATATATATATATATATATATATATATATTTATATTTATATATATATATATATTGTAAACCTTGCAATGTGTAGAAGCTGAGACTGGAAGAAGCAGGAAACATGAAGAAAATCATAGGAGTCTTAATTTCCCCTTGTTTGGAAGTATCAAGAGAGGCTGGGGCTGAGACTCAGTGGTAGCGTGCTCCCCTCGCACACATGAGGCACTGGGTTCAATCCTCAGCACCACATAAAAATGAAATAAAGGTTGTGTGTCCACCTACAACTAAAAAATAAATATTAAAGAAAAAGAAGGTATGAAGAGGTGGTGTCTAAAGCTAATGGCACAAGAAATCAAAGCTTAAAGATCAGAGTTAATGTGTAGGAGTCATTACTGGGAAAAACTACCAATAATCAAATAGCTGGCTAAATTTGGAAGAAGGATTTTAAGACCATTCCTAACTTTCAGAATAGAGCTTCAGCAAAAAAAAAAAAAAAAAAAAAACAGTCTACAGGGTGATAGGTTAAAAAGGAAAATTGGTCTGAGGTTGTGGCTCAGTGGTAGAGCACTTGACTAGCTCTAGTGTGTGAGGCACTGGGTTTGATTCTCAGCACCACATATAAATATAAATAAATAAATAAATATCCATCAACAACTAAAAAATACTTTTAAAAAAAAAAAAAGTAAAAGTTGCTGGGCACAGTGGTGCATGCCTGTCATCCCAGAGACTCGGGAGGCTGAGGCAGGAGGATCTTGATTTTAAAGCCAGCCTCAGCAAAAGCAAGGCGCTAAGCAACTCAGTGAGACCCTGTCTCTAAATAAAATACAAAATAGGGCTGGTCAAGTGCCCCTGAGTTCAATACCTAGTACCCTCACACACAAAAAAATTAAGTTAAATAGTTTATATACAATGATATGTAAAACTTTCAAAATGTTGTTTAAGTTGTGGACGTCACAACCAGAATCACTGAGAAGAGAAATGGTTCAAAAGTGGATTATTCTGAGGAGTGGAATGAGGGGAGGGAACACTTTGCTTTCCACGCTAGGTCTTTCTATGTTGCTTAGTTTTATTGTTTATATATATATATATATTTGTGCTCTAATTTAGTAATGATTTTTTAATGTGTTAAAATATTAGAGCAACCACTGAAGAATAGAATAGGATCTATAACTTCCAAAATCCAATATGGAAAAAAAAATGAACCAAAGAAATTCAATCAATGGAACAACATACAGGAGAATGGGGGGGTGCAAAAAAAATCAGGAAGAGCGGTGAGCAGAAAACAAAATATCATGGCAAGAGGAAAACTCACAAAACTCTTTGATGGGAAGGTAAACTACTGCATTAAAGGAGGGAAATGTATTAAGGAATAGATTTACAAAGGACTTCATAAAGGGTTTGGGTATCGTGTCTGTGTTATCAGCAAGAAAATGAAGTTGTGAATTCAGAAAGAAACTTAAAAGAGTCGGAAAGAAGAAGAAGAAAGAAGTGGGCTGTCTATTCTGGGACCAAAGCCAGAAGTGAGCCAAACCCAGAACTGGAGTCCAGCCAGGTACCCTGGGGAGTCCAGTTGGGACCTAATGGGGTCAGGGACATTTCTAGCCACTCCATTACAAGGTATTGTAGGCTAAATTGTGTCCCCCATTCCAGATTCTAATCCTTAGTACCTCAGAACATTTCTGTACTTGGAGGTAAGGTCTTTAAAGAGGTACTTAAGTTCAAATGGGGTCATTAGGGTTGGCCCTTATCCAGTAACCCAGAGGCACTGTACCACTGAGCCCCATGCCTAGCCCTGTTGATTTTTTATTTTGAGACAAGATCTCACTAAGTTGCTGAGGTTAGCCTTGAACTTGCAATTCTCCTGCCTCAGCCTCCCGAGTCTCTGGGATTACAGGAATGTGCCACCACACACAGCTAGCTGGTTTCCGTCTAAGAACAAGAAATTTAGACAAAGATATGGGGGGGGGCATGTGTGTTAATCAGCTTTCTGCTGCTGTGACAAAACTCTTGAGATAATTAAAAGGAGGAAAAATTATTTCAGCTCAGTTTCAGAAATTTCAGTTCATGGTCACTTGACTGCATTATGTTGGGGCCCATGGCAAGGCAGAACATCATGGCAGAGGGTGGCTGGTGGAGCAAAGCTGTTCACTTCTCAGTGGCCAGGAAGCAGAAAGAGAAAGGGGCCAGGGCCTGATATCCCCTTTGAGGCCACGCCCCCAATAGCCTAACTTCCTTCCGCTAGGCTCCACCTCCCAGCAGCACGGCAGGCTGGTGTCTGAGCCTTTAGCCTAGGAGCCCCTAGAGGACACTTAGTAATACCCAAGCCATAATACCATGTGGAGACCCAGAGCTGATAGCCCTCTACAATCAAGGAGAGACACCTCACAGGAAATCAACCCTACCAACACCTTGATCTTGGGCTTCCAGTTTCCAGAACCATAAGAAAATCTATCTCTGTGGTAAAGCTAGCCAGTCTGTAGGTCGTTTGTTGTGGACACCCTAGCAGACCAGTACAGAGGGTCTTGGTCATTAGAAAAGCCAACAAAGTGAGCAGATAAAACAGTAACATCAGGCAGAACGAGGTATGGCCACACCAGCTCTTGGAGATGTGGGGAGTAGTTCTGGAAGTTTCTGAACAGTGGACCAAGTCAGAGAGGGAGTACAGATCCAAGGCCCTGGGCTGCACTGGAGTTGAGGGAAACCCCGACTAGGGCAGCTCTATTTTGTCTTTCCCTGCATCATAGGCAGAAAATGTTGACCAAGTCCACGTTCCCTCGCTCTGTGAGTATTGATGGGGGAAGGAAAAGCCACACATGGGGCAGCAGGGCTTGTTCTTCTGGTGGCTTGTGAACTGGCTCTCTGGTTGTGTGGCCACCTTGCTTGCTTGTCCTATCCCTGGCTGTCACTGAGCCCATTTAAAGGAAGAGTCAACAGGGTCCGCCAATAAACTCCAGTTAAATGTCACAAACTCAAAGAGACCAATGAACAGAAGAGAGTACAAGATTCAATCCTACACACAAATCCAATCCTCCCGTCTTCAACAAAGGTACCAAGTCAATGCAATGGAGAAAGAAAAGACCTTTTAAAAAAATGATCCTGGAATTATTTGATATCCACAGAGGAAAGGAATCTCCATCTCAACATCTCTAGTAATTACAGAAATGCAAATCAAAACTACTCTAAATTTTATCTCACTCCAGTCAGAATGGCAGCTATCAAGAATATAAACAATAAGTATTGGTGAGGATATGAGGGAAAAGTTACACTCATACATTGCTGGCCGGACTGTAAATTGGTGCAGCCAATCTGGAAAGCAGTATGGAGATTTCTTGGAAAACTTGGAAAGGAACCACCATTTGACCCAGCTATCCCTCTCCTTGGTTTATGCCCATAGGACTTAAAATCAGCATACTACAGGGACACAGCCACATCAATGTTGATAGTAGCACAATTCACAATAGCTAAACTGTGGGACCAACCTAAATGTCCTTTAGTAGATGAATGGATAGGCAAACTTTGGTATATATATATATATATATATATATATATATATATATATATATATACACACAAGGGAACATTACTCAGCATTAAAAGAGAATAAAATCATGACATTTGCAGGTAAATGAATGAAGTTGGAGAATAGGATGCTAAGTGAAGTAAACCAATCCCAAAAAACCAAAGGCTGAATGTTTTCTTTGATATGAGGATGCTGATTCATAATGGTGATGGCAGGAGGGTGGGTAGAGCACGGGAGGAATGGAGGAACTTTAGACAGGGCAAAGGGGAGGGGAAGGGAAGGGCAAGGGGTTTGGGATGACAGTGGAAAGAGTTAGACATCATTACCCTAAGTCCATGTATGAAGACATAGATGGTGTGAAAATACTTTGTGTACAATCAGTGACTTGAAAAATCGTGCTCTATATGTGTAATATGAAATGAATTGCATTCTGCAATCATGTATAACAAGTTAGAATAAATAATGTAATAAAATTTTAAAAATAAAATTAATCACCGAACATTAAAAAAAATGATGCTGGAACTATTTGATATTCACAGAGGAAAAGAATCCCCACCTCTCATCCCATGCACAAAAAAATGAATCATAAGCCAAATACAAAAGATATCAAGTTCCATTTTTTAAAGGAACAAAACACTTGGACAGAGACTTCATTTGCCAACAAGCACATGAAAAGGAGCTGAACACTGCTTGTTGTCAAGGAAATGCAAATGACAGAGATTCGCTGTTTGTCTATTTGCTTGTTTTTAATTCTGGGCTATAAAAGACATACCAAAAACAAAAAGACCCCCTCAGAGAGGTGGGAGGTAAAAGGAAGAGAAAACAAGCACTCTCATTCATCGTTGTTAAAAACATAAATTGGCACAGATTTTTTTTTTTTTTTGGAGAGCAATTAGAATTTAGTGTCATTTTATATGCAATAACATTTGATGCTGAGATATCGATGTTAGGAGAAAATAAAGAAAAACTCACTGGTATGCACAAAGATGCAAGCACAAAAGTGTTCACTCAAATTTGGAAGAACGAAAATTTGGAAACTCTCTACAACACCCACTAATATGGGGAGGAATTAAATAAATTATGATACATCCATTATTCAGATAGCAAATGGAATTGTTAAAAGGAGAAGCTATGCTTGTATTTACTGACATGCAGAGATCTCCAAGATATGTAGACCTATTAGGAGGTAAAAAGAAAGAACGCACTACAGAATGCAAACGATCTTATTTAAATTATTAAGGATTTAAGTGAATCTTTACACTTACGTAAATAAAGGTGAGGAAAATTTCCGGAAGGATTCACATGCATCTCTTTCACACTATTTTTTTTCCTCTATTTCTATATTATTTGAATTGTTGAACATTAGGATGAATTTACTTGCTGCCTATGTAATTCAAAGAAAATAAAGCTACTTTTACAAGGTCACATCACACACCCTGTGCTGAAAGCTTTTTGTCCATTATTTCATTAAATTCCATGAGATGGGCACAGATACTCATTACACGGAAAGCTGAAGCTTAGAAAACTTAAGTTAGTGGGTCTCAATGGCATGCTAAAATAATTTAGGGAGATTTAAAAAAAAAAAAAAAAGTCTAATGTGTGGCCCTCATCTCAAATCTACACAATCACAATCTCTGTGTTTTCCAGGAATACGTATTTCGTAAAAAGCTCCCAATGGTGTTTTTAATGTATAGCCAGGGCTGCAAATGAAGGGTTTACATGGGTTTTCCTTGCTAGGTCACATTGATAGCCCATGGTAGAGCAGGCTCTGGAATTCAGGGCCATAGTGCCACTTTATACACAGAAGATGATACCAATATATGTCTCAGGCCATAGTCTGTAGCTATAACAAAATACCTGAGATTGAGTAATTTATAAAGAATAGAGGTTTATTCCGCTCATTGGTCTAGAGACTTGGAAACCCAAGGGCATGGTGCTGACATCTGCTTGACATCTGCTCAGAGCCTTCTTGCTGCATTATAACATAGTAAAGGGTATCGTGTGGTGAAACAGAGCAAGTGTTCTAGCTTGGGTCTCTCTATTCTTATAGAACCACCCTCATGACCTCATCTAATTTCAATAACTCCAAAGGCCCCTCCTCCAAATATCATTAGCATGTGAATTTGGGTATTAAGTTTCCAACAGATAAACACTTGGGAGATACATTTAAACCATAGTAATATAGAGATAAATACAAATTTGGATGATACAACTACAGCTTCTATATATTGATTTGGGGGGGGTGGTACTGGGGATTGAACTCAGGGGCACTCAACCACTAAGCCCATCCCCAGCCCTATTTCATATTTTATTTAGAGACAGGGTCTCACTGAGTTGCTTAGTGCCTCACTTTTGCTGAGGCTGGCTTTGAACTCATGATCCTCCTGCCTCAGCCTCCCAAGCCACTGGAATGACAGGCATGCGCCACCATGCCCAGCCCCCTTTTTTAATTGTTAATGAAGAAGTCTCAAGGATAAAGTGACCAATAAACTGTTTCTTCCGGCTCCTTCCAGAATGCCCACCCTCATTTTCCAGCTTTCCACAATGGCCCCTGAAACTCCTGAGGGTCAACATTCCAAATGTTTAACAATCAGCACAGGCACTAGGCAGTCAGAATGGGCACTGGCCTGAGCACTGGAGCAGGACTGAGATTTTAACATTTGGACCACTGGACCCTGAAGATCTCAGAGATTTCAAGGGAAGGTGGCCATGGAGCATCATTCAGAGGACTCAAGATGGCAGCTGTTTATGAACCACTATGGAAACAATTTGATATTTAAACAAGCAGTATGATCGCATCAGTGTTGCCTGTGTCTGGACTAAGATCCGAGTTTTTCTTGTTTTTGTTTTTGGTTTTTTTTTGGGGGGGTGGGGGCGGAGGTGAGGCAGGTATCCAGGATTGAACCCAGGGGCCCTTAACCAGAGAGCCACGTCCCCAGCCCTTTTATATTTTTTTTTAAGAAGCATCTGGCTAAGTTGCTTAGGGCCTCAATATGTTGCTGAGGCTGGCCTTGAACTTGTGATCCTCCTGCCTCAGTACCCCGCCCAGGTCGCTGGGATTATAGGTATATGCCACCATGCCCAATGAGATCTGAGTATTTTTTTAAAAAAGGTTGTTCTAAAATAGTACGTCAGGCAACCATTTCACCTCTCTACCCAGAGACTGCCTCTGGAGTATTGTTAGAGGCTGGAAAGTCGTCTGTATCCACACCAAGCGGCCTCCACCAGCTGCTGTGTGCCCGGCAGCCCCCACTCATTCCCAGCTCCACGGGGTTTGTCATTTTGCTGCTTCTTGCCATATTTCCACCCTGAAGTGGCAGCTCCAGTTGCCTTTCCCAGATAATTCCCAAGGAGCTAATTGCCACCTGCCGATTTCCTGCAAACACTCTACTTCACACATGTGATTAATCAGAGTGCTCTGGACTGTTCCGAAGAGGCGAGTGTGTGTGTGCGTGTGCGTGTGTGCGTGTGTGTGTGTGTGTGTGTTTCATTAATGTGGTGGATGGAAATCACGGGCAATGTTTGCTCACAGAGCTCCATTAGCAAGATGGCAGGGAAAACAAAATCACAAAACACCATCAACTGCAAGTTCTCAGATGGTATACAAACGACAAGGGAAGTCGGCCGACGATTCACTGACTGCATTCTGCAACCGAGCAGCAGAGAGATGGCTGTTTGGTGTTTGGGTTTCCTGGAGAAAACAAACTTCAAGACAGTTTTGTGAGTTTTTGGTAAAGTATCCTCTTCTTTGGACTCAGGAGGAAGAACCTTGTGCCCCGTGCTAGCTCTCTCATGGATTCCCTGGGAGCTCTCTGCAAACGACTCAAGCCTCCGGTTTCTTGGCTGTAAAATTTGAGGTGATCATTTCTAAGTCACCAGAGATAATATGCAAAGTGCTCATTTAATACCTTAGAATCACCTGGCTTGCAAGGGGCAGAAATTCAGCTCGCGGTGACTTAAGCAAAACAATTTAATGACTCAAAAAAAGGAGCAGGTTTTCTGGCTCCAGGTGCAGGTGGATCTAGAGGCTCCACTGACTTGAGAACTCTATGGAACCCTCTCCACTCTTTGGCCCTGCTCTCCTCTGTGTGGACCTCATTCTCGGCAGACTCCTGGCAAACTGAGAGTCAAGGCAGCAGCTCTAGGAGTCACTTCATCTGCTGAGCCCCCACAGGGGACAGGTGTGGATCTCACCTCCCTCGAGAGATGACCGCTGCCAACTCTGAGACCACCGAGCGTGGGCAGGGTGACATGCCTGCTCACTGAGACCCAAACTCCAGAGATAAGCACACAATCAGTCACACCCGTGAAGACACAGCTGGACCCCAGACACCCCAACCAAGCAAGAGAGTATTAAGGGCAACCTGGCGCCACCCGACAGTGTTCATACGTGGGAACACTGGAGTCCCAACATCAGGATTTGAATTCCAATGCGGTATTCAACCTCCCTGATATGCTGAGCCACAAGAGAAAGAGCAGTTTGCCCCCAGAAGGGGCTGGTTAGCCCTTCCTAACACGTTCCTTTCAGTCCCCCACCAACCGTGAAAAGCAGGTGGTTCACAGACTCAAACCCAGGCACATCTGGCCAAGGTGGTCACTTGCCATTTTCTGTTTCCAAGAATCTCTGAAAGTTTGTGGGATTTCCTACAGGACAGTCTCATACTACCCCAGACTGAGATTCTGATCTCAGAGGCATGGAACCTTAATTGGCATTTCACTCCTTAATCAGACAGCCCCCTTACCCCATCCCAGCTGAGGAAGGTCCTGTGCTGTCTCTTCCATTGTCTCTCCTGCTCAACTTCTCTAGGGATGTGAAGAACGCCTTTTAGTGTGACATTGTAACAGGGTTATCCTGTGACAGCTGATCAATAGTAGCCACAGAGATTGGAGGGTCTTTAAGTGACTTCCTCTTAAAAAAAAAAAAGTAAATCCAGTGCAAATGGGTCTTATCAGGACAGATAAGAAAATGATGAAAGGGGTGCCCTTGAACAGATGAGCGGATAAAGAAAATGCGGTACATATACACGATGGAATATTACTCAGCCTTAAAGAAGAATGAGATGATGACATTTGCTGGTGAACGCTTGGAACTGGAGACTATCATGTTAAGTGAAATAAGCCAATCCCCAAAAAACGAAAGGCCAAATGTTCTCTCTAATATGCGGATGCTGACTCACAATAGCTTGGGGGAGGGAGGAGTGGAGGCTCACCAGATTGGACAGAGGGGAGTGAGGGGAACAGAGGGGGGATGGGAATGGGAAAGACAGTAGAATGAATGGGACATCACTTTCCTATGTTCATGTATGAACACACGACCAGCGTTAACGCCACATCATGTACAACCACAAAAATGGGAAGTTATCCTCCATGTATGTATAATATGTCAAAATACATCCTACTGTCATGTATAACTAAAAAGAATAAATGAAAAATAAAAATAAAATGATGCAGGGATGCAGGTCCAGATAGAGGAAACTGACTTCCTGGTTTTTATGAAAGGCAGCTTCAGCCTAACTGAAAAATAATGCACATAAAAACAGAAAATGAAGGTGAGCAGCAGCTTCTGGATCAAATCTGTTCCCGCCCAGCTCTGAGGAGCATTGAGTCCTTTCAGATAATGAATGGAGCCTGTTCACCTCGGCAGTCACCGTAGTTGAAAGAACAGGGTTAGATGCAGCACAAACTCTGGAGTCCGAGCACTTGGCCTTGATTCCAAGACCCTTGACTCGATAGGCTAAAACACTCTGAGCATGGTGCTTCTCTTGTTAGAGTCTGTAAACAAGTCAGGATGGCGCCTGGCATTTTGCCAGAGGGAGTGGTTTGTGAAGTGGCACCAGCGAGCCATTAAGTGTGGAGATTCCTTATTGGTTGACTGCTGTATCTATTTTATGTTAATTGAGATAAGCTGTGTGGAATGTATATATACCCCTCCTGTCCTACAATAAACAACTCCTACTCCTGCTGTAGTAATGTACACAAGTTCCTCGTCACCCCCCGGTTATTTTGCTGCAGCTGGACTGCAGCAGATGGTGGCCCGTACAGGGAGCCCCGGGACACTCGGGGGTAAGTGATGGAAAAAAAAAGCTGCCTGTCCACAGATAGGACGGGAGCAAATCTGCTCGTCCCTAGACAGGGCGAGAGGAAAAATGGCCATTTCGAGAAAATGGAGAGGATTGATGCAGTATGTTTGTGTCTTGTTTTGTCTCAGTGTATTGTATTGTCTTTGTGATGAAAACATGGAAGGGGTGTTAAGTAAATTGATAAGGGAAGGAGGCACCCCAGTGGAACCAAGAGCAGTTAGGGCATGTGTTGATGGAAGCCCAGGAACTCTAGTCAGAAAGAAAAAGAAAGATCAGAAAAAGAAGGATTATCAGGAAAAAAGCTGCAGCAAAAGGCTATTACTGAATACTTTTCACTACCAGAGGGTGCCACATGCTCGAGCCGGTCATGGCACAGCAAGGATTTTCCAAGCAGCAGCAGCCAGCTCTTCCCCGCCCCCAGCCCGGGGAGCAGGATGCCACTGCCAGAGCCCAAATCCAGACCTGACCTGGAAGCACAGTCTCGCAGGCTCTTGCTCCCTGTGCCCAGTGGCAGTTTGAGTCCGGAACACTCCCGGACTCTCCCTGGGGCCATCTGGGGCTGCCCCAGATGCTGTAAGCAGAAGACAGCCTGCGTTCCTGAAGTTTAATCATTTCCAAGTAACTACAATGGTTCTCCCACACCTGGAAGCTAATGAGTAATGAGTACTATTAAGGCTTATTTCAAATGTAAAAAACCTTGAGATAATGTACTAAATTGTTCAGAAGGTTGTTTTTCTTAGTGGAATGCTACAGGATTTTCTTTAGCATCTTTGCCGCAGTTCCTGCCTTCATCCCAGTTCCGGTGAGGACAAGGGTGGAAGAATTTCCAGTGTTGCTGGGAACCCGACAAGAGACTTCAGAGCTGTTGCTGTTTCTGCTGCTACAGCTTAGGCTAGCTGCCTGCAGAACTTACCTGGACTGTGATTTAAGCTAGCTGCCTGCAGAACTTACCTGGACTGTGATTTACCTGGACTGTGAGTTAATCTATTGAGACACTGCTTTACCTGGACTGAGACAACAAACTGTAATCTACAACAAATTGTAACTTGGTATCTTTGCAGATGGTGTCATTGCTGGTATAATTTTTCCAAGGGCTTCTTGCATGGAGCCATCAATTGGCTTGGTATTGTTACATTTTGTATCCTCCCCTTCTGCTTGTAGCAGATTATTTATGGTCTTTGTGTAAAAACTACTATGGTTGTTATTTAAATTAAACAAAAGGGGGAAATGTTAGAGTCTGTAAACAAGTCAGCATGGCGCCTGGCATTTTGCCAGAGGGAGTGGTTTGTGAAGTGGTGCCAGCGAGCCATTAAGTGTGGAGATTCCCTATTGGTTGACTGCTGTATCTATTTTATGTTAATTAAGATAAGCTGTGTGGGATGTATATATACCCCTCCTGTCCTACCGTAAATGGCTCCCACTCCTGCTGTATCAATCTACACAAGTTCCTCGTCACCACCCCCCCCCCCGGTTATTTTGCTGCAGCCGGACTGTGGCACTCTTTGCTCCCATTTCCTTGTGGGTAGAGGGGGACAATCACAGCCTCTCCACCCTCCCCCTGCCCAGAGATGGCATGAGAAGGAAATTAGCTAATACACATGAGATAGTTAAAACCAAGCCTGGCTCATAATAAGCACTGACACACGTTAACACATGCATCAACATGGACCCCCTTCACAGGAAGCCCTGGGCTGCATGGATGTGGCTGATTGGGTGAGCGCCTGGAGGAGCATGAGGAACACAATCCAACCCACAACCTTTTCCCTTCTCTTCCGTCTGATCAATGATGTGGTGCTCTAGGGTGTGGGCCTGCCTCCTCCTCCTTCTTCCCATTTTCTCCCTGTTATCATCAAGTCTGGTGACCTCACATAGATGCCAATGGCCTCCAGACCTGTATCTGCATTCCTGACCTCTCCATTGCGGTCAACCCTCTGTCGGCTTGACACTTATATATCTAATAGAGACCCAGAAATTATTGTGTCCAAAACAAGATTAGTGATTTTTCCCCTGCACCGCTCCACCCCAAACCCACAAACAGGCCCCTACTGCCTCTCCCCCAATCAACACACTGTAGTAATGTCAACCCAGTTGTTCAAATCGAAACACCAGCAGCCAACTCTTGATTCCTCCCTTTCTCTTATGCTTCATCGCCAAACCTTTACAAACCCTGACAGTTCTGCATCCAAAATACGGGGAACACATCCACCTTTCTCCCACTCTACATCCAAGCCATCATCATGTTTTGCCAGAACTAAATTAATAGGCCTAGGTCAACTTGCCTTCCCTTAACTTGTCCCCCTCCAACCCAATCTCAACATCATCACTATGGTTCTGCCACATTAAAAAAAGGAAAAAAAAGCCAATCATTCCACTCCTAGCTGAAAACCTTTATGTGCCCATTTTTTGGAATCAACTCCAAGCCTTTCCACATGGACTACAAGGCTCCTACGTGGTCTGGCCCCTGCCCGGCCTTGTAATCCACCCTGGCCTCATGTCTCACAGCTGCTCATGATGCCCCAGCCATGGTGGACTCCTTCCAGTTGATCTAACAGCTCACAGTTTCCCTCCCCGGGTTCTCTGTGAATATTTATCACTCTCCCTTCCAGGGATGCTTTTCCATAAAGAGCATTCATATGGCTCTTTACCACCCTTCAGAGCTCAGCCCAAGTATCAAACCACAAAAAAAGGCCTTTTTTCTTGATCAAGTTTTCTAAAGTGACTCCTGCCCCATTACTCTGTGCCCATCATCCTATTTTCCTCTTAGCATTTACAATAGCTGGAAATTCTCCTGCTTCTGAGCGTGTCTGCTTGGCACACTGTCGGCCGCCTCCTCCTCCCATCTCCACTAGAGTGGAGTCTCCTGAAGGGCAGGAATCAGGTCTGTCTCATCATTGTTCAGTACTCAGTACTTGGCCTGAAAATAACTGGCTTCTAAATATGGGTGGGATGTGCAGGTGAAGAAAGAAATCAATAGACCCTAGGAGTCATTTTGTTCAAATATCCCCATATTTGAATAAATATACCCATAACTGAATATTTGAATAAAATATACATATATAATATCTATTCATACATATACACACACACACACACACACACACACACACACACATACGCACACACACACATACACATCGGTGTACTATTTCCATAGCACATCTATGGGTATACCAAGAGTATGCCCCAAGAATATACCCCAAGAGTATCCCAGAGCAGAGGTGGCCCTGCCTTCCCATAGCAATGAACATACTTTCCATTGCTCTCATTAGAAGCCAAAATCTCCTCTAACCTGAGTGCACAATGTCATCTTCTATCACTTCACTCACCAGTGCTAGGCTCGGTACACTCAACTACATACCATCATCTGAAATGCCACTGAGGTCATGATGTTCTCTCTGGAACATCTTTCTCTTCCCCCCTCCTGCTTGGCATCCTTTGAGACTCCAAGACCCTGTTGGTAGCTTGAGGGGCTGTGACTCTGCGCTACCTGGAAGTAGGCTTTCATAGATACCTCTACCACATTTACTCTAATGAATGACAGTTCTAACTGTCTCCATTTTACTGTTAATACTTTGAGGAAAGGGGTTTTGCCTTATGTTATCTATCTCCCTAGTGCCTAGCATACTGCCTTACAAAGAAGTATACAGCCAAGAAAAATTGTTGGGTACCATATGTGCATATCAAGAAATAGTTGAGGCTTGGGGTGGAGCTCAGTGGTAGAGTCTTGGCTAGCATGCATGAGGTCTTAGATTCAGTCCCTATACACACACTCATTGGAGTATATTTCATTATTGTGTTCCTTGATTGAGTCAAAAGAACCGGAATATTTTAATATTTATTCTGACAGTCCTCTGGCCAGTGGGAAAGGCAATTTTTAATTTGTGAAATGAAAAACTATGTCAATTACACCTTGGTTAACTTGAAAATATTAATACTATGTCTGAAATAGACACTTCAATACATACCTATCTAACCTTTTCACTTTTCAATTTTTAAAGAAATGGACTGGATTTTCAGAGCATGAAAGAAATGAGAAGTAACTAGTTATTACTAGAAATTTTTCCAAGCTCGGAGTCTGGGGTCCTTTTTAAATTTACCTTAACAAGGTATAGATAGCACTTCTTCAAACTAGTGCACATTTAATGTCCAACTTTATGGTAACCCTACATTAAATTCCACTGGTTAAAAACAAGTAGTTCTTTGGGTTTGTGGCCAAAGTGCTGGCGGATCAGCACCATGGACAGAGCAATGCCGCCTGCACAGTCCCTCTTATGCTGTTTGTGAAATGACAGCTGTGGTAACAGATGTTTTACCCAGGAAACACTGATGTGAGTGCTCTTCTTGGGAATCACAGGAAGACAGTGCCTCTGGGTTCGAATAAACCTGGAGGATACAGGTCTTGAGAATACAACCACTCCTCCAAGAGGTTTCCGAGTACAGTGTACCCTGCTTCACTTATTGACATATATTGATTCACTACTTTTTCAACAATCTGCTTTTCTATTCCCAAGGCACAAACTTTTATGCTGAACCAAATGTAAATACCTAATTAGCACATGTGGAGGGCTCCTGTTCTTTTTAACCTGCACAGTGTCAATGATTCTTTTTTTCTTTTGCAAACCATTCTTCAAACAAATAGGCTGGTGTTTTATTTTGAATGGCATAAAGGGATTATTGACACAATTAGGGAAGATTTGTGGCATCAAAGTTCCATGTTTCAAAACAGAGTTCCTATCTTTCAGCAATAGATTCTGATAGTTACAAGGAAGATATTGTTTCAGAATTTGTTTTAAAATAATCTGGGTTCAGGGGAGTGGGTAGAGGTATAAGGAAGACAAGATTGCCCATGAGTTGATATTTGTTAAAGTTGGAGGACAAAAACACGAGTTAATGTTATTTTTGGGGGGGAGGGGTTGGTAACCAAGGATTGAATTTAGGGGCACTGGACAGCTGAGCCACACCCCCAGCCCTATTTTGTACTTTATTTAGAGACAGGGTCTCACTGAGTTGCTTAGCAAGCCACGCTGTTGCTCGAGCTGGCTTTGAACTTGCAATTCTCCTGCCTCTGCCTCCTGAGTCGCTTTATTTTATGTTTGAAATTTCCCATTAAAAATAAACATAGGCATGGGTATGTGCTGAGAGGCCATCAAAACATAACAGTAATTCCCAAGGATCCAGTGATCCAGCCCCTAAGAGATAATGAGGCAGAGATTTTTGTCTTGCTAAAGTCCATGAGATAGAGCAGGAAGTTTGATGCTCGGGGATCTTCACTTTCCTCTGGAACAAGATGTCTCAGGAAGGCAATTCCATGACAGAAATACAAACTTCTTAAGCACCTCCTTGACAAAAGGCAGCAGGGAGCAGCCTGGAGTTGCAGGGACTGGGGCTCAGCGTAAGGTTGGGATGCCTGATCATGGTGAGGGGTCCGAGGCCAATGCACTGAAGATTTAGGTCAGAATCCAAACAACAAAATAAAACAACAGTAAAAACTGACAAGGTGAAAATAATACAGCAGGAAGACACATCCAAAAACTTCCTGGGGGAATCTCCTGTGGGCTTTTCATGCAGCAGCCAAATCCAAAGCAAGTAAGTGGAGAGATTAGTGGCAAAGTGAGTATGAAAGTGCTTTAAAAAAACATGAAACCATGCAGGCCTGGGAAACACTGCTCACACCCCATGGACAGAGGAGGAGGTTGGCTGAGTGCCTCTAGGAGTGAAACACTGTTTGAAACTCCTGGCACAAAGTAGCTCTAAAAAAATAACAGCAGAGCCAGGTACGGTGGTGCCCACCTGTAATACCAGCAGGGAGGCTGAGGGAGGAGTTCAAAGCCAGCCTCAGCAACCTAGTGAAGCCCTAAGCAACTTACTGAGACCCTATCTCAAAAAATAAAAAGGGCTGGGGATGTGGCTCAGTGGTTAAGCGCGCAGTTCAATCACTGGTACCAAAAAAAGAAAAAAAAAATACAATCTAGTGGGGAAGACAGGTATTTTTTCCAGTTTTTTAAAGTTGTGAGGATTTCATTATAAGGACTGTTTGCCAACTTTTTAAAAAATCAGGACATGTGACAAGGCTTCAGTCTATACCCCTGCATGGCAACAAGAGGTTAAAATTAATGGCTGCTACCTTCAGCAAGACTGGTGGCCTCCGATTTACTACAGCCTGCATCATTCCCTAACGTCACAGGTTGTCTACTTCACTGTCATCTACCTGAGTCTTGTAGACTTTTGAGTTAGTGACCCCTGTTCCTAAGCTGCCAGGATACTTGCCTCTCCTAAAACTACCAAATGCCCCAAGGAGCATTTAAAAGATCCTATTCTTATCTGAACCTGAATTCTGGGTTACCGCTTCACCTGAAGTAACCTTGGGAAATCACATCATCTTGCTGAGGTCTTCATACCCTCCAAAATGGAGGTGATCGAGTCTGCTTCACAGGATTTTTGTGGGGACCGAGCTTTGCCTAATTGGCTCTTAAACCCTTACCTTTGGATCTCATCCCTAGCAATGCTTCTTCAAAGAAACCTTCCAAGACCTGACTAGCTCAAATCCCTCTCATTTTCTCTTCTTGGTAGCACCCACCAGTTACAACTGTGCATTAGCTTAAGGTTTATTTTGGCTAATGCTTGTGTCCCACCAGACTGAAAATAATGACCAAGTTTTGCTTACCACCTATTAAGACGCTAGGCACAAAACAGGTGCTCAATAAATATAATTTTTAATAAAGTCACATGAAAGTTTAGTGTATTATCCTACAAGAAAAATAACCAGAAGGAAAGCTGTGTAATGACATACTAGATAGATTCCCTCTAACACCCGTTATCTATATGGTACTCTGAGCCTTTAGACTGCGAGAATTTGCACCTCAAATTCTAACTAAAGCTGTGAGGCACGAAGGTCATTAAGGCATGTTTTCCAAGGAGCTACCTACCCCTACAACAAGGATTTCTGTTTTGTCCACCGATGCATGCCAAATGCCTAAAACACTGCCTGGCGTGAGAGTAGATGCTCAGTTAATACATAAGGATGAAAGAATATGCACGAAGGCACTGGTAAAGTGAAGCTGGAGCCCATACAGACTTTGTCCCAGAAGTCCCCTCTGATCACACTTAGCCACGCCGACTTCCCCAGACCCCAGGGCAGTAAGAATCCCCATAACCGGAGGGCGACACCTCCAGAGGCCCCGGGGTGGTGAAGACGGCGCAATCCTCCCGCAGGGGGCGCTGTTCCCCCACAGCGGGCGCCCCACGCTCCAGCCGTCCACCGAGGTTCCCTCCACGGGACTCGCAGCCACACGGGCCACGATCCCTCCGCCACGAGAACGGTGACCCTCGCCGGTCAAAGGAGTCCCCGCTCCACGGGGCCTCCTTGCGCGGCAGCGCCCCCTCCCCAGTGGTGCCGCTCCCACTGCCTAGAGGCAAGACTCTGGCTCCCCTTCCCTGTTCTGTTTCGCCGACGCTGGCCGACGGACAGCTCAAGCCCCGCGGTGTCCCTCCGCGGCAGCCCGCGCATCCCTCCTCTCTTCTAAGTCCCTCGGCCGCCAGACACCGCGCTGCGCGCTCTCGCGAGAGTACAACACGCAGCCCCTTCCCCCAGCCCCTCGCCGCGAGGAAGCCCCTGCGGCGCGCGGTCGCGGGCGGCGCATGCGCGGCGACGGCTCCCAGCGCCCCCCGCGCTCTCCGCGGGCCGAGCGGACGAGGCCGAGCGCCGGGAACCGGCAGCCGCCCCCCGCGAGGCCTGACTTGGCCCCGCGACTTTTTATTCCTTCGGGGCGGAACCGCGTTGCGGCCTTTTCTCGACGTGCCGATTTTTCCCGAGGACGGCCGGGGCTGCCGCGGGCCCTGAAGAGCCCGGCGCTGGTCTCGGACACCGCTGCTCCCCGCGGGCCACCTGCGGCCTGGGCGCGCCGCCGGACCCGAGGCCGGCCGGAACCTGGGGCCGGGCGGGGCCGGCACATCCGGCCCCACCCACGCGGGCCTCGCCTCCCAGAGCAGGACCCCGGGGCGGCTGACACACCCCCTCCAGGCCGGCCGCCTCCGCCCATCCTTTCCTCAGTCGGCTTGATTTCCTCCCAGTCCTTGAGCCTCGCTCCCTGTCCTCGACATTGCACTGAAAGGAATGCACCCTGGAAACCACATTGCGGGCGGGGTCATTTCTTATTTGGTGAAGGGGCCGAGTTTGGGGACTTTTCAAGGGCCTAGGACTGCCCTGTTCTGCTGACACTGCCAGGGGGGTTGGTTTGGTTTGGTTTTTTAACCTGCCTCCCATCCCACACTTTAGAACATTAGGCAGGGAGCCCAGACTTGGAGCTAGACTTGACATTGACACCACCCCGCGACACCTCCCCCCCCCCCCGTTGGAGCATGGCTACGGCCCTGGATTCGGAGATTGACGTGCCCCTGGAGGTTGAGGGGTGCCTCATCATGAAGGTGGAAAAGGACCCCGAGTGGGCGTCGGAACCCATTCTGGGAGGATCAGAGAGCATTGAGTGTGAGACTTTTCGCAAATGCTTCAGGCAGTTCTCATATGAGGATGTGACTGGGCCCCATGAAGCTTTCAGTAAACTCTGGGAACTTTGCTGCCGGTGGTTGAAGCCAGAAATACGTTCCAAAGAGCAGATCCTAGAGCTGCTGGTGATTGAGCAGTTTCTCACTATTTTGCCGGAGAAGATTCAGGTCTGGGCACAGAAGCAATACCCGGAAAGTGGAGAAGAGGCGGTGGCCCTGGTCGTCCATTTGGAAAAAGAGACTGGGAGACTGAGACAGCAGGTGAGCAAGGATCTTGCAAATGTTTGTGTTTTAGAAAGAAAGGGGTGGGAAAGACAGGATTGCATTGCAAGAAGTACTTATTATGGAAAGTTCAGTGCTACTAATAAGAGAGCCTTAAAGGGAATGCACTTAAAAGAAGATCAGAATTTCATATTAAATAGAAAGGGGAAAAGTTTTGAACAAAAAAAAAAATTATCTTCCAAATGAAACTAAGCATTGCACTTAAATATGTTTTAATCCTTGGCATAATGTTTCCAGCAAAAGTATGAGAGAACACTACAGTTAATGCTTCATAGGGTTTGACTTTTGCAGTTTGATCCTAAACAATGCTATTTTTGCACCTCTCCCAAAAAAGAGAAAAAAAGAGTTATCCCAGAATATTTTCTAATCCTTTAATATGCCAGCTAGTGTCTTCTGAAGCACTGAGTGCTTTCAGTACCATGATCCCATCTCTCATCTCCAATCTTACTCCTAGATCTTCATTTCTTGTGGCTCTTGGTGCTCTTCTGGTTGTTTTTCAACAACCTTTCATTGACCTCATGAAATCCTGCATCATTTGCCAGGTTTGCAGTTTCACCTTGCACAGTATTTCCGTTGTGTAAAGATCTGAGTATCAGCAAGTTGCTGTATTGACCTGGAATAGACAAATTGATGTGGGTAATGCAAAAGATTTCTGTTCACTAGTAAATACGTTCATGTTCTGAACCTAATAGACATGAGGGGGTTCAAATAATGTTTATTCTAGAAACTAAGTTGCTCTGTATTTTATTCCTGACAGATTTTCCCCCCTCTTTGTAGCAATAAAATTTTCCTTCTACCCAAACTCTTGTACAGTGTGGTGAGACCAACACTCTCAGAGACTCCACCGGGAAAGGAATGAAATTTTCATTGTTTCTCATATCTTCTGTCCTTTATTTAAAATATATATACATATGTATCTGTGTGTGTGTGTGTATGAATTGGGCCCCAATTTGGACCTCTTTCCCTTCCCTTTTCCATTATGGTATTGATTTTATTTCTCAGGTCAGCAGTCCTATCCACTCTGAGAAGGAAGCCCCACTTGGAACAGTGTGGGAGGTAGCAGACTTTCAGCCAGCGCAGGTGGAGACCCAATCCAGGGCAGTGTCTCGGGAGGAAGCTGGAAGCCTCCACTCAGGACACCAGGAACAGCTGAACCAAAAGAGAGCACATCGGCCCTTACCCAAGAATGGTAAGAAGGAAAACAAAAACAAAAAAAGAAGAAGAATAGTAAGAAGGACTCAGAACATGCCTAAAACAAATATATATGTACTGCGTCCCTGACACTGTAACTTGCTCAGAGTCATATTTGACTTGCTCAATACATGATTTCAGAGTGAATTGAATATTTGGGAAGAAAGATTTCATTAGCTTCAAGAGTTGGGCCCTTAGAAAACCTCATTAAAGAGAGATCTTAAAGGTGAAAACTGGGGAACCTTAGCATTGCCCAGCCAGCCTTGAGTCTTGTGAAATCTCCATTCTGCAGTCAGCTTGTGTTTTCAGTCCTCCTGTGTGTGTATTTGCTCTTGGCTGACCATAAATAACTTGCAAATCTCTGTGGAAAGGGAAACAAGTCCAGTGTTTCAAAACTGACTTGCATAATGGCAATGAGAGGGATAAAAGTAGGATGTCACAAAGAAGGGACACTGGTGTTCATAGCCACCCTAGACATGAATGAATCAAGTCAGATACAAGGAGGTGTACCACACTGGCCTTCCCAGTTCTCTCCACGTCTCCTGAAGTATGGCTTCATAACAGGCTAAAAAAAAAGAAGATGACGAATGGAAAGGTCACTGGACTTACAATCAAAAGTCTTCTGTTTTTATCTTGACTCTGCCCCCTTTTTGTGTGAGATCTTGAGCAAGTGATATGAAAAGGAGCATTAATACTAAAAGGATAAGACCTGGGACTTGAGAGACAGACCTGACTCCCATTTTTTATCTGTGTGGCCTTGGTCAGGTCACTTCTCAAACTTTCCTTTCTCTCCTATGTAAAAGGGAAATAACAAGGTGTTAGCACAGATTTAATGTGAGGCAGTGTAAAATGGCTAGTGCATAATAATGCCTGATACACGTTAGCTTCCTTTCTCATAATGGCAAAATTTTTCTTAAACTTCAACTCTGTTGGACCTATACAACCTTTCATCAAGAGGTTAGATTCACTACTACCATACCTGGGGTAGTACCACTCTCCAAGTTCATATTACCCATGATAGAATGCATTGCAAAGATTGGATGTTCTGAATTATCCAGAGTGTTCATTAGCATTCATGGTCACATGGATTAGGTGGTCCCAGGGACTTTATCTAAGTAGTTATTCAAATAAATACCTATTTATGGTATTTCTGGATTTTACCATCCCAAGGTGATGAGGAATTTCTGAAGGGAATTAGCTTGTTCTTTTGAAGTACTAACTCTGGGATATAGGAGGACAGAAGTCTTGAGAGATGGGGCTGGGGTTGTGGCTTAGCGGCAGAGTGCTCATCTAGCCTGTGCGAGGCCCTGGGTTCGATCCTCAGCACCACTTAAAAATAAATAAAGGTGTCCAAGTATACCTAAAATATAAATATTAAAAAAAAGGAAATCTTGAGGGATGGATATCTCAGAAAGGTTAATTCATTCTAAAGGAAGATCTATGATTTCAGCCATGTGGATTTCAGGGAATAGAATGTTTTCAATGAAATTATTTAATTTGCTTCTGTAGAAGTGGAGCAAGCTTTTGAGTTCTTATAACAATATTCATACTTTGAGGAAAATATGACAATATTAATTCTTAGGTGCTTAAATTATGCTAATGGTCACAAATCAGTAACTTGCACACCGAGTCAGACTTGTTTTGTTTCACCTACAAAGAGTTTTTGTTTGGGGATTTTGTTGTTTGCTTTAAGGTTTAAAATTTGAGATTTCATGAAAGTACAGATTTTCGGCTTCTCAAAAAATTAGAGGTTCTGGCTCTACAAGAGTCATGGTCTCCTTGCAGCAACAGCTGGTACTGGGCATTGACTATGCCCTTTCAGCAGGGCGTGTGCTCTCCAGTTCCACATGCATGGCTCCAACCTCGCCCCTTTCCTGTGTACTTTACCTGCTTACTTCTTGAAAGCACTTGAGTTTGAGAGCCCAGCTTTAGGATAATATAGTTTCAGGCATTGCTCTGAACTCATTGAAAAAATTACCGATTTGTATCTTGTTGGTTTTAAATCATTCTCATTTCTTGAAAGGAGAAGCATCAAGAATTAAATGGCCAGAGCCCAGAATACTAATTGTTTCTTTTAATTTGTATAGCTCGGTCTTCTCCCTGGGTTCCTACCCCTGCTGATGAATGGAACACCATAGATCAGGAGGTGACAGCTACACATCTATCTGCTGGGTCCCAGGTAAATTGTAATTGTCCTCTTTGGCCTTTCTCCTTCCTAGGGTGTTTAGTCACAATGATTTCTTATGCTTCAGTATCCTCAGATTTTTATACTCTCTCCAAGAGACTTCTTTTCCAGAAAATATTGGACTCAGCCTTCTGAGTAATGGGACTCCTTGCTGGATCATCTCTTTTACCTTCTCTCATTTTCTGATTCTTTTCGTAGCTTTCGTAGTTATGCTTCACTGGACACACAGTACACATTTGGCTCCTTAATTTTACTTCTTCTTTAGGGCCCTTCTCTGCTTCATCCATGATCATTTCATCCTTTGAAGACCCGTGCAGTTATCTTGGTAGTCACTAGTATTAGTGTTGTTACAGGAGCCAATGAAAGATGTCCAGATGACAAGAGGCTTTTCCTATAAAAAGAGTGTGCATCAGATTCCTGCTCACAGACATCTCTACAGGGATATCAGGAAAGAGAGTGTTGGAACCATGGTCTCCCTAGGTAAGGATTCTTTCCTTTCATAGATTAAAAAAAAAAAAAATCCTTGGGGATTTCTTATGTATTCATTCCAACTGGTGATAAAATCTATTAATCCTTAAAGATTCTCCATGGGTTCTCTGGTGTAATCACTTAGCTGCGTTCTCTTATCTCACCCTTTTCTTCCTACCAGTAGTAGTAATAATAATATAACTTAGTAATTAAATTATAGGAGAAGAATTATATATTATTGTCATATTCAGAGTATAGAAAATGTAAACTTGCATCCACTAGACTAAAAGATTGATGAAGTCAGAAAGACTCTTTTGCTCTTCTGTTAATTTATGTTTGATTGATTTTTTTTTTATGTTATCCTATCCCTCTCTCCCCCTTTTCTTTATTTTACTCTAGCTTCCTGCATATTAGAGGAAACTTTCGACCTTTTCAATTTCTGAGTTTGGCTAATTTCACTTAGCATAATATTCTTCATTTTCATTCATTTACCAGCAAATGCCATAATTTCATTATTTTTTATGACTGAGTAAAACTCCATTTTGTGTGTGTGTGTGTGTGTGTGTGTGTGTGTGTGTGTGTGTGTAGACATCACAATTTCTTAATCCATGCATCTGTTCATGGGCATCTGGGTTGATTCCGTAATTTAGCTATTATGAATTGCCACACTGTGTTTTCATTTAAAATTAGGTTATAAAAATGGTTGTCCAGTGTGTCTTGGAAACTCAAACATCAGACATCACAGGCCCTCTTTCCTGCACAGCAACAGTTGGCCAGATCTGAGGAAAGGGCTCCTACTCACCTGCCACAGTTCCCATTCCAGCCTCGAAGTCATTGCCTAATCAAATGCTGATGTTGTCCCATACCTACTTCTCTAGTGTGAAAAATAAAGAGCTGATCTCCATCTGCAGGGTTCCTTCAGAAGGGCTTGATTTGATGTTGGATCTGTAGGAGAATTCCAGCTGGGCATGGTGGTGCATGCCTATAATCCCAGTGAATCAGGAAGCTGAGGCAGGAGGATCCTAAATTAGAGGCCAACTTCAGAAATTTAGCAAGACTATCTCAAAAGAAAAAAAAAATGGGGGATTTGGGTTCAGTGGTAAAGCACCCCTAGGTTCAATCCCCAGTACCAAAATCTCTAGAAGTATTCTGTAAAGCTTCTATGCAGGTTGTATGGAAAAATAACTAAATTTTACATACCTCTTGGGGGCATTAGATACTTTTTAGGAAGCTAGCACCTCTTTGAATAGGAAACTGAGACTTAGAGGATTAAAAATAACCCCTAATAAAAAGTAAGTAAGCACTGTGACTAGGATCCAAATTTAAGACATGTTGATCTCTTCCATATTATAGGGCAGTAAACTCAATTTGCTTCCTAATCTTCCAAGTCTTTCCTTTTAGCCCTACCAGAGTGTCTCCAAAAGTAATGAAATATTTTGTTTTCAGTAAATATTGGTGAAAAATATACTTTTACCAATAATTTTAAAATGTGAAGTAATAGAAAGTAGATTTTAGTCTCTTTTGAAGAAACATGTATGTACTTTGTGTCTCAGACCATGAAGCTTAATTACAAGATCTTTCTAGAACAAGATCTCTAGAACTTACTCATGTTACAACTGAAGTTAGTACCTTTTGACCAACATCTCATTTCCCCCACCCCAAATCCCCTGTCAACTACCATTTTATTCTGAGTCCAAAGTTTTTAGATGCCCATATGAGATCATATGATTTTTGTCTTTGCTTATTTCTTTTATTATAATGCCCTACAGGTCCCTTCAACGTATCACAGATGACAGGATTTCTTTCTTTTTGTGACTAAATAACACTTTATTTGATTGATTGATTGATTGATTGATTGATTGATTGATCTTTTTTCCCTTTATTCTCACATTTTCTTCATCCATTGACAAACATTAGGTTGCCTCTGTGTCTTGACTGTGGTGAATAATGCTACAGTGAACATGAGACTACAAATACCGCAAGATATGAATTTTATTTCCATCAGATACATACCTAGAATTAGGATTGTTGACTCACTTGATAATTCAGTTTTTAATTTTTTGAGGAATCTCAGTATTGTTTCCTGTGACAGTGACACCAGTTCACATTCCCACCAATAGTGCATGGCATTCCATTCTCTCTACATCCTGTCCAGCACTTATTATCTTTTCTTTTTATGCTTTATTTTTTGTTGGTACATAATAATTATGCAGAATGCTGGGTTTCTATATAGAATATTTGTATATACATAAAAACATATTTGATCAGTTTCACTCCCAATATCTCTCCCATCCCCCCAACTCCACCCTAATGGTGGTCTCTCTTCTACATTCATGACATCCTTTTTCTTTTTTTCCCTGTTTTTTCCCCCTCTAGCTTCCACAAATGAGAGAAAACACACAAGACTTTCTTTACTCTCTGAGTCTGATTTATTTTGCTCAAAATTATGTCCTCTGGTTCTATTCCTTTTCCTGCAAATGGTGTAATTTCATACTATATGGCTGGATAAAACCACATTCTGTATATATACCACATTTTCTTTATCCTTCTATCTGTTGATAGACACAAGTCTGATTCCATAATTTGGCTGTTATAAATTGTGCTGCAGTTAATATAGGTATGCATATATCTCTTATGTATGCTAACTTTCAGTTCTTTTGAGTAAATACCAAAGAGTGGTAAGAGCTGGATCATACAGTAGTTCTATTGTTAGACTTTTTTTGAGGAGCAGGGGGGAAGTTCCAGGGATTGAACCCACAGCCTTGCATGCACTAGGCAAACATTTTACCACTACATCCCCAGCCCTATTTTTAGCTTTTTTAGGAACCTTTATACTGATTTCCATAGTGGCAGTTCCAGTTTTCATTCCTACCAACAGTGTAAGAAGTTCCTTTTCCCTGCATCCTCAGCAGCGTTTATTGTTATTGTGTTATTAATGATTGTCACTCTAACTGGAGTGAAACGAAATCTCAGTATACTTTTGATTTGCATTTCCCTGATAGCTAAAGATATTGAACATTTTTTTCATATAATTGTTGGCCATTTGGTTTGATGTTAGCCATTCTAACAGGTATGAGGTGATATCTCATTGTCGTTTTTTAAATTTTCTTTTCCCTGTTGATGAATGATATAGAATACCTTTTTGTGAACTGTTGGCCATTTGTGTTTCTTTGGGAAAAATATCTAATCAGATTTTCGGATCTTTTGTCCATGATTTTCATTGGATTTTTTTGCTATTGAGTTTTATGATTTCTAGTATATTTTAGATTTTAATCCCTCATCAGATAGATGGTTTGCTTGTAGTTTCTTATCTCTTCACTTTGTTGACTGTTTCCTCTTGCTGTACAAAAGCTTTTTAGTTTAACATCTGGCTTATTTTTGCTTTTGTTGTCTGTTCTTTCAGTGTCATATCCAAAAGTCATTGCCAAGACCAGTGTCGAGTTACTTTTTCCCTATGCTTGCTTTGAGGAGTTTTATGGTTTCAAGTCTTACATTCAAGTTTTTAATACATTTTGAGTTAATTGTTTTGAGTAGTGTAAAATAGGTGTACAGTTTCAGTCTTTGGCAATTGAATATTCAGTTTTTTCAACACTGTTTATTGAACAGATTATCCTTTCCCAGTGGTGGGTTCTTGACACCCTTGTCAAAGGTTAAAAGACTATGCATGAATGAATTTATTGTTGGGCTCTATTCTATTGCACTCTCTGTTTTTGTCAGTATCATACTATCAGTAAGTAGCTTTTTAATGTAGTTTGACAAAACATCTTTACTTCTAATCTCTCATAGCTATTTGTTGAGGTGCCCAGGGAGACAGTGTAGGGTGCAGATGCTAGCACAGTTGATTTGTGAGTAACAAATACCTATTAGGAGCTTAATCTGAACCTTACACAATGCTAACTACTGAGGGAATCAAAGGTAGTAAAATATGTTTCTTAACCTTAAATGTATTCCTTCAAGAACTAGATAGGAGAAGTGGTACATATGGAAGAAGTAAAATGAGATGACTAGGAGATGATTATGCCAGAGAAGTCTTATAAGAATAACCACAGCATGCATTGGCCCCATTGAGCAAGGCTTTGGCCTAAGCACATGGTCCAGGAGGGCATGTCATAGCAGAAGATTGAGGCATGCAGTAACGACATCTGTGCCTACCATGAAATGTGTTTTCTTACCACAGGAAGTACAGTGTCTACATCTAACAAGATAAGCCGTTTGGAACAAAGAAAGGAGCCATGGACCATAGGTCTCCATTCCTCTAATAAAAGGAATATACTACGAAGCAACTGCATCAAGGAAAAGTCAGTTCATGCTATTCAGATTCCTGCCAGGAATGCAGGGAAAACATGGAGAGAGCAGCAACAGTGGGGTTTAGAAGATGAAAAGATAGCAGGTGTGCACTGGAGCTATGAGGAAACTAAGACTTTCCTTGCAATTCTCAAGGAGTCTCGCTTTTATGAAACACTTCAGGCTTGTCCCCGAAATAGCCAGGTATATGGTGCTGTGGCTGAATGGCTGCGAGAATGTGGCTTTCTCCGAACACCAGAACAGTGCCGGACCAAGTTTAAAAGTCTTCAGAAAAGCTATCGAAAAGTGAGAAATGGCCACCTTCTAGAACCGTGTGCCTTCTTTGAGGACATGGATGCTTTATTGAATCCTGCTGCCCATGCTTCATCCACCGATAAGCCAAAGGAGGTGATACCTCTCCCAAGGCTAAAGAGAATTGGTATCACTGCTAGAGAACAGATTAGTCTGGTAGAAGAGGAGGAAGCTGCAGAAGAATCTGACGGTGATGAAATAGGCATTGAATTTATCCGAAAGTCTGAGATTCGGGGTGCTCCTGTCTTGTTTCAAAACCTGAGTGGTAAGAATTGTATTTCGTTTCCCTGTTATGAAAACAGAAGTGTGGTCTGTAGAAAAGGGAATAGATGTGAAGCCACTAAACCTGGAGAGTGCTATCACACATCCTGCTGCCTTCACTGTGATGTGAATCCCATAAAAATCCCATGAAAATACCTCAGTGTCTATTGCTGCCCCCAGCACAGCTTAATGACAGCACTGAGCAGCCCTGGGGTTTAAAGCATAGCATGAATGCTGCGAGTCTGAGGCCTTGTGGAAGGAAGACAGATGAAGTTAAAGGGGTCCAGGGATCCAGTATTATCTAAGAATTGGATTCTAATAAGTCAAGAATACATTATTATACCACCTAGGATGATGACCAGTAAAATAATATGTAACTAACAAGAGTGAAAAAACATGTGAATTTTTTGCTTAATGTAAAAGAAGACAAGAAAGATAAAAAGAATATAAAATAGATAAGTCAAACAAAAAATTTATATATATATATATATATATATAAACAAACTTACAGGACTAAGATTATCACACATTAAAAAACAGCTTATATGTTGTTTACAAGAGATGCATCTTAAATACAAGAACTCAGATATTAAAATTGAAAAAATAAAAAAGAGGCTCCATGCAAAAGAAAGCTAGTGTTGACTATTTGGGAACAGGGACATACATAATTAAGCTGTCAGTTAACAGCTGTTTGATGGTAGATGAATCATGTAACCACACTGGGCTTCAGTTGCCTCATCTATACTATATAAGTAAGACTACCTCACAGCATTGTTATCAGGGTTCTATGGAATATAGAGAGGAAAGCATTCTGAAAATGCTAAAATACAGTGTAACTGATAACCACTGTTACTGGTACTATCTTCTCTACCCCACTAATCAGAGAAGTTCCTATTGAGTGTTGCTGGTCCCCTGTTCTTAATCACATGGGAAAGATACTTCCAGACAGCTAAATTCTTGAGTCTCAAGAGCAGTGACAGATTTGGGACACTATACCTTTATTCTTCCAAATTTGATAAACTTTAAGATCAGTTAGTTTATCGATTTCATTGAAAAAAAAACTGTTGGGATTTTTACTTCATAGATTCATTTAAGACCTGATATATATATAACTTGAGTCCACTTGTTCAGAAACATTCTCTTATTTTTTTCTAGGTCTTTCATGTCTTTCAATAAAATATTATACATTTTTTCTTATTTCTTGCAAAGTATATTCCTCTGCGTATCACATTTCCTGTTGCTACTACAAATAGCATTTCTTTTTTAACCCTTAAATTTTGTAATGTATATGAAATAGAGAGCCTACAGACTCCTTATCTCTGAACTTTATCTTGAATGGCAGGTGTGCATTGGGGCTATGAAGAAACCAAGACTTTTCTTGATATTCTTCGTGAGACTCGGTTTTATGAAGCACTTCAAGCCTGTCATCGGAAGAGCAAGTTGTATGGGGCTGTAGCTGAACAACTTCGAGAGTGTGGCTTCCTGCGGACACCAGAACAGTGTCGAACCAAATTCAAAAGCCTGCAGAAGAGTTACCGCAAAGTGAAGAATGGCCACGTGCTGGAGTCCTGTGCGTTCTACAAGGAGATGGATGCCCTCATTAATTCTCGAGCATCTGCGCCTTCCACAAACCCCCCAGAAGAAGTCCCATCACCCTCAAGGCAACAAAGAGGGCATGTTGAAATGGAACCCCAAGGACCTATAGACTGGGAACCTGAGGACACCTCACAGGAGGCAGTAATAGAAGATTCTGGCAGTGAGAGGATGAGTGAGGAAGAAATTATACCAGAGCCAGAATTCCAGAGACCTCCAGGTCTGCTGCAAAGCCCAAATGGTAAGGATCTCCTAAGGTTCTAGTCTAAAAGAAGAGAAGGTGCAACTTAACTGAAAAATCAGATGTGGCACAGGCTCATGCACACTTATTCATTCAACATATATTTGAGTGCCATGTGCTGTTTCAGGAAATAGCAATGAATGAAACAGGTCCTGTATTCATGGTGCTTCCATTCAAAGGAGGTACTCACCTACTCAGTCTAGTCACTCATTCTAGTGACTCAGTCTTTAGGATCTCAGGTTTGTTTTTGTCTGTATAGGTCAGATGGTGTTTTATAATTCCTGGAAATGCTGTGGGGATGAACTTGGAATTATGCATGAGAGAAAATGGGTGAAGGAGGAGTGTCAGTAAGTTCAAATCAGAAACATCTCAGTCATGTGTGGTGTACATGAGAAAAAAGAGGCAGAAACAAAATGAGAGAGAAATAAATCATTTTAGTCCTGAACTCCATCACTGTATTTCTTGCTGACTGCTAAATTCTAGTCAAACTAAAATCACCATCTTCCTTCCCACACCAATGCAGATGAGGTAAGAAGTAAGAGATTCATGGGAGTTCATTATACATACTGTTCTTTATTTTTCTGTATTTTCTGTTCAAATTTATCAAAATAAGAAATTAATACAAAAATCACATGTTTGGTACATGACCAAGAAGGAATCAGAACCAGAGTTATATGATTCTAAAGCTTGTGTCACTTCACCATGTTGTACACTCTGTCCAGAAAACATCATAGAAAAGCTGGATCCAAGGTATGCCTTGTACTAAAGTAGGTTGTAAATGAAAAAGTAAGGAGAAAATAATTCCAACTTTATAAACTGAGAATTAAGGTTTGGTTAGTGTGGTCAGTGGGATAGACAGAAAAACAAAATTACAAGACCATCTAAGAAAAAAGAATACTCTTGAGTAGGACATGATTAGCTGATGTTGAATTCAGAACTCCCTTGAAGAACTTGGACTTGGTCACTAGAATCTACTGAAGACTGGTTAATGTAGTATACTTTAGTATTGATTTGAAATAATGAAAACAGGATGAATCAGAACAGAACTTCAGGGAGATAAGCCAAGTTGCTTCCATGTTAATCAGAATATTCATGGGGAATAATGGTTTGGATTATAATTCAATTGAATTATATTCAATTCAGAAAACATTTCTGAAGACCTACTCTGTACCAGATGTTTGTTACTAGCCTGTTTATGGAACTGAAGGAGAATCCAGGATAAGGAAATCCGGGAAGAGTCCCAGGATCTGAGACCCACAAAATGTACAGGAATCATAAACACCAAACCTTGCAAGCCAGGTTGTTTGTGTTAACATAGGATTTGTGTGAAATTTATATTGTCTTTTTTTCAGATTTTGAAATTGGAAATAGTATCAAGGAGGACCTAACACAGGTAATCTATAAGGACACAGAACCTCACAGAGCATTAATAGAAAAGTCTAAAAGAATCATTTCCCAGAACATTGATTCCAGTAAGTATCGTAAAAGGGAGTGCATCTCAGGAAGACAATGGGAAAGCCTTCAAGGAATTAGACAGGGAAAGCTGATGCCTCAGCCTAGAGATCCAGGGAAAGCTGTGGTGCATCAGAGGCCTTTCATGGGGAGGAGACCTTACAGACTGCTCAAGTATGGAGAAAGCTTTGGCAGGAGTGCTCGTCTTATGTGCCGGATGCCCCACCAGAAGGAGAATCCATACAAGTGTAGTGTCTGTGGCAAGTGCTTTGGTAGAAGCAGAAGCCTCATCCGACATCAAAGAATCCACACAGGAGAAAAACCTTTTAAGTGTCTTGACTGTGGCAAAAGCTTTAATGACTCCTCGAATTTTGGAGCCCACCAGAGAATCCACACAGGGGAGAAGCCGTACAGATGCACAGAGTGTGGGAAGTGCTTCAGTCAGAGCTCTAGCCTTATCATCCATCAGCGGACCCACACCGGGGAGAAGCCCTATCAGTGTGGAGAGTGTGGGAAAAGCTTCACCAACAGTTCCCACTTCAGTGCCCACCGCAGGGTGCACACTGGGGAGAATCCCTACAAGTGTGTGGACTGCGAGAAAAGCTTCAATAACTGCACAAGATTTCGAGAACACCGGAGAATACACACTGGAGAGAAGCCCTACGGATGTGCCCAGTGTGGAAAACGTTTCAGTAAGAGTTCTGTTCTCACCAAACACCGGGAAGTTCACATGAGAGAAAAGCTTCTGCCACACCCGACCTCTGTGTATTTGCCGGAGAACCCCCTGAAGGGGAAGGCCGAGGAGCTCAGGAGGACTCTTTGATGAGGAGCTCCTCTCTCCTGCCACACCCCTTTAGCCAGCTCACCCTCATCTCACTCTTGAAGCAATCTTTTCTTAGCTCTAAAGTGTAATTCCCAAGATAAACTTGAGAGTATAAATAAACTAGACTTCCATCTTGTTCTCACCTCTGCCTCTAACTCGATGAGTCTGTCCCTTTCCTGTGTATCTCCACTTCTCCTTTAATAAAGTGGAGAAGATTTATTGTCTGAGTTTAGAATGAAATTCTCTTCAGTGTTGAGGCCACTGCTCTTGGATTGCTAAATTCAGCAACATTCAAGATCCTTCCATGTGGGTGAGAGTGGTTTTCAAGGGGATAACTGCTGAAAGGTTTTTGTTGTTGTTGTCTACTACACAAGATCCTGGATGCAGCTTGATAACCGATTTTCACACACGGGTAGAGCTTTCAGGAGTCTGATCAGAACTCTATCAGATCCATCTCTGTGTGAAGATATTTACAAAAGGAGAGAGAAGATTTTATAGCTTCCTTCAGAAGCCTATTATGGTATACCTTTTTTGTGTCAAGAAGTTGATCCAGGTAGCTAGGGGAGACTCCCTGTGTTGTCACTGAGATAGTTTTACTAATGCCTTGCCCTCCATCAAGAGGAGAGCAGTTGATCCCCATCATCTGTTTCTGTACCTGAAGACTTAAATCCCTGTGGCTGCTGCTCTTGCAGGCTGCAAGTAACCCCAGTTCCTTTTGCTGTTTCTCCTGAGTCTTACACTTACCTCTTAATTGTTCTGGGTGCTCTCTTCTGACTCTTCTGGACTACCATGCCTTCTGAAGATTGAAAGGATGCATGCTTACGGTGTGTCTTATCAAATTAGGGTTTCAGGCACATTCTAATTCTACCTGATAACTCCTCTTGCTCTTACCTAGAATGTGACTGGTGATATGTTGGCCTGTCTTATACCTCCCACCCCCACATGTCAGTGTAATATTAGACATTTAGTGTTTCTAAAATTCTAAGGGAATAGGGAAGAAGTGAGAGAGACCTGAAACATTTAATATTTCTAGGACCATTGGACCCCTTAGGGCTGCTTTGGATCAGAGAGCCACCCCCATCGAGACCAGCACTTCCAGGCTGGCTGTTAGACATGCCAAGTCTCTGCTCTGAGGCTTCTAGTCCCTGTTCATAGGGTCATGAACCTATCTGTAGAGCCCTGAGTAAATATGCAGCTCCACAGCTCACTGAGCAAAAGTGGAAATATTTATAGAAACTTCCAATCCAGAACACCATGTGTGTTTTTTTTCATTTATGTGATTTGTCCAAAAAATATATGATAATCTACCCCCCATACACACACACACACACACACACACACACACACACACACACACACACACTATCCCAGTAAATACTGGTAGAAAGGTTACATGGGGGACAGTAAATTCATAAGTGGAATTACAGAAGAAATCCAAGAATTTGATCTTCCAAAACCAGTTGCTCCAGGACAAGGCCCATGGCATTTATACCTTTAGTATGTAGGTAACCCATGGTGGCTTTGCTTGGGGGAGCGAGACGTCACAAGTTTAGTAGAAAGATAACCAGATTCAGGGCTGTGTGTAGATCATTAGTTTGCTTTAATTTTCCTCTGTTAAATGCTCTCTTATTTAAAGATATCTAGAAGTAATACTTTTTCCTTTGAGTACGTTTGAATCTTTTTAAACCTGTTCAGCAAAGTACCAAGGAGGGTAGACCATAGAAAGAAATTCAGTGTATGGTGCCAGAGTAGGGTATGGCCTGTTGGAAGACAGGTGACTCAGGTAAACATGGGTAAACGTTTCTGATGTACATTGATTGGAAGTGTTATGGCTGTTCACCTCTCAGTAGTGGATCCCCCGTGGTGTCTGGATTCTATAGACTTCTAAGGGTGTGTGTGGTTCCATGTTGGAATTGTGCCTGGCACAGTGAGAAGCGTGTGGTGCCAGTGGGTTTGTGCTTCTGTTGTAGTGTAGACGTCCTGGAATTCAACTCTAGAAAATGCACATTAATATAAATCACCACTTAGTAATACATACACAGGATTGATGATTATAGGGAAGCATGATTCAGGAAAGTAGTGACTTACTCATAAGTATTTACTAAGCACTGTTATGTATAAGACTGTGTTCTAGATGCAGCGAGGGGTACAAAATGAAAAAGGGAACGTGGTGCCTGTCCTCAAGGAGATTAGGATAGAGACAGTATCGCAGCAGAGGCAATGCCGGCTCTCCCATGCTGATTACAAAAGGTCAGTAACTCGGAGGAAATCACTGTTGCTTACTGAGGAGTTTCTCTAAATTGCAAATCTAAGATCTAAAATTTGGTACCTCTGTCTCTCACACCTCCACGGGGCAGAAAGGGTCAAGGCCTATTCCATCTGCAGTGGAGAAATGGCTGGCCTCAAGCTGAGGTGGAATTGGTTCCCTGCCTATGTTCTTAGTTGTAAATGGGCTGTGTGGCATGTGGTATCTTGTCGACCTTCTCCATTCTAAAGAAATAGAAGACCTCTCCCACCTTGTAGGTCAGTGCACCTTGTTTCCCTGCATTTTATCTTTTTTTCATGCTAAGGCATGAACTTTAAAATAGATGATCACGTTTTGAGAAATATGTTTTTCTGTATCACATCACATTGCCTTTCTAGAGATCCATAGGAAAAGGGTTTTTTAGGTCATAGTACCAGGAAATGCTCTGATCCTAAGCAAGAACAAAACAGGCTTTATCTTACGAACACTGTGATTTTATAACTTACTACCTTTCCGCTCTTTGTCCTGGGTGCTGGAAAGCTCAACAAAACTGTCCACTGAGCCAACTGCCTAAACCTGTATTTATTTAATTCTGTCCTGTTTCTTTGAAAATGGTCTCAATCCTATTTTTGGAAAGTGGTATAAACAAATAGAGATTTTATTCTCTGATATCTTATCTGAGATATTTAGAACCTGCACTCGTAATTTCTACCTGGACTTGCATTGATTTCCACAAATACCTCTAATTCTTACTGTTGATTTCGTTACACTTTTGACCTAATTTGTTTATCTGGAGAGAAATACTAGTTTTTTGAAGAGGAAAACATCATACACACATATATAGCAGCTCAGGGCAGCCTATCATTATGGAATGAGCTTTAGACCAGAAACCAAAAGAGACAGGTTTGGTCTTGTCATTGTCATTACTGAGTGATATTTGACAAATCACAGCCTCTCTGTGCTCGAGAAGCTTAACTCAGTTGCCAAGACTGCTCAGGCCCTTGTGTTGGTGAGGCTGGGTGGCGTGTGGTAGAGATGCGGAAGAGGGCATCAGGCCAGGCCCCCCACCTGGCTCCCCACTGCAGGGAGCCTTGGGCCATGCTGAGTCTACTTCCTCTTCAGGGAAGGGGTGTTGTGACAGCAAAAGAGCTTGCTAGATAAGAAGGAAGGACAATGGAAGGTCCAATGGCAGGCAGCCCCCAGGCACCCTGAAAGCCACCGGCAGGTAGCTCAGGTGAAGAAAGTTTTGTGAGGTCTGGTGCCCAGGGACAGACGAAACCAATGATGAAGGCCTGGGGAAGCCCCAAGTGGAAGGAGTGTCTGGGTCACGTGTGTAACTGTAAGCCTCGCCTCTGCCTGAATGTGTTCCAAGACCAAGTATAAATGTATGTCTGTCTGTTGTTTTGTATTAATGTTCACTTAGATGTCTTGAAAACTTATATGTGAAATAAATGCTACAATAAATGGCTCCCTTCGATTCCTGCCATAATTTGAAGGATCTTTTTCTATTTGGGAAAAGAAAATATAGGAAGTTATAAGCTCATTTTATAGATAATAAAAAGGGGGGGTAATTTCAGTTTTATTCCAGTTCATGTCTGTCCCCCATGACTAACAGGAAGGGATCTTTTGTGAGTCCACAGCTATTCCCACACAGCAGTCCTCTGGTAACTGTCACTGCCATTGTCCCAAATAGTGTTTGGCTCTAACACTAGGGTGGAGTTGGCACTGGCTGGGCATACTGCATGTATTTCTGAGGCGGCACACATCCCCAGCCCAGTGTGGAAGAAATCGTGAGTTTCCCCCAAGATACAGTCATAGGGGAGGCAAAGTTTACGTCTGTACTCCTGTTCTGTGGCTGGACCTGAGGATGAAATTAACATAAACCAAACTAATGGCAGAAAAGCCCACAGATGTGTCTATTTATCTGGGAGTCTCCACGAGAAACAGAGACCTGGGAAGTAGCACAACACAAGCCATTCTGTACCAGATTGAGCAGAGAGGCAGTGGGGGAGGAGGTAGAATACCTGGGAAGCCCAGAGGACAAAAAGAGTTATTTTAGGGCTGGGATTGTGGCTCAGTGACAGAGTGCTTGCCTTGCATGTACAAGGCACTGGGTTTGATCCTCAGCACCACACATAAAAAATTAATTAATCAATTAATTGTATCTATTTACAACTAAGAAAATTTTTTAAAAGTTATTTTAACAAGATCTGTACAGAATTCTCTTGGCTCAACTCTCCATCTCTGGTGATAAGAATGTTTCCTCCTGGAGTGGAGAGGATATCTTTCACTTGGAGGTTGCATCTCCTGCTTTCAGAAAGAGGAGGAGTCAGGACGTCCCTCTTCGGCCTGCTATTTTTCAAGTGCTTTGAGCTGAAAATATCCTTATGCCAAAAGGGGAACTATTTTGGTGCAGTATGGTCACCACAGTGTTCCTTTTGTCACTGTTTTGGCATAAAAGGAAGAGTTCCAGTGGCTTTCACTCAGCCCTTACCATAATGGTCCCAACCCCAAGGACCATGGAGTCTCTGAAGAGATTTCTCCATTTGCTAAGGGTGTGCCTCCAGCTCAGCTAGGGAAGAAAACTGGAGAGAGGACCACAGGGTGGGCTCAGAGAGCAAGTTCACCTGAACATGAGGTAAATTCTAGACAAGGTGTTTCTATCTCATAGACTTGTCGGCCTCACTGCAATAGAACCCAAAGACCTCAAGAATTATGCCTGCTCGGGGTCACAGTCTGCAGACTCTTGAGAGCTAGGTGAGTCCTGTGGGCTTTACTTTCCTTGAGTAAATGGCCACACACCCTTTTGGATAAAGCCAAGATAAAGCTGGGAGTATTCATTGCAGTGTCATGTCAGCACTCTTCCCAAGCCACCTGTCCTCACAGAACGTGAAGGCTGTGACCCAACTCAGATCTGGCAATTAGATGAGACGGTAAACCGAGGGGGAAGTCTCTAAGGGTTACAAATGTTCAAGTTCTGTAAATGAGTTGAGGCAACTAGACTTTTGGGAAAGAGAATGAATACTTCACGTTTTAAGCATGAACAGGAACATAGCTAATGACAAGACCCTCAACTCCAGGATGGGTCCAGGACACTGGCTTTGGGTTCCAAGACAGGTTCCAAGACAGGCAAATTTCCTAACCCCACCCTGAGACACTGGGACTCGAGGGGAAAGAGGTATAGGAATGTATGTTTTGAGGGCTGAGGGACAGCAGATAAGGCCTAAAAGACCTTAAGAGTCGCTTGGGTACCTGAGTATAAGCTCATGGAGCATGCAGGTGTGCTAGTGTGAATGTCATGGAAATATGGGTAAAGGAGCCTGCTTTCAAGAAATCTCTGTGTCCTAGACACGTGGGTCTCAGCTGGAGCACAGACGACCTCTGAATGGCACATCTGCACACCCAAGGTTTACACATTTCTTTCCAGCTGGAGTAGATTACCACTCAGATTGCCTAAACCCCCAGAGTTCCTGGACAGTGTGATGAGGGAGAGATGCAGGACTGTAACAACAAGGGCAGTGGAGATTTAGGACAATTCTGGCAAAAGGAAATGAATCAGTACTTGTACCCAAGGGTCTGGAACAGGAAGGACATTGTGTGATTGTGTGTCCAAAACCCTCAATTCTAACTGAATAATAGTCAAATTACCTAGCTTCTCGGGGTTTGAGGATTGGTCAGGATGAATGGTTCCCAATCTTTAGAGTCCTAAAGATCCTTCCTGAAAATAACTGAAAAAACACATGATGTGCCAAGTGCATTTAGAAACTTCTTTACCATGATTCTGATACTTGGAAATTGTAAAGTCTTTAGTTAGATGATAACAATAATACTGCTATCACACTGTGCATTTACTGCATACTAGGCATTGTGCCAAAGCTTTATAAACTTGGGGTTAACTCCTACAAGCATTCTGAGACAGTATTTTCATTTTAGAAGTGAAAAGCTGAGGCTGAGAGAAGTTCTTCAAGCACATGCAGCAAAAAAAAAAAAAAAAAAAAAGTGACAATTCTGAGATTAAATTTAGACCTTGATCAGGATTCAAACATCATAGCCACCATATTCGTTACTATAATGGTATTTCTAGTTCTAAAATCCTAAAAAATTCTGTGACTTCCTTATTGTTGAGAAAAGGGGAAATGAGGTAGAAGTGAACTTAGGTGATATGGATCAATTTTGGTTTCTACTCTGTGGGGTGAGTGAATATAGGAGTCACTGGATATTTTAGTCACTTTGCATCCCTGTAATGGAAGACCTGATGAGCAACGGAGAGGAAGACACGGGGGTTTTTGGCTCCTGGTTTCAGAGATTCAGCCCATGAGTGGTCAGTTTGATAGCTCTGGGCTTGAAGTGAGGCAGAGCATGATGGCAGAAGGGCATGGCAAACAGAAAGCAGAGAGAGCGAGCTGTGCTCACCAGGGACAAAAAATAAACCCAAAGACCCCACATACTTAATTTATGAAGCCATACCCTACCTGACTACAGTTACCAAATACAAATACCAAATACAAATGCAAAAAAAAAAGAGTATTTTTTTGTATTCATTTCCTATGGTTGCTGTAACAAATTGCCACAAACTTGATGCCTTAAAAGGACAGAAATATATTCTCTTATAGTTCTGGAGACCAGAAGTTGGAAATTGAGGTGTCAGCAGGGACATGCTCCCTCCAAAGGCTCCAGAGAAAAAATCTTCCTTGCTTCTTACAGCTCCTAGTGACTTCTTGATGAGGTCTCCTGACGGTATCACACCATCTCTGCCTCCACTTTCATGTGGACTTCACTGTACACGTGTCTGTGTGTGTCATTTTCTGTGTCTCATAAGGACACTATTGTTGGACTTAGGCCATCCTAATCTAGTATGATTGCATCTTGATGTTTACCTTAGTTTTATCTACAAAGACCCCATTACCAGGAGAGGTCACAGTCTGAGGTTAGCATGGACATGAATTGCAAGGACACCATTCAGTCCTCTGCACTGCCTCATAGGACTGTGGCGGGGTGTGAAGGACACTATACAAGTCAAGCACTCGGTGCAGGCCCTGATACACAGCAAATGCTCAGAGAGTCCTGGAGAGGAGCATCGTGTGTGTGGGTGACTGCATGTACATATCACTGACTTATTATTTACTACATTAGTCAAAGGTTTCTTTCATTGTTTAGGTGAATGAAATAGTGACACTTCTTACTAAGTCTTCTAAATTTGCTCATTACTAACATTCTCAAATTATTTACTGCCTTTCTCTGTCTTTCATGGTTGTTATTCTTCTGTTACTCTTCCTCTCAGAAATTTTGGGAGGGAAGGGAGGTATCATATAACATCCGTGTGTGATGTATCTCTGCACATTCTAATCGATGTCTGTTATAGGACACAGCGGCACCAGCAACTCTACCAGCTCTGCTTCACAGTCCCTATAGGATTAGGCAGGTTTTCCCAGTGACCAGTTCTTCACTTCTACTCCAGTGAGTATTTTGCTCATCTTTTTTTTAGAATTGGGTGAATGTTTTATTGTTGATGATTTTCCCTGACATTTCTTTATGGTGTCATAATGATTAACTTTCATAAATGACTCATTTCTTTTTATTGATGCATTATAATTACATAATAGTGGGATTGAGTGTGACTTACCATACAAGCACGATTTGGTCAATTTCATTCCCCTGCACCTCCCCTTTCCTATCCTCCTTTCTCCCTGATATCCCCTCCCTCTACTCTGCTGGTCTCCCTTCTATTTTCATAACATGCTTTTCCTCCTTTTGACACATAGATTCTTTTATTCTTTTATTTTTTTTGTTGTTGTTGATGATGGATCTTTATTTTATTTTACTTATATGCAATGCTGAGAATTGAACCCAGTGCCTCACACATGCTAGGCAAGTGCTCTACCCCTGAGCCCCAGCCCGACCCATGGGTTCTTAAGAGAAGATACACCCTGCACTTGAAAGGCATGAAGCTCAGGTTGTCTTTCTCTCCCATCTTATGCTTTCTATTCGTGTCTACCATTCAAATACCCTGTCTCTCCAGGCCTGTGCTCAGGCACTTGCTCAGGATTTTGCTTCCCCAGGAAACTCTTGCATCTCTGCCCCACCCCATCCCCCCCCCAACCCAGCTGGCATGCAGTGACAAGATTGATCTGTGTCCCAGCAGCACTGGGCCTTCAACCAAGTCTTGGACTCTGCATTGGTCTTCCAGCAGGGTCCTGAGGGAGCTGCTTTGGAGTTGAGTCTGATTAAGGTCCAGGTGGGCTCTGAGCACCCAGATGGGTCTGGCTAAGTGAGGCGGGCATTCCCAAGTACCTGCACTGGCACTGGAAGCTGGGCTCTGCTGGAGTTAGCCAGACTGGACAGTCAGCACCCCACTTTGAAAGTTTACTTCATCCTCAGCAGTACCCACTTCTCCAATAAAAGGCAAGCCAGTGGACACAGGGAAGAAAAGACTAGACTTTTTATTGCAAAGTTAGATTAGCAGCTTGGGAAGCAAGGAAGTGGTCGGGCTCCAGAAGGCCCTTCTGTAACAGAGGAATCAAGGGACAATCCAGGAAGGAGAAAGGGGGTGTGAAGGGCTGAGAGTGTGGCCTGGAGCACTTGCCTAGCATGTGAGAGACCCTGGATTCTATCTTAACACTGAAAAACTAATAATAATAATGTGAAGGAAGGAAGGAGAGATAGAGGAAGGCAGACAAGAAGGATAAGGCGGGGAAATGAGCTGATGCACATAAACAGCCACTTAACTGCTCTCCTGATCCTGGGACTTGCCCTCTCAAGAAAAACATTGTGCTCTTTTCATCTCTGGGAAGTGCTGGCAACGCCTTCCCTAGGCTGAGGCCTCAGATGGCCATGAGCAATTCCAAAACATAGAGCATCCTTGGGCCTTTGTGGTAGTTTGTCTGTCTGTCTGAGAAGCCAGGCCCAAGTCATTAGCAGCAGGTCATTTGCTCATCTGGTCCTCTGCCCTGGAAGGAAGTGCAGAAACTGTCTTGTCCTTAGCCCAGAATGGGGCAGCTGAAGGCATAGGGGCAGCAGTTCTAGCAGTTCTGCTTCATCGTCCCTTTAGGATTAGGCGGGTTTTCCCATCTCCAATGAGGAGCCTACAGAGAGAAAGATGGTACCGTGAGCTCTCTGAGCCCTTGGAGGAAAGAACTTTCACCATGTCTCCAGCCCAGAATTGCAGGATCTCTTCCTGAGCCTCTCCAGCCTTAGCAGTAACCCCTTGGGGACAGGGACACACTGGAGGTGCTCACTGCCACCATTCTGAAAGCATCAGAAGAGAAGGGCAAATGATGCTTTCCACTTGAGCCACACACAGGAGGGTCTTGAGGTCTCTGGGCTGCCGAAAGCAATGGTGTGAGCATCAGCCCAGCCCATGCCTGTGCCCTCCCAGACAGTGCCATCCAGAGCAGAAGGAACAGGATGTAAGAAGAGAGCCAAAGGCTGGGGCTGGGACTTAGTGGTAGTGCACTTGCCTGGCATGTGTGAGGCACTGGGTTTGATTCTCAGTACCCCATATAAATAAATAAAGGTATATCAGCAAATATATATATATATATTGATCTCTCCTTCTCTCTGTATATATATAATATATAAACAGAGAGAAGGAGAGATCAAGAGATCAAGCAGGATGGAAGGGGACTCTAGCTCTTTCTGCCTGGAGTTCACTTATCCTTCTGACAATATCAACTTTATTAACCATTGCACAATTCCGGGGAGCACTGTCCATACTGTATTTTATGTGAATGGCATCTCCTGGCATAATGCCCTTGGGGACACCACTTACATGGAGGGGCCCTCTGAGGTTGTACAACAGCCCCATGGGGAACTGCTGCTCCCCTACTCTTGGCCCTACTAGCAGGTGGTCAGGTAATCAGGCTCTGCCCCACTCCAGGGCACACCCAGCTCAGCCTGCAGACATAATCACCAAGAGTTGCAATCCTCTTGGCTGCAGTGTTTGATTAAGGGGTGGACACCATGCTGGACAGACCACACCAGTGACCATCACAGGGTTTTAGCTAGAGCTGTCCTCCTCCTCGAGTGGTCAAGCTGCTAGAACATAAAGGCCGAGTGGTCTGTGGGCAGCTGTGCCTTCATTGGAGAGCCTGTCTCAGCAAAGCCACACAGAGCAAAGTGGAGCCCATGAGAAAGCCCAGATCCTAAGGACTCTGTCTGAGCACCACTGAAGCCAGCTCCAGCTCTGACTTCTCAATCATGACAACCAATGGATCCCCTCTTAGAGAATGGATTTCTGTAACTTGCAACTAAAGGTCCTGGGTGAATACAGGTTCTTTTTCTCTGAAGAAGGTTCCATCTTTCCTTCTCTAAGCCCAAGTGAGAGAGTCCAGTCCTTTAGCCTTGGGTTCTCTGGGAACTGTCCCCAAGGGGCCCATTGGACAGGCCCTGGCCCTGGGCCCCACTCCTACCTAATGAGCAGTCCTACGAGCAGGCCACCCAGGAGTGGGCCCAGCCAGTAGATCCAGTGGAAGCTCCAGTGGTTGGCCATCACAGCAGGTCCAAAGGCACGAGCCGGGTTCATGCAGGCTCCAGAGATAGCACCCCTACAAACATAGCCACACGTCACCAGAGCCCCAGACAGGCCCACTCTCCTCAGATCCCCAGATAGGCCCAAATAACAGCCACCCAGAAATCTTTCTAACCTCCCATATCAGGAGCTCCCAGGCAGATCCCAGGGAAAGCAGAGGACTGTTCGCTCTAAGAAGCCCAAGACGTGGCTCCTACCTGGACATACAGCCTGCCACTCCCCACTCACTCTTCTAGAAGAGTGACTGGCAAAGAATTCCTACTGCAGGAAATAAAAACAGATCAAATTCCTCTCCAAGTCCATAAAGCAAAGCCAGTCTATTGTCAATCTGTTTGGAGTCACGCTGCCCTGGACCTGCTAGGTCTAGCTGTGACCTTGGTTTAACCTCTCTGTGCTCTCAGCCCAGCTGGATGGAGAACTCTGTGTGTCTCCAGTGAAGTGAAAGGACCCTCCAAAGGTGGTCTGCAGGAGTAAGTAAGGAAATGCCCACAGAGCCCGTGCCTCAGCAGCCTTGTGCCAGTGGGGGCTGTAATCCAGCTGGCCAAGCTGAGGCCCTTTGCACCCACACCTGGGGCCCAGAATCCTGGGGGACCACGCCCCAGGAGCATCTCTGTAGCTCTGCTATCTGCAGCTTTACCCTAGGCACTCAGGCTGAGATTCTGAAGCCCTCATCCCTCCTGTGCCCAGTAGCCAAGGTCAAGATCCAATAAGCTTGCAAGTGAAGTGAGTGCCACAAGGGGGCAGCAAAGTACCGCCACTGCTCGACACACACCATCCCAGTTAGCCCTAGACCACTCCTCCTGGGGTTGGGGATTTAGCCCAGTGGCAGAGCGCTTGCCTAGCATGCGTAAGGCCCTGGGTTCAGTCCTCAGCCCTGTAAAAAACAATTACTAAAAAAGTATAAAAAAATACAAAAAAGGATTAAAAAGACCAAAAAAAAAAAAAACAAGGTAGACCACTCCTCCTGACCTGGAGAAAGGCTAGAGTTGGTTCTGTGTCCAAAAGAAAGGAAGAAGTTGGAGGTTAGGAAGGAACCTAACCCCTTCAGCAGATGTGAGCTCTTGTTCTCGATCTGTCACTTGACTTGCCATTGCCCAATGACACTAAATAAGTCACTTCTGCCCTCACTGAACCTCAGTTTGCCTCATCTTTAAAATGGGAGTAATCTCTGGCCCAGCTTTGTCTCTTAATGCCTTCCCACAATTTCTAAAAGGCCCAAAATAGAGACGTGGGTGTGGACACTCCTTATGTGCCTGAGACTGCAGCCTGCGGGGATGTTATTCACCATACAAAACATTAGAGAACTTTTTTCTGACTTTCCTTGAATGCAACTGGAAGGGTCACCCCAGATCACCTTGTCCCAGAGCCTCCTAGTTACCACAGTCCACACCACTCCCTTTTGCTGCCCAAAGCCAACCCATTGTCCCCATCTGCTGCACCTTCCTAGTAGTCCCTACTGGCAATTAATGAGTGACCCTCAGGCCTGATCGATCCCCTGAGGCACCACCCAGATCTGGGCATGGTGGTGTCTGCTGAGGGACACTCACCCTGCCAGGATATCCACGGTGACAGAGAAGCCAATGCAGAACGGGGCCAGAGAGCCGCGCGTCTTCTCGTTGATGGCGCCCATGCACACGGCCAGTGCCAGCAGTGCTGTCAGGATGATCTCCGCCCCCAGCGCCGCCCCCACCTGCCCCTGCTCCTGGACTGTCACAAAGGCGGCCCCAGAGGCATTCCAGAACCTCTCCTCAGGACTCACCACCTGCGGAGAGAAGCCACTCAGTCTCACAGGGTCAAAGAGAAGCTGGGAGCCACACAGAGGGGGCTAGAGGCAGGCCTGCCCACCTGGGAGCAGGGGGGCCCAGAATGCCCTCTCCAGACAGAGAAATGGCCGCCGCCTCCTGTGGGGGCAGGCAGAGGCCAGGGCAGGGGAAGACAGCAAAACCGGGACTCGAACCCAGAGTCTGGACTGGGCTATGCTAAAAGGTCTCCCATCCTCCCCAGCACACCCACACACACACCACGCAAGTCCACACCTTTAAGACCCTCTGGCTGAACAGACTCATGGGCAAAAGAAGGGAGAGGAGAGGAGCCCACCCCGGAGCTCTGTGTACAGCTGTACAAGTCCTGGGGTTCAGGCTATGGGGTGGCTCATTGGTAGCACACTTGCGTGGCATGCCCAAGCCCCCGAACTCCATCCCCAGCACGAAAGAAAAGGAAAAGCTAGATTGATTGAATGGGAGGATTTTTTATTATTTATTTATTTTTGGTACCAGGAATTAAACCTACGGTTGTTTAATCAGAGAGCTCCATCCCCAGCCCTTTTTATTTTCTTATTTTGAGACAGGTTCTCACTAAGTTGCATAGAGTCTCACTAAGTTGCTAAGGCTAACCTCACCTTGGGATCCTCCTGCCTCAGCCTCTCCAGTTGCTGGGATTTCAGGCAGGCACTACTACACCCAGCTGGATGGGAGAGTTTTAAACATAAATTGAGTATTGATTCCTGAAGAACACAGAGGCATTCACTCAGGAATTTCTCCAGGAGGGTAACCATATTTATCCTATGTCCTCATCCAGAGCTTTGTGACAAATGTATAGAATTAAGAAGTGAATGAATTTAAAAACCACTAGAACCATCCAAATCCATTCCAAAGCCAGAAATAGGCTCAGAAAGAGAAATGTCAAGCCATGAATTTGACCACATATGAATGTAAGAGGGTAGGTTTAGAGGGAGCCAAAGGTCCATGGAGTGTCCCCTGCTCCAGAAGAAAAGGGCCACTCAATTCCACTGACAGACATAAACAGAGAATTGGACATTTCCCAACTCCCTCACCCCTGCACCCCTCCAGCAGCCCCACAGGAGTCATCCCAGCCAGCCCAGCCCCCTTGGGCATCACCCACCTTGGCCAAGGCGGCCCCAATCAGCCCCCCACACAGCTGAGATAGCCAGTAGGGAAGAAGCATGATCACGTTGAGGCCTCCAATCAGCATGGCCGCCAGCGACACCGCAGGGTTGAAGTGTCCACCACTGTACACCACAAAAGCAGAAGAAATCATGAGGCCAGGGTGCAGGGCTGACCACAGGCTGCCCCCCGAAGAGATGTCCCAGCCAGTCCCTCAGGCTGGCTTCCCAGGGCCAGAGTCAGTCCAGGCCCTAACCCAAAAACAAGTACCCCAAATCTCTTCCCTTTCCCTGAGGTGCCAGATGCTAGGGAGAGGGGTCAGGAGAGGTGGGAAGGGAGGAGCTGCCCCTCAGCCAGCCCCAGAAGGGCCTAGAGGAAGAACATGTAGGGATTCCTAGACTCCATTAGGGCCATTCCAACACGTGGCCACAGGTCAGACTGAGAGGCGACTCCAAATCAATAGCCCAAGAGAGGGACCCTGGCTTCCCCTTGTAAGTGGCCAGGGCCTGAATGGAGCACATGGTTGACCTGTTCAGCCAAGATAAACCTTATGTTTGGTCTGCAAGTGTAATGAGCATAAAATCAAGATTAGTTCAGGCTGGAACTGGCACTGAGGATTGGGGAGGGGTTAGAGGTTTACGATCGGGTTAGGAACAGGGAGTTTGGGATGTGAGAGAGAGATAGACAAGTCAGGGTCAAAGGGCAAGTCTGGTTGATTGCCCACTCTAAGAAGGAACTATTCCCAGAGTTTGACCCATTAAATCCCTCAGGTCCCCAGGAATGGAACCTCCCCTAAGAGGGAAAGTGGCCCCAAGACCCCACCCATGTCACACAAGAGTCAAAGTGCCCCTCAAATATTAAGAGCCACCAGCAGGCCTGCCTACTCCCCAGTGGACCCAGGGCATTGAGCTGAGGCTGGACAAGGACGTTGGCTCTGGACAAAAGGACTCTGTCCAGCACCCTGGTGCCTCAACACCAGCTGCCCCCAACGTATCTCCCCAATGTGGCCCAGCCTGACCCCCAGGCCCCCAGGAGCTTCCAATGCAGAAGCACCAGCAGATGCTCAGATGTAAATTGGGCAGAGGGGCCCCCCTGGCCCACTTGGCTTGAGACAGATGGGGGTGAAAGAGTCAGACCCCTCCCAGGCCATCAGCTCTCCTTCTATCTTGGCACCTGGTCCAAATGGCCGGAAGAGAAGCTGTCACTGAGAGCAAGGCTCCATCGGGACAGGCCTGGGCACCTGAGGGCCACATGTGCTCCCTGGACCAAGTTTATACTCCTTGACTGCAAACTAAGCAAGACACTTTCTTAGTTCTTTCAGTCATTGCTCACTTGGCAAATATTTATTGAACATTCACTACATGCCAAGTACCGTGCCGGGTGCTTTACACACCTTATCTTGGCTCCGGTCAACAACCTCAAAGTCCGTACCTAGTCCACAGGAACGGCTGAATAAATATTCTTTGAAAAACACCAGTGATTGAATAAAAGGTCAGTACTACAAATATGATCTGCTGTAGGGCCTAAGAGATGTTCCCAGCTGGCCTGGCCTGGGTTCACTCCCTAGCTCTGCTGAAGAGCTGTGTGGCCTTGAGCAAGTTACATAACCTCTCAGTGCCTCAATAATCTCTCCCTGATAAGGCTGTTGCAAAGACATAATGAATTCACATGTGTCTAGCACCCTGCACTGTCTATGGAGTTGGTGCTCAATGAGCATCAGCTGTAATGATTATCCGCACGTACAGCGCTGCACACAGAGAAGTTAGTGACTGGCCCTGGTCACCCAGCTAAGAAGTGACAGAAGTTCTATTCAACCCCAGGTGTACCGACTGAGAGATCAGGTGCTCTTTCACCTTCAGCTTCCCATGGACATTTACAAAGGTATTAAATTTCTCTTTCCTTTCTGGTCTCCCCAGAAACAACATTTCAATTTCCTCACTCAGATCTATTTCTTGAATGAAATTAAATACAGACCAACCTGTCCCAAATCACCCTGCCAGGTGTCTCCCCAGGGAACGCCCCACCCTCAGCCCTCCCCAGGGAGCCCCATCCAGATGAGAACTGGGCAATGGGCACCTCCCTGCTCCCTGCCCTCCCCCCCCAGGACCCCCGCAGGCACCTGCATACCCCAGTACTAGCCCACCTCCTAATAGTAACAGTGACACAGCAATCAGGGTTGACTCAGCCCCAGGTATGACAAGCCCCTCATGTTCCCCTTAGGAGGCCTGTGGATTGGGGCGCTGGAGCTGGACAGCTTAGCCTCGACTCCTGGCTCCACCGCTTTCCAGCCCTGCAGCCTTGGACAGGTTACGGGGCCTTTCTCTTGCCCAGATGTAAAATGGGGGACCTGTCCCACAAGGTCACCATGAGGATTAAATGATCAGTATCTGCAAAGTGCTTAGGATAGTACCAGTACATGGTCAGCCATATATAATGTTGGCTTGAAAAATCATTTTAAAAGTATATTATTCCCATTTGATAGGTGGGGAACTTTGGTTTTAGAGACTTGCCTGAAGCCAAGTTTGTGGTCTGCACAGCCAAGATGGGCCAGGTGGTCTGACCTCCGGCCTACACGTTCCGCAGCATCCTGAGCGTGTGCCACACGCCCAAGGGTCCCTGCCAAGAGCTTTGCTCCCCACCTTCCCCCCAGCTCCCCAAGTCAGCCCCAAGCTGAAGGCTCAGCCTTGGTCTCACCTGATGTTCCCCAGTATAGCGATGATGAGCCCCAAGGCCAGCCCGTGGGCCAGGGCCGGCTGCAGCCGCCCCGTGTCTGGCCCATTCTCGATGACTGACAGGCACCCGATGAAGATGAAGAGGGCAGAGCCCAGCAGCTCCACCAGGCAGGGCTGCACAAACCGCTCGAACCAGGACGTGCGACACCTGACGCTCATGCTCAGCTGCTTCACCTTGCCACCACCAAACTCAGTGTCACACATAGGTGCCTGCCGTAGGGGAGAGGGGAGAGGAGGTACGGGTGGGAGGACAGCCAGAGGCCTCTGCCCCCAACCTGGAATGCCCTCTCAGCCACCCTCACCCGCCGGGCTGGGGCAGAAGATGTGGCCTGCGCTCACCTCTCCAGACATCAGTGAGAAACAGCCCAGGGCCTGGGCCGTGCCAGAGCTGCTGGAAGCCGCACCTGCTGTCCCCGCACGCTTAGCTTGGGGACCAGGTCCTCTGATCCCGCTACAGGCTCTGCCTCTTTTAAAGGGTGGCAGAAGCTCACTGAAGGTGTCAAAAGAGCAATAAAGCCTGGGTGGGAGGTGGCCCTGAGGCCCAGAGAGGAAATTTTTTTTTTTTTTATCTCCCCAGGACTGGGCGGGGTGGGGGGTCAAGGATTGCTAGGCTTCCTGCCAAGCAGGGCAAAGGTGCTGAGCGCAGGGTGCTGGCCTGCTTGCATCATCGGAGGCTCTGGCTCCAGGCCCTGCTCTGTAGGAGATGGAGGGGCCCAGCACCCAGTCCCCGCTCCAAAGGCAACAAGCTTATGTAAATAGCGAGAAGAGGGCCCACAGATCGGGAGCCGCACTTGCTAAGTGACAGACTCCGGTTCAATCATTTTTCCAGGATTCTCATGGACATCTTCTACCTGAGGCCTGGACCCCTGCACTCCCCTCACAGCCTGATCCCACACCGAGTGTATAAACAAGGCAGTGGAGACAGGTGGCACTGTAGTGCAGTGGTAAAACACGTGGACTTTGAAAACAGGCAGCCTGGACCTTTCTGCTGTGTTCTGTTTCCCCCTGAGGTGCTGGGGTTAAACCCAAGGCCTTGTGCCCGTGGGCACACACTCCACTGAGCCCCAGCCCAGCCCACACAGCCTGGATTTAAATCCCAGCTCTGCAGGAACTCGTCTGTAACCTTGAGCATGTTGCTTAACCTCTCTGTACCTTTATTTTTAAATCTCTGGATAATAGAGAGAGATAACCAATATTGTAGAGTCCTGATGAGGTTCAAACAAGTTAGTGTCTGATAACTGCTCAGGACAGTGCCAGACCCATGATAAGCACAATACCCATATTCATTCATCCATTGAGAATATACTAATAAAAATGATATCAAAATACCAGTATCCATTAATTTAAAATCTGTAGTTAGGTATCATTACTATTTATGGAGTACTTTCTATGTGCTAAATGCTGAGTTAAGGACCTGAAGGCGTGACCTCATTTTAACCTCACAACAAGTCCATAAGGTAGGGGTAAAATGACTTTCTCGTTTTACAATCTTTTATGATTGTTAACTCATGGGCCGTCATAAAAGGACATTGTGATTCAACTTTTATAAGGCACCTAGAATAGTCACTTTATAGGTACAAAGAGTGGAATGATGGTTCCCAGGTCCTGGAGGGGAGAGAGTATGGGGTGTTCATGTCTAACGGGTACTGAGTTTCTGTCTGGGAAGATAAAAGTATTTTGGAGTTGGATGATTGAGCTGGCTGCAAAGCTCTGTGAATGAACTTAATGTCTCTAAGCTGTACACTTGGAAATGGCTATGAAGGTAAATTTTATGTTGTGCATAGTTTGCCACTGTTGGAAAGAAAAACTACTTTGTAGGCTAAGCCTCTAGATTCCATTACCTTGAATGGATGGATGGATGGATGGATGGATGGATGGATGGATGGATGGATGATGGATGGGGAGAGGGAGAGAGAAAACAACATGATATGTGTTTCCTTACCCATTTATCCAATAAATACCTAAATTGTCGCTCTTCCAAGTTGGCTGGAAATGAAGCCATAAACAAGGAAGGCAAAGATTTCTCTTTGTGTTCATAGCTATTGTCTGAGTGTGCGTATGAGAGAGAGTTGGAGAATGAGGTTAGCGTAAGGGAATTTTATGATAATTGTTTCCATCATGGATGGCTCACTACGCAGGAAACCCATGCTAAGCCGGCTGCCTCCATTCACCATGGCCTAGGAGATATGTCCGTTACTCATTATCCCCATCTTCAGATGATAAAAATGCAACACAAAGAAGCTAAAGAATTTGTCCATGGTTGTGTGGATTCAAAGTATCTGCTTCGGGACAGAAGTGGACAAGGGTTTGACAATCTGTTGGCCCCTTGTCAGCCAGGAACCCCAGGGCTCAGGGCCTCCCTTGAACATCTGTGCATCCTACAAATTTCAGGACCTGCTGTCTTACAGATATCTTGAGTCTGTTCTCTCCCTCCGCCCAGCCCACAGACACTGTACGAAAGGTTCTCAGGCTTCCTTCCACACCCCCGTCTCCTGCATCCTTTGTCCAGGCCCTTCCACTGGGGCTTCCAGAACAATCCTCTCCTGTTTTCACCCAGGCCTTTGTCACTTCTTGCTCTGAAAAACCGAATTAACATTCATCACACGCCTACACTGGACTCCTCAGTTCATCCTCTCGGTCAATATGTACAGTAACCTGCCGGCTTCCTCATCTCACAACTAGGAGCTCCCTACTAGCATCGTTATAACTCCTCAGCTGGTCTCCGTGTCTCACCCAATTTTCATTTATCTGTTTCATACTGGAAGCCAGCAGGGTACAACTTAACAGTCCAGACTGGGGGGATCAGAATGCTCTGCCCTTCACTTGCTATCTGCTCTGTCAGTCTCAATTTCCTCTTCTATAAAGGTGGACTAACAATGCAGAGGTCTGTTTGTGGCTGAAATGAGAAAATGCATTTAGTTCAGACCCCAACAAATTCAGAACAAGAACCCAATAAACTAGTAGCCATTGTTATGGTTTGTATTAGGCTAAACTAACTGCTATAACAAATATCCCCCTCAACATTAATGCCTTAACATAATAAAAAGTGATTCCATTGTTCACACAACAATCCATAGCAGGCCGTCCACCAAACGGTGACTCAGGGAGTCGCGCTACTTCCATCCTGGAGATCCACTACTGGGATCTTTGGATCTTTGCTAGGCCATGAGGAAAGAGAATATTGCTATGGGCAAGGCCTAGAAAGAGCAAATACCCTTTCCAGCCATTCTTGATGGGCTAGAACTTGGTCCTGTGGTTTCATCTGTCTGTAAAAGAGGCTGAGAAATGCAGTCCAGCTGTGTGCACAGGAGGAAGAAGAAAGGCATGGTAGGAATACCAGGAAATTTCTGCCTTATGATAGTGGCAGTTCCCCAGACTGTTGATCTACAGAGATTTACAACATTTCAGTGTCTCAATAGTTTCAGGGGAAAACCAAACTCGCTTGGCTCGTCACAGACCCCAGTCCTAGCCCCTGATTCACTTTTTGTCTCATGAACCTTATGCAATTTACCAGATTAGTCAGATACCCTGGGCCCTCCTGGCCTCTCTCGTTGGAGTCCTCTCTTGCCCTCTTGGCCAACTTCTCATTCAAATCTCAGATCACGTATCACGTCCTCCCTGGCACCTGGGTCAACTAGACGATAATCCTCTAGCCATGTTCCTCCCTCATCCAGAGCCAAAATGGACTCCACTGCTCCCAACACAGTGAATCTCCAGAGGACATCTGAATGTCACTCAGGTAAAACAGCATATTTCTAGTACATGAGAATTTTTCCATGGCCTGATGTCCTCATACACAATGTACCGGCCATTCCAAGTCGCTGAAACACCTAATACCTAGAGAGACAGTGTTTTCCTAAGGAATTCTTTGGTTGCAAACCTTCCAGTCTCCTAATCTCTGGTTGGCATGACCAAGGCCTCTAATTTTAATCCCTGTTCAGGTGGTAATCATTCAAGATGTCTCCACAGTCTACCACCAAGTCCAGATGGAGTCTAAAAGATGGTCCCATTTTATCCTGCCATATTACCCTTCCCCCATTTCTTTCATTCACAGGTTCTTGCAAGTGCAAGAATGTGGTGCTGGTGCTCTGGCAGCCATCTTGAGACTATGAGGTGCAACTTACCATTGGGTAAATCCTTGACAACGACATCGCCAAGCCACCAGACCAACACCCAGACCAGACCACCTACTTCAGACTTGTTAAATTAATCTGCAGGAATTTTTCAAGACGGCAGATGAGAGGATATCGCTTTCCTGGCTGTTCTGTAGAGTGAAACCAAGAAAACAGGCAGTTTCTCAGAAAGGTGAGTAACCAAAAGGGATAGGGGGGTGGGCTTTACTGGAGCTTAAAACTGTGCATTCAAAACAGATCAGAGACTCAGGAGGTTGGATATAATAAAATAAGGAAGAAATCCCCAGCAGCACAACCACTGTCGTGGCTGGTCCAAAAGCACCAACCAAAGTGGTCCTTCAAGAGCAAAGTGAAGGATAAGGGAATTAAAAGAACCCCCATTTTTAGGAGACCTGAGGCATGTCTGGGTACAGAGCATCTAGAGATCAAGGACACTGAGTGATTAATCTGCACAATATCTTTGTGAGGGAAAGAAGCCCCCCTCTCTCCAGGTAGTGTGCGGAGGACGAGAGATGGAACTGTTTTGCAGCCATGGCTTGGGGGCCGGCACCTGAGGGAGACAATTCCTGGCAAACCTGAGTTTGGTCCAAAATTGTAGGCTCAGTAAAAACACACTGCACACCACAAAGTGTGCTTAAGTGACCAGGAGAAAAATCAAACATGGAGAGAGGTCTACAGAGGGGACAGCTGGTTGTGGAAACCCACAACCCCTCCCCCTCCCACTCCGCTGTCTGCAGGACTGGCTAGGAGAGATGCATCTGGCCGGGAACTTGGAATGGTGGAGATGGGAGAGATTGTTTGGAGACTGAACCCAAGATCAGGAAACGTGGGGTCCGCAGGTGATGTAAGGGACTAAGAATTGGCTCCAGCACCAGGAGAGTGGAACCCAGCGGAGATCCCTGGGGCACAGTCTTCCCGAGTGGATCAGCAATTACTGGGCGCTGGGGGTGCACTGATTTAAAATCTCCAGCCCAATTGGCATTCAGCAAAGAGCCTGGAGCCCACCTAAGCCTAAAACTGCTTCCAGGAATTCCTCCTACAGGACTGCCTCTCACTCCAGCAATCCAGAGGGAGGGGATCACACTGCAGCTGGCCCCATCGAAAACTGCTGAGAAGAGATGCTGAGGATATTTTGAACTCCAACTAAAAGAATTCTTTGACGTTTCTTTAAGATTTTTTTCTCCTTTATTTTTTTTTCTTTTTTTCTTCTTTCTTTTTGCATTTAATTGTGACCTTAACAGTACATGGACATTTATACATACTCATATTTTTTTGTCATTTCTAGCTGTTATAAAGCCAGTTATTTTTCATGGATCAGTTTTTTGAGGATTTGGATGTTTGATTAGTACATTGTAGTTTTCTTTTGTATTACTTTATTTTTATTCTTTTTTAAATTTTTACTTCTATATAGTTTTCTCTTACCTGTTTCCCTTCATTCTCGTCCTCTCTTTTCTTTCTCTCTCTTTCACCCTTCCTTTAATTTTTTACTTCTATCTTCTCTCCTCCTCCCTCATAATTATCACATCCTATGTCATTTCTGTTCCCTCCCTGTCCACCATTTGAAATGGTGAACCATTTTGCAAACTTGCTGTTTTTAGTGTGGGAAATAACTAATCATATCATTTCTGTTTATTGTGATAATTAACATTGAAGACATCATAGAACTATCTGGTTTATTGTTATATATTGTTTGCATTAGCTGTTACTATTTGTCTCCCCCTAAATTGTGAGATATTGGAAACCTTCAGGGACACTATGAGTCCACAGAGTAGAAACTCTACTACCTCAGATTCATACTGATAGATGGGTAAACAAACAAATAACATGAAAAAGCAAAGGAACAAATCACCCCAACAAACTAAGATACTCCAACAAAGGATCTAATGATACCACAGTGGAAGATGTGGAAGAGAAGGAATTTAGAATGTACATAGTCAAACTGATCTGCAAAGTAAAGGATGATGTAAGGAGTGAAATCAGAAAGAAAATACAGGAAGTGAAAGATCACTTCAATAAAGAGATAGAGATTCTGAAAAAAAAAATCAAGCAGAAATCCTCAAAATGAAGGAATCAATAAACCAAATTATGAATTTAATGGAAAGCATCACCAACAGATTAGATCACTTGGAAAACAGAGTTTTAGACAATGAAGACAAAATATATAATCCTGAAAACAAAGTTGACCGTGGAGAAAAGATGTTAAGAGACCATGAACAGAACTTCAGAAATATAGGATAACCTGAAAAGACCAAATTTAAAATATATGGAGATAAATGAAGGCTCAGAGATACAAACCAAAGGAATTCATAATCTTTCCAATGAAATAATATCTGAAAATGTCCAAAACCTTAAGAATGAAATGAAACATCAAATACAGGAGGCTTGGGGCTGGGGATGTGGCTCAAGCGGTAGCGCGCTCGCCTGGCATGCGTGCGGCCCAGGTTCGATCCTCAGCACCACATACAAACAAAGATGTTGTGTCCGCCGAAAACTAAAAAATAAATATTAAAAAAAAATACAGGAGGCTTACAAGATCCCAAATATGCAAAATTACAACAGACCCACATCAAGGCATATTATTTTGAAAATGCCTAATATACAGAATAAGTATAAAATTTTAAAGCTGCCAGAGAAAAATGGCAGGTAAAATTTAGAGGAAAACAAATCTGGATCTCAGATGATTTTTTTCAACCCAGACCCTCAGAGCTAGAAGGTCTTAAATAATATACCAAGCTCTGAAAGAAAATGGATGCAGGCTGAGAATACTATACCCAGCAAAATTAAGCCTCAGAACTGACGATGAAATAAAAACCTTCCATGATAAACAAAAGTTAATAAAATTCACAACTAGAAAGCCTGAACTATAGGACATTCTTAATAAAATATTGTATGAAGAAGAAATGAAAATAAAAGTGAAAACCATCAAGTGGAGGAGCTATATTAGACTAGTCAATCAAATGAGAAACTAATTCAAAGCAAAAAAAAAAAAAAAAAAAAAACCAGAAATAAATCAAAATAGAAGGGAATAGAAATCATTTCTCAATATAACACTGAAAGTAAAAGGCCTAAACCCATCAATCAAAAGACATAGATTGGATTGAGAAAATAAGACCCAACAATATGCTGCTCTCAAGAGACTCACCTCATAGGCAAAGACATCCACAGACTGAAGGTAAAAGGATGGGGAAAAAACATATCCTTCACAAGTATTTAGTAAACAAGCAGGGGTTTCTATCCTCATATCAGACAAAGTGGACTTCAAGACAAAGTTAATCAGAAGGGACAGAAGGACATTTCATACTGCTTAAGGGAATCATACAACAACAAGATATAGCAATCGTAAATATTTATGCCCCAAACAATGGAGCATCTGCGTACATCAAACAAACCCTTCTCGGTTTCAAGAGTCAAATAGACCACAACACAACAATACTGGGTGACTTTAACATGCCTCAGCCACTACTGAACAGATCCTCCAAACAAAAACTAAATAAAGGAGTTACAGAGCGGCTGGGATTGTCGCTCAGTAGTAGAGTGCTTGCCTAGCACATGTGAGGCACCAGGTTTGACCTTGGCACCACTTAAAAGTAAATGAAAGAAAGGCATTGTGTTTATCCACAACTAAAATGAATTTTTTAAAAGAAGCTATAAAACTAAAAAATACAATTAATAATTTAGAGTTTACAGAAATATATAGAATATTTCACCCATCAATGACCACATACACTTTCTTTGCAGCAGCACACAGATCTTTCTCTAATATAGACCATGTTATGTAAGCTATCACATAGTTGGCATACAATTGTCATATTGCCTTAATTTATTTTTAGCATCTGTGCGGTTATTTTGTTAGCTCCCTTTCCACTGATATTTAATTTTTGTGTTCTTGCTTTTTTCTTGATCAGACTTGATTTTTATCAACTTTTAGCTGTATGATTTCTCCTCTCTGTCTCCTATTTCTGCCTAATTGGAAAATAATCTGATTGTGAATCTAGCTTCTTTCTGATACAAGTACTTTAAGTTATAAATGTTCATCTGAGTACTGTTTCATCCCAAATTCTGATATTTTAAGCTTTTGATTGTCACTTAGTTCAAAGCATTTTTTATTTACTTTTCTAGTGCTTTCTTCCTCGACCTGTGAGATAGTTATGTGTGTGCCATTTAATTTTGAAATGGTTGACTTGTGGAGATGGGGTTCTATATACCATAAGGGATTGAATTCCAATATAATAAACATACAGGAAATACGGCTTGCATGATTTCAATTTTTAAAAAAAAAAAAGATGGAAATTCTTTTTATATTGATTGTATTGATTGCACACATGTCAAAAACTCATCAGATTGCATTCCTCAAATATGTGCACTTTACTCTACTTCAATTTTACCTCAATAAAGCCATGGGAGGAAAGGTTAAAACACTTAATCTGCAGTTCCCAGCTTGTAAGTTCCCAGGGAGTCACAGTGAGTTCACAAGGGGTTATGAGTATTTTAAATTTCAAAGGAAACAAAGTGCTGCTCAATATCTGAAGCTACTCGGCCAAGATAGATGGCAGTTTTAATCTCAGATGCTCCTACATTCCTTTCAATGACGTAAAATCTTTGTGAAGCAGTTTGTACAGCAGATGCCATGATAAAATCCACGTGTCCCATGAAAGTCAAAGTGAAAGAAGAAATGAGTCCAGCAGTGTCCACCCATCCAATCTGATTCCAAGGTCTGAGAATTGTGCCACGCCCCAAAGTCACATGCATCCACAGTAACTAATCCCAATACCAAAAAAAGTTATTTAGGAACTTAAATAACATGTAGTTTAATCACAGCTACCTAAGAGGAAAACAAGAAATATGTGGTTTTCTTCAATGTATGTGTATCACTAGGTATTGCATGTTATCTTCAGTATACAATATTATATGAACAAACAATGCATGAATTATTTTTTCAATGTATGTGTATTGTTTTTTTCAATATACATTTTTTTTTCAAATGACTGCTAAGTTTTTAGCACATCAATATTTACTAAGTTTTTTTTACTTAACCACTTAATAAACAAAACTGCTAGGTAACTTTTTGGCCTAGGCACAGAGTGAACCAAGAAAATTTGGGAGCCTGTAAAGTAAACACTGTGTGTCTTGCTATTCCAGGTATTTCCAGGAAAGATATTTCTGGCTTCTTTATCATTTCAGTTCAATAACCTTTTCTGGAAACTGGCCACCATTTACAATGCAGATGCCTGGTGACTCAGCCTGCAGACAAGCACAGAAACTGAAATCGAGCCATTTCTTTCTCTCCTGAGACTGGCTGTAGGTACACCTGCTTCTGAAAGTGACTCTCTATAGAAATGGCTCTGGGCTGTTTTCAATGTGTGATCACCCTGGAGCCTGGACAACTTGGCCGCTGGCAATGCGCCTGGTTTTCGTCTTTCCTCTGCTCGCAGTGCAGGGCTCCTTTGAACCCGAGCAATCTCCTGCTTCCCAGAAGCACCTGAGCCTTCTCTGCTCCCTGCAGTACCAAATTCAAAGTGTCTTTCACACCAGTAACCAGACGCGTTGGCTGTGTCAGAGCTCTTCACAGCTGGGAAGTTGTTGAACAGAGGAAGCCGTCCACTGAAGTCTCAGCAAGGCACCATCTTCCCGCCATCTGCATGCGTTGAACAGTAAAAATGGCTTCCGTTTGCTGAGGACCTATTGGGAGCTTGGCTCTAGGAATGTATTTTATATGAATAGTCAGAATGTTCCCACACCTCATTTTTCTTTCTCTTTTACCCTTTTCCTTACTACCTAAATTAAATAACTTCTATAAAATAAGAAATTGAGGGCTGGGGTGCAGGTCAGTTGTAGAGCACTTGCCTAGGATGTGTGAAGTCCTGGGTTCCATCCCCAGCAATGAGGAAAGAGAGAGAGAGAGAAATCCAAATGGTCTATAAATATGAAAAGATGCTTAATCTCTCCAATAGTTGGGAGGGGAGAATTAAGACCAAAAAAAAAAAAAAGAGAGAGCAACATTTTCACTATAAATCCATAGAAAAAATTTTAAAGCAACTAACATTCAATACTGATGAAGATAGGAGAAATAGGCTAACTCAGACACTGCTGGCAGAAGGACAATGGTTATAATATTTCATGGCCCACTCTTGCAATATTTACTAAACATTTGAATAGACACATGGCTAGATCCAGCAAGCTTCCAGTTATGAAATCTGTCCTATTAAGAGGTATGTGTAGGGACTTCAGTTTAATTGTTTATTATGAAAAACATTGAGGACAATCTGAATGGTCCTGATTTAAAAACAGCAGTTGAGTAAAATGTGGACTATCTACTCCAGCACCCTCTACATCCCATAGTTTTATTCACTGTCTTTGGATGGTCCATTTCTTTCATCCAAACTGTTCCCTGATTCTGGCAAATTCTACACATCCTTCAGGTATCAACTAAGATATTATCATTTTAAAAAATTTTTTTTTTAGTTATACATGGACACAATGTCTTTCTTTTTGTTTATTTCTTTCTATGTGGTGCTGAGGATCGAACCCAGGGTCTCACATGTGAGAGGCCCATGCTCTACCAATCAGCCACTGATAGACCCAACTTGATCTTTTCTTAAAATTGGGCATCTTGCCATAAAACCATGAAAAGATAATTTCGGCTTTACTATAAATTACTGCAAATTCTGAACCTACTTGGAATGCCTGCCCGTGCCCTGAACTCACCCATGTCCGATTTTCCCTGACCAGATAACAACCCTTTCCTAAACCTTAGTGACGCCTCATAAATTCTGGCCTTCCCTGGCCGGATAACGACCCTCTCTGAGTCTTTAAGATCTCCATAAATTCTGATGCCGGGGCCAGCAAAAATGTAAACTTGTGTTATGCTCCTCGGAGTGTTGTTATCTGTAACCCCCCTTTGTGTAACTTTTTGGGCTATAAAACTGGGCCACAAAGAAGCCTTGGGGCTGTCTTGTTCCCGCCGTTTTGGGAGGGAGAGGCAGCCCGGCCGGTCGAAATAATAAGCTTGCTTTAATTTGATTTTAATTGGAGTCAGTGGTCTTTTCTTGCACCTGGTCTAACATCACAACCCCAGCCCTGAGATATGATCATTTTTTAACAGCTCAATTGAGGAATAATTGACAGATGACATATAAGATTACAACGTCTTCACAGGGACCAAGAAAGAAGCATCGGGGAAATGAAAATCCGTGTGCAGGTTGAATTGATGAACCTTATAAACACAGAGCACAAGAAGCCAGACACAAGAGAACACACCGGGGACCACGAAGTTCAAAACTAAGTGAAGCACCATCCCACCAGCTTTGGGGTAGTCCTGTGACCAGGCACATGGAGACTTTTAGGGTGCTGTCCTCTGTGTCTCATGGGGGTGGGTGCTGGCTGCCGGAGAGGGTTCACCTTGCATTAAGCTGCTACAATTTATATGCTTTCCTGTGGGTGTTGTACCTCAATAAAAAGTTAAAAATAAAACTACCAATCTGTCCTTAGAAAAAGATCTCTTCTATTCTTCTGGACCCAATCAAGAGGAAATCCATGGGTGTATTTATGGCACCTCAGAAGAGAATCCCAAATTCAACCTTCATAGATAGGTATATATAAGAAAAAAATAGGGTAAAATTTAGGGTTTGGTACTAGGAATGGTTCTAGGCAGCCACTGAGTGTCTCGGAACTATCCCCAGAGATCAGGAGTAAACTACAGTATTTGTGTGGGTGTGAAAATAGGCTTTTGTATGACAAAAATGCAATGCTGGGACAGAGTTAAGAAACCAATCTTGGCCTTAATTAAGGACCTTCACGAAATCTCTTTTATTCTCCCCCTTCCTTTTCACCAAATATTTCTGTCTTCTTCAGAAAACAAATCCAAATGAGAAAAAATATGCTTTTCTCAAAAGCTCAGAGCAGTATTTTACCCCAATTATTGGAGAAAAGATATCTTGACTACCTAAGGGATAAGAAAGATTTGATAAATGGGATGAGGAGAGTAAATGTTCAGTCTTAATATCTTTATTTTTGTTTCAGTTTTTTGTTTGTTTTTATTGGAGTAAGAGTCTATAAATTTTATGAAGAACTTAGGGAAAACCATTCAGAATGATTGTTGGTTGTTGTTTTGTTTTAGGGATTGAACCCAAGGGGGCTTGACCACTGAATCACATCCTCGGCCCTTTTTACATTTTATTTTGAGACAGGGTCTCGCTGAGCTGCTTAGGGCCTCACTAAATTGCTGAGGCTGGCTTTGAACTTGTGATCCTCCTGCCTCAGCCTTCTGAGCCGCTAGGATTATCTGCATGCACCGCCGTGCCCAAAAAGCTTTTGTATTCTGAAATAGGGTGTCACAAGTTTCCTGGGCTGGCCCAAACTCGGAATCCTTCTGCTTCGGCCTCTTGAGCAGTTGGCATGACAGGTCACACCGCTGGGCCTGGCTAGACCTGTGTTTAGACTGAAAGTGGAAGAGCTACCAGGACCGTTGGGTGACTTTATTTATTTTTTTTTAAAGATAGAGTGAGAGAGGAAAGAGAGAGAGAGAGAGAGAGAGAGAGAATTTTTTCAATATTTATTTTTTAGTTACCAGCGGACACAACATCTTTGTTGGTATGTGGTGCTGAGGATCGAACCCTGGCCGCACTCTACGCCAGGCGAGTGCACTACCGCTTGAGCCACATCCCCAGCCCCCGTTGGGTGACTTTAAAAACGACTAACTCATCCAAACAGAAGATGGCTTTGTATAAAACCTTTAAAAGAACAATTTTGTCAATTAAATGGAAAATTTAACTTCTGATTCTGATCCAATGTGTCTCTCTGCATCATGCCTTAAGTGTGGAGGGGGCACCTCTTGAGAAACACCAAATGCCAATGATTTGCTCAGTTTTATTTCAAAACAAAACTGTGTGATTATATTAAGCATTGTTGTTGTTGTTGTTATTATTATTGTTATTATTATTATTATTATTGAAGTTGTATATTAAATTAGACATAGTTTTTCAAACAATACACCATCCCTTCCTTACCTCGGGTGGTCTGTGTGCCAGACTTAACTGGCTGATTGACATTTAAATGTCTGTTGAGGTCGGGATGGTTCCTGGGGCCCTGCAGAAAGAGGGGGCGTTGCACCCTGATGCCCCTCTCTTCCTCCCTCTACCTCTCTCTGACCTATTATGCAGAATCCCAGGCACAGAATCAAATCCAAGGCATGTTTATGGCATGGCCATTTGCTTTAAAGGATATTGAGCAAGAGGCTAATTTTAGAAGTGTATTTTTATGCTGTAAACTTCTTGTGATTCATCAAAACATAATAAATACCAGGAAGGGACTGAGGAGGGTATAGGTAAGAGAGAGAAAGTGGCCGGGGGGGGGGGGGGGGGGGGACGCGGGTTAAGCCCTTGGATGTGTAAGAGGACTTCCCAGGCTGAGGCTCAGCCCCCCACACACTATTACTATTTAGGACTGAATAGCTCTATTGTGGGGCTGGTTCTGTGCAATGTGGCTTGTTTGACTGCATCTCTGGCCTCTGTCCACAAGATACCGGTAGCACCCTCCACCACCCCATCTGGACACTGCCTGATATCCTCTTGGGTGGCTGGGGGGAGGGGCGGTAGGCAAAACTGGTTGAGAACATAAAGTGATTTGCAATCTTGGGGGGAAGTCTCCTCTTTCTGACATCCACATACTGATTATCAAAGCCTCTCTAAGACACTGCCAGGGTCCCTGAACAGACCTAGGCATTCAGGGTGTGACCTGGCACTCTGGAGAGGATAGTCTCAATGTTGGTTCAAAAATTACTTCTGCCCTGGGGATGGGGCTGGAATATCTCCAGTTGCTTTAATGCTGTATCCAGCAAGTTCTTACTGACCTCTTTTGTGTTCAGAACAAAGCCCTGGGAAACTTTGAAACAAGTATTTATCAAGAGGCCTGGGGGAAAAGGGCATCCTTCCTCCCAGACTCATTTATAATGATTTTTCTCTCGTAATATTTTATTTTGGTAAAATACACCTAACGTAAAGTGTACTATTCTCACCATTTTTAAGTCTCACTAACTATGTCCTTATTGTTCAGCAGCCACCACCTCCAGAACTCTTCCATCTTGTAAAACTAAAATTCTGTACCACTCAACAGCTGCTTCCCATTTGCCCCTTTCCGAGGATCTGGAAGCCACCACAGTACTTTCTGTCTCCACGAGTCTGACTGCCCCAGGAAAGTGACGTATGTGGAATCACAGCGTGTTCCCTTTCTGGTCTGGCTTATTTTCTTTAATAATATCCTCAAGGCTCTGCCACGTTGTAGCACATGTCAAGATTTCACTGCTTTTTTGTAAGTGCATACTATCCCACAGTAGGTGTATATCAGTTTTGGTTTGTGCATTCATCTGTTGATGGACATGGGGGTTATTTCCGTCACTTGGTGATTGTGAATGAATAGTGCTGCTATAAACCTCAGTGTAATTATTGCTTCTTGATTATTTTTAAAAAGTCACCTTTTTATCCATTCATCTATTGAGGGACACCTAGGTTGGTAAAATGAGGTGTGTGTGTGTGTGTATTTTTTTTTTCAATGAAATATTACTCAGCTTTAAAGAAGAGAAAAATAACAGCATTTTCCAGTAAATGGTTGGAGTTGGAGAATATCATGCTAAGCAAAAATAAGCCAATCCCACAAAACCAAAGTCTGAATGTTTTCTCTAATATGCAGATGCTAATTCATATAAGGCGAATGTCACTAGGGAAGAATAGCATTACCTTAGATTAGGTAGAGCGAAGTGATGGGAGGGGAGGGGAGGGGATGTGGGGACAGGAAGGATAGTAGAAGGAAACAGATATTATTACTGTACGCATATATGTGACTGCATGACCAATAGGATTCTGCAACATGTGCACTCAGAAAAATGAGAAACTATATCCCATCTATGTATATCAAAGTGCATAAATGCATTCTACTGTCATGTAGAACTAATCAAGACAAATTTTTTAATTTTTTAAAAAGTCACCTTTTTTTTTTCTTTTATGCCTGTGTTAGTGGCTTTCCTAACCGCCCCCCCTCTCTCCCACCTTCTCTCTCTAGCTGTCCCTCTAACGGATAGCTGGCACAAACATCTGCTGAAGATATGATCTCTCCTTCCCTGAGCGGGACATCTTGATTTTCCCTGGGGAGACCCCTTTAGTTCACGTGACACCCTCTCCCCGCCCACGTCCAGCTTCCTGCCTGGTCCTCTCCACCCCTTCATCTCCCAGGCCACACTGACTGCCCCAAGCCAGTCCACGGACAGGCAATTCTGGGCATTTTCTGGGAGCTGTGGGGGTAAGGACATTGACAGGGCACTGAGGGATGAGCCTGGGAAGGGAGCCACTCAGCAGGAAACAGCTCCGGGGGAGGGCAAGGCTCCTGGGTGGCACTGTGCGGGGGCAGCTGGCCTCTCCAGATCTTCTTTCTCAAGCCAGGGGCAGCTTCGGGCTGGCTTTGCTCCACCATTTGCTTTTCAGCTTTCAGAATTCCCAGGAGACATTGCACCAGCCCCATCAGAGCAAGAGGAAATTTCCTTGGTGCTCCTGGACCCTGGGCCCTTGCCCATAGGTGGAGGGCAGGGCAAGACTTTAGTCACGTCCTGTCACACCTGTCACTCTGCCATGGAGATGAGTAACAATCACGCGTGCTCCTTACAGCCACCAAGGTCAACACAAGTCACGGTGGCACAGGCAGAGGCAGGGCAAAAGCCACAACTGGAAAACTGCCCTGGAGTTTACGGCTGCCACAGAGGACCGACCCTGGGTCCACAGAGAGGCAGTGCAAACCTGTCACGTTCTGGCAGCATGAGGAGTTCCCAGGCGCCCTCTTTGGGAATGCAAAGGTCTCTGTGAGAATTATTGACAGTAATCCACAGGATCACCGGGGACATTGGAACCTGTTATGGTTTGGCTCTGACGTGTCCCCAAAAGTTCAGGGATTACAGGCTTGGTCCCCAGTGCAGCAGGGGTCAGAGGTGGGTCCTTGGGAGGTGACTGGATCAGGAGAGCTCTGACCTCATCCGTGGGTTAGTCCATTGATGGGTTTACAGCTGAGTGGACTACTGGAAGTGATGGAACGAGGAGGAGGGACCTAGTTGGAGAAGAAGGTCCCTGGGAGCAGGCCTTTGAAAGGCATGCTTGTCCCCAGCCCCTTCCTGGACCTCGCTCTCCCCTTCCTGGTCACCACGAGGCCAGCAGCTTTGCCCCCCCCCACACCGGCTGCCATGATGTTCTGCCAGGCCTCCGGCCCAAGCTACGGAGCGGAGCCAGCTGACCCTGGACGGAAACCTCTGAAATCACGAGCCAAATATATACATTTCCTCCCTTAAGTTGATTTTCCCAGGTGTCGTGTCACAGTAATGCAAAGGTGACAACCAACAGGAAAGGGAAGGGAACACAATCAAAAGGGGCCCCAACAGGCAGCCTAATGGAGAGGGCTGAAGGGCTGTGGTAACCTCCGGCTGCAGCTGCAAGCTCTCACCCTTGGATGGGCCCTGACTTCCCCAGCCACAGCAAAAACAGAAGTCAAGTGCCACCGGCCTGCAATGGGAACAGGACCCCAGGCAGCACTCAGGAGCGATGGGGTGGCGCTGGGCAGCAGCAGGGCAGAGGACCAAGGGTGCAGCTGCGTTTGCTGTGCAGCGAGAAGCTGGACTGAAACCCAGGTGGAGGTGACAATGTGAAATGGGGTGGGGCATTTAAATTAAGACCAGAGGTCAGGGGGCTCAGGGATGTCAAAGGTTACCTCCAGACACAGTGGATGACAGATTCACTTACTTCCCTGAGCCCGGTCAACAACTGTATGAGGGTTTTATAATCATTGCTTTTATTTTACAGATGAAGGAGCTGAAATCAGGGGAGGTCAAGGGCCCTCTGTGTACCAAGACCATAATCCAGGCCCAGTGCAGCTAGAACTCAACAGCCCCCCCCCCCAGGGCCCGGGCCTTATTTCTTTTCATTCTTCAAACTTGGTGAAATGTCATCTTGCAATCTTTTTTTTTTTTTTTTAACTCTTTAGGCTTAGCAATTCACTCTGCAAACTATTTTATTTCCATAATCATGGTTATACATACCTACAGATAGAGCAAAATGTACAGTCTAAGCACATAGTTCTCATTTCTAAATAATTTTATCCTTCTATTCAGAGGACATGCAAATAATTCTATCAACCTGAATAATAAAAACTTTATCTTTGATATACAAATTGCTATCAGGTAAAATAGCTTTCAGTTGAAGATAAGACATACTTTGTATTTCAAGGAATTCTTCATTTAAGGCCAGGAGTGGATCATTTGCAAGACTCAAAATACTTAGCTCCTTGGTAACTGGTAAGTTGTTTCTTTTCCTTTTTGCATGAATCCTTTTAGATTCAAATATATACGTGGAAATTATCGGGTTCACAGCCATTGATGAAAGATACAGAAATAGTGTTAGGAAAAATAGGCAACCCTTGTCATAAAAACAAAATTGGATCTTTGTCTCATTCTATACCTCAAAGCAAATTTTAAATTAACCATAATTTAAAAGGTAAAAGAGAAGCACTAAAGTGAAACAGGAGTAAACATTTTTGTAATCATTTGAGGAAGAGGTTTGACATGTACTGGACACTTCTCAGAAAGGAAAAGTTTTTTATCAGTCCACTCTACATAAAATAAAAAACTTCTAAACCAGAAAAGAAAAACAAGTGCCAGAAACAAGGTTAAAAGACAAATACAAATGAAAAACTGCAGGAAAAGGTACACATAAAGATACAGCATTACTATCCTTACTATGTAAAAAGCTGTTAGAAATCAATGTGAAAAAATCACAGTGAAAATGGGCAAAAGGAACAAATAAAGAATTGGTAAGGGGCCAGAGTTGTGGCTCAGCGGTAGAGCGCTCATCTAATGTGTGCAAGGCCCTGAGTTCGATCCTCAGCACCATATAAAAATAAATTAAAAAAATAAACGTATTGACAACTACAACTAAAAAATAAATATTTTTAAAAAGAATTTGTAAATGATAAATTCACATTAACATGTGAAAATATATTCAAAGCAACCAAACCAAGAAATGAGTATGAACATCAACGAGATGTCTGTTTTCCATTTATTGAGCAGGCAAATTAAAAAGAATGAAAATATTCAGTGTTGATAAGGATATGAGAAGAAAGGCTCACTGGTGCATACTTGATGAGGACATACACATATATTTTGAGTATCAAAGAGTGAAATGTCATATGCTTTGACTCAATAACTGATTTCTAGGAATCTACCGTTGCGGGGTAGACAAGTGAGAGGGAAAAGAGTTAAACACAAGGATGTTAAACACCCTTACACTATTTACACTAACAAATTAATATGGAAGCAACACAGAGGTACCTTACAGAAGACTTTAAACAGATTTTCAATGATCATGCGGATTAGACATTGGCAAATCATGGCCTATGGGTCAGCTCTGACTAGTGGTTTATTTCGCAAACTATGAGCCAAGAAAGTTTTTACATTTTTAAATGGTCATTAAGTGGCTACAAAACATCCTCCAGTCCCATAGACTCTAAAATAGCTACCCTCTACACATTTAAAGGAGAAAAAAACTGCCAAAAACTGTTGTGGATCTCTAAATTTTGGAGTAACTTTGCATAAATTTTGGAGTAAGAAGGCAATTTATAAAACAGCATGTATAAGCCAGGTGTGGTGGTGGCACATGCCTATAATCCCAGTGACTGGAGCCGCTGAGGCAGGAGGATCACAAGTTCAAGAGCAGTCTCAGCAACTTAGCAAGACCCTACATGACTTAGCAAGAACCTGTCTCAAAAAAAAAAGAGAGAAAGAAAGAAAAGAAAAGGACTTGGGATGTGGTTCAGTGGTTAAGTACCCCTGGGTTCAATTTCCAATACCAAAAACTAAAATAAAATAACAGCATGTATCATATTATTCCATTTAGGTAAAATTAAATACATATACAATATGCGACTGCACAGAGAGATCTGAAACATGATCACCAATGGATTGTCACTATCTTTGAATGGTACAAGATATATATATTTTAAAGTCTATTGATAGCCTTTGTTTTTTAACTAGCCAAAAAGACACTGTGTTTAATATTGAAATGAGATCAGTTCTCTCTTTTTTGGGGGGGAAGGGGGCGGGGGTTACTAGGGATTAAACTCAGGGGCACTTGACCACTGAGCCACAGCCCCAGCCCTATTTTGTATATTATTTAGAGACAGGGTGATCTCACTGAGCTGCTTAGGGCCTCATTTTTGCTGAGGCTGGCTTTGAACTCATGATCCTCCTGCCTCCTCCTGCCTCAGCCTCCCAACCCGCTGGGATTACAGGCCTGTGCCACCGCATCTGGCTTCAATTCTCTTTTTTTTAAAAAAAAAATGAGAGAGAGTGAGAGAGAGATAGAGAATTTTTTAATATTTATTTTTTAGTTCTTGGTGGACACAACATCTTTGTTTGTATGTGGTGCTGAGGGTGAACCCGGGCCCCACGCATGCCAGGCGAGCGCGCTACCGCTTGAGCCACATCCCCAGCCCCCAATTCTCTCTTTAAATTATAAATTGAATGTCATCCTAAGTACCATACAACAGGAGTTTGGGAGAACATGGCAAAATTATATTAAATTGTAAAGGTAAAATTTCTAAGCTGATTCTAAGCTGCAAAAGCCTGAGTTAAAGTGTAAAAGACCAGGTATTGTTAAAATTCCTCTGCTACTCCCCGGAACCTGTAATCCCTGTAGCTGTACCTGAACTGCCCAGTAAATATTTCCATTGATTCCCTGGTTGTTTAATAGCTAAGGGCTCCAAGTAGCTCGGCACGTAAGCATCTAGGCTCCAAAACCAATCAGTTTAAATGTGTACCCCGCTTAGGAGTGACCAATCACCCCTGCCCAGACTGTTCCCACCAATGAATGTACTAATCCTGTCTCAGAGTTGTTGTTCAATTTTCCCACGCCTCATGATGATTTGTTCTGATGTATGCAAAGCCCCCCTGCCCTCTCCAAAAAGTGTACTTAAGCTCTGCTTGACCTCTGCCCTGGGCTCTGGGCTGCTCTCCCTTCTTGAGTGAGCACGGAGCCCCAGCGCGCTGGAATGGATTCCCAATAAATCCCCTTTTGCCAATTGCATGGAGCCAGTCTCTTGTATGGTCTCTCCCTCCGACACTCCGCCAGACCCTTACAAAATGTATTAGTCATAATGACAGTAGCTGCTATAACACATGAACCTTTAGATCTCAATGTTTTAAACACCTTAAATTGTTTGTTGGAATCACTCCTGAGTGTTCAGTAGGTGCCATCCATGCCAGCGTTCAGACACCAGCTCCTTCCGTCTCGTGTCTCCACCATTTTTTAAAATTGCCTTCTAAGGTTGCCAGAGAAGAAATGAAAAGATAGAGAAGCTGACCCACTTGGTAGCTGCATCAGGTGGTTCCTATCACTTCCACTCACATTCCATTGGTGAGAAGCAGTCACGTGGCCACTCTTTAGCTGCAAAGAAGCCTGGGAAATGTAGTTTCAGATGGGGCAGCAGCACCCATCTGCAGGAGGAGAGAATGACAACTACAAAACAAAAAAAAAAAATTTTAATCACTCCGTTGAAGGAAAGATAGCCAAAAAAGCACATTAAATAACACCAAACATCATTAGGCATTAGGGAGATGAAAATTAAAACCCCAACACCATATCCCTGCACACCTATCAAAAATAGCCAAAAATTAAAAAAAATAAAAACAGCAACAACACCAAATGCTGCCAAGGATATGGAGAACCTGGATAGTTACATATTGCTGCTGGGAATATGCAGCCACTCTGGAAAAATTTTTAGCATCCTTTAAAATCCTTAAAACCTGACCAAAAAAAATTAGGAATGGATTATAATCCAAAGAGCAAAATAAATATTCATGAATCCATACTGATATAAAATGAGTAAGTAAATAAAGGAGGAAGAAGAAACAAATTCACAGGCAGAAGAATTTCAAGTAGTTTTTGTAGAAACTTAAACGTGGGCTGCGCTTGGTGACTTCTTTTCAAAGAGAACAATAAGGAAAGTCAGGGTGGGGGAGTAACCACACAATGGACCAACCTGGCAGAGGCTGCCTCCAGCCAGGTGGTGGAGGTAACTGTGACACATCATGATGACAGTGTGCAACCTTGATAAACGTGACAGAAATAACGGCTACCTGAAACACTCTCCAGAGAATTATCCTGAAAAAAAAAAAGCCAATTCCAAAGGTTATCAATTTATATGCTTCTTAAATTGATAGCAATTATAGAAAATTGAGAAAAATTAGTGATATTTGGGGCTTAGGGAGCAGGGAGAGGGAAAGCAAGGGAGGGTGGCACCTTGGGGGATCTTTGTGGTGATGGAAACGTTCTGTATCGTGACTGTATTGATATCAATATCCTGGTTATAAAGTTTTGGTGTAGTTTCCAAGATATCACCAGCAGAGAAACCGGGTAAATGGTACACACAAGATCACTCTGTACTTTTTCTCACAAATGTGTATGAATTTGAGCCCCATGTGGTGGTGCACACCTGTAATACCAGCAACTCAGGAGGCTGACACAGGAGGATGGTAAGTTTGAGGCCAGTCTCAGCAACTTATGGAGCGCTTTTCTAAAAATGTAAAAATTTAAAAAGGGTTGAGGATGTGGGCTCAGTGGTAGAGTTCCCCTGTTCAATTCTCAGTACCAAAAAAAAAAAAAAAAAGAAAAAGAAAGAAAAAGAAACAAAGAAATACCATATATTTTATACAAATGTGGTAGATCCATATGTAGTCATGTGGGTAAAATCTTCAAAATGTTATATTGAGTTTAAAACGTGAGGTATCATATCATGTCTTAGGAATGAGTGTTTTGTGTAGGTTTTTTAAAGAATAGACTTTTATTTTTGGTACTGGGGATTAAACCCAAAGGAGCACTGAGCCACATCCCCAGCCCTTTTTTGTATTTTATTTAGAGACAGAGTCTCACTGAGTTGTTTAGGTCCTCACTAAGTTGCTAAGGCTGGATTTGAACTCACCATCCTCCTGCCTCAGCCTCCTGAGCCACTGGGATGACAGGTGTGGACCACTGTGCTTGGCCATTAAGGAATATATTTCTATGTGCATGCGTTGTAGTTGCAAAGAATTAAATTTATGTTATAAACATCACAGTTTTAAATTAAAATTACTATATGACTTTCAAAGGCATAAATGGAAAGCAACTAGCAGAACAATTTTCATATCTATTCAACAGATATTTTTAAAATATTCATCTTAAGCCACTGTATTGCTTACATTATTCCTTTTACTCCTTGAACTTGTATTTTCATTCTATTTATCTCTACTCCAGAGAACTTAAGCTTGAAAGTTTCATTTGTTTATTTATTTGTTCTAATTAGTTATACATGACAGCAGAATGCATTTCAATGCACTGTACACAGAGCACAAGTTTTCATTTCTCTGGTGGTACACTATGGAGAGTCACACCATATGTGCAGTCATACATGTACCTAGGGTAATGATGTCCATCTCGTTCTACCATCTTTCCTGCCCCTGTGCCCGCTCCTTTCCCTTTCTTCCCCTTGTCCAAAGTCCTTCCATTCTCTCCCCCCACACACACACACACATTATGATCGGCATCCTCTTACCAGAGAGAATATTTGGACTTTGGGTTTAGGGGATTAGCTTACTTTGTTTAGCATGATATTCTCCAAATCCATCCATTTACCTCCAAATGCCATAATTTGGTTCTCTTTTAGTGCTGAGTAATATGCCATCATGATTATATACCCCAATTTCTTTATCCATTCATCTATTGAAAGGCATCTAGATTGGTTCTACAGTTTAGCTATTGTGAATTGAGCTGCTATGAACGTTGAGGTGGCTGTGTCACCGTAGTGTACTGATTTTAAGTCCTTAGGGTATAGACCAACGAGTGGGATAGCTGGGTCAAATGGTGGTGCCATTCCAAGTTTTCTAAGGAATCTCCATACTGCTTTCCATAGGGCTTCCCCCAATTTGCAGGGCCACCAACAATGTACGAGTGTTACCTTTTGCCCCACATCCTCGCCAACACTTATTATTGTTTGTGTCATTGATAATTGCCATTCTGACTGGAGTGAGGTGAAATCTTAGAGTAGTTTTGATTTGCATTTCTCTAGTTACTAGAAAAGTTGAACATTTTTTTGTGTATTCATTGATCAATTGTATGTCTTCTGAGAAGTGTCTGTTCAGTTCCTTGGCCCATTTATTGATTGGGTTATTTATTTTTTTGGTGTTAAGTTTTTTGAGTTCTTTATATATCCTGGAAATAAGTGCTCTACCTGATGTGCATGTAGTAAAGATGTTCTCTCAATCTGTGGGCTCTCCGCGTTATTGATTGTTTCCTTTGTTGAGAAGAAGCTTTTTAGTTTGAATCCATCCCATTTATTGATTCTTGATTTAATTTCTTGCTAAGCTTCAAAGTTTTATTATCATACTTCCATATATAACGTATACAGTTACATAAATTCTATAAATATATACAATAGAGAATATTGGTAGAGAAAGAAATCAATACTTCCATCAATTTTCTGTGATCACTGGCTCTAAATGTTAATTTTATCCCCTTGTGGACTGAGTTATTCAATCATTAGTAGTAAACAACCGGTCAGAATAACCCAACTATATTACAAATGTTGATGGGCACTAGATATAAAAATTAAATTTTTTTTTGGAATTGTGTCTTTTAATGACATACATAGAGTAGGTTTCATGTATTCAATTTAATTAATCCTCATATCCCAGATGACTCTAACTTATTTCTGCACTGACCCAGGATTTGGCATGAACTCTGTTTCCACTTTCTATTTCTTTTCAGATGTAGGCGCACAGAGAGACCTTTCACAGAAATAAGTACAAAGGGGAGAAGAGGTTTTCTGTAGCAACACTACTCACCTCTGAATTATTTTTGAATTAAATACCAAAAGTCACCTGGTGTCCATAAAAATTTAATCAAGTTAGTGACTCCCAGCATATCCTCCTTCCGTTTTGCTGAAAATAAAGAATCCTTCTCAAACCTAAAAAGGTTTATATTTGGTTATGATTTTTCACACTCCCAAACTCCACCCCTCAGTATTTCTAATTGTCCCCTTGTCCCAGTTTGAAGCCAGGGCAAAGCACTATAGTGAAGATTTGGGAGCGTGGGAATGGTACCCTTTTGTGAACTGGGGACGTGGGGAGGCTGTTGTTGCTAAAAGCAGTGACCTTTTCCGTAGGTCTGCAGATGCCCCTTGGGTAAGTGAAGGCAGGATAGAGCTTGGCGTCTGCCCCCACTCCGTGTCTGTCCTCCTGCTTTACCTTAAACTCTGCGACCTGCTCGGCTCTGCACGTAGGCGCGTTAATCATTTAAGGAGTGTTCATCTAAAAACTGGTAATACAAGGTTGATCAGCCCTAAATTTACCTAACCTGGCGCATCCCCCTTCAAGACCAAGACACAACCCCCAGGGACATTCAACCATCAGCCTTGACAGCATCCTGTTTCAGACCCCTGGAGTGACGCTAGGAGTCTCCAGCCATTGCCCTATGCGCCTCCCCGCCAGGACCAGCAGGACACCTGCAGACAGATGGTCCCACTGTGAGACGGCCACCCTAAGCAGGAGTGATTTTTTCATGGGGGTTGGATCTCTACCTTCCAGGATCACAGGTCTGACAGATAAACAGCTGAGCCACATGCAGAAAAGGCCTTATCAAGAGATAAGGCCTTTCCCAGAGCCACCCCACAAAACTGGAACTGAACTAATGATCAACCAGACCACAGTATGACCAAGATTGCTTAATTATGCAGATCCCAAGCCCTGAGCCCCAAATGTTTCTCTATGAAAACCCGTAACTCAGCCAGGCTCAGTGGCACATGCCTATAATCCCAGTGGCTTGGGAGGCTGAGGCAGGAGGATCAGAATTCCAGGCCAGCCTTAGCAACTCAGCGAGGCCCTAAGGAGCTCAGTGAGGAGCCCTGCCTCTAGATAAAATATTAAAAAGGACTGGGGATGCGGCTCAGTGGTTAAATGACCCTGGGTTCAACCTCTGGCACAAAACAAAACAAACCCACAAGTCATGGCAGCACCCTAACAAGAGGGCCGAGATGCTGGCTTCACGTTGCCTCCCTCTGTGGCCACACTGACCACTGTTCTTTTCCTGCTTTGTGCCATTTCCGTTTTTGTCTGGTTTGGGGGCGAGGGGCTGGACTTAGTTCATTGGATCCCCTGGAGTCAGGCCTCTGGCCCAGGACTCTGGTAACAGGAGCAGGATAGGGATAAAGGCGGCCCATACAGGAGGTGAGGACCATCTCCCAAGAACTGACTTTGCTCCACTGGGTGCCGGATGGCCACAACTGGGATTGCCTGACTTCACGGCACCCCTGTGAGCCCCTCGGGAAGTCCCCGTGGCTCCCCAGAGGACACACGTGCAGCATAGAGCCCCGCCGTGCAGAACTAGTCTCCACCACTCAGACAGTGCAAACTCTGCGACAGCCAGAAACTCCCTTCTCCACACCCCACCCCGGGCCCACTCCCCCGCACATCCTCAGGTCCCAGCTTTTGCACCTCCCTTGCCCCCCAGCACCCTTCACGCACCTTCCTGGACTTGCCACAGGAGACTGAAGTGGCCAGTTTAGGTTTCACGTGTGCGCTATATCTGGGGCCACTGCTGGAAGGTGCTCTTTGCATGGGAAGACCACGCCCTCTGGGTCCTTTGTCAAATCTTGACACCTGGCACATAGCTTGGCACAAAATAAGCATCACCGACTGATGTGAGCAACCAATAACTTACCTTGCTCCCCTATCTCCCTGCCCAACATGCATGGCTTAGCTACTGAGGAGTGTCCCCAGATTTGTGGATTAAAACCATCGCCATTTGGTTAGCTCATGATTCAGCAAGACAGCTGGGCAACTGTCATTAAGGTTTAGATAGGAGGTGTCGCCCAAAAGCTCACGGAGACAGGGCAAGAAGCTTCAGAGGTGAAATGATCAAATTATGAGAGCGTTAGCCTTATCAGTGGCTTAATCCACTGTGTGGATTAATGGGTGGTAACTGTAGGCCATTATGGTGTGGCTGGAGGAAGTCAGTCTCTGGCGCGAGCCTTCAGGTTTATATTTTGTCCCTGGTGAGTGGAGCGTTCTCCCTCGCTCTCTGTCCCCCTTTCCTTCCCTGTTGCTGTGTCCTGAGCTGCTTTGCTCCACCACGGGCTCCCTCCATGATGTTCTGCAACACCTTGGACCCAGAGCTGCGGAGCCAGCGGACCCTGCACTGAGCCTCTGAAACTGTGATCCCAAATAAGCTTCCTCCTCTACATTGTTCTTGTCAGATCTTTGGATCACGGTGATACCAAAGCTGACTAAAACAGAAATTGGTACTGAGAAGTGGGGTTATTGCTGATTAACTTGACGATGTGGTTCAGAAGCCCTTGGAGGAGGGAGACATTTTTTAAAAGTTTAGAGATGGAAGCTGGAAAAGCTTTAGAATGTTGTAAGTGGAGCCTAGTGGGTGACCCCGGGGGAGCTCCGAAGGCCAGAATGCAGATAGGACTGTGGGCAGGTAAAGCCGGGCTCGTGAGATTCCTGAGGCCGCAGACCCTTGGACTAGAGGCTGTTCATGCTGTGTTCTGACAAAGCTGTGACTTTTTTGTGAGGCTGAATTTAAAGGTGACGGACTAAATCTAGCAGAGGAAATTTCAAGACAATCCAGCAATCAGGACATTGCTGGCAGCTTTTAGCCAAGTGTACTATGATAATCAGGAGCAGACGGCAAAGCAAAGACTTGAAAGCCTTGCAGTTTGGCCAGAAAAGTGTGAGTAAAACTGGTGCTAAGGGAGTTGTGGCTATTAAAGACAGTTAGTCACTAAGGAGATGCTAAGTCCTTTACCCCAAAACAATAAGAAAGAGGACTTGAGAGCTGGGTTGTGAAGCTCAGTGGTGGAGCACTCCCCTAGCACGGGAGAGGCACTGGGTTCCATCCTCAGCACCACATTAAAAATAAATAAATAAATGAAAGTATTGTGTCCATCTATAACTAAAAAATATTATTATTTTTTTCTGTTTTTCATTTCTAAAAAATATTAAAAGAAAAAAGAAGGAGGACTTGAGGGAAACTTAGGAATTGACAAGACCACACCCAAGTCAGACTCAAGGGTGTAAAAGTAAAAATTCTTTTGAGAAGAGCCCACGGGGCTGCCTCTTGAGGGGGGAGATATGGAGTTGTTTGTTGTACTTAGCCCCCGGGCACGGGCGCGCAGAGGCTTGGCTACTGCTGGTCCCGCAGGAATGCTGGATACCGGAGTTAGGGAGTCCTGGAGGCTTCTACTGTGATTTCAAAGGAAAGCCCTGGAGGCCAGGCGAAGTGCAGCCCCTGAGAGGCCATGAGGGAAGATGAGAGGAGGAAGCTGCGACTGCAGGGCAGACTTCCCAGATCAAGAAATGCCAGAGATATGGGAGCTGCAGGAACTGAACAGAGACATTCCAAGAGAGAAGCCTGGGGGCTGCCGCCAGCAAAGTCACAGGGTGGAGCCACTCAGGCCCTTTGGAAGCACGTCGGGATGCTTTGGGCCCCAGACCCTGGGCAGGGAGCTGTTTGCCCAGCTGGATTTGGGTCCTCCTTTCTAGGCCCGTAGTCCTCCCTTTGTGCCACTGTATATTGGATGTAAGTCACTTGCTTTTTATCTTGGCTGAAAGCCAAGAGTTTGCCTTTAGTCTCAGATGAGATTTTGAACTTGGACTTCTTTTAGCAATGCACTAACTGTATTGTGCAGGGATATGGGCATGAGCTTTGGGTGCCAGGGTGAGAATGTCACGGTTTAGATATGAGGTATCTCCAAAAAGCTCACACGAGACAATGCAAAAAGGTTCAGGGGTGAGATTATCAGAAATTATTATGAGAGCTTTTTTCCTAATCAGTGGATTAATCCACTGATATGAATTAACTAGGTGATAACTATAGGCATGCAGGTGTGAACGGGGAAGTAGGTCACTGGGTGCGTGCCTTTAGAGTTAATATTTTTTTAATATTTATTTTTTAGTTGTAGTCAGACGCAATACCTTTATTTTATTTATTTATTTTTTTAATGTGGTGTTGAGGATCGAACCCAGGGCCTCACACGTGCTAGGTGAGTGCTCTACCGCTGAGCCCCAGCCCCAGCCCTAGAGTTAATAATATTCTGTCCCTGGAGAGTGGAGCTCATTCTCATTCTTTCTCTCTCCTTCCTGGGTGCCGTTTCCAGAGCTGCTTCCCTCAGCCACACTCTTCCACCATGATATTCTGCCTTCCCTTGGGCCCAAAGCTGTGGAGTCAGCTCACCGTGGACTGAACTTCTCAAACTGTGAGGAAAAATAAAAATTCCACCCCGCCCCATACTTTCCCCTTCCATGTGTTTCTTCTCAGGTCTTTTGGTCACAGGGACACAAAAGCTGACTAAGACAAACTGTGCCTGGGCTGGCTTGGCTAGTCTCACATGGGCTCAATTAAACATCTGCAGCCAATTGTCAAGTTGTCTGGGGTCTGATCTAAGGAGGCCTCATCTGGGACAGCTCGTCTCTGCTCCGTGGTTTCTTCATCTGTAGATGAACCAGGGCTTATTCATAGGGTGTCTCGCGAAGGTTCCCAAGAGCAGCAGAAGAAGGGGAACCCCACAGCACAAGTTCCTTTCCAGCTGCTGCTCATGTTTCTTACTGTCTTCTTGGCCAGTGCAACCCTCCTGGCCACCCAGACTCGGCACATGGAGAACAGGATTCTACCTCTTGCTGGGGAATGGCAGAACCATCACCAGGAGAGAGGCGAGAAGTACCCTTTGTGGCTCCTTTTCCTTTGCAAGGTTTGGATGGTCCTTGACTTCACCAGGATAGTCCTAGGGTCCTTTTCCTTGATTCCTGCTCCTTAGGGACCATCCAAACCACTCATTGGCTTAATGAGTTCTATCTCTGAAATTTCCATGTCTCTCCTCTCCACCCTCTGCAAGCCATGATCCAACTTGAGCTTTGGACCTCGGGACTCAAATTCATTCACAGTTGGGTTAACAATGGGTGGATAAAACTAAGAGAGCAACAGGCCTTAGCCAAGTTTCTTCAGCTCCCCCGGCCACTTGATGACTGAGTAAGTACCATTAGCAGAGGGAGCAAGACGGTTTCTCTGGCACTGAGCTTGGCAAGATCTCGTTTGCAGAGCAAGCAATTCAGTCTGACAGCCGGCTTTTCCCACCAGAAGTTCAATGGGAGGTCTGGTGGGCCTTATGGGCAGCCTCAGGTAAAGGATACTTTTATTACAGCAAGAGCTAGTGCTACTGGATGCATTTTTTTCCCTTCACACTGAGAGCCGAACACATGTCACCTTGTCCATAACTACAGGGGTGACCCCACTGATGATAGTGCCTGAGTCCCCAGCATTGGAAGCCCAAGTATGTTTTCCTCAAATAGCCTTAAGTCGAATATCTTCCTGGTGATATGATTGCATCATCTCTCATACCATGACTATCTCCAGCCATCCCATCAGCGCACCCAAAGGGCACTGTAATTACTTACCTGTTCATTTCTCTTTGGCTTCACTGTGTCTCCCAGAGGACTGAAGGCTCCATGGTGAACAGGGAACGCGTCAGCTTTTGTGCACTGTCTCAGTGCCCAGAACAGAGCCTGATACAGATACACAGAAGGTGGGAAGTACCCGTGGAATAAAGTTAAAATGACAGATCCAGACAAGGAGCACAACGGGAGCAGACACACAAACCCACTGCTGGGCTAGAGGCTTATGTGGGGTGGTGGGGAAAGCCCTCTGAGGAGGGGTGTTTAGGCTTCATGGGACAAAGCCAACGGAGAAAGGGACCAACAGACGCCAAGGCCCTTTAGAGACACAGTTTGGTAAAGGAGGAGTGAAGGCAGGGTGGGAATGTCACAGGCAGGGGAGAGTGGCATGACGTAAGTCGGGGAGAGACCAGATCACTCAGGGTCAGATCCTGAAGGCTGAGGGAGAAGTCGAATTTCACACCTGGAAGAACAAGAGCCCTTGGGGGTCTTAGGAAGGGGTGTGGAATGGTCTGGGTTTTACGTGGAGCAGCTGGCATGGAATGAAGCTGGGTTCTTTATATTTCCCTAAAAAGCTCAACCCTTGGGCTGGGGCTATAGCTTAGCTGGTAGAGTGCTTGTCTTGAACCCAGAGGCCCTGGGTTCAATCCCCAGAACCCACCTCTTCCCCCCCCCCCCCCCGCACACACAAAAAAAACTTAACCCTACTGTCCATCAGGTTGTTTTTTAGAGCATTTTGATCTGCGTCACTTTGTCAATTTGATGTCCATCCCTATCCCATTCCCTGAGATTCTGATCTCCAGTTCTTGACCAGGAATCTTGCATAAAACATGCTGTTTTCAGGAACAACAGTTAGGCCCACCGGTTCTGTAGCTTTCACCCTTCATATTTTCTAAACTCTGCTCTTGTATTTAATGCAGCTTCCCAGAGCTGAACAACTGCGTTGCTTTGTTTGGGCCTTGAAGAATCGCCTTCATGGACTTTCATTTTAGCATTAAGTCATTGTTTGCCTCAGGGACCCTGGGCCAGCCACTCCACAAGCCGGGCTGGGCTGTAAGTACGCGGATTGCAGGGATCTCAGGGAAGACGCTCTGTTTCTCTGGGGCCTCAGGCAGGAGAGTTGTGCCTCTCTTGAGCATGTGGCTGGCTGAGACTTTATGGAAACTGAATCATGTTTCATCCTGATGAGGACGTGGGGGAGTCAGATTTGTGGCCCACTGACGGTTCCTGCATAAGACAATAAAACATTCACATTTGTGAGCCCATCTGACTCGTGGCCTTGTTTTTCTTTTTTATAAACTCCCGTTCCAAGTCTCCCAAGCATTTGTTTTCGTGTTTTGTGTTGCTGCAGTTTTATTAGCCATCTTGATTCCTTTTGTAGAACAAGGAGGGATATAAAATAAATCAAAATATAAATCTATATCCTACTCATAGCGAGTATTTTATTCATGACTGTCCCCACTTCCCACCTGAAAATGAAAGAGGAGCTGTAAAATTAAAACTAGTTTGCCGGCTGGGGGTGCAGCTCAGTGGTAGAGCGTGTGCTGAGCATGTGCGAGGCCATGGTTGCATCCCAGCGCTGCAAAAAAGAAAAAAAAAAGTCTAATACCTGGTTATTATCGTTACTCACATTCGCAAAATTCATTAGAATCTCAAGGGACCTTGAACAGCCAAAACAATCTCAAAACTTAAGTTGTTGGAGGTCTCACACTCCCTAATTTCAAAACTTACCGTACAGCTACAGTAATCTAAATAGTTCCGCCCTGACATAAAAACAGACAAATAGGCCAGTGGAATAGAATAGGCGGCCTGGAAAGAAACCCTCGCATAAGTGGCCGGATGATTTTGAAAAGAATGTCAAGACTGGTCAATGGGGAAAGGGCAGGCGCTTCGACAAATGGGGCTGGAGAAACTGGACATCCACGTGCAAGGGAACGATGTTGGTTTCCTTACCTGACACCATACGCAAAACCTAACTCAGAAGGGATTGAAGATCTAAACATACAAATAAAAGATGCTCAAAATCCCTAATCACACAAACCAAAACCACAATGAGATACCACTTTACTCTCATTGGGATGACTCTTAAAAAAAAAAAAAAAAAAAACACATAATTACAGAGGAAGTGCTGAGGAGTGATTTTGGCCAAATTATATTGTGTGCATGTACAAATATGTAACAAATTCTTGTCATTATGTGCAGCTATAACATGCCAATAAAAAATGTGGAAAAAATTAAATGGATGTGATTTTAAAAATAACAAGTGTTACAAGGATATGGAGAAATTGGAACCTCTGTGCGTTACTGGTAAGAGTGTAAAATGGCACAGCTGCTTTGAATAATGGTATGGAGGTCTCCCCCAAAATTAAAAACAAGATTACCAAATGATCCAGCAATTCTACTTTGGGGTATATACCAAAAAAGAACTGAGAGTCAAACATATTCATATACCAATATTCATGATAGCATAATTCACAATATCCAAAAGAGTGAGAATGTCCAAATGTCTACCAGAAGACAGATAATCCAAATGTGGTATATAATACCAAGGAATAGTACTCAGCCTTAAAAAGGGAAGGGAATTCTGATAATGCTCCAGTATGGATGAACCCCAAAGACATTACACCAAGTGCAGCAAGCCAGATACAAATATATCATTCCACCCATAAGGGATCCCTAGAGTAGTGGAATTCATAAAGACAGAGTTCAACAGTAGTTGTCAGGGCTGGGGGAGAGGGAATAGAGAATCACTGTTCAATGGAGACGGAGTTTCAGCTTGGAGGGGTGAAAGGTCCTGGAGATGGGTGGTGGAGGTGGCTGTGCTCAGTGCCCCTGAACTGTGCACTTAGAAATGCTTAAAATGCATAATTCTGTTATATATATTTCACCACAACCAAAAAAAGAGAAAATTTTTTTAAAAGAAAGAAGAGTAAAAGGGCCTCTGGTGTTCCATGGAGACCAGGTCTGGAGGTTACAGGAACAGGAAGCACTGGGGGGTGGAAAGGGGGAGAGGCGGGGAAAGGCAGGAAGGGTCCCAGTCAGCCAAGGGAAGTGCCTGCCAAGAATCCTCAGGGCAGAGGGGGCTGTCTAGTGGGGAATCCTCGAAGCAGCCAAAGTAGAAGGGATAAAGGTCACCAGACGACCTTCCAAAGAGGAGGCTCCACTGAGTGACATGTGTATGGATTATTACCAAGGGGTTTAGACTACTGAGGGGGGACATGGGTTTCAAGTTGCAATCTGAAAAGTCAAGCACACCTTGCAATGCTGTCCTGGTCATAGAAGTGTGACAGAGGAGTCAGGAAACCAACCCTTGGCAAGACCCTGTGCCCTTACCTGATGCTTCTCGGCTTCGGTAGTCCCAAATGCATTATTTCTGGGATTTTTTCCAACACCCTTTCGGTGCCTCTGTTGTTGTTTTCTTAATAATTATCTTTAGATAGACTCATTCTTAAGATATTATGCCAATGACTTTGGTTTTTCGCAGTGCTGGGGACTGAACTCAGGGCCTTGCCTGTGCTACGCAAGCGCTCTGTTACATCCTCAGCCAAAGCCCTGACACTCTGAGGGATATTTTACCACACAGCCATCAGTGGTGATGGAGCATCATTGCCCCTGGATAGATGGTGATCTATTAAAAATACAAAGGCAAAAAAGACCACTGATGCAATGAAAGTTTTTCTTTTGGGTACTGAGATTGAACTCAGGGGCACTTGACCACTGAGCCACATCCCCAGCCCAATTTTATATTTTATGTAGAGACAGGGTCTCATTGAGTTGCCTAGTGCCTCGCTGGCCTTGAACTCTTGATCCTCCTGCCTCAGCCTCCTGAGCGGCTGGAATTACAGGCGTGGGCCACCAGAGGGGCTCAGAAGTTTTTCTCAGTGTCAAGTAGGCATTGTTGCTGTTCTGGTGGTGAAGTGCTAGAAAATTCTGTCTTTAGTGAAACAACAACAAACCAGTTCCTACTCACAAAGTCCTTCAGATACACATGAAAATGAAGTTTGAAAAACACAATCTTCGCCTTTGCTGCACTAATGGGCTATATTTTTATCCTAGTCTACGTCTCTTCACGTGAATGGACTTTAATCAGCTAACCTGGCTCGCCACCCACTAACGGTCTCAAGGTTTCAACTCTGGATTGGTGAGTACCACAGAATGCTGAAGGCGACCATGACCAGCCTAAGATCTCCTTGGACTGAGATGGAAAAGGTAACCAAAAAGGAAGCAGCTCTCTCTCATGGTGGTCCACTCACTTCAGGTTCTCAGTGCACCGACTGCCACCCACAGGCAGGCCACCAGTGGGGACACGCCTGCGCTCTGGGGAGCACTGATCTGAGGATTCTGATTGTTGAAAGGAGCTGTGCCGACCCCAGGTGAGGGGAGACCAGGGGCTTCCTTGGCGCCATTCCTGTACACGCCATTCAGCACAGACCCTCATGGTCCACGTTTGAGTTGTGGCGTTTCTTCCTGGAGGCCCTCCTCACCTGGAACATGACCACGAGGCTCTGGTTGCTCTAACAAATGACCACAGGCTTCACGGCTTAACGCACGTGGCTCTTGTAGTCCTGGAGGTCAGAGACCTGCAGCTGGTTTCATGAAGCTAAGGTCCAGCTGACAACAGGGCTGGAGCGCTGAAGGTGTTTTCTCGCTCTTTCTAGCTTTTAAAAGCTGCCCTCATTCCTGGTCTTCTGGACCCTTTGTCCATCTTCCAAGTGCATCACTCCACAGTCTGTCATCCCACTGCCTTGTGTGACACCTCCTCTGTCCCTTTCCAACCAAAGGGCTATGATTACATCAGGTTCCTTGAAAATCAAGGATGAGGGGCTGGGGATGTGGCTCAAGCAGTAGCGCGCTCGCCTAGCATGCGTGCGGCCCGGGTTCGATCCTCAGCACCACATACCAACAAAGATGTTGTGTCCGCCGAGAACTAAGAAAAAATAAATAAATGTTGAAATTCTCTCTCTCTCTCTCTCTCTCTGTCCCCCTCTCTCACTCTCTCTTTAAAAAAAAAAAAAAAAAGAAAATCAAGGATGATCTCATTTCCAAACTCCTACCGTAACCCACCTGCAAAGCCCCTTAGCCACAGGAGGTAGTGTACCCACAGGCCCAGGGATCAGGATGTGGACACTGCAGGGCCATTACGCCGCCTGCCAGGAACCATTCAGCTGCCACACTAGCCAGGATGAAGGAAGCCGTGAAGAGGTGGGTCTGGCCAGAGCACACACAAGCCGGAGAAGAGCTCCAGCGTCTGGCAGAGCCCACTTCATCAAGGAGTGAACCCCAAAATGGATTCACTATGGGTCCGACTCCTGGGGAGTAAGTGAAGGTCAGGTGTCAGCTGCCACAGAAGTGACCCTGGCCCACCCCACAGAATACAGGGAACCAGCAGAGGTTTGACACAGGCGTTTGGCAAGTGAGATTTATTTAAACAATAGTAAGTCAACAGGAACAGGAACAGGTGTGACCACCTTCACAATAAGACTTCTCAGAGCGTGGAGTGAGGTCAACAGGCGAGGCCCACCCTGGCCGCGGCCATCCCTCAGGCTGCTCCATGCATCTCTGGGAAGACAGCTCGGCTTCCAGCTCAACAGGAACGTTCAACAGATCAACAAGAGATCTCCTTCAGACCTGAGGGAGGAGACAGAGACTCAGAGACCTCAAGGCACCGAGCAGAGGGCAGCAGAGCTGCAGGAACAAGACACCGCTACAGGCCCAGCAGGCGGGTCTGGGCCCAGTACATCCAACCCTACAGCTGTCCCCTGCTCTGTGAAAGGCGATTTCACGAGGAAACTAGAAGTTGGGCAAGATTCTGTTTATGAATAGTTTAAAGGGGATTAGGAAAGCATTATAACAATTTAAAGGCTCTCTGCAGTAAACATCCAAAATCTACCCTGTAACAGCTGAACCTTGAGCTAAGGCAGAAATGATTTTTCACCATGACACAAGAGCACCCAGGCAGAGGGTGGGGACAAAGGAGCCCCTTACGTTAAAATGGCCAACTTACTATTGCTCTGTAAAACTAGAGTTGGGCCTTGGATGTAACTCGGTGGTTCGACCCTAGTACTACAAAAGGACAGGGGGAGGGGAGAACTATAGTTAACTCGAAAATATCAGAAATAATGTACATTTCCAAAAGCACGGGAAAGTTAAATAAATCAGTCACATGATGGAACTCAATAAAAGCATCATAATTATGCTTGCTGACAATATTTAGTAGCAAAGGGGAAATGGTTATGCTACCATATTAAGTTGAAAAAGTTAGGAATTAATGTTAAATAAATGTATAAATTCAGCTTTATTAAAAATAAGATAATATCTAGAAAAAAACATGGAAAAGTTACTAGAGGTTCTCTCTCGGTACAGGTCAATTTTCTTTTCTTTGCTACACTTTTCAGAAGTTTCCAAATTACACTGTTTTATAATTTAGGAAAGGATGAGAACATAAAAACACACCAATAAGTGATTTTTTAAATCAAAACAAGTTTGAAAGGATTCTGTGGGCTGAGCTAGGTGACTGTAGACAAGAGATTGAGAAGCCCAAGCAGGCTGGCCGCCCCTCATGTCACCTGGCCTCTGTCAAGGTCTCCACTCGCAAGGTGCCTGAGGTCATGTGTCATTCAGATCACACCTGCAGGAGGCACTGGGGCAGCTGCTACATGTGCCTGATTTAACACAGTTTCCCCCGGTGGAGACACATTAACAACAACCGCCAGGGAGCAGGACCTGGGGCAGGTGGGGAGGAGGAGCTGGACCAAAGCCAACGGGTCACCACTGAGCTGCGGATCCGCTCACCCCCACAGCCTGCTCAGCCACAGCCAGGGAGCTATGACCAAGGGCACGGGCTTGTTAGAGAGCGTGACGACTTGTGTGTTTAACACCTAGTAAACCCGATAAAAGAGACAAACACTGGACACTTCAGAATCACTTTAAACCTTCAAGGTCCTCAACTTTGCAACTGCAGAATTTCCACAGCAGACCCGTCAAGGGCTGGCTGGCTGTTCAGGATCTGGGGCTCATCAAAACAATTTTCCTGAATTCTATGCTATAAAAACCCAGATGATAGAACTATGAATTCCCAAGGTATGCTCATGGTTACACAGAGCTCTCGGGTTCTTTTTGAGCTTGAAGTCACAGGTACGCCTTTCGTTCTCTAGGGAAGGAACATTCCCCATTTCTACACCAAAGAAACTAAAGATGATCTGTACCAAGCTCCTGTCCTCCTCTGGTTGCCCAACACAGGCAGTAATGCTGCATGAGCTGCTCCAGGAGCTCCATCTCGTCCAGGAATTCCAGGGATTCGATCCTGAGCAGAGATCAAAATAGTAAAGGATGATGTTAGACAGTGAAAATGTCTGAGGTGATGGTCCACGGTCACCAGTGTGCAGAGCTGCTCACGACATATCTTAATGGCTACAACATAGTTTGTCTGGTGTGGTTCCTTTTTAATTTATTTATACTAAAAAGAAGAAAGAGGGCTGGGGGTGGGGTATAGCTCAGTAGTGTGCATGCTTAGTATGTGGGAGGCCCTGAGGCAAAAGAAACCTCTTCACCTCACAGACTGCATTTTCTCAGGCCTTCGAGGCTTTCACTGCCAATTACTGATGTCTGCACACGGAAGACCAGTGATGTTTCTGAATGTTGTAAGTTCTGTGGCAGAGCCAGTTCTTCTCATGACCTTGCAAGGGACTAAAAGCTGCACCTCTAGGTCACCAAAGGAAAAAAGAAAGAACAATCCAGGAAGCATGAACTAAATGTAAAAGAATTAAAGCAGGGGCTGGGGCTGCAGCTCCAAGGTGAAGCACTTGCCTCACCTGTGGTGGGCACTGGGTTCGATCCTCAGCATTACACAAAAATAAATCAACAAAATAAAGATATTGTGGGCAATTATAACTAAAAAAATTTAAAAAGAAAAAAAGAATTAAAGCAGGCACTAACACAGATGTATATATGGCGATGTTCCCTTCAGTGTTGTTTGAAACAGAGAAATTAAAATGAAACATAAGGCACCAGAATAAATGCCTAACTATACCCATTTTTTATTTCTTTAAAATTACCTTTTATCAGTTTAAAATTATCATTATTGGAATATTCTACCAACAAAAATACCATGTACAGTCATGTATATCTAAAAAGATAAACACGTATATTCACAAAGTACAAATAATAAATAGATAAATACCATGTAAACAAGATATGTTAACCCTCAAGTTTTGATATGTAAAGATAAATATGACCCATTTTTAAGTTTAAAAATAAAGAGGGGGATTTCCAGACAAATATATGTAGTAAAGTTCACTGATGCAAAAAAAAAAAAAATTATGTACCAATAAATATTTATCTTTATGTGCATGTGCCTGCAGAGCGCAGGCTTTACCCCACGGCCTCAGCACTGCTTGAAACTATTCAGAACGACCATGTATTTCTTTTATAATGCGGGAAGATTCCTTTAAAATTGCTGTCAGAGGTCTTTTTCCCTTACAAATGCTTGGGTGATGTCATTTTCTTCCTTCTCCAAAACAGGAATCATGCCAAATTTCCACTGCAGAAGTTGCTCTGGGAATTTTCCAGGTGCACTTGCTCATCTGTTTGGGCACAAGCTCTACCTCCCCTAATAGCTAATCTGTTACCCTCAGGTTGCTACCAGTATTTAATTGATTTCAAAAAGAGTCTGGATAGGGGCTGGGGATGTGGCTCAAGTGGTAGCATGCTCGCCTGGCATGCGTGCGGCCCAGGTTCGATCCTCAGCACCACTTACAAACAAAGATGTTGTGTCCACCAAAAACTAAAAAATAAATATTAAAAAATTCTCAAAAAAAAAAAAAGAGTCTGGATAAAGCTTTGTTTTGTGTTTTTCAGTAAAGTCCACAGGTAGCCATGCCTTTCACTCCCAATTAACCACCGCAGAGCCAGGGCTTCCGGCCCATACCTGCTCACTTCTGCCCGAGGTAGCCTGCTGTACAGCTCCATCATGTTGACCGCACATGCTGTCTCCCACCCATTCGCCAGGAGCCGCTCTTTCTGAAGTGTGGTGAAAAGAGAGGGAAAATCAGAAGGCCCGTTGAGTAAGTCCCAGACCCTCCTAAGCACTTTTCTGAAATGATTCCTTCAAAAAGCCACTCTGGCCCCCTGCATCTTTCTTCTTTTCACCTTTAAATTTTCTATATTGGGCATTTACTTTTATCGTGGAGGAAACTGAAGTACATTTAGAGACAAACAGGAAGAGGCTTTTCTCTGAGTAACAGTTCTGAAAGCATGTGGTGGTCATGTACTTGAGATATGTCAAAACTAACCTGTTTAAATGGGGCAGGGCTAGGAGGTGTCTCCAGCAAATAAATGACATTTGAAATAGGGAGGTGGAATACTAGTGAGGGCCATGGGTGGATCCTGATTCAGACCCACCAACTATAAAAACTGTTTTACACAACTGAGGAGAAGAACATGGACCACATATTGGATGCTATGAAGTTAATGTCTGTCTGTGAAGGGTGATAATGGTTCTGACATTATCCTGGGGGAGAAAGTCTTTACTGGTAGAGGATTTGCACTGAAACACTGAAGGTGAAGTCATGTACAACTGGGATTTGCCTGAAAATATTCCAATGCCACTACCCATACAAAAAAAATATTGTGGAGGATTTAGAAACAGAAATGATGAAGACATTACAAAATACAGAAGCCGGCTGATGGGACATGGGCATCCAGCTCACTATCCCCTCTAACTCTGTTAGTTTCAAAAATTACATAATAAAAGAAAAATTCGCATAAAATAAGATTTGATGATATAAATAATAGTGTTACAATAAATATATTTCTGTTTTCTACACCAAGATGTGGAAGGAGGAGACTTGGACTGTCCCAGCATCAGGGAGCCCCAGCTGCCTGTGTCGGCAGGTACTCACAGGGCCTCCTGCATCATCTCATCTGCAAAGGAAAGGCCCCTCTTGATGGCTAAGAGGACAGACAGACACCCCCGTGTCTGCTCTCTGACCTGAGACTCTAAGGACTTGCAGGTCTCCACTCCCGCCAGGTCACACTGTCGTCTCCGCAGGTTTTCAATCATGATCTGCCCAAACCGATCACCCATGTTCACCTGAGCAGGGAAGAGAGAGCAGGCATCACCCTGAGAGTTTGCTTCTTAAATATTAAAAACACCCAATGACATCCAATTTTTAACCAGTCAAGGCTGACTGAGAGCTCCTGCCAGCACAGGTGAGGGAGGGAGTAGCACCAGCACGCCATGTGCTGGGAGCGTATGGTGGGTGGCCCCGGGCAGCACTCGGCCACCTTCAGAGCTCCACCTGTGCTGCACCAACTCCACACAGCACTGGGCCCGACAGGTGTACTCACGCACATGCAGAGACGCAGCAATCAACCACGGTATTATGTGAAGTGGGAAGATTCCGGAAAAAAATGACCATCATTTGAGGGTTAACTAAATGCTATCACCTTCACATAATGAACCACCACAAACCTGTGAAAAGGAAGGAGGACAGCCACAGAGATGCAGAGGACTTTAAGCTAACGCCCAAGAAGCCATGGAGGGGTGTGCACAGAAAGCCCTTGCCTTCCAGAGAAAATGGATCTCTCTCCTTTTAGGGAAATTCTGAACGCAGGACCACTGCTTCTCAGATCAGAAGACTGAGGTCAAGGTTAGGAGAGAGATTTACTTTTATCTAACCTTTGGATTGCTTGGTTTTTCTGTTCTGCATGTGGTGTTAGTTTTTTGAATAAAAAATCTTAAAAAACCACAACTACCCTATATATATGCACAAATGCCAGAAAACACATTGCCACTCACTACTGTAGCACTGACGATGGCTTTGCCATGGGTATATGAGGTGACAAAAAGACCTCACTGGAACAATATGTAAAATTACTCCCAGAGTTGACATGATAATAATGCCAGACAAGCAACAGTACTATTCCCTTCATGAAGCACTAATGATCACATTGCACGCCCCCCACTCAGGACAGATGGCACTGTGAACACACACTCCACTGTCTTACTACCAAGGTTTGAATTCTGGCTTGCAAGCTGCGAGGCCCTGGCCAGCTAACTCTCTGTGCTCTATCCTCCGACCTGTAAAGTCACGACAGTGCTAGTACCTACCCTGATGACTACTGTCATAATTAATTGTTAATTTATGTAAAACTCACAGAACAGTGCCTGGTACATAGCAAGCACATCTCGCAGTTCACTGTCATTACTTTATTATCACCCTTGTGCTTTTGTAATTTTAAACAATCAGGATATGACGTAAGACATGTAAGCAATTATGTGTAATGAGGCTGCTGGTGATGTTGTATTTGATAGAAAGTTAGTGACTTAAGTTAAATTATGTGGATGAGGTGAGGGTGTCAGGGACAGCTGTGGACAATACACTGAAAACGGGTACTTTCCAAGGTGTCCTCCAAAGCAAGAGGGTCTCTGCTCCAAATTCCCTTAACCTGCCATTTGTCATTTGAGGCTGTGTGAGTGGGAGTGGGACAGCACACAAAGGAAGCACAGGGGGCAAAAGCAGACAGCTGCCCAGGATTTGTTCACATCGAAAGAAAAGACAGGCTGGGCTGGGGAGGTGGCTCAAGTGGTAGCGCGCTCGCCTGGCATGCGTGTAGCCCGGGTTCGATCCTCAGCACCACATACAAAAAAAAAAAAAAAAAAACAAAAGATGTTGTGTCTGCCGAAAACTAAAAAATTAAAAAATTAATTAATTTTAAAAAAAGAAAAAGAAAAGACAGGCTGGATGTTCGTTCTGATAAGTGGAAGCTGAGCCAGTAACGGGGGAGGGGAGGCACAGGAAAAATGGGCAAAGGGGAGAGTGGAGAGGGGAAGGCACCTGGGGCAGGAAAGATGTGGAATATGAGGGACATTATTATCCTAGGTACAGGCATGACTGCACATATGGTGCAAAGCTACACTGTGTACAATCAGAGATTGAAAAGTTGTGCTGCAATTGTGTACAAGGAATCAAGATGCATTTTGCTGCCATATATACCTAATTAAAATAAATAAATTAAAATGTAAGAAATTATCAAAAGAAAAAGACAAGACAGGAGGCAGCTTCCACCAAATCTACTCCCCAGCTCAGGTGGGGAACATGCCCAGGTTAAGAGAGGGAAGGGAAACTGACAAACTCTAGATAGGGCAGAGGGGTGGGAGGGAAGGGAGGGGGCAGAGGGTTAGCAAGGATGTGGAATGTGATGGTCATCATTATCCAAAGTACATGTACAAAGACATAAATTGGTGTTAATATACTTTATATACAACCACAGATAATGAAAAATTGTGCTGTATATGTGTAATAAGAATTGTAATGTATCCCACTGTCATTTATTTTTTAAAAATAAATTAAAAATTTTTTTTAAAAACCTAACACTAATTTGTAAAATAAATAAATAAAGAGAGAGAGAGAGAGAGAAGGGAGAAAAACAAGCCAACCAAGAACCAAACACAAGAGTGTGAACAGGGCAGGAGCAGGGAAGGAGGTGGAGACAAGTCTAGCCTAGATCCACCCATAAGTACATGATGTGGAGCACGTCTCTTTACTGCCCTTATCTGTAATGAAAAAAGATTTTAAAAAATAAAGTCAGTCAAACACTAACAAAAGACCTTTGTAGGGAACGTTCTACAATTCTACAGAAAATACAGTGATAAAGAAAGAAATGGAAAAAAATTTATAAAGACCAAATCAGAAGTTCTAAAACTCTGGCTCAATGTTTGCAAGAAGACAAGCAAGAATTGACCAAGATTGCTGGAATCAACTCATAAAGAAGTGATAAATGGCTGAAGGCAAAAGGAAAAGAACAAGGGAAGGATATAGCAAAGGTTTCAAGAGAAAAAGCCGCCTCTGGGGTCTGAGGAGAACCAATCTCTGGCTTCCTCTTACCTGTTCATAGTTTATGAGCATGGCTGTCTCAAAAGTGTTGGATGCCCACTTCAGAAGGTTGGCCGACTGCTCTGGAGTCATGTAAACCAGCACACATTCAGTTATCAGGAGTGTTGGCAATCTGAAGTTAAAAAAAAAAAAAAAAAATCAAGGCGTTTTTATCAAGTGAGAACTTGTACATATGTTGCAGTTTTGGCAAGGCAAGTCCCACCCCCAGAAAACCAGAAGTCAGCACACATCAGTCAGCATGCTACCCATACAGACACCATTAGGACCCAAAGCCTTGCACTGTGAGAAGCTGAGCAGGAGCAGTGATTTGTCTGGCTAATGACACTGAGCTGATGTGTGGGGAGGACTATTAAAAGGGTGTGCACTGTCTCTCCTGTGCATGGCACAGTGGTAACATAACACTACAGATCCTACCCTGGAACCTGGGTTAGTCAGGCACTTGGTGTGTCAAGGAGATAGCAGCAGATAGGATGCAAGTTTGGAGATGACTGGCACTGGCTCTCCTGGCACTTGCTCTTGCTCCACCTGGAACCCTGACACTGAATGAACTCAAGGCAGCCTGCTGTGGGAAGAGAATGAGGCAGCCCAGCTGGCAGCCTCCTGCTGGCCTGCCCCTGTCCACACAGGAATGAAGCCTGGGGCCTCAGCTCTTCCTGGCCAGCTACTTTGCTCATCTGGATTCTATTTTGTTTTTGTTTGTTGTTTTTAATATTTTTTTAGTTGTCAATGGATCTTTATTTAATTAATTTATTTATATGTGGTGCTGAGAATCGAACCCAGTGCCTCACACACGCTAGGTGAGTGCTCTGCCACTGAGCCACCACCCCAGCCCCTCTACTTTGTTTTTTAACAATGAAATGTTAGACAACTCAGACAGTTACAAATTTATATCCAAGTGCTCCTTGGAGCACCTGTCCCTCACCTGACATCATAAACTCAACGTGGCCTGGACTGAATCATGATACAAAGAAACACAGAACACTGAATCCAGAAAAAGAACCGTCTATGTTGCACACACTGGAACCATCAAAAAGCAAAACATTTAAAGGAAAAATTTTTTGAAATTAACAATAATGATCTAAACCTAATGCCTGAGATTATGTTGCCTAACGCAGTGGTGCACACCTGTAATCCCAGCAGCTCAAGAGGCTGAGGCAGGAGGATTGGGAGTTCAACGGCAGCCTGAGCAACAGTGAGGCGCTAAGCAACTCAGTGAGACCCTGTCTCTAAATAAAATACAAAATAGGGCTGGGGATGGGGCTCAGTGGTCGAGTGCCCCTGAGTGCAATCCCAGTACCAAAAAACAAAAACAAAAACAAACAAACAAAAAAAAAACTAAGGTTATGTCACTTGAAATGATTACAGTGTGTGAATGAATGAATAAAAAACTAATATTCCAAAACCTCATCGAATAAGTTGACAACTAGAGAAAGTTTCAAGAAGTTATTTAATATAAAAAGGCAACCATTACTGCATAAGATACTAACGTGAGGAAAACTGGTAAAGACCACTTTTTTAGGAAATCTTGGTATTTAAGTTTTTATAAGTCTGAATTATTTGAAAACTTTAAAAGTATTTTAGAACTATTTTAAAGGTGATCATTAGCATTAAAGTAAAGATTCATATTTTTTCAAAACATAAATGAAAGAAAACAGAAAAGCCAGCCCATAAAGAAAAAAATACAGAACACAATGAAACCACGTGGAAGAACTGGACACAGAATTCTAAAACTTGTCATTTCAACTGTTTTCATCCATTTTGTCAGTTTCTAAAAGGGAGGCAAAGTTCCCATCAAGAGCTAGCCCACTTTATAAGTGATTATTTCCCTGATCTTTCATATCATTTTCAGAATCTACCGGTCACTACAAGCAAAGCTGGATTCAGAAGTCACTTAATGAAGGCCTACTATGTCTGTTCAGCTACACTCACATGAATTACTTCAGTTCATCTATATGGTGATATAGTTTTTAATCCCAGTTCATGATGAGAGAAAACAAGGCTCAAAGAAGTTAAAAAAAAAAAATACAAAACATTTCCTGTTAGTTAACTAGTAAGGAGGAAGCTTAGAGTTGAACTCAGGACAAGAAGCTAAGACTCGCATTCTCCTGGACAGGGTACCATGGTTACCAGTGAGTCCAGCTTTAGCCAGTCTACTACGGATTCACTCACTAACGTCCACTGGAAAAAACATGTGCCTGAGGAAACCATGGAGTTCACATGTCCCTTTGCTCAAACGTCCACCTTGTGCTGTGAATCACAAATGTCCATGACAAGGTCATCTTCACCTCTCACTACCTCTGTAACTCCAATCCGATTTTGACCAGTGGCATCATGCTAAAACCATGCCTCTCACTCCTTCTCGTCTTCCCAGAAGTGCCCACTCTCAAGAATCCTTCTGGATCATTTATAAAATACATGAAAGCATGTAACCATAAAAATTTAATATGGTGGGGGTTTGGTTTTATGTATTTAAGATCACACCATGCCTGTTATTATGCAACTTGATTTTGGGTATTTTTTTTATTCAACGTTAGGTTTGAGCTCTCCCCACATAAATCTAGGCCATTCATTTTTCATTTGATTTACCCAGTCTGCCATTGACAAACATTCCCAATTTTCTGCACTGTAACGACTATGACATACAATCTTCTTATGCAAGACCTTCTCCAGGGAATATACCTCAAAGTAGATCTGTGGTAGGTATGACAACACATTTACAACTTTAGTAGACACTTTCAGATTGTTCCTCATAATGGTTGTACCAAGTTTGCTTCTACCAATGGTTATACCATGTCCATTTTTGCTAACTTGGTAGGAGGAAAACAGAATTCCATCTGACTACTCCTGAGGCTTGATATCCTCATAGGATAGTCATACGTCATATATTCTGCATTACATGATATTCAGTTTCTTCTTGGAGCTGCCTGGTTATCTTTTGCCCATTTCTTCTATGAAGCACTTCTATTTAATGGCAGTTGTACATTATATATTCTAGATTTGTTTCTGTCCATACAATTCTCTTCTCTCAAACTTTGATATTAGGCATCAGTATTTTTAAAAGCTAATACGTGTGATGATGATGTGCAAACAGACTTGAGAAACAACACTGCTTAAGAATTTCAGCATCAAAATTAGAATGGGTTGCACTCCATGTATGTATAATATGTCAAAACACACCCTACTGTCATGCAGATCTAAAAACAGCGGATTTTTAAAAAAGCAAACAAATCAAAAAAACCTCAGCAAGCAACTAAGTAGCAAGGAAATGACAAAACTTATAAAAATCAAAATGAAAGATTGGGTCTCAAGCTGCACTTTCAACAGGCCACATCTCATAATTAGCATGAAATCACAAATGCAGAAGAGGTTAAAAAGAAATCTCACTGTGTATTCATGTTACATTTCTTTAGTTTCTCTTCCAGTTCAGATAGGTCTCGGAGGTCTGCTCCAATAATGGCATATCTCTTTGAATCCAGTGTGTGCCCATCTGCAAATGCAAGATTGTTTCAACTGAAATTAATCAAGAGGAGATTAAATTTCAATGAATATGACTTTTCCAAAATTAAAGTAACTTCAATGATTGGGCCCATTAAAAAAAAAAATACATGTTCATTGTTTAAAAAAAAACAAAACAAACAAAACAAGCAAGAAGAGTGTGAACATAACCAAAATTACATCTTCCAAAGGTAAGTATGAGTGTTTTGGTAACTAACATTCCAGCCCTTTTACTCTAGTGTTTAAGTCATACCACAACAAAAACTTTTTTTTGGGGGGGGGGGTAGAAAGAGAGAGACTCTCTCTCTCTCTTTCTCTCTCTCATACACATATACCCTGAACAGAAAAAAAGAAAATGAGATCACACAAAACCCATTCTGAAAACTGCTTTTCCTACTTAATAACAGCATCTGGAACATAATTCTCTAATGGCTTCATAACATCCCACCGTGTAGGGGAAAAAGAACATAACTTACTAGCCAATCCCTCATACTGGACATGTGGTATTTCCAAGTTTCCTTCATCTTGGACACTGCAACTAGCATCCTTGTGTATACATACCAATGGAGTACCTGTCCTGTTATTCTCTTTAAAGTAGATTACAGAGTTGAATTAAGAGATAAAGGTTAAGCCTGTTTAAATATTGATACCCACTGAGAGGCAGTTCTCAAATGTTGCAACCATTTGTGACATGTTTAAAAGAAAATAGTTTATGTACTAAGGTATTTGCAAATACACAATATTTGCTTAAAGCATCCCAGCAGGGGCCCTGCACTGGTGGACGTGGTATTCTCCAGCTTCAGCAGCCACAGGTCACCTCGTCCCTGGGGCCTACCGCAGCACAGATCAACAGGCTGTGCATTTCTAATACATTTTCAGATGGTCTTGATGGTCAGTCTGGGGAACTACTAGTACAAATAAAGTGACATTGGCAATAAACATGGGTGAAGGGTCCATAGAGGTTCATCCGTCTAGTTACAATGTATGTGTTTGCTTAAATTTTTTAATTCAAAGTTCAATAAAGTTCTCAATAGAAAAGAAGAGTTTGTTTACCACAGGCATCATGTGCTCAATTTCCTCAATGGAACAAACCAGCCAAGGAGCTGAAACGCCCAATGGCCGTCCTGTAGCACTGCTGATAGCACGTCTTCTTGGCTCTGAGAACCCTCAGCTAAAGATTCTGAAAGGTTCTCCCTCTCTGTCTTTAAAAACCCATCCAGCTGATTCAAATACATCTGACCACACTCGAGAAGCTACAGGAAGTACTTCCTAGGAGCCCAACAGATATCAGGAAAGCAATGAAAGGCAAGCAGGGAACCCAAAGTCTGCCCCAGGCTGCCACCATGCCCAGACCACAGAAATAACGTCAAGAATATGAAGGCACTTGTCTGCCCATTATGAAAAGAAGCAATTCTCACGTGTCTATGTGCCTTCTTGTAAATAACACATGTGTCAATGATAAGCTTGCTTGAAATGAGTTTTTCCATGCCTAGCCAAAACACCAGCAAAAACCAAGAACAAAACACACACCAGAATTTAAAAGCATGCAGTTCTTGAGCACCCTGTGGTTCAGGGGGGATATAGCTTGCACAGATTAGGATCTAAAGTGAGAATGTGAAGCAAAAATCACATATCACCATGATCTTCCTATAATTAAGTGCAAAGTACAGCAGACTTGAATGGGGACAGCGACTGGAGGCTCAACCATCACCCAGCAATGGCCCAGCCCTGGCCTTGGCATGTGGGCATATCACCTAGGAAGCACTGCACCCGCTGACCTTGATGTCCATTTAAATGACAGAATTTGAGGATGACACACACCACCATCACGACTGAGTCACTCCTCTTAGGCTCCTCAAGCTGTGCGGAAACAGCAGGTCCTTATCTGCCCTCAAAGGATGCCTTCCCATTTTACAGGGAACAAAATGTGTTTGTGGAGGACACAGGCTAAGAGCAAGTTCCAAAGGAACCTCATTATTCTGGGGGGTGGGGTGGTGCAATTTTTATAAATTTATGAATTAAATTATTAAAAATCCTTTTAGTCCCAGATACTCAAGAAGCTGAGGCAGGAGGACTGATGGAGCACAGGAGTCTGTGAGTGCCCTGGGCAACACGGCAGGACCCCTCACACACATACAAATCCCTACATAGTCCCTATTACTCGGAGAGAAAATGTGACACACTGTGGTTTTGACCCAGCTCGAGACTCCTCTTCGGAGTGAGCGTGCGAGCACGGCCCGGAGGGCCAAGAGCCCTGAGAGCACATTCCCACTCCACCTGCTCCCAGCCACTCGGCTCTGGCAAGGCAGGACACCACCCGAGACTACCTTTCTCTTAACCTATTTTGTGCCACTATCCCAGATGTGGAACACCTATGAAAACTGATATTAAACAATATCACTATGGTAACTCTGAAATAGTATTTGAATATTTATTACATTCACGGAATTGAGAGCTTGGGATCTGGTGGGTTCATCATGAAATACGAACAATGCCATGTGAGGCGATGTTCAAGTGACTCGAGCAGTATTAAGGTGACGAGCTCTGTGGTTCCCAAACCGTGTACTGAGGTGGCTTCGGGATGGTGTGGCGAATATATAGGGATGGAGCGGGGTATTTTCAGTTCCTGGGGGAAATGCTGAGATACTCATCACTGGTCAAACTTAAGCAAACTACCTACTCAAAGCAGAGTGTCAACATGATATCATCGGGCATTCCTCCCAAACACCATCTCTTTGGGAAGCTAAGTTTTCAGATGCTGCTGTGAATGAAAATCAAGTCCCAGGTGAACATGGAACATGGGGTAGCATCCAATCTGATCCAGGAAGTCGTGAAGGGCCCAGCAGGAACACACATCTCAATAGTAACTGTGGTTACTTAAGAAGGAGATAAAAATAGTATTTGCTTTTCCGATTCATATCTATTACCTTTTTCAAATGAATAGTAAGTTGTTAAGACATAAGTACTTAAGATATTTGAACCTGACTAATTAATAAACAGAACTGTGCAGGATGTTATTTGGCCTAGAGCACTTCGAAGAAATTATTGAGACATTCAGGGCACTGTGAGCCCAGAGAGATGGGGACACTTTCCCCTAACTTGACACCTGGTACGCAATGGAGGAAAAAACAAGACTTGGATAATTCAATCCAGGCAAGTGCTTGAATGAGCCAAGCAGAGATTTCACCCAAAGGAACTCAACTGAACTTGACAAGCCACAGACTTAGGAGCAAAATAAATACCTACTGTTTCAGAACACATTTAGCAGTAGTTTGTTACAGAGCAAAAGCTACCTGATACATACTTTAAATATCTGCCTCATTAACCTCACATGCTCTGCAAAAGGCTTAAGAAAATTGGAAATTTACACAATGTAACAGTCATTAAACATATACATGCACACACCAACAGAGACTCCACGGTGCTGATTTTATCACACAATTAATGATCTCTTCTATCACCACCAGGTATTTCAAGAGAGATGTGGACTGAATCCCAGCAATCCCATTCATATATCTTCAATGACAGATTAGAAATTATTTTTAAAGATTGCAAAGCATTCTTTTCTGCTCATAGGATTTTCTCCTTAACTCAAGGAGGAAAAGAAATCCAGGTGCTGTGTTATACATCAGTCATTGCAGCTACTCAGGAGGCCGAGGCAGGAGGATTTCAAGTTTAAGGCAAGCCTGGGAAACTTAGCCAAGAACCCATCTCAAAAAAAATAAATAAATATGCTCAGGGTGCAGGTCAGTAGCAGAGCACTTGCCTAGCATGTGCAAGACCTTGGGTAAAAATCCCAGTACTGGGAGAAATCTTTTTAAAAATTTAAAAACTATAGTAAAATGGAGACAGCCCCAGGTAGGTTCCTGGTCCATAGAGAAGACTCATTTGTCCCTGTGTCTACCCATCTGACTCTTACTGAGCTCTCACTATGAGTGGGGCACTGAGCCATTTCTGGGAATGTACTAATGAACAGAAAGGTAGAGGCCCTGCCCCCAGGGACCATAATAATCCAATAGAGAAAACTAAGAACACACAAACACAAGTGGCTAGTGCCACAGACAGTGGGGAGAGGTCACTGGGGTCAGGAGGGACCTCTCTGAGAAGGTGGCAGCTAGGCTGAGAGCCCGGTGATGAGAAGGAGCCCCTTTAGCAAAGACAGGAGAAGACAGCCAGGAGGAGGGAAGAGCACATGTGGCACGTGCAGAGGCCAGCAGGAGTCCCTGTGCTGGATCCCTGAATTATATATACCTGAACTATATATACTCCCAGGCCCAAAATAACAATAATTTTTACTTTTAAGCAAAATTTCTGCAACTTTTTTTAGCACCTGCCACTTTCCTCAAATTTCCACTCACATTCTTTTTTTTTTAATTTTTTTTTAATATTTATTTTTTAGTTTTCGGCAGACACAACATCTTTGTTTGTATGTGGTGCTGAGGATCGAACCCGGGCCAGAGGCATGCCAGGCGAGCACTCTACCGCTTGAGCCACATCCCCAGCCCTCCACTCACATTCCTTTTTTTTTTTTTTTTTTTTTTTAGAGAGGGGAGAGAGAGAGAGAGAGAGAGAGAGAGAGAGAGAGAATTTTTAATATTTATTTTTTAGTTCTCGGCGGACACAACATCTTTGTTGGTATATGGTGCTGAGGATCTAACCGGGCCCGCACACATGCCAGGCAAGCGCGCTACCGCTTGAGCCACATCCCCAGCCCCCTCCACTCACATTCTTATTTCATTTTTATTCAAATTCTCTTAGAAGAATGGTGGCAAGATCAAAAAGTATGAACAGCTGAACTAAAATCTTCATCTACATCAGACCCAAACACAAAGTTAAAAGACAAGTAAAACAGAAAACAAAAATTCACACACACACACACACACACACACACACACACACAGAGCTTACAGGGCACGCAGTGGCACATGCCTGTAATCCCAGCAACTTGGTAGGCTGAGGAAGGAGGACAGCGAGTTCAAAGCCAGCCTCAGCAACTTAGCAAGGTCCTAGGTATTTTAGCAAGATCTTATCTCAAAAATAAAAATGGCTGGAGATGTGATGCAATGGTTGAGCCACCTTGGGTTCAATCCCCAGTACCAAACAAAACCACAAAGGCTTATAAGGGACCTTTCTCAAAGAACATCCATTTATTATAAATGGTTTATACAAATTAAAAAGAAACAGAAGCGATGCAACTAAAAAAAAAAAAAAAAACAAAGCAAATGAAACCAAAAAAATTTCAAAGAGCAACAAAACTTGGAAAGCCCCTGGGGACTGAATGGGGACTGAAATGGAAAAAACTATATTATATGCATTTATGGAAATGTGAAAATAAACCCCCCTATTATGTATAACTATAATGCACTAATAAAAACATTTTTAGATAACCAGGGAAAGATATTCCAATTCACTAGCATTCAAAGTTACATATGTTTTTAAAATAATAGGGCAACATTCCAGTCTATCAGACTGGTAAAACTTTTAAAATGATCAAACCCAGTATGGGTAATAGGGAAACAGAATTCTCACCAATTCTACTAAAATACAAATTCATAAAAAGAGACTTGAAAAGCAGGGCAGCCATAGCTATCAGAACTCATAATGTGCAATTCTTTGAATTAGCAATTCCTGAAAATATGCACATATCCATACATTTACTACAATACAGTTTAATGTAAAAACATAAAAAAGGCAGCAACCTAAATGACCATCAGTAGAAAACAGACCAAACATAATGAAATTTCCATGCAAATAAGTACTAAAAAGCCATAAAAATAATGATGCAAATCTATAAAGTCTGACACAAAAAGAATAATTGTGATTTACAAGGACACAAAAAGAGCAAGTTACGGAACAGTGTGTATAATTTATTCACTGTTTATTAAAATTACAAAACATCGACATTTACACATAGAAGCAGAGACTCATTCAGCAAGTACATGTTGAGCTACAATACACATTCATTCAGTGTGTCTATACATTGATTCAACAAAAATGTACTGAACCTTTTATGCACTAGGCACAGGGGTGTACTTATCCATGCATCTGTCTGTCTTCTTCTAGAAAAAGATAACCACTGCTCATCTGTGGAAAGAAAACACTCCAGCACTGGCTCTCTTGGGGTCTTTACTTTCTTTTTTTTTTTTTTTTAATATTTTTTTTAAGTTGTAGTTGGGCACAATACCTTTATTTTGTTTATTTATTTATTTTTTTAATGTGGTGCTGAGGATCAAACCCAGGGCCTCACATGTGCTAGGCCAGCGCTCTACCGCTGAGCCACAACCCCAACCCTTGGGGTCTTTACTTTCTACTTCACGTATGTCCACATTGTTTGACCAAAGGTAATGTTAAGTAGTAGATCCTTCAATACAGACCATAAAGCTGACAGAAATGTTAACCCAATATAGAAAACTGTAACAGCCAAAGCGGGAGAGAGCAAATAGTCCAGGAAATAGCAAACCTTGAATAGGTACTACTGATAATTTGTGTATGAAGCAAAGGCTGGGAAGATATTTTCTGGACAAACTTTATTGAGAGTCCAGTCACAAGGATGACTAAAGCTATACGTAAATGGAGGCTTATCCAGCTTTCCGGTGTTTACTGTGTTATCTGTGCTGACCATCCAAGAAGGCCATCCTCTCTGAGCAAGTTTTCTGACCTAAATCACTATAAACCCCTTCAACATCTCTGTCAGGCACAAACTAAACACAAATATTCTAGTACAAGAGATTTTTTTTTAATTCACTTTTTTAACCTTTATTTTATTTATTTGTTTTTATGTAGTGCTGAGGATCAAACCCAGTGCCTCCACCCGTGCAAGGCAAACCCTCTACCAACTGAACTACAATCCCAGCCCCGTAAGGGAGATTTTTTTAAACCACAATTGGAAAGTCCAGAAATGAGAAAAGTTTTGTTAGAAACATGCATAATTAAATGCCAGGTGGAAATACAGACTGCAGGAGCCAAGCAAATGATATAAATGAGTAGCGCAGGTCAAGACAACAGACAGGTAGGAACAGAGGGCAGCAGGCAGGTCACCTCTAAATGGGGCAGGCACGACTAATTATCACCACCTAGGAATTGGGGTCTAATGTTGCTACATCTTGATTTTTCCAAAGAAAGCTGAAAAACCACTATTTTCATCAGAAGGCTGAGGCGGGAAGATCACGAGGTCAAAGCCAGCCTCAGCAACTTAGCAAGATCCTGTCCCTAAATGTCAAATATTAAAATATGGCTAGGAATGTGGCTCAGTGTTTAAGCACCCCTGGGTTCAATCCCTGATACCTACCCCCCAAATATTTTATGAGAAATCTATTTTTGAAATGTTGACTACTAATTAAAATTAATAAAAGATTTTGGATTGAAGACCCAAGGACATCTAAAAAGAGTCATACAGAAGCTTGTTTTAAATTTCTTCATGGCAACCATGATATAAATGTAAATGTATCAGCATTGTATGACAGAACTCACACCATCTATTAAAAGAAAAAGGGAGGGCGGATTTGAAGCAAAAATATTTAGATGATCCAGACTGTGCTACCATTAAGGATACTTGCCCATATGAAGTATGTCCTCCGAATGTAATTCTACGATGGGCTTGGACAGGAGAGGCTTGTTTCTATGCATAAATGGGAAAGAAAAAAAAATAATGAGTCCAATTATACACCAATTTACTCATGAGCTCATTTACTGCCAAAATGCAGATACCCACTATGGGAATGGAAAATACAGGCTGAGTATCCCTTATCTGAAGTGGTTGGAACCAGAAGTTTTAGAGAGTTCAGATTTCTTTCAGATTTGGGAATATTTGCCTAGACTTTATTGGCACATTACTTTATTATAATCTGATGTGATGCTTAAAAAGTTTCAGATTTTGGAACATTTAGGATTTCAGATTTTTTGATTAGATAGATTCAACCTGAATACATTGCTGCTGTTCAAAGCCAGAGCCACTCCCAAAAGCTTTCAATTGATTACATTTGACCTTGTGCATGTACAATAAAAAACTCAGCAGACACAGGTTTCAAGATAGGACAGCCAAGCACTATGCTCTGTATCTGACGTCCAAATCACACAGTGATCATGAAGTAATTCAACTCAGAAATAGCTAATGGTTGGCTAACAAGAATATTCTAAATGTTCCAGTATTTAGAACATCTCTCGTTTTCTTGTTTATTCTGTCCCCCAAATCTGCAATAGCTGTTCTCTGTCACAGGTAGTTGTAAGAATTGACTCTTCCCAGCTATCCTCCTTGATCTATACCCAAAGTACTTAAAATCAGCATACTTTAGTAACACAGTCACATCAATGTTTACAGCAGCTCAATTCACAATAGCTAAACAGTGAAAGCAACCTAGATGCCCTTTGATAGAGAATAGATAAAGAAAATGTAGTATATACACACAGTGGAATATTACTTGGCATTAAAAGAGAATAAAATTATGGCATTTGCAGGTAAATGGATGGAGCTGGGGAATATCATGTTAAGCAAAGTAAGCTAATCCCAAAAAACCGAAGGCCAAATATTCTCTCTGATAAGTGAATGCTGATCCATAATGGGCAGGGGAACGGGGGAGCATATGGGAAAAATGGAGGAACTTTGAAACTGGGCAAAGGGGAGGGAGCATGGGGGCAGGAAAGATGGTGGAATGAGATGGACATCATCACCCTAGGTACATGTATGACTGCAAATATGGAGTGATGCTACGTCATGTACAACCAAAGAAATGAAAAGTTGTGCTGCAATTGTGTACAATGAATCAAAATGCATTCTGCTGTCATATATACCTAATTAAAATAAATTAATTTAAAAAATTGACTTTGGTACTAGAGATTGAATCCAGGGGCACTTAACCACTGAACCACATCCCCAGCCATTTTTTGTATTTTATTTAGAGACGGGGTTACACTGAGTTGCATAAGGCCTTGCTAACTCGCCAAAGCCTGACTTTGAACCTTCAATCCTCCTGCCTCAGCCTCCTGTGCTGCTGGGATTACAAGTGTGCATCACCGTGCCTGCCAAGAATTGACTCTTAAATCCAAAGTCTAGGAACATTTATGTGATTAACTCCCTTAACCCAGAAAATACAAAAAATGAGATATCAGCCAAATTTACTATCACAACAACCAAATCCTAATCCATTTTTCTTCCCAGGAAGCCATCTCTAAGCTTAACATCACAGGCCAATGTACTCCTGTTTCACTGAAGAGTTCTAACTAGCTTAGTAGTACTATGCAGTTCCAAAAGCATTAGATCTGCCATCATTTTAAAAGCATTTTTAATATAAAATGTAATTTTATATTAGAAAAAATTAAAAACTTATTTTCATAATACAGACTAGGAAAAAAATAAAGCTTGAAACATATTTCCCAATTGGCAGAGATTAGACATGTCTGAAGAACAAGCTGAAACTTATGTCTATTAAACTTTTAATGCAAAGATTAGAATTTTATTTGTTACTAATTTAAAGAGGGGTGAGTGGAGAGGGTAGTAAAAACTATAAGCCCTGACAGTGGTCTTCATTCAGATAAGGGTTTAAACCCCAGCTCCATCCTTTCCTAGTCAGGGACCTGGGGCGATGAACTTCTCTGAGCTCATGATTATTCACTGCCAAAAGGTGACTGGAACAGAACTTCACTCACTGAGTCTGCTGTGCAGGCTGAATGAGATGACCCAAGTGAAGCACTGAATGTGGTACCAGGCAAAGAAAAGCTCCCAGCAAAGATCAGCAGACTTGTCGTCTACAACACTGCAAACCCCTTGAGTATTGAACTCGGACCACCATAGGTCTCACGAATACTTATTCATGCAAGAAACAACAGAACATTTACTGCACAGCTATTCTGGTCGGATACCTTTCTGTGCCCAAGAGAGAAAGTAAACGAGACAAAATTTCAGGTCATTCAACTATGATGGGCCATTTTCACAGAAATCACATCAAAGGACAGAAGAGTCCTAGAGGAAGGTGCAATCCTTGCTTAAGTCTACATGACATGTAGGGACAAGGGTTCCAGGGCAGAAAAGTAAGTGGGAAGGAGGTCCAAGTAAAGCAGTGACCTGGAATGAAGTCTCCAGCATGCAAACCTCCTATCCACCACGAGAGGGGCTCACCTCCACAGGCTTCCCCTCCAAGAAACCACACTTACTTGATGTTGTGCAGCTTTCTTGTAACTATCATTGGAAAGTCAACCTCAAAATATTTACTTGGGAGAAGATCTTCATCCTGGGGAAAAGCACACAAAATCATTTCTTTACTCACCACTCGTTGATAATTTTCCATGTGCCAAGCACTAAGTGCTGAAGAGCTATGCGGCTGAATACAGGTTTCAGGTCAGGGGACTGGTATGGTCAGAAGTATATTTTTCAAATTATTTTGGTTTCAATAAGCAGAACGGATTTGAGGGAAGGAAGACTGGATGCAGGTAACATTAGGAGGCTTCTATAGAGTCCACGTAAGAAAGTCTAGGGAGCCTGACCTAGAGGGGGCGTCTACAATGGAGGCACCTGGGAAGTAGGACAAACACAGTTTTCTTCAAAAGCAGCTTGAGACAACTAGAGAGGGTCAGGAAACCAACATGACCAGCATTTCCTGGATGAAATATAATAAAATAGCTACTATGACAAATGCAGTGAGGGTTAAGTATTATTTTGGAGCTGAGTTTTGGTGGTTGTGTTCTGTTTGTTATGTGTATGTTCTGTGTATGTTACGCTGACGTGGTGGGGAACAGGCACTCCAGAGCCAGGGCAGGATGCAAATCCCAGCTCTACGTCTTACTTGTGGTGAGGTCTGGGAAATCGCTGAACTCTCTAAGCCAAGAGGTCCTCCTTTAAAAAGTAAAGAAAGTGACTGCACCTCGGGGCTGCGAGCCTTACGGAGGTAACGGGCCCCCGGAAGGCAGCCTGCCCTGGTCAACCTCCCCTCTGTGCCTTCACTGCTGACAGGCACAGCTGCACAGGCCTGGGTCCTGGCTCGGGATGAGCTTCTCACTGTGGGCCACAGACAGCAAGTGTGAAAGACACACACGCCCACGGCCCTGCTTCCTGTCCACCTTCCCTACCCTGACTGCTGGCTACACACCCCGTCCAGTGGTGCATGGTCCCTCCAGCCGCCTGCCCACCCTCCTCTGGCTCGCTCACTCACTCGCCCCACTGAGCTCTCAAACCCAGCCACTCCTCCTCAGCGGTCACCTCCTGCCCACTCCAACAGCATCCCTCCTGGTCTCCTTCAGCTGCACACTACAAGTTGCCCCCATCAATTCTTCACGCCTCTAAGGTTTTGCAAGAAACAAGGGCTAGCCTCTCCCTTTTCGCTCATGTCACATCCCACTTCCCATCTGTATTTATACCCCAGGAACAAAGAACTCCTTATGGTTTTCAAAAGGATGAAAAAGAAAACCACCAATATTTTGAACCTGGCGATGGCTCCAGTGGTACAAGATGCAATGAAGGAAAGGAGAGTTCTAACCTGAGCAACTAGGCACACAGGGGAACCACCTAAAGACAGCGACAAGAGAGGAAGACCAGGTACGGAGGAGCAGGCGGACGTTCAGAGGAGCTGACACCGAGGGCGGACGTTCAGAGGAGCTGACACCGAGGACAGCATGACGGAGAAGAAGTCACAGCACTCATTCCTAGCAGGAAAGCCACCTTTAGAGCAAACATGAGGCTGTGAGGTCTAACTGTCCACCCGAGAAGGTCCTCAGGTTGAAATCCCAGGGGATAGAGCCTGGGGCTTAATTTTGTAAGAAAAGACATCCCTGATGCATCCTAGGAGACCTGGAGTCTTGAGCCTCAGCTATCCACACTTCAGAGTCAAGCACACACCTGTGGCCTTAAGAGCTGGGCCTTGAAAATATTGAGAGGACATGTGTAGAGGGGATACAGAAGCCACGTCTGCTAAGACACCCCACAAGACCGCCTAAGGACGTGTGTACTCGGGGCCGGTGGGGCTCAGCAGGAAAGCACACACTTAGCCCTTGTGAGGCCCTGGGTTTCGCCCCCTCAAGAGCAAAACAGAACGCTCCTTGACAGCTGGGGACATAGCTCAGTGGCTGGTATGCAGGAGGCCCTGGGTTCCATTCCCAGCACCACAGAGGAACAAATTTTTACTCGCAGGGGACTAAGAGGTAAGAGTCATCTGAAGTTCCACAGACAATGAGAAACACGAACATCCAGTGCTGAGGGGACAGCAGAGCGTCCCCCAACTCTTACAGAAGAGCTTCCTTGTTCAAGAGCTGGCCCTGGCGCCGGCTCACCTGAGACTCTGAACAAGAGGCCACTGCAGAGGAGCACTTCCAAACAACACGCTGGCACTTTTAGGAGACCCCTTCCTTCTCGATTTTGACAGGAGAAAAATGGCTTCACCAAGTGATGTCCCGACTTTTGCTTCTGATTCTCTACACCTTTGACATTCCACACCCAAAGAGCCTGCGAGTCGTGAGTTGATGTGGAAGACAGCTAAGACCCAGTACCACTGCCCGAGGACAGCTGGCAACAGAGCGTCACTCAGACACAAAGGGGATCCAACATGCTGGCCGCCTCCCCTACACAGCTGGGCCTTTGTATGGAAACATCAAGAAGCAGAGGCACCTTAAAGGACTTTGCTCCCCTCTTATTCTTTTTGTGAATTACTGGCATTCCTGCAGACAGGAATCTCCCCTGAGATGACATGGAAGGAGCTCAGGCAGTAGTGGCCGCAGAGAGCCCATGACTCCCTGCTAAACTCTGCAGGTACAAAGGAACCATCCCAGATGGAGGGTGTGAGGATACACGAGACAAAAGGATCATGGATGAGAGTTTCCCTAGACTTTCACCAAAATATGTAACTCTAAAACAGAGACTGGTAAACTTTGTCTGCAAAGGGCCAGAAAATAAATATTTTAGCCTTTGCAAGCCAGATGGTTTGTGTTATAACTAATCAACTCTGCTGTCATCATTTCATATGCTGCCAGAGCACGATACGCAAACAAATGGAAGTAACTGTGTTCCAATAAAACTTTACTCACAAAAACAGGTGGTAAAGCAGATTGGTCCATGGCCTAGAGTCTGCAACTCCTACTCTAAAAGAGCAAACAAGGGAACTACCTACACATATTAAAAAAGAACCTGGGCTGGAGTTGTGGCTCAGTGGTAGGGCGCTTGCCTCTCATATGTAAGACCCTGGGTTTGATCCTCAGCACCACATAAAGATAAATGAATAAAATAAAAAGGTATTGGGTCCAACTACAATTGAAAAATAAATATTTAAAAATAAGAACCCCCCCCAAAAAAAATTATATCAGACCAATGTAATTATCAACAAAAGTGTTAAGTTTCCACAAAGGACTTTTAGATATTCTGCAATTCTCCTTCCTCACTACTGAGAGACAACATTTTTTCTTGGAAGGGGTACATTAACCTCAGCGTACTTTGCTCAGAAATAAAAATCTCAGATTAATTATTAACCCACCTACAAGATGGGGTAAAAAGTCAATCATGAGATGAGGGGGTCTTGGGCCCAATGGAGAGATTTCTGCAGTGACTTATAACAACATGTCCTCTTCTGTGGTGTCTGCTCCAGGCCCTTACACCACACTACAAAGACATAACAGACCCACAGAAGAGGGGATGTCACCAGAGAGAACCCCTTGAGCAACCACAGGGGCCATATGTAAAGAAGAGGGGATTTGGGATTTGATGAGCTGATTCCAATGTGTTCCCTAATCCAAAGGCCTGACTGTAGGATCCTGGATGAAAAAACCTCTCACAGCCCAATTTCTGCCATCTTTCTAAGACCCCCATTCCCAAAGCTCTCATGTTAGCTCATGAGGTCATGTGTGTTGAAGCATTTCACGAGTGTTAGTTATCTTATCTCAAAGAACACAGAGGCAAACGATGTACCTCAAGACTTACGCTGAGGCCACTGGTTTCTCACGTAAGAGAAAGGCTGGAACCTCGAGGACCAAAACCTTATCAGGTGAGCTGATTAGGGACGAGCTTTGCAGATCGGGTGATGTCCACGCACTCTAATTCACCTAGGTCTGACCTGCCAGAAAACTGGGGAAATGCACGCACCCATTATTGCTTCATGACTGACCTCACAGAAGAACCAAGAAAAATCTGAAAAAACCTACAAAAAAGAATATGGAACCAGGAAAGATATTATAGGGAAAAGACTTAGCAATAAAAATCAAGTCTTGGAGTCAAAAGAGCAGCACTTTAGTCCTGATCTTGCCACTACCTAGAACCAGGTTTCCTTCCACGTGAGTGTGTGCAATCAGACTGGCCCCCAAGCCCTAGCAAAGATCCCATCAGAGAGCCACCACAGCAGGCCTGTGCACCTGACTGTCAAACCCCAGCCCTGCAAACCTCCCAATTTTACAAGATGTCATGATGTAGAGAACAGATCCTGGTTACTATAAAAATTATAAATGTTGGGCTGGGGATGTGGCTCAAGCGGTAGTGCGCTCGCCTGGCATGCGTGCGGCCCAGGGTTCGATCCTCAGCACCACATACAAACAAAGATGTTGTGTCCGCCGATAACTAAAAAATAAATATTAAAATTTAAAAAAAAATAAAAAATAAAAAAATAAAAAAATAAAAAAATAAAAATTATAAATGCTCTTTGCCCAGGAATTCTGATAGAATTTTCTTCCTGATATATATCCACACATATAGGGGAAATACATGGGTTTTTATTCTAATCCCACGTGAAACAACAGCAATGAGGAACAACCTGATTTCATTAGGACCCTGCTGAGAGAAAACCTGAGACAGACAGTGGCTGTGGGGAGCCTGCAGGCAGGCGACGGGTGGAGACAGGCTTCACTGTGTACCTTTTAAAATACTTTTAAAAATTCTGACCGAGGAAAATGTCTTCAAAAAATTAAACTGTGGGACTGGGGCTGTGGCTCAGCAGTAGAGCACTTGCCTAGCATGTGCAAGGCGCTGGGTTCGACCCTCAGACCACATAAAAATAAATAAATAAAAATACAGGTATTGTCATTAAAAAAAAAATTAAACTGAAACAACTGGACAGGTTGCAGGAGGGGGGTTTCACTTACCTTTAGTTTCCAGAAGGTGGTATCCATCCCAGCCCCAAGGTTAAGAACCTGACAATGACATTCTGTCTTCCGGAGAAAAGCCTTTAGAAGCTGATTGACACCATGGACTCGAGCAAAATATCCTTTGAGAGGACAGAGAAAAAGCCATCACCCAGAGTTTTCCTTACAAACCCACCTCACCAGAACCAAGCACCACGAGGGGTCCCCATCTCTATAACATTTGTTAGGAAATCTGCCTTAAGACCATGGGAGAGATGCAAAGGAAAACAGCTCACCCATGTGCTCAGGAACCACTGCTTTTTAAAATCTCTTTGCCTTTCTTTCTTTTTTTTTTTTTTTTGTTTACTTTTTATGCAATATGGAGATTGAACCTAGGGGCACTCCATCAAAGAACTATACCCCCAACCCTTTTTTAAATTAAAATATATATATATTTTTTTACTTTTATTTTGAGACAGGGTCTTGCTGAATCACCCAGGCTGGCCTTCAGCTTGTAATTCTCCTGCCTCAGTCTCCTAGGTAGCTGGGATAGTAGGCAGGTGCCACATGCCCTGCTTCTTGGCATTTCTTATAGACCCTACCCAAAGGATTCCTCTTTGGGGGCCAAGATTCCCTGCACACAGGGGAATTATGGTCATTCAGCCAATTTCTTTGTGGGGTTGAGGATAAATCATGCACCTGCCTCGAGTCCTTGATTTTTCTTAATGAAAATTTCTTACAAAGCCTGATAGTGTCACTAACCAACACCATAACAAAGAAGTAGAAAGCAATCCCATACATGAACAAACAGCTCATGGTAAAAGATATATAAATGGGTTTTCATAAAAGAAAATGACCTTCAACCTCACCTACAAATAAAGTTTCATAGCACAGTGTGTTGGTAAGGAAGCTAGGATTATTCCTAGCTAGGATATTCTGTTAAAGGAGTGCCTGCTAGAACTTATTTTAAGAACGAATCTCTAAAACCTCAGGTCTCCTATGTGGTGAGCAGGTGGTGGGGAGGGAGATGGTACTTGCCTCTGTTAATTTCAGGGGCCTTCCTCTCTTTCGTCAGCCTCACGAGGTGCTGGATGTAGGGATCATGCCAGTAGCCAACACTCACTGCAAACCTGGAAGGGGCCAAAGAGTAGGCCATGAGTGCAGCTGGTGGGTCAGGCCCAGACTCCACTGCCCAGGTCCCAGGTATAGAGGACAACTGTACCACAAAGGACAATAAATGCACACGTAGAGCCCCACTGCACCTTTAAATAGACTCATCCATCCACTGTCACATTAAACCGCCCACTACGGATCCCACAATGGTCGTTTCTCTCCTTCCCTAGGACTCTAAACAGCAAAAACCCCACTCATCTTCATAAAGAACACTGTTAACTTCTGTTTACTCTGAACTCACTGGTCAGAGCTGACCAGGTAGCTGCACAAAACTAAACAGTGTGGGCCCAGAGGAAGAACCAAAGATACTGGTGAGCATCACAAATTGCTACCTAAGTATTTCTCCCAATTCTGAATCAAGTACTAGTAATGACACTTCTTTAGAGATCACAGTGGGGAAACCAGGAACAAATAAACCAACTCAGAAAACATGACCAAAGTCTAAGTTCTACATACCAGGAGCAGTATCTGTACTCCAAGGAGTAGTTTCAGTACTCCAAGTCTAGGAGCTAAAGCCCTGATCATGCTCTGGACACCTTCTGGCAACCATGACAGCTGGCCTTAGGACAACTGACAAGTCATGACAAGAAGAGCCTAGATCCCAAGGCCACCTTAAATTTCTGTGGAACTGCAGCTGCTCTGCTGTCAACATATAGTCTGTGTGATACGCGTCTATTGTTTAGGCAATTTAAGGCAGGCCTCTTACTCGCAGCCTAAAACATCCTAACTGGTACCCTTTGCATACCTCCATTTCCATGTTCCTACACAACTAGGAAGGAACTTAAGTATGTGTATGTGTGTGTCTGTGTGCGTGCACGTGTGATGTCTCCCAGGCGGATTCTAAGCTCCTGAAGCAGATGCCATATCTTGTCTTTTCTTTGTACCACCATCAAGGCTTACTCCTACCTTGCTACAGTAGGTGCCAGATTCTGTGCAAACCTGTCTCCCACAAGCTCTCTCATCTGTTTGCACATCCAGACACCCATGAGGGAAGCACATGGGTCAACGCAGCAAACTCAATACACAAACATGCAAAACACACTCACTGACAGGTAGGATTCGGTGATCCAAACTTCCCAAAGGAAATCAGTACACTTGCAAAGTTTTACAACAGTAAACTTTCTCAGTTATCTAAAATAATTTACTTTTGGAACAGTAAATTGTGACCCACTGTCATGAAATTAGTGTGCAATCCTGTTGTTTTTTTTTAATAGGAAGGAAAGTAAAATAGAAAATATCAGCATGCACTAGTAAGGGTTAAAGCTGTCGGAGGTTTTGTCTCAGGCTTGAGCTGAAGATCTAGGTGCAATGGAAAACATGCTTTCCCACTGTTCAACGCTGATTTCAAAGGGTCTTCCAGTGCCATCTAGTGGGAGAAAGCCCTATCTGCAGTTGAGGTTCTGTCCAACCCTAAATTGACACAGTGCTCATTTGTGCCTTCTGCTGAGAGGAGACAGGAAAGAGGAATTTAGAAAGTGTCTGCCGATGGGGCACAGTGGTGCACCTCTGAATCCCAGAGGCCAAGGCAGGAGGATAGCAAGTTCGAGGCCAGCCTGAACTTTTTTTTTTTATTTTTTAGTTTTACGTGGACACAATATCTTTGTTTTATTTTTATGTGGTGCTAAGAATCAAACCCAGTGCTGCGTGCACGCTAGGCAAGCGCTCTACCACTTGAGCCACATCCCCAGCCCCCTGAACTTTTTATTTTGAGACCCTGTCTCAAAACAAAAAATAAAAAGATCTAGGGGTGTAGCTCAGTGGAAAAGCGTCTCTGGGCTCAATCCCCAGTACTCCCCCCCACCAAAGAAAACAATACTGGTGATCAAAGAAAATGCAAAATGAAAGCAAAAACAGCAATATCTCCTTTAACAAACCGGCAACAAAACCACGTTCTAATAGACCTTGGCTTTGTAGGAGGAGGGGGAAGAGGGCGCTCGAGCGCTGCGGCTGGAAACAAGAGCAACACAACCGTATGCGAGGTGCTGCGGCAACAGGCAGAACAGCGGGACCCACGGGCCAGACCTAACCGGTCCACTTCACGGCTCACCCTAAGTGAACAGCAGCAATAGCACAGGAGCTTTCTCCAGGAACACTGAACAGGGGGGTATGAACATCCCAGGAACAAAGCAGACTAAAACTTATATGCAGAGGATGTTCCTAATAGTTAGAAAAATGTATCTGTATCGTATAGCTATCTCTATGACTGTATGTAAGCTGTCTGCCCGCGTGCGCGCGCGCGCACACGCACACACACACACACACACACACACACACACACACACGTTGCCCACAGCGAGCACCGAGTCACCCAGTGCTGCCAACAGCATGTCCTCACACCATCCTGGATGCTGCGGTCCATTTCCACTGCGCTCCTCTGCTCAAAATAAAAACCTAAACAACTTCCCCTGCTTCCATATATCCTGACTTCCTGTTTAAAACTGATTGGAAGAATCAAAACTGTCAGATTTGGAAAGCCCTTCAACATTTTCCAGTCTTGATTCAACCCACCACTGCTCTCAATTTCCAGTCACCTACCACTGGCTCCTCAGTCTTTTCACTCCCCAGGCATTTGCCTAACTCCCAGGGCTGACTGGCTCGAGCATTTTCTCCTAGGGAGACACTAATAAATTCCTACCTATTGAAATGTAAAATGTCTGGCTGGTCCCACCTAAAATCATTCCACATTCCTCTGTGAGAACCAGTCCAACCGCGCATTCACTCCAGAAGCATTTACAGGCCGCATCCCTTTGCATGAGTGTCAACTCCAACAATGGGTCCTTCAGCAGAGAGGTGTAAGATCCCTCCCAGCAGGCTGGGGAAGGGAAGGGGCCCTCCCTGCGGTCCCTGCCAGGAGGAAGGCTGTCACCTCACTGAGGGCTTAGGACAAGCCAGGCATTATTCCAAATGCTTGACAAATAAGAACACAGATCACCCTTGGAAAAGCCTAGGAGGAAGGCTGCTTTGCAAACAAAGTCAGGCAGCTCCTCAAGCTATGGAACTTCTAGGCATGTAGTGGGATTCTACTACCTCTCAAACCTACTTACCCACCTGGATTTAGATCTCCCCTATCCTCACTTCTTGTTTCCCTCCTAACACTTTGGTTGCTTAAAGTGTGTGTGTGTGTGTGTGTGTGTGTGTATGCCTATGTGTGTATACAGGTATGTATTTGTGAATACAAAAATCAATTGACTGTTCCCATTAAGATTTCAAGACTAGGGTTTTAACAGCATACTGCTGTAGTCTTTTAAGATGTTGTACTATCTCCAACTTGAATTTTATTGTTATTCTTTCAGTTCTTTTGGTCACATCTTTAGTTTCTATTTCCTGATGGTTTTATTCTTGGACTATAAATGGAAAGCAGGAAGCAAAATCTTAAGGGCAACAGACTACACCTAAATGGAGATTGCATTTGTTGCCCTGCTTACGAGGTCTGAGTTCATCTGCCAGTCTTTACTTGAACCACCTAAAAAAATTGGCCTTGACACTTAAGAAGACTCACAGTCAACAATTATTCCCCATCTCCCAAAATACTATCTGTTTTGTCTTCTGGTTTCATCTAATATATAATTATTTTATATGAATTAATGTGATCTAAAATTGACTGTCCCTTCTCACATTTATGTGGAAGCTAAAAAAGTGATATCAGAGAAGTAGAATGGAAAATACTATTTACCATACGTAGGAAGAGTGTGGGACAGAATGGATAGAGGATGGTTAACAAGTACAGGAGTGCAGGTAAATAGAAGCAATAACTTTCTAATATTCTACAGATAATAGGATGACTATTGTTGACCACAACTAATTTCGCTAGCAGAGAGGATTTTGAATGCTTCTAACGCAAAGAAATGGTAAATATATGATATGCCAACTACCCTGATCAGATCATTACACATTTTAGCATGTAATGAAATGTCACACTATACCTTATAAGTATGCACAACTATTATGTGTCAATTAAAAATAAAATCTGGGCTGGGGATGTGGCTCAAGCGGTAGCGCGATCGCCTGGCATGTGTGCGGCCCGGGTTCGATCCTCAGCACCACATACCAACAAAGATGTTGTGTCTGCCGAGAAATAAAAAATAAATATTAAAAATTCTCTCTCTCTCTCTCTCTCTCTCTCTCTCTCTCTCCTCTCTCACTCTCTTTAAAAAAAATAAAATAAAATAAAATCTACTCGCTCTGCTATTGGGCAAAGTATAAATGAAAAAGGGATTAAAAATTCACAACACGATGAAATAAACAGGGGAATCCAGTTAGAGTTCCCTGGGTCAAAGTCCCATCTCTAACTTTATAAAACAACAACCAATATGTAATATAATAACAAGATGTTCTGGATCTAAATAATGCTAAACTACTTTGGGGAAAAAAGGATTTAAGAACATATATCATGAACAAGGTTTGCCTATTCATTTTCTTAAAATATCTACTTTTCCTTTATAGTTAGTGTTTTTGGCACTCTGTCTATGAAACATTTGGTCTTCCAATGTTGCAAATATTTTCTCCTTTTCATAAGAAGCTCTATGATTCTAGCTTTGCCGTACAAGTTTATAATCCACCCATGACTCATACATACAGAATGAGTAGGGGTCAACACTTTCTTTCCCATTTGAAAATCCAGATGATCCAGAATTACCAGGTCAAGAGACTCTCCTTTTCCCAATGAACTGACTTACTTGAGGCTAAAATCAATACTGACAGTACATATGTAGGTTATTTCTGAATTATCCGTTCCATTTTATTCATCAATTCATCCATCTTTATGCCAGGGCCACACTATTTTTTTTACTACAGTGTTACAGCAAATCTTAAAACTTAATAATGTCAAAACTGAGCAGTATAAGTTCTCCAACTCTGTTATTTTGAAATTGTTTTGTTTTGTTTTTGCAGAGGGAGGGAGGGTAGGGGGCAATGATATAGATCCTCTATTCTATATACATTTGTTAATTTCTTCAAAAAATATGGATAGTATTTTGATTGGGATCTCACTGTATATACTAAATTGAAAAGAATAAAAACCTTAAGGTTTTTATATCACATCTTCTAATGTCTGAGCAAAATGTATCTCCCATTTAAGCCCTTAATATCTCAGTAACATTTTATAGTTTTCTGTGTAAAGGTGTTCCCTGTCTTTCATTAAATTTACTCCCAGTTTTTTATGCTATTTTAAATTATATTTTTAAATTTTACCTTCCTATAAGAGTATGTACAATACACCCACATCTGTTAAAGAATTCCTATCTAGAATACATAATAAATTAACAAAAGACTTGAATAGACAGTACATAAAAGATATCAAAATGGCCAATGTGAAAAATGAGTCACCATGGAAATGTCATTTTGAGCCATAATTCGATGCTATCTGGCACCTCTAGGCAATACCCATGTTAACAAGATAAAGAGCAACTGGAGTTTTGAGACATTGCTGGTGGAAGTGTAAACTGATAAGCTGCTTTGGAAATTAGTTTGGCAGTTAAGTATCAACCACCCTATGATTAAGCAATTCTACTCCTAGCAAGGAGAATCCAGGAGAAATGAAAAGTCTTATACAAGAATGTTCACAGCCCATTTACAAAGGCAACGCTGGACACGGTGTGAATGTCCATCAGCTCAGGAAGAAAAAAAAAATCACACACCAGGAAAAAGATGCAAATCATTTTACATTGACAAAGATTCTCTCCTGGACCCAACTCTAGCCAGGCTCCTCTGAGCCTTCTTCCTGACAGGCCTCAGCCTTGGCCTACAAAGATCTGAGCAAACACGAACATAATTTCTAACAGCCCATCACCCCTTCAAGTTCCTGCCTGAGGAAACTCAAGGCTGCCAAAAGAACTGGCCATTTCATTCAATACCTGAAGACAGGGCTCTAGCCTCAGCCTCCATGTGAAGCAGGAGCCTAACTTCCAAAAGCACCAGTTAGCAAAGCCAGCTGGGTGTCCATGAACCAACCAGCCTTCCTGCTCTTTGTAATTTTTCACCTCCTGAACCTACTGAGCCCCTGCTCACCGCCCTGCTTCATCATTCCCCCTAAAACAACTAGTCACCTCTACTCAAACTCAAGTTCAGTTAGTTCAATTCACGCTGGCTTAAACTGAACTCTAAGAGTTAGTACTGATTAAAATCTCCCAACAGCACTTTATTACCTGGCTTTGTTTTTCTTTGACAACATACGCAACACGGATAAACTTCAAGTAACCTGTTGAGTGAAAAAAAAAAAACCCACAAAACAATATGTCCTATACAAATCCATGTATATGATGTTCAAGAATAAGCAAATCTACTCTAACAGTAGCCAAAATCAGAAAATGGTTGGTAGGAGACTTACTAGAAGGAGATATGAGAGAACATTCTGGAGTTTCAGAAACATGTTTTGTTTTGGGTGGTGGTACAAAGATGCATATAATTATATCACTCATCAAAACAAACCACGAGGGGCTGGGGATGTAGCTCAAGCGGTAGCACACTCGCCTGGCATGCGTGCAGCCCGGGTTCGATCCTCAGCACCACATACAAAGATGTTGTGTCCGCCGAGAACTAAAAAATAAATATTAAAATTCTCTCTCTCTCTCTCCTCTCTCGCTCTTTATAAAAAAAAAAACACGAAGATTTAGCATTTTATTATATGTAAATTATCTCCCTCTATTCTCCTATTCCCCACTCCACGCCCCCCACCTTTTCTGTCAGATTTGGAAAGATCTTCAACATTTTCCAGTCTTGATTCAACCCACCACTGCTCTCAATTTCCAGTCACCTACCACTGGCTCCTCAGTCTTTTCACTCCCCAGGCATTTGCACCATATAAAAATAAATAAAAGTTACTGTGTACAACTACAAAAAAAAAAAAAAAAAAAAAATATATATATATATATATATATATATATATATATATGCTGAGGGCCATTACCAAGTAGGAATGACGTATCGAAATTTCCTTGCCAAGCATACCCCATGCTGCTTAGAGGACATTCGATGGGACATTGCATGCATGCTTTAATAAGGTGACCTTGCTCAAGGACCAAGGCGGATCCGGGTTTAGAGCTGATCAGCTTTGAGGAAGTAACCGGCTCCTTGAGTTTAAGGCGTTGCCAGTTTAAGATAATGGGTTTTAGGGAAGTTAGAGGTTGAGGATTATTGCTGGGATTAGGGTGTTCCTGTTGCTTGTTCCCGTTGAGTTCTCATGAGATTAAAATGGGATTTGGAGATAGCCTCGTGGAGTAGGTGAACTGTGCGGGAGACGGCAGAACGTGTTTGCCCCTGGACCTGTGTGGAGGCGGTGTGAGAGCGGGAATAAAGAATTGCTGTTTGAACCTACAAAGGTGTGTGGTGGCTCGTGATTCTGGTGCCAAGCCGAGACATTGGCTTTGGCATATATATATATATATCAAAAAAAAAGACTGTCAGACTTTGTGGGGGAAGAGTTTGTGGTACAGGGGATTGAACTCAGGTCTCCTGCATGCTAGGCAAGTGCTCTACCACTGAGCTACATGCTTAGCCCTTCTTTTTTATTTTTGTTTTCTTGAGACAGGATCTCATGAAGTTGCTCAGGCTGACCCCAAACTTAAAATCCTCCTGCCTCAGTTTCCTTGATAGCTGGGATTACAGGTGTGTGCACCATGCCAGGCAAGATTGTCAGATTTCACAACATAAAGCTTTACTACTTCTGTTACTATAAAACCCACTGAACAAGTTAAACTGAAAGACATGTAGCAGCTTTCCAGAAAACACTGCAACAAATACAGAGTCCAATCCTTGATAGAGAAAGTTCTTACAAACCAATAATAAACACACAAGATGAAGCTCAGTAGTTTTAAAAAAAAAAAGTGCTTGCACAGCATGCATAAGACCCTGGGTTCAATCTCCAGAATTGCCAAAAAGCAAAACAAAACAAAACAAACAAGAAAAAGCCAAACAACCCAATAAGAAGCGATATGGAGATATGTAGATAGGGATCACACAAAAATCTGCCAATTTCAAATTTAAAAACTATTATTTTCCATTTGCCAGTTCATGAAACAATTTAGAAACTGACAATATTCAATATTTGCATCTCATTCAACGTGAATGGGAAAAGAAACTAATACAACCTCTTCCCGGGACAATTTTACAGAAATTTCATCCCACAAATATCTTTCCTAGGAATACTCAAACACATGTGGGAAGATGCTGACCACAGCATGATCTGAGTAGCAAAAACAGAACCATCTCAGTACAACAACAGAAGAATGGTTAAAGCACCACCACACCCAGAACACCATGCAGCCATTAAAAAAGAATGAGGCAAGCCTGGGTGAAATGACACGTGCCAAATGCCCACATTAGAGCACTAAAGGGGGCAGGGAGGTACTCACCACTGCCATTACAAAATTAAGCTTTTAAGAGGAAAACATTATGGGATATTGATATTCTAGATCCAAGATCATTATCTTTGACAGATATTTTCCAAAACTGAATTTGTTCCTTTAAAAAACTGAAAAAGCAAAGAAAGAAGTCCTCCATAATTTATTTTACTTTACACATGGACAAGTTTTGCAGCTCATTTATCTTCAACAGAATGTTCTACTTCTGAAGTGGCAAATCTTCTCTGGGAATGGAAAATAGTACCTACCTTGAAAACATTTCAGATCAAATCTCTACCTTGCTCCCTGGGGCTCAGCTATAAGACGCAATGTGCTGGAAAGGCCTAGGGCCAGAGCCCTCGGGAAAAATCTGGCTTTGCCTGCAGGTGACCCTGGGACCTGCTTCCAGGTCAGGAGGAAGGGAGGGCATTTTTCAATTTGGTAAAGAAACTAAATTAAGGGCTGTAAGTTTCACAATGAAATTTCAGCCTTACAGGCCCTGATCTGGTTTCTTAAAAAATATAGACTAGGGCTGGGTTTGTAGTTCAGTGGGAGAGCACCTGCCTAGCATGTGTGAGGCATTGGGTTCTCAGCACCACATATAAATAAAGATACACTGACAACAACAAAAAATAAAAAATATATAGACTGCTCAAAACCAGTAAAAGAGAAAAAAAGAATTTTAAGACCTCATCAGGAAATGTAATCTTGAACATGTGCATATTCAGCTTCTAACATGACAAATAATCACTGTGTGTCTTCAATGTCGATGGCACACAGGCAGGCATGGTCGCTGCTCTGTGTCAAGTTTGGGGTAGACAAACATTAAGTAATGAACTTCTGGGCTGTTGACTACAAAAGAGACCCAGGGGATGCTAGGCGGAGATCTGTGGTGTCAGAGCACCTCTTTGACAGAGCCACATCTGAGCTATTCAAGCACCCTGGAGCCATCCTGGACTCCTCAGTCCCACCCCACATCCATCTGTCAGCATATTATATCAGCTCCATCTTCCAAATGCATGCAGAGCCTGATGCTTCTCAGCACCTCCTCCACTACCATTCTACCAAGCACAGCATCTGTCACTTCGGATGCTCCCTGCACTAGTAGATTTAATCTCCCTGCCGCCATCCTCGCCTGCTACAGTCTGTTCCCAGCAGAGAAACTGCACTGATCCTGCTAAAACTCAATTCAGATCTTTTCACTCTTGGGTTCCAAATCCACCATGACTCTGATCTCAGGGTAAAAACTGGATCCTTACAAGAGCTTAGTAGAGCCTGGCATGGTGGTGCAGGCCTATAATGTCAGCAACATAGGAAGCTGAGGCAGGAGGATTGTTCAAGTCAGCCTCAGCAACTCATCAGTGCCCTAAGCCATTTAGCAAGATCCTGTCTCAAAATTTTAAAAAAGTCTGGAGATGTATCTCAGTGGTAAAGTGTCCCTAAGTTTAATCCCCAATATAAAAAAGAAAAAAAAGAAAGCCTACTATGTATGGCCTGCAACCTCTCCACCAACACCCCTCACCTTCTCACTCTGGCTTTGCTTTTCCTGGAACAGGTAGGGCCAGCTCTGGCCTCAGGGCCTTCCACTCTCTAGTCTCTACCTGGGAGACTGTATTTACCTTCCCTGGTTACCACCTCTCAAATCACAACTCCTTCCAACAAGAATGCATCAACTGGCATGCTGGTATTTGGCTTATTTGTTTCCTGGCTGTTTCCCCCACTGGGATCAATGGTCCATAAGAGCTCATTTGGTTTGTTCACTTCTGTATCCACGGTATCAAGAACAGCACCTCCATAAATTAAGCAGGCACGCAATAAAAGAATGTTGAATGAATGCATGCATTATTCCATGAACTGACGTGGAACCAGTTAGTCAAAGGAAGGTGGGAGGAAGCATCTGAAGCAGAGGGAATGACATGCTGATGGCCCTGAGGAAGGACGGCACAGGGAGAGTGGAGTGGTATGAAGCAGTGCTGGGAACACAGGGCAGAGCAGGCAGTGCTCCTGAAGTCTGGGGAAGGACTTTGGTCTTTTTCAAACTGCAACAGGAGCCATTAAGCTAGGAAGCGACATAATCAAGTGGACCTTTTCCAAACCTGTGGCTCCACTGTGAGATATGGTTTGGGAGAATTTAAGAGTGATGGGGGTGGCACACAGGAGGCTGACCAGGGCCTTGGCTGGGCCACGGCTGACTTCACCTTGGGCTGAGATGCCAGAAGCAGAGGTGGAAGGAAGGAAGCAAATCCCAGCAATACTCAGGAGGGAACCAGCATGAGACTGACCACATAAGGGGAAAGCGAAAGGGTACTGCCAAGATGATCCCACCTGTCTTACACATGAACTAGATGAAGAATGGCACCCATCGCTAAGTTGAGGGTGGTGGGTGGCAGAGAGACAGACCTGTGAAGATAATCATAGGCACAGGTTTGGAAATAGGGGACTTGAGATCATTCTGAGACAGTCAAGTAGAGAGTTACAGGTGGCTGTCAAATGTCCAGACGAGGGTGACCAAATCATGAAAAAGGTGCAATGGGTCATGCAACAGAGTGCAGATTTGTACCCTGTGACTGAGGGGGAATCCAAAGACTGAAGTAAGTTACAAGATCCGTGATTCTGAAAACTACTCTGGCAGCAGGAAGAACAATAAGGATGAATATACGAAGGGCTGAGGCGGGGAGGAGAGCCTACGCAAGAACTAGGGCTATGGGAAGGGACAAAACACCCCTTTGTCACGGCCCGGCCCGTCTCCTGCACAGCTGTTGAGGATTTAGCTAAAATATATGCCCCAATCACGTCAGTACCCCAGTGAACATCCCAAGGATAACGCACACTCCTTGGGACCTTCCACGATTCGTTCCCTGATGACCTCTGCAGATGCTCTCCTGCTGCCCCCCCCCCACTCAAGTTCCCCCACACTCTGCTCTGCTTCACCTCAAGGGCTCTGATCAGCCATCTTCCTCTGCCTAGAAAACCCCCGTGCATCTTTTCAAGATCCACCTTTTCTCTGTGAAAGGAGAAAAGCAGCCCTGACGCCCGGGAGCCGGCCTGCCACTGTGAGCCAGGCCTCAATCTGTGGGCGGCTGGCCTGGCACCAGAGCGAGGCCGTGGTGTTCTCCTATTGGACACAAACAATCTCTGAGAACACCAGCACACTGGCACTCTGCAACAGAGATGAAGGACAAAAACAGGGCACTTCATAATTTTGTCTAAGCATAGATAAAAACAAGGTCACTGTGCCACCCACAAAATACCAAACACCCCTCGGGCCCAGCTGGCGAGTGACTGGCTTCTTTGTGAGTAACAGCTTCAGTCCTACTCAGCCAAACCGCCTTCTAGAAAAGACTAGTGGGCTACAGGGTCACAGAGTTGTCCCCTCTTCCTATGAGCACTCAATCCAGAGCTAATTTTTGCTTCCCCAATCACCCAGCCAAACCCAAATCCTAAAAGCTCTTTTCAACACCCTCTTATTGATATGACCTACAGCCCCCCCAGTCTGTGTTCTCCCTAGTTGCAAACAGGTGATATGCCAACGTCATCTAGCTATAGGTGTGTCTCTGGAGGACGTGGCGAAGTCCCCCTGCCTGAGTCAGAATATGAACAAGGAGCAGACGGGTGGGTAAAGGTGTTATGATTTTGATATGAGGTGTTCCCTCAAAGCCCCTATGTTTCTGCAGGAATATTCACAGGTGGAACAACTGGATTGTGAGAGCTGTTACCTAATCAGTAACATGCTAGTTTGCATGGACTTGGTGGTAACTATAGGCAGATAAAAGGAGTGGCTAGAGGAGGTGGGTCATGGGGTATTCGTGCTGAAGGGTGCATCTCCTGGCCCACCCAAACCCCTTCCCTCCACAGGGGCCCTTCAGCCTTGATGCTCTGCCTCAGCTTGGGCCCAGAGCAATGGACTCAGCAATGGACTGAACCGCTGAAATCTTGAGCCCCCCAAAAAACTTTTCCTCCTCCCCTAAGTTGTTCTGATCAGTATTCTGGTCACAGTGATGCAAAGCTCATTAAAACAGAGGGTATGTATAAAAGAAAGCAAGGGAAGGTACGCTCTTCCCTTATCATAATCGCTCTCACCATGACCAATCAAGTTCCTTAAGAACGAAAACTCCTTCTCTTAAGAAATGCCTTAATCCGGCCATTTTCTGCCTGGAAAATGAGACATACCAGGTGTTTGACCAATGGGACTTTATGGCTCTAGGTCAAGGTTACAGGCCACAGTTACAAGAAAAACCAGACTCACAGCTACTACATATTCAGCAACTTCAACCAAATAATACCAGACTAAAGGGAAATCAAAACTACTAATAATCTAGGTATGGTGTGCACACCTGTAATACTAACAACTTGGGAAGCTGTGGCAGGAAGATCGTAAGTTCAAGGCCAGCCTAAGCAACTTAGTGAGACCCTAAGCAACTTAGAGAGACCTTGTCCCAAAATAAGAAAAAAAAAAAAAAAAGGCTGGGGATGTGGCTTAGTGCTAAAGCGCCCCTGGGATCAATCTCTGGTACCAAGGAAAAAACATTACTAATAATTGAGGGCTTCACTTTGTGCCAAATCATGTATTAACAACTTTGCATTAATTATCACATTTGGATCATCACACATAAAAGATACATTACCCGTACTGTCCCCATTTTAAAGATGAGAAGAATGAGGCACAACGAGGAGAATAATTTGTCCATAATTTATGCAAGAAATCCTAATATCATAAATTTTGCCAAAATTTAAGGGCTTACTGTATTATAGTACAGATGTCGATCGATCACAGAACCATAGAAACTGAAAGACATTGAGTCCTGCAATATAATTAGAAAATTAATTTTAAAATTCTCAAAAACTCTCATGGCATGTTTTTTTCAGAAAGGGAAAACTCAGTGGATAACAAAACAAAACACTGATGAAATGCATCCAGATGGCAAAAACATGAAGTCTTCATAACTAGAACATATTCCAGAAGATTCTGATTCATGGGTCTAAAGTAGGCCAACATCTGTTGTTGTTTGTTTTGTTTTGTTACAGAGGCTTGAACCCAGGGGCGCTTTACCACTGAGCCACATTCCCAGCCCTTTTTATTTTGAGTCAGGGTCTCACTAAGTTGCTGAGGGCCTCACTAAATTGCTGAGACTGGCTTTCAACTTGTGATCCTCTTGCCTCAGCCTTCTGAGCCGCTGGGATTACAGGTGTGTGCCACCATGCCCGGTTCATTATTTGTTTTAAGAAAGCAAGTTTACAACAACAACAAAAAAATTACCAAAAATATTAAATTAGTATGATCCTAAGAACTGCTGAAAAGAATTTTCTCTCTTAGAAAATGACACTCAAGGGGTTGGGGTTGTGGCTCAGGGGTAGAGCGCTCGCCTCGCATGTGCAAGACCCTGGATTCCATCCTCAGCACCACATAAAAAAAATAAATAAGTGAAATAATGGTGTTGTGTCCAACTACAACAAACAAATAAATATTTTTAAGAAAATGACACTCAATATGAGAAAAATACATTACTGATTCAACAGTGCTATAGATACGATCAAAGATACCTGAAAGCTAGGAGAAATAAAGGCAAATGTAATCTCTTCAAATTCATAAATCTCATCAGGAACTGTGTCCAAGACTTGACTACATATGGATCTTTTCATTTATTTAATCAACCGCCACTAACACCTATTAACTCACGCACTGCTCTGATTGCTAAACTAATACTAAATGTCGTTGGATCCTCAAAACTACCTTCAAGTGGGGCTGGGGATGTGGCTCAAGCGGTAGTGCGCTCGCCTGGCATGTGTGCGGCCCCGGTTCGATCCTCAGCACCACATACCAACAAAGATGTTGTGTCCGCCGAGAACTAAAAAATAAATATTAAAAATTCTCTCTCTCTCTCTCTCTCTCTCTCTCCTCTCTCACTCTCTCTTTAAAGAAAAAAAAAAACCACCTTCAAGTGAACATTAATACCATACCAATTTTACAGATCAGAAAAATGTGGTGCAGAATGTGTTTGGAACTTGCCCAAAGTTCACACAACTTGTAAGTGGCAGAGATCAGTTTCACAAGAGTCTGGCTTCAGAGTTCAAGCCCCAAACGACTATACTTATTCTCTAAGAACCTATTAAAAGTATAATCCTTCATCCAAAACTTTGGAATTCCCCACTCTACAATACCACCCTGACCCCTGCCTGCTTCTTCCAGTTCTTTCTGTTGTTCTAACAATCCATACTCCTCTCTCGCTCTGCTTGAACACTCTCCTACACCTTTTTACTTAGCCTTTTCTTCTCAACCTAAACATCACGGTCTAAATTACAAACGCTAATGGCACCTTGCACCTCCCACAACACAACACAAAGTTATAATTATAGATTTCACGAGTAACAATTTGTTTTCTGTCTTTCCCAACGAGGCTGTGAGTTCCAGTATGTCCCACACATACTTCCTTGCCATCTATTCACAATGACTGAAACCCCACTCATCAGCCCCAAGAAAGGACCTGGCACGAAGTCCTCTCCCAATAAATAAGCTGAATGAATGAAAAGAGGACCCACAAGCCTCGTGTTCTCTTTCTCTGAGGTCCATTTGCACTGGAAATGCTTCCCACACACACCTCCTTCCACACCACCAATTCTCATGCCTCTCTGTGTTACTGGCTCTGCAAACAAACATTATGTGGCCCTGGACAGTCACCTCCCCTTCATGGGCATGAGTCTCAAGGGCACAATGGGGCACGACCACCCCCCAAATGTAACCTACAAAGGAGGGGAAATCTACACTTCCCACAACCCAGCAAGGTTGTAGCTACTGTGTGCAACATGTCCGTCCGTCTTGACAGGGAAAAGGCATAGACCGTGTGCGCTTTGTCCAGCGCCATCCTCCCATTCCCGGTACCGAGGCTCTTCCGTGCCGGGAACCCCTGCTCCGTGCGCTTCACAGGTGCGACCGAGGGTCGCTGGAGCTGCGCTCAGCATCCCTCTCCGGGGTCCGGGCGCAGTCCCCAGACACAGGCCCGCCCCGCACCCAGGCCCCGACCCCGGGGCCCGCCCCCAGCCCCGCGCCTGCCGGGCACCTCTTGCACAGAGAAGCATCTTCGCAGGTGCCGCGCACGCCCTCGTCGTCCGTGTCGCAGGTGGACGAGGAAGGAGAGGAGATGAAAGAGGGCTCCCTCAGGCTAGCAGCCATGGGCGTGGAGGTTCCGTAGTGCTGTGCCCACCAGGGACATGGAAGCGGGGGTCCACAGTTGGCGGAGCAAGGAGCAAACCACTCTGAAGAGGCAGGATAGAGGGGCCGGGCTCCACCCGCTCAGCTGGCGCGGCTCAGTGACGCCGCCCCCGCAGGCGGCCCCAGCAAACTTCTAGCTGATTGGCTCCTCTGCAGTGACGCTCATTGGGCTGTTTCCCCGCCCTTTCAGACCACGGAGCTGCTCATTGGATGACTCTTTTGGCTCCGCCCACATAACCCGGAAGTGTGCCTCAAGAGCAGGGAAATTGAAAATGACCTAAGAGTGCCGCAATGCTCCCCGGGAAGAGTAGTCTGGGTTGCTTTGGGAGGACTTCTGGTTCCTGGTTGCTGGTCACAAAATTTTGTAAATATGATTAACTCAGGGCAGAAGAGCTAGCAGGATCTTGAGCACTGGAGGGAAGGGCAGAGAATCCAGCCAGGAAAAATTAAAAAAAAAAAAAAAAAAGGGCTCAGTGTTATTCAACGATTTAACAACTTTTAGAGAGGGCTGACACTCTCTGCCAGGTCCTGTGCAGAGATCTTTGCACACAGAATCTCCTTTGAAATGTTGTGGAGGAGGTAGTGCTTGAAGAACTATGTAACAATGAAAATAAACTGCTAAATGTTAGAACAATAAATTATTCAGTGAAAGAAAGATAAAGTGATAAAGTGCAAACCAAGCAAAACTAATGTTGATTAGAGAAAATTATGTATATGATAAAATAATGTATAGAAAGGCAAAGCAACAAGGGAAAGTGTCCCAGGAATCAAGGCCTGGGGAGTGTGGGACACAAAAATTAGGGAAAGGCACTGGGTTGGCACGGCGGGGGATTCATAGGCATATCTTCAGTTTCTCAAGTAGGAGTGAGTTCACGCCTTTGTTTCATTGTTATACATAGTCAAAATGTTCACTACAGATATTTTGTTTTGGATTTGTTGTAAAGCATTTTATAAATTAAAGAGAAATATGGGGGCTGGGTTTGGCTCAGTGGTCGAGTGCTCTCCTAGCATGCATGAGGCACTGGGTTGGATCCTCAGTACACCCACATAAATGTAAAATAAAGATATTGTTTTCCACCTAAAACTTAAGATAAATATTAAAAAGAAAAAGAAAAACAAGAAATGTGTTCATATATTCCGTTGTATCTGCTTTGTGTTGGAAGCAGGGAAGGGATATATTCAAACTTTTAAACTTTTAATTATAACCTATTTAAGCAAAACAAACAACAACAACAACAAAAAAAAAGCAGAATAGTTCTGGAGGGTGTAGTGGTAGAACACTTGCCTAGCATTCAGAAGGTTCTGGGTTACAGCCCGGGGCGGGAGTGGGGTATATATCAGGCGCCAGTGCCCATTGCCTATAGTCCCAGCTGCTTGGGATGCTGAGACAGAAGAATTGCTTGAGCTCAGGAGTTCAAAAACCATCCTCAGTGATATAATGAGACCCCTCATCTCAAGAAAAAGCAAAATAAAACAGCGCAAATAGCAAATATTCACTTCGCATTCTAGAAATGATAGGGGGAACAGCTGAGGTTAAGATTTGCTGGGGAGGGTGGTGAGGGCAGGGCATTTTTCTCAGCCTGGTCCTCTCCAAGGGGTGGTTCTCTACAAAGCACTGAGCAGGTATAGTGTCCCAGCTTGGCAGTATACATGTTCCATGAGTGTTAGTGGATAATAAATGTCAACAGCAAGTAGTATAAGGTACCGATCACAGTGTCTAGATTTGGATAGTAAGATCTGCCTGTTTCAATGACCTCTCAACCACAGTTTGCCTTTATCTACAAAGGGACACAGTTCAGACTTGACCTGGCTACCCACAGTGTACCTAAACAATTCTGCTCCTGAATACAATATTTACAGGCAAGGTCCTAATCATCTCTGCCTTTCTCCAGGAGTACAAGTTTATTACCTTTATGACATCCTCCTTTGAGGACATTTTTTTGAGGGACACAGTTATTAAGGACCTACATGTCCAACACCTTTTAGGTCTTTTTGGATTCTGGAGGGAATATTATTAATAGTATTGTTACTTACAAATTTTACTCAAACACACTTATGCTGTCACTTGCAAATTAGCAATGTGCCCAGCTTGGGCAGGGTTCCGCGAACAAGAGGCTCTAGAATTTGTCCAAATTCAAATCAACAAGCACTCTTGTTACTGCCTTCAGAGACTCCTGCAGTGAAGAGGATGTGGTGACCTCTGCTCATGCTTCCTGGAGTCTCTGGATGGCCTAAGATGATCATAAGATGCCCATGGACTTCTGATGCAAAAACTGCCATTTTTGCACCTGCGTTTCAGCCGTTAGAATGGTTACTGGCCACAGTCTACGCTATTCTGGAAACAGAGGTTTTCACAGACCCTGAGCCTGTGGCTCCCCATACCCAACTGCCCCGTTATTCCTTGGGTCACAGAGGCAGCAACACACAAGTTCCAAGACCTCCTTGCTATAGTTGGAGCCAAATCTGGGCATATTCTGCCTTCAAGTGGGGGTGGTCTTTCCTGTCTCCAGATGACAAGGTGCTGGAGACGTCACCCCAGACTCTTTAGTGACCCGGGGATCAACTTAGCAAACATCAGTGAAAGGCTGATTTCAGTAGAGATGCTTGTCCTGAGACTACAGGGAAAAATCGAAGACCGCATTAGCTGAAGATGGAAACTTGGAGAACAAAAAACTGGTCAGAAATAAGAAGTCATAAAGAGACTGAGAAGGAAGGTCTAAAGTTAGAAATCTAGAGAGAGGCGGGGGGGGGCAGGGGGAGAGAGAGCGAGCAAAGACAAATAATTTAATAACAGGGTCTCACTAAGTTGCTAAGACTGATATGGAACTTTCGATCCTCCTGCTTCGGCCTCCCAAGTCGCTGAGATTACATGTGTGTACCACTGTGCCCGGCATACACATTTATTTCTAAAGGATCTGAAAGAAAACAAATGAAAAGAAAACCATTAGAGTGGTTTCCCTAGCAATGGAAAGGGGAATGGGACTTATTCATGAAAGCGACTTGCTTTTTAATTTTATGTAACTTGTACTTTAGAACTCTTCACCATTTTTTCATATATAGGGAGGTTGCAATCACATATTTCATACTTTTTTTTTTTTTTCGGTATTGGGGTTTGAACTCAGGGGCACTCAACCACTGAGCTACATCCCCACTCCCATTTTGTATTTTTTTTTTTTTTTTAGACACAGTGTCTCACTGAGTTGCTTAGTGCCTTGCCATTCTGAGGCTGGCTTAGCACTTGAGATCCTCCTTTCTCAGCCTCCCAGGCCACAGGGATTACAGGTGTGCCGCCATCCTGCCTGGCATATTTTTACTTTTTTAATGCTAACCCAAGTTAATGTTTTACTTACCCAAGTTAAACACCTACCCCTCATTAAAACTGAAAGCATTCAGACAATACTTAAGTACCCTTTGACCATAGTCTCTCATGTCACCCACACCCTTCCTCCCAAGGAACAGCCACTGGCTAAGTTTGGTGAATACTATCACAGCCCTTTAAAAATACTTTTTTTTTAAAAATCACTTATTTTGGGGGACTGAGGTCTTGGCTCAGTGGTAGAGTGCTCATCTAGCATGCATGAGGCACTGGGTTCGATCCTCAGCACCACATAAAAATAAAATAAAGATATTGTGTCTACCTAAAACTAAAAAATAAATATTAAAAAAGCATTTATTTTTGGCACTGGAGATTGAACTCAGGAGTTCTTTACCACTGAGCCACATCCCCAGCCCTTTTTATTTTTTATTTAGAAACAGGCCTTTTTATTTTTTATTTTGAGTGGCTACATTGCTGAGGCTGTCCTCATACTTGCCATCCTCCTGTCTCAGCCTCCTGAGTTATTGGGATCATAGGCAGGTGCCACTACACCTGTGTGTAAATTTAAAGAGAGTAAAACTGAAAACAAATATGTGAGATTTTTTTTTCTTCTTCTTCTTCAAAAGGTCATTTTGTAATGTAGTACACACATGGTGGCTTGGTTTTTAAACATCTCTATCTTGAGAATCTTCTATTTCTTTTAAAGTCCTTTCGGTACAATTCCAGCACTCTTGTCAGGTGACATCAGCAAAAGTGAAGATGTCCAGCCCCACCAATGTCAAGTCCAGCTGAGCTGGTGAGAGGCCCAACTCACATCTGCTCATTTGGGTGTGGCTCCTGGAGTCTTTTTCAAACTTCCTGGTACCTTCCTAGCTTGTTTGTTCTCTCCTGCTGCATCTAGAAGCTTCTTACAAGGAGAAAGACTTGCTGGTGGTGTAGATGAATGAGATCCTATGTGTATAAATTTAACCAAAATTTCTGAAAAGCAACTATTCAGCACAAGGTGCTGGTTGGGTTTTGGAGGTGTGTTGGGGACACTCACAGGTCCCTCCTCCGTTCACCTGGATGCATGGCCTTGGTCTACCTGGAACAACTGCTCCCTCCCCAACCTTTCCATACCCAGCATGCCTCCCTTTAGTTGTGAGGCTTCCTCTGCTTTACGTGGTGCTTGAAGATATCCAAGGAAGGGCTTTCTCCTTAGGACTTTGTCTGCTTTTTCTTCCAGGTCATAGGTGAAGTTCATCCAGCATCCAGCCAGCACTTCCTGTCAGACCTCAGTTTGTTTTTGAAGCATTCACTTTCTCCCCAGATCTCTTTCCGTCAGGTTTCCTTTTGGATTTTCTACCTCTTCTTCCCATTCAGACAAGGTAGAGCCTATGACTCGTCTTGGCCCTTGGAGACAGAAAACTGTAATGCCATCCTATCTCCCAGTTTTTTCCCCAGAAGGGTTTTACATGCAAGCCAGCTTCCTGGCATCCGTTTTCCAACTCAGTAGCATAGAAAACTACCTTGTCCTCCATGATTGTGATTTTTCTCTGTTGGCTAAGCAGCCAGGGGTGCTTTACCACTGAGTCACATCCACAGATCTTTTTATTTATTTTTTTAATTATTATTATTGTTATTATTATTGTTATTATTATTTTATTTGTAGTTGGCCACCACACCTTTATTTCACTTATTTATTTTTATGTGGTGCTGAGGATCGAACCCAGGCTCTTGCACATGCGAGGCGAGCACTCTCTATTGCTGAGCCACAACCCCAGCACTATTATTTTTTTTTGAGACACAGTCTCAGTAAGCTGCTTAGGGCCCACTAAGTTGCTGAGGCTGGCTTTGAACTTGTGATCCTCCTGCCTTAGCCTCCCAAGTCACTGGGATGACAGGAGCATGCCACCTCGCCCAGCTCATTTTCCTGCTTTTAAGAGAATCCGTATTCATTTCTAAACTTGACATTCTCTCCTTCAGGTTGCTAAAAGCTTATTTTTATTGACTTCCTTTGTAAGATTTTTCCCTCACAACTTTTGCCTTTGATGAGAAGCTCTTTTTTCCCTTCAGTAACTTTTGGAAAACATCCTGTTTCTCTTTTAGCTGCTTAATCCCTAAATCCATATGTTGGTGTTCTTTTCTCTCTAGCTCTGAATTGACAGCATTTGAATCAGAAGTCTCTGGTTATCCTCCCAGAGGGACCAATAATGGTTGTCTCTTTTTCCTGTAGTGATTTTTTTTTTTGAGTTCTTCAATCTTTTGTTGGAGCAAGAATCTGGAAGTTTCAGTCAATATATGAGACTCACTTGTCTCAACAGATTCCACGGACCGTGGAGAATGTGATGATTTCGTGGAAATTGAAATATCAAGCTGTCCTTAAGAAAGTGTCCTTGGCATTGCAGAGGTACTCTATGCTGTGCCAATTCCTGTTCCAACTTTTTAAGTTTGGTTTCATTTTCTTTATATTTTTGGAATCAGGTCAGTATAATTCATCTGTATTTTTGAATTAGGATCAATGTTAGTTAAAATCTGTACCTGAACCTGTTGAAGTTCTTGAATTTGGACTGTCTCATGGTCGCACTACCTGTTGTTTCCACTGTCTCATTTTTTTAAAGTATTTATGTTTTAGCTATAGGTGAACGCAATATCTTTATTTTACATTTACATGGTGCTGAGGATCGAACCTACTGCCTCACGCATGCTAGGCGAGTGCTCCACCTCTGAACCACATCCCCAGCCTCTGACTCTTCCATTTTTTTAACTAGCTGTTTTAATCGATCTCTAGAAGCTCCTCAAACTGATTCCTACTAATACCCCAAACCTCACTACTAGTGTTGGATGTTTGTGAAGTTTTCAGTAAACTCTGACATTTCTGATTCAACACATTGATTCCTATCTGTGTCATTCAATTCTCGAAGAGGAGACAGGATCAATTCTGCACTGTCCTCTAAACATATCCTGACAATTGTTTATTTTCATCCTGCAGTTTGATGAGGGCTGATTCACTGGCACCCACAGTATTCATCACACTTGCTGATACTCTCTTTTTTAGGTACTTCTTTTCCCTAGCTTTCTCATTCCAAACAGCTAACATTTGTTTTCATTCCAGAGCACACATTTGCAGCAGCCGCAGAAGGTGAACAGTGTCCCCCGTGTGAGTAGATGAAGCTAATCTAGTGTGAAGACCCTGCATCTCTAAATCTTTCCACTGGCAGATCTGAGTTAGTTTACCGTGTTCATCCGTGGACAGCTGATCAGCCTGTTCAGCCAAAAGCTTATATATATATTTTTTCCATTTACCTGTTGAATGTCCAACTTGAACAATTGAATTCTTGTTCTTTTCTTCCTTTTACTAATCTTTTAGTTTCAGCTTGAGATAAACCATGCTTTTCACTTCCTTTTTCTACAATCCAGCTACCAAACTTTTTTTCTACTTGAAAAACACCAGGGTCTGTTTGAATCTCTTGTCTTTTTCCTTGCAGCTGGGTCTTGATCTGTCCTATTGTAAATTCTTCCTTTTCTCATCTTTCCCTGAAATGAGTTGGGTTTGTGCAATCATTATTTGCTCATGCTGGTATTTAAAATTCTTCATTGTCTTTTTTTTTTTCTTGTAAAGAGTGTAGTGGGTGCATCTTATCTGCTTTTGATCTTCAATGATCTTCTGCGGATGTTTGATTTCCTTCTGCAGATTATTACCTTTCCTTACACTCATTTGAGAAACCCCAGCTTCTGGTTCCTGGATAGTGTGATTTTAGGGTCAGTCAGAGCTACCGCCCCGACTCTGTTGTTCCCTGAATTGTTCCAGTTTTTTTTTTTCAGGTGAATATTTTTCTTTCATGGATGCAAGACTTGTGTCTTTTTCATATGTTTAAAAAAAAAATCTAAGTTTTCTCTTTTTCCTTTTTTTTTTTTTTTTTTGGTACTAGGCATTGAACTCAGGGGCACTCGACCACTGAGCCACATTCCCAGCCCAATTTCGTACTTTATTTAGAGACAGAGTCTCACTGAGTTGCTTAGCAAGCCACGCTGTTGCTCAGACTGGCTTTGAACTTGCCATCCTCCTGTTTTAGCCTCCCAAGCCACTTGGGATGATCTGTGATGATAGGCATGTGCCACCACGCCCGGCTCATTTTTTCTGAAGTCCTGAATGAATTTATCAAATTCCTCTGGAACCGCTGAGTTTCCCTGGTTTTATTCAATTATTTCCTCTTATATTACAGTTTCACTTTGCTTCATCACATAAGACTAAGATTCACATTCAGTTCAATTCACATTCATCTTTCTTCCACTTGGATGGATCTCTGTAATTTTCTAAGAAGATCGTTATTTTAGCCTCTAAGTCTGTTCTTCAATTTTTTTTTTGGTAGACTTTATTTTTTTTTTCAGTTTTTAGGACTTGAGCAGTTTTTCCCCCATCTCTTAAATTTTATTTTATTTTTTAGATACCAGGAATTGAACCCAGGGGTACTTAATTACCAAGCCACATCCGCAGCCCTTTTTATGGTTTATTTTGAGATAGCATCTTTCTAATTGCTTAGGGCCTCACTGAATGGCTGAAACTGGCTTTGAACTTGCAATCCTTTTTTCCTCAGCCTCCGGGAGCCACTGGGGTTATAGGCATGTGCCACCACGCGCCCCGTCTTTATCTCTTGAATTTTACAGATGTCAGTGATTCCAATTCTTGAGCCACCTTGCTGTTACATGTTTTCTAATGTTTTTCTTCATGGTTGCTTAGGTAATCTTAAATCCTGTAGCTGATTTTGATTAATCTCTGTTTCTGTAATTCTGACATTTTAAATTGTCAGCAATTTCCTGACTTCTGTTCAGGTTCCTTGATGGTATTGTTGTAGGGACAAACGAAGCAAGGCACCGAAGACAGCAGGAGACAGTTTTATTTGGCTGCAGCCAGGTTCAGAGGGCACAGCTTTTGCTGTAATCAATTAATCCCCTGAACCCCAAGTTCAGGGAGTTTCAGAGTTTTATACCCAGCATGTAAGGGGAGGGGCTCAGAAGTTCATAGTCTGCAGAAGTTCACATAAAAGCAGCTTTTTTTTTTAAAATATTCTTTTTTAAACCTTTGTTTACTTATACATAGACACAATATTTTTATTTTGTTTATTTATTTTTATGTGGTGTTGAGAATCGAACCCAGTGCCACATGTGTGCAAGGAAAGTTCTCTGCCCCTGAGCCACAACTCCAGGCACAAAAGCAGCTTTTTCTCTTACTGTCGTGGGCAAGTTAACCATTCAAGGACAACACCTGAGAAGGGGAGAGCTTCTTCTCCCCTTTCTTTCCTCCCCCTGCCAGCTGTTACCATGGAGCCCAGTTGTAACTTATCTTAAAAATGTAGACATCTCTGTGAAGCCCAGCTCAAGGCCAGAGGCCTTGTTTGCACATTTCTTCAAAGTACTATACTGGATATGTTTGTGAAAAACCAGTACGGGGGTGTCTAGCACTTGGAGTGCTGGTATCTTCTCGGCCAGTGGCCAAGAAAACAGGGCCACATGAAAATAGGAAATTTATCTATATTGGACTCTTTCTCAGAGACTCTTTTGCTGACAGTACTAAAATCAGCCATGGTGAAGAGGGCTATTCTGTGGAGAAAGGGGGTGCCACTTCAGTATTTTGCAGTTGATAGAGTTCATGTGTGCCTGCTAGTTTTTCCTTCTACGATGTAAGCAATAAATCTCCAATGCTTAACCTTAGACTCAAATCTTTTTTTGCGGTGGGGGGGTATCAGGGACTGAACCCAGGGCTCCTTAAACACTGAGACACATCTCGAACCCTTTTTATGTTTTATTTTGAAGTAAGGTCTTGCTAAGTTGCTTAGGGCCTTGCTAAATTGCTGAGGCTGGCCTTGAACTTCTGATCCTCCTGCCTCAGCCTCCTAAATTGCGGATTATAGGCATGTACCACCATTCCCCAGCTCACATTCAACTCTCTCTCTTTTATTAATATATGTTTTCTAGTTGTAGTTGGACACAATACCTTTATTTTATTTATTTATTTATTAATTTGGTACTGAGACTCGAACCCAGGGCCTCCCTCGCACATGCTAAGCGAACGCTTTTCCGCTGAGCCATAACCCCAGCCCTGAGACTCAACTCTTAGAAAAAAAAAAAACTTCCTCCAACAATCTGTTCATCTCTTGTTGTGACTAAATTATGTCACTAAAATCCATGTTATTGGCTTGGAAAGCTGATGCTTGATTGGCACCACACCCAAGGGTGATACAGTAGTGGATGGTACACAGCCAATGTCTGAATGTGGTGACTCAGTCGCTGACTGCAGAAGCCCTATCTGCCTTGCTTTAAGAAGCCTTCTTGAAGGGTGTGGGGGCATGTCCCTGAAATCCCTGCAGCTCCGGAGGCTGAGGCAAGAGGATTGCAAGTTCAAGACCAGCCTTGGAAACTTAGTGAGACTGTCTCAAAAAAAAAAAAAAAAAGAGGCTGGGGATGTAGCTCCATGGTAAAGTACCTCTGGGTTAAATATCTAGGACAAAAAAAAAAAAAAAAAGTCTTCTTCCTGCTGTCAGAGGAGCCACCAAGTGCCCTTTCCATGGGGTGCACATGGGCCTATTCTTCAGGCTATGTTTATACCACATTTTTAAATTTTATTTTATCTATCTATCTATTTATTTATTTTTGGTTCTGAGGATCAAACCCAGGGCTTTATGCATGGAAGCCAAGCACTCTACCAACTGAGCTATATCCCCAGCCCCTTATTTTATTGATTGATTGACTGATTGATTTTTTTTTTTTTTCAGTGCTGAAGATCCAAACCAGGGCAAGCACTCTATCACTGAGCCACGTCCCCAGTTCACACTTGTTTCTTAGTGGCAGTAAAATATACACAGTAAAACACATCCATCTGACAGGTTCAATTCATTGTGATTGACAAATGTCTACTCATACACATAAGCACTACCTTAAGGAGGATACAGAACATTTGCATTATCTGGAATGTTCCATTCAACCTTTGCCCTCATGCCCCACAGGCCCTGTTCTGGTATCAGTGCCCAGGAATGAGTTTTGTCAATTCCCAAACATCCTACACAGGGTGTTATGCTTTGAGTCTGGATGCTTTTCATATGAGTTAGAGATCTTGTCAAGGCAGTGACTTTAATTATGCAGAGAGTGATCTACTGATAGAAGTTAAGGTCCTACTATCACAGGAAAGCAGGGAGCCAAAACTCCAAACCTGAGTTCTTGTGTTTCGACCCAAGAAGACTTAAAAGTCAGACACCAAAAGTCAGGCAAGGGAACTTTATTAGAAGTGAAAGTGAGGTGAAAATAATGTAAAAGAAAAGTGAGGCTTAAGCAAAAAGCACTCTCAAGGGAGAGAGTGGGCCGTCTCCAAGCAGAGAAGGACGAAGGAGACAGTGCTGTTGAAGCCGGAATGAGACTGGCAGCAGAGATAGGTAAATCCAGTCTGGTCAGATCAAGGAGGTCAATTTTGAGTCTGGGAAGTTGGAGACTGTCCCCTGAAGGATTGAAATGTTAATTCCTTCAGAGCCCTTCCCCCACCCTTATCAAGAACCTGCCCCTGCTCCAACCTGTTGCCAAGGTAACATGTCCCAGGAATTGCCTCTCCCTACAGGGAGCTATAAGGTTGTAAATCTGTCTTTGGCTGCACCATCCTGCCCCTCCCCCTTCAGCCCACCTCTTTCCCACCTTTTGGCCACCCCACCGAGCATTTCCTAGGCTTAGTCCTATGAGCAGGAAGGAGAGAGGTAAGGGGAAGAGGGCAGAACAAAGGAAGCCCAGGACTTATAAAAAGGGGGAACACTGCGCTTCTTGGGATACCAGGATCCCAGCTATGGCCCCCTTCTCCCTCCCGGGGTAAAGTCTATGTAAAGTCTAAGTCTTTGTAAATAAATCCTGCTTTATATGCTTGCCTCTGCGTGCTTCTCTAATGTTCAAATTTCAACATGTGAGGAGCAGAACTCCAATAACTGGCGGTGCCATTGTCCCCAATATTATTACTGTTTGATGTTTACCAGAAGAGCTGGGGACAACCTTCGGTAGGCTTTGCTGATCCTGTGTTCTCAACTCCTCCTTCACGTTGGGCGTGGAGCTTTTGACCTTAGTTGGTCCTCTCCAGAACTGTCATGGTGGCCATCCTAGTTAGGGGGACTTCATATACAAATCAATCCCACGTTAATGTGGGCACTGGGGTCAATAGCTGGTCAGAAGTTATGTCAGCGCGCCTGAGCTGCTAAAGGAATCTTCCTCCCCACATAAATGGAGACTTCTTTAGCCATAATTCCTAGCTTCATGTCAACGTCGTCCATGGAGCCTATCAAGAGTGAGTCCCATTAATACTTTTCTCTTGACATAGTTCCTGATTAGCTCCTTTTGCTTCTGTTTCTTTTCTACAAATTAACTACCACACTTTGCTTTATTGTTTACTTTGGAAGTATTCAAAGAAGACCCTAAAATAATTTAAAGAACACCTGTCACCTTGCCTGCATTTCACTGCTCACTGCTGGCTACTACCTACCACCACCAGATTGTGGAGCTGCTGATCCGCATGGGCGGATTTCCTCCTCTTCCCCGCCTCCTAGGGATTGAATTTAAGGGTGCTCTATTACCAAGCTACATCCCCAAGCCCTTTCATTGCACCACTTTTCATTATGAGAAGAGTCTTGCTAAGTGGCGGAGGTTGGCCTCGAACTTGGGATCCTCCTGCCTCAGACTTCTGAGTAGTTTGCAATTCAGGAATGGGCCACAAAGCCAGGTGGAACAGGCGACTATTCCTGAGTTGATATCAACTAGAGTAGGTTCCTGGGTTTGGAACCCGACTGGGACCTGCTTGGGGGTCTGGGGGTGGAGACAGCAGGGGGTCGCACAGCCGCCTTTGGCTTGGAGTTCCTGGCTGAGCTGGGTGGGCTAGGCTTGCTCAGCTCTGTTTGGCTCCGTTCGGTCGGCCTGTTCGGCTCCGCTCGGCTCCGTTCGGCTCGGCCCTGCTGGACTCGGCTGAGCAAGGTTCGGCTGGGCTCGGCTCCACTCGGCAGGGCTCGGCTGGGTTCAGCTGTGCTCTGCCCGCCTCGGCCCCGCTCGGCTCGGCCCTGCTCGGCTCGGCTCGCCTCGGCCCCCGCTCGGCTCGGCCGCGTTCGGCTCGGCCCCCGCTCGGCTCGGCCCCGCTCGGCTCGGCCCCGCTCGGCTCGGCCCCGCTCGGCTCGGCCCCGCTCGGCTCGGCCCCGCTCGGCTCGGCCCCGCTCGGCTCGGCCCCCGCTCGGCTCGGCCGCGTTCGGCTCGCCCCGCTCGGCTCGGCCCCGCTCGGCCCGGTCGGGGGGCGGGCGGGCGGCGCTGCTGGAAGTGACGCGGCGAGGGCGGGGCCGGGCTGAGGTAGCCGCCGCCTCCGCCGCTGCCGCTCGGGCCGGGAAGCGATGTAGGAGCAAGCCAGGCCGTCTCCCGCCCTGCCCGGCCCGAGCCCCGCGGGCCGCCGCTGCCGCCGCCATGAAGAAGCAGTTCAACCGCATGAAGCAGCTGGCCAACCAGACCGTGGGCAGGCGAGTGCGCCGGCGGGCGGGCCTGCGGGGGTCGCGCCGGGCTGGGGGCGGGTCGGCTCCGCCGAGGGCCGGGAGGCTGGGGACCCGGCCGCCGCCCCGCCCGAGGCCAGGGCGGCCAGGGGCCGGGGGCTGCTCCGCGCCGCGGCCTGGGCGCCGCCCGCCCGCAGCCCCGCGGCCTCCTCGGCAGCCTGTCCCGGGGTCCGGCGGCCCACTGCCCCTGCCCCGGGGACGGCGCCCGAGCTGTGCCCTCCTCTGGGGCTCGCGAGGACCTCCGTGCCCGGCGTCGCGCCCCGCGCGGGTCCTCGGGGCGGCGATCCCGGCCTTTCCGGGGCGAGCGGCTGCGGCGGGAACCACCTCGGGGGTCTTCCCGGTGGGGGGCTTGGCTTGGCGGAGTCCAGAAGGCGCTTTGCGGGAGCTGAGAAGCGGGCTGTCCCTGTCCCAGGGCGAATGGGAACTCGAGTGCAAGTTCTTGACATTTGGAAACTTGGGATTGGAAGAAAAGGATGTGGAGACGCCTTGCGTTGGTTGGAAAGAAGTCTTTCTCACCTTGGGTGTGGGAAAGTACGCCTCCCTGTTTCCTGGGGACTGCTCTAAAGCCTCACAAGAGGCATTGATTTTTAAATGAAAGAATAGAGGGTTGGAGGCGCTCGGGCCGCTGCACAGGAACGATTTGTGGTTTTGAGCGCTTCTGTAGGTAATTGTCAGGTGCCATGTTATCTGGAGCAAATATTTCAAGGTCTTGCAGGGCAGTGAGCTGCACGGGACCGATTTATTGCTTATTCTGGAAAGAGATGTGATTTTTCTTTTTCACAGCTCTTGCTTTTTTTTCTTCTTCTTTTTTTTTAACAGTTAAGGGGAGTTTGGTTTGGTTGAAGCACGTGAGACACTTCGTTTTTAGCGTGTATGAAAATACTTTTACTTCCTCTTGAGTTTTCTAAATTTGCTTCTTACAGTGTTTCGTTTCCCTCAACTTTTTTGCTTAGTTGTGTTGTTTGATTTTTACAATATCCTACCATATTTTCTCGGTGTGCGTTTATTCTGTTTCCAGAGTTACCTACCCCCTTCCTCTAAAGCCTGGACATGCTTACTTTTCTGGTGTTTGTAGGAAATTGAAGAAGTAAAGCTTAGAAGATAGATGGGATTAGAAATGGAAAGGGGCTAATGTTTCAAGCAAAAAAGCATGATAAGCAAATGATCATTTCTTGTGACTTTTTTACCCTTCTTAGAGTTTTCAGCAAAGTGCATCGTGGCATCAGTATTTAGTAAGTGTCAGGATACATTTGCTAGATTGTTGTTTTGATCTGTTTTTGCATTGTGTCGGGCAAGGGACATATGCTCTTTTGATACAAAATTCAGAGTGCTTTCTATCTGAAAATCCATTTAGGGTCTCCCTGGCTCCTGCTTCCTGGTAGCCTCTCTTCCCACTTTTACACTTTAGCCATACTTGCCTACTTTCAGTTTCCAGAGGAGGCCCTGCAAAACCCATTAGCCTCTCCCTGGAACTCCTGGAAGCCTCTTTCACCACCCTTTCTTACAGATACCTCCTACTCATCCTTCAGATCTCCCAGTGAAGGTTTCAGTGCCTCTGGGAGGTCCCTGATATTCCAGCCTAGAATGGATGTCCCTCCTAGGTGTTGTCATAATCCCATAGACCACTTACTTTTTGTCATTGAATTGCCTCTTTACTAGCCTGGGTCCCCATCAGCCTACACACCTTGAGAGTCCTGGCTGTGTCTCCTCCTACTGCCAGAGTCTGCTATGGCAGATATTCAATCAGTGTGGTTAATTCCAGGATTCTGGTTCTTACTAGATTGCCTGGTGGTGTGAGCCCAAGTCTGGGAAAATGTGAACTGGATAGAGCAGATGGTGATTCATACTAGAACTGTAATTCTCAGCCTGACCTTTGACTGTTTGAAAATCTTTGCTGCTAGATGCCAGTGGAAGCTGCAGCTATTACAGAGCTATTAAGGGTGTGGTGGTTATGCATCCAAAGTCAGAACATCTGTTTTCACTGGGGAACCTATTGCCTTCTTGCTGTTGATTTCCTAGATATTTCTTTCTTTTTTTTTCTTTTTTTTTACTTAATTAATCATAAAGGACTAGAAAGGAAAATTGGAGGCAGGAGAGACCCTAGAATTGTTACTGCTAGGAAGCAAATGGTTGATGGGCACCAGAAGAAAGAATTCTGGGTGTATTGGGGTCAAGAGGAATTTTTGCAAGAAAGTACAGAAGGGTTTTCCCCCTATAATTTGGATGGAGAAGGAAGTTATATCTGCAAGTGTCAGGCCTATTATGTGTTGCTTTATCAGTTTATAGGGCTCTAAGTTTGTGTCTGGCAATGAAGTATTCCTGCAGGATGGAGACCTTGTGAGTAACTCATGGTGGGGTTCCATGGACCAGCATGTGGAGAATTAGTAATGCCTGGAAGGAATGAGTTCTCATGATGCAATTTGTTTATAGTGGCTGGATGAGTCTATTAGAGAAAATGGGCAAGGCTTATGAGGTGGACTCATGATGTGGGTGTCTCAGAGAAGTAGGATGATTCTTTTTATCCACCTGCTTTTTGTTGAGTCATACATTCAATAGACAACTTGAGACCAAGCCAGGCACACTGTGCAAGGTATTAAAGAATAAAAGGTGAATAGGACATGCTTTCTGCCCTGAAGCTGCTCAATAGATAGATGGAGGAGATAGGCAAACCAAAAATAATTATATACATGAGATAAGTGCTTGTAGAAGGACAGCTCATGCACAGAGGAAAACTTAGCTGTAACTGGTTGGAGGAAAGGAGCAAAAGCCTCTTGGAAGGAAAAGTGTGAGCAGAGCCTTTTCTTTTTCTTCTAACTTCAAGCACTTATTTGGAATTTTTCTTGTAATGATTAGGTCTCTTTTGGTTGGAAGCAAACCCAATTCAAGCTGCCTGAGCAAAGAGGAATTCATTGACTCAAATGTGAGCAGAAGAGTCCAAGAACAACGTGGTTTTATATTTGGCTGGATCTAAGGGTTCCACTCTAGACAGGCCATGTTCTTGGGGACGCCCTCCTCCACCCTCAGGTCTTCCATTATTCTCCGTGTAAGTCCCAGAGGGAAAGAATACTTTGTGACTGTGGCCAAAGTCCCAGAATTGGCTCTGAATGTTTCTGGGTCACATGCCTTTCCCCAGAAATGGAATGAAGTCTGCTCCACCCAAGCCATGTGGATTGAGAGTGCAGGAGCGCTGGTTCCCTAGGGTAAACTGGGGTGCTGTCACCAGCAGGAAGGAGATCAGGGGCTGGTTGGCCAAGCAAGGAATGTCCCCTCATGCTTTATGCACTGGTGCTACAGAGAGACTGATTCTTGAAAACCCTTAGTGCAGATCATCCAGGGATGCAGGTTTAGAGGTGTCCTGAATAGAGACAGGGGAAAGCCAAGATGAGGAACCTGAAGTTATGAGAGCAAATGTCAAGGAGGGCCTGAGGGATGGAACTAGAAAGGTGTGGTCCTGGGGCTCTGGGAGGGAATGTCTTAACTGGCTCTTGATTCTGCAGTGATCAAAGCTTCCCCAGAGGTCCCAGTACTTTCCTAGATAATTGTCTTTAGGTAAGTCAAGATTTCAAACCCAAGTGCCTGGAGGGCCAGGGTAGTAAAATGAATGAGTAACTTGGTCCAGGTAGGGGCTGCAGGGGATTTGGAGGGCCATGACCCACAACTTGATTCTCTGGGAATGAAGGCCCAGCTGGAGTTTTCAAGAATAACCTGAAATGTATGGTTCTCAATGAATAGTAGATGGCATTTAATTCAAATTAAATGACATGGCACTATGTGGGACTACACAAAATACTTTGGGGCCAGATATGTCCCATGGATCACCAGCTGGCAACCACTTGTACAGAGGACCTGCAAGTTAACAGGCCCTGTTATTTTATTTTCCCTCTTCCTTATCCTGTTGTCACTATATCCTTAGTTCTTTGGATTTGTTGAAGAGCTCATTCTTTCCTTTACTGAGACCATCCAGAGTAGTTTGATTTACAAAGCTCCGTGCTGGACCACCTGGCCTGGTTCTCACCTATAGGAGATTATAACCTTTGCTTCATAAAGAAAAATGACTTGCCAAGTTGGTACAGCTAGCTACTCAGTGTCCGAAACAGGACCTGGGTGTAGGCCTGCTGACTCTGGACCCCAGATGCTTTTGACTACAGAGGCTGAGCTGCCCTTCATCAGGAAAGACTTAACATTGGCGAATGTTTATTAATCAGCTTCTGTGCTTATCAAGCTTTTGGGCTAGATGCTGTGCCCAGAGGTGCTGTCACTTATTCCTGATTTAATGATGAGGAAGCCAGAGATCAAAGAGGTCATAGAGCTAGTTAATGACAGAATCTTGCATCCAAACCCAGGTTTCTCTACCAGCAGTATGACTTTCACACTGAATCCAAATGCATGTGTACCTGCTGATCTCAGAGCCTCTGGGCCCATGGTATCTTACCCTCTCTCTTCTGTGAGGCATCCTTCCTATAGTTGGCCATCACACATTGTACCCTTACTTTGCCCCCAGTTGCATTTTGTCCCTCCCTTACCTACTGCACTGTTTCTTTTTCTTATACTGATTTTCACTCTTGCTTTGCTCCAAGCTAAGTAGATTCTGTCCAGCTTTTGCATAGGGCAGGTGTGGGAGAGAAGTCTCTTGCCTTCCTAACTTCTCAATCTGATCTTCCATGATCTTGTGATGTGGTTTTTATGCTGTGAAACCTTAAAATATCAAACAGGTTATTTACAGGTGAAAATCTGTTCTTCACTGGGAGAAAAAATAAACCATGAAAGGTCATGGTCATGTCTGTAAAGGCAGCGTACCTTCCTGTTAGGGCGTTATCCTCCTGGCAGAGGTTCTCAGTGTGTTCCACTGGGGTTTGCCATCATACTAGACAGTGGTCCTGGAGTCAGTATGAGTACTATGCATTTCTGTCAGACCACAGAATGTTCTGCATTTATCATTCTATTTCTCAATTGTAGGTAGCTGCCACAGTAATTAATTAAGTATATAAATATGATTAAACATATAATATTATCCCACTGTCATCTGCTTTGGGTGATTATTATTATTATAATTTTGTAGTGGGGATTGAACCCAGGGGTGCTTTATCACTGGGCCACATCCCCAGTCCTTTTTCATTTTTTATTTTCAGACAGGGTCTCGCTAAGTTGCTTAGGACCTTGCTAAGTTGCTGAGGCTGGCTTTGAACTTGTGATTCTCCTGCCTCAGCCTCCTGAGCTGCTGGGATTATGGGGCATGCCTGGCTGGGAGTATCTTTTTTAAGTAGATACAGTCCCAAAACCCTTGGGACTTTTCAAATGTTCCAGTATTCAGAATCGTTCAGGTTTTCAAGAGTAACATGGACATAGGCTGGAGTTGTATGATACCTCCAGCAGTCTGGGGTAGTGCCTCATAACTCAGCACATTATTTCTGTGTCAAAATGTATGAATATACTTCAAATATGTAATGTTTATAAATAGTTTCTGGTCAGTTCAGGGGATGTTCTATTGCCAAATGAGTTAAAAAAAAATGGCAGGGACTGTGGTGAATTCTCAAATACATATTTATTTAAAGGGGAGAGTTGTTCTTCCCCTCTAGGCACTTGTTGCTTTGTGGGTGTACATTAGCCACATCTTTTAATCATGCTCCTGGATGCTAATTTATCCATGTGAAATTTCTTATTATTTAAACGTTGGCAACTAAAAAGAAAAGAAAATCACCTTCTGTTAGCCAAAGAAAACATATCTATGAGCTCTTTCTGGCTTTGGGCTGCCTGCTGTGACCTCTAACTTGGAGACTGATGCTGTGGTGTGAAAAGTTGTAAGTGGTGTTGGTGAGGGACCCCTGCTTGAGATGGTGTGGCTGATTTGTTTTACTATTTATTACTCTTTACAGACCTGTGATCTCTTTTGTATATAAAATATTTCCTAGTAAACTCTAATAAAGTTGGGAGGCACTTTACTTTAGAACTGTCTTCCTAGCCTTTAGGAAGATTTCCTTTCCATATACAAATTTGAAGTTATTTACCTTAGAAAAGGAAATGGAAGCCCATTTTGAAAATAGGAGCCCCCTTTTTAAAAAGGATGAGGTTCTAGGGCCATAGTGATCCTAGGTAACACGTCCACATATCCACCTTTGCACATTTGTCCCTGGTCAGCTTAGGGCTGGCCCAGGCCCCCCCATGGATTCTAAACTGGCCAGTTGTGCAGGTCCCTATGGTATGTGCATGTAATCTACGACCCAGCCTCCCTGTGTGCTTTATTATCTCAAGATTGCGTCTAGTAACTAGTATACAAAGTAAATGCTGTGCAAATAATTGTCATACTATATGTTTTAGGTAATAATGACAAGAAAAAAGTCTGTATATGTTCAGTACAGATGCAACTTTTTTCCCCCTAATATTTAAAATTAAATATTTGTGGATTGAATTTGCAGATGCAGAAATGGGGAAGATCATTTGTGTGGAAAGAGTCCTTGGACTCCTTTCCTCAGACCATTCCTTGAGTGATCACAGCCCCTTAGTCTCACCCCTTGGTCCATGACTCCAGTGCTTTGCCTCTAGCCCTGGCATCTAACCATCTCCACATTGATGTTGCCACCTGTGTCTTGAAGTCTCTGCTAAACATCCCATTGAAATGTACGAATTTCATCCTCTAATTTGTCATGTTTCCTTGTTTTCTATAGTCTATAGGTCACCAAGCTTTTGCCTGCAGGCTAATTCCAGTCTGTCCTGTGTTTTTTGGGGAAAAAAAAAGTATTTATGAGGATACAGCCACACACTGTAGGGGCAAAGTTAAGTAGTTGTAACAGTGACGTGGTGGTGGCCACAGAGCCCATAGTATTTAGTCTTGCCCTTTGTAGAAAGTTTGCTGACCCCTGCCTGAGGGTATTGAATGCCACCCCCCACCTGCCAGTCTTGTTTCTCCTCCATGTTCTTTGTACCTGGGGTCTGCCAAGTCTGCCTCCTTGCTAATCCTGACTTGGCTTCTGCTTCTCCCTAGCCATCCTTTGTGTCGCTTGGTCAGCCTGTCCTTATTTCTCACCTGAACTCAAAATTGTCTCCCAACTGGCTTTGCTGGCTTGAGCTGGATTGCATCCCCTCTGTTGGACATCTAGCCCCACCTCCTCTTTTATTTAGAGGGTCAGTCACCCTTTTATTGATAATAGCTGTTCCCTCTAAATTATTTTTTTTTCTGATGAACTCCTGGAATTTGGCATTAACATTTATAGGAAATTAATATTTGTATGGCCAGAGCACTTCCAAATTGCCTTCTAAGGTGATCATGCTGTCTTTAGTTCATAGGGCAGAAAGTGTTGTCCTACCTTAATGTATCTGTCGTTCACAACATGAAGAACATCAGGTTTCCCTGTCTCCCTAGGTATCAGATACTGTCTTTTAAAAAATTTGCCACTTATTTACCTTTTTTTTTTTTTAAGAGAGAGAGTGAGAGAGGGGAGAGAGAGAGAGAGAGAGAGAGAGAGAGAGAGAGAGAGAGAGAGAGAGAATTTTTTGATATTTATTATTTTTTAGTTCTCGGCGGACACAACATCTTTGTTTGTATGTGGTGCTGAGGATCGAACCAGGGCCGCACGCATGCCCTGCGAGCGAGCTTGAGCCACATCCCCAGCCCCTTATTTACCTTTTATTCATCAAGATCAAAGTGAACGTGTCTGTGTACTTGTGGTTCCTTATCTGAGTTTTCTGTATGTATCATTTGTTTATTTAGTTGTCACTGCATTGATGTTTAGTTACCAATTTCATTGTTGAGTTACCAGTTTGTTTTGACAAGTGTCTGTTGAAAACTTGCCAAATGCTATTGGGTACTCAAACTACAACCAGTTTCTAAGAACATAAGTAGGGAAGATAAACTTAGTCTAGTGGGTCTTAGGTGTAGTTAATGAAATATATACCATTCTTTGGTTAATTAATACATTTTAGTATAAACAAGTTGACATTCTCAAACATTACTTAAAGAATGCATTGATGGAATCTTGAAAGAGCTTATTCTTGACTAGGTGCAAATTTAATATAAGTTTCAGAATATGAAGCAGATTTTGTCAAGTCTTTGACATTTATTAGAAACTGTCTTTTGAATAGGTCACACTTAATGTAGCAAATGAAATGAGAGAGAGGTATGTTCAGTAGGAAAACAGTATTAAGTTTGCTTCAGCACTCGAGATTGTAAAACCTGGCATCTTGTGTTATGATATTTCATGTCGATTGCAGTGTATTGATTATTTGTAACAGCTATTTCCTTTTAATTGTCCAGAGATGTGTTTTTCTCCTCTTCTTTCCCAGTTTTCTTTCTTGGATCATCCTTGTCAGAGATGCCTCTTGGTCTTATCTCTTTGATCTCGCCTTCAATGTTTCATTAGCATTTCTTCTGCAGTTTCTCAGCATTCTTCCCCAGTGTTCAAATTCATGTTTCTTAAGAAGTTGAAATCATAAGTTGTAGGCCAAATAAAGTTGCTCAGATTAATACAAATATTTATATAAATAAATGTTCAGGAATGCATGTCACCTGTCAGAGCAAACATTTACAAACCGACCGTCTTGGATTTCACTTGGTCATTGGATGCTTGCAGATATGCTGCCTGGATGGCCACTTGAAACCAAGCCCAGCTGGACCTGGGAGAGGTACACCAGAGTATTTCTTCCTCACTAGATGTGGTGAGTGCTAGGGTCCAGGGAGCCTGGGAGGGGGGGGAGGTCTCATGTGCCTGGGGGTTCAATACCGGCTTCTCTGGACATGTAACACCTGAGGGATCCAGGTAACAGGCAGGCAGAGAGCAGGCAATAGAGAATTTTAACAGGTCAGATTTTAACAGTTTTCCTTTGGGGAAACTTAACACTCTGGATGTTTTATCTATAAATGTGAAAAAGACAACCATTATCAGGTTTCTTAGGGGAACAATCCTCTCTAGCTGGTTTATTTCACATCATTTGGGTAGAGAATGGCTATTATAGATCCATTTGTTCTTAAGTCCAGAGTGGTTGTGGTATTTAAATTCACAGCCCCTGGGTGCATTCCATCCTGTAGAAAGTGTAGGTTGGTTCTTCAAAGCTTTAGAATCACCATATACTTATGTTTGTCCCTTATGTTAACTAATGATCATCTTTCCCCATAATGGGCAATTTTGTTGTTCATTGAAAATTTATTGTGTTATTTTGCACAGTGTACCTTTTTATTTTCATAACAACTGTTCATCTGATCTTAAAATCATTTTTTAAAAAATATTTATTTTTTAGTAGTAATTGGATGCAATACCTTTATTTTATTTATTCTTATGTGGTGCTGGGGATCGAACTCAGCGCCCTGCATGTGCTGAGCCACAACCCCAGCTCCTGATCTTAAAATTGTTTTAATACTGTTGCTGCTTTTGCATTTTTGGATGTGCCAGGATTAATAAAACCCCAAGATGGCAGGACAAAAATATATGACCTACCTTGACTGACTATACCAACTGTTTTTTTTGTGTGTATGTGTGTGTGTGTGTGGTACTAGGGATTGAAACCAGGGGTGCTCTACCACTGTAGTACATCCCCAGCCTTTTTTATTTTTTATTTTGAGACAAGGTCTTGATAAATTGCCCAGGCTGTCCTTGAACTTTCAGCCTCCTTGGTAGCTGAAATTACAGGTGTGTGCCACCATACCTGGCAAGATAGTTGATTGATTGACTTTTGTCCCTGTCATTAGTACTTCTGTTTGCAGAATACTTGGGTAGAATTAGGGGAAGGTTGAGAAGGTGAGGGTGGCGCTTTAGGAAGAGAAGTCTGGCAGCAACCTAGTTAAGACACGGAAGTGTGGAGTGGGGACTAGTTAAGAAGCTGTTAAAACAGTCTAAGAGAGGATGATAGTCAGGGGCATTGGGGATTGATTGGAAAGAATACTTAACCCTGTAATATTTGGGTTGAAGAAAAGAGAAAAAAAAGAGTTGAGGTTTAAGTTATGGTTGGATGTTCTTTACTGAAGTAGGGAGCAGAATAATTTGTCACTGACCACGTTTTGTTTGTTATGTCCCCCTGCCCCCCGAGTTGGGGATCGAACCCAGGGCTAGGCACATACTCTACCACTGAACCATATCCACCAGCCCCACTTTCTTTGTTTTTTTTTTTTTTTTTAAATATGGTCTCCTTCAAATTATCTTTTTAGCACACTCTCCCATTTTTGTCTAAAAATGAATATCAGTCTCTCTTCTAGTTTCTAGAAAAACTCACTTAACAATTTTGATTGGTTTGGGGTTTATTTATTATGATAATATTCATTGGATGCCTGCTCTGGGCTAGGCCTTGGGAGAAAAAAAATAAATCAAACACAGGCATTTATGGCCTAGTAAATGTGTGACCTAAGCCTTGGGGAGAATTGATAGAGGTTGTGAGATGTCCTGAGGGGAGATCGGAAGGTTGATCATGTTTATAGCAGGAGTGTGGTACTCTGTGCAAAGCAAGGAGTCTCTTCTGTATTGTTGAGAATAGGGCCTTACTACTTTAGTTGGTGAATCTCGGTAATATTAATGTTCTCTATATGTTAAATTATTTAACTAGTTATAACTAACAGGTTTTTTTTTTTTAAATATTCTCAAGCTTTAGGTGGATACAATATCTTTATTTTACATTTATGTGGTGCTGAGGATCGAACCCGGTGCCTTGTGCTTGCTAGGTGAGCACTCTACCACTGAGCCACAACCCCAGCCCCAATATAGCTAACAGTTTTGTGTACATAATATTATCTGTGTAATGTTTCTGTTTTTTTTTTTTGCGAGACAGGCTCTTCCTTTGTGGCCCCAAGTTAGCCTTGAATTCCCGGGCCTAAGTGATCCTGTGGCCACAGCTTTCTGAGTAGCTGGGCCTATAGCAGTGCAGTACTATTTTCTATTATTTCTTTGGTGATTTCTTTTTTATCCTTTATTTAATTGCTACAATTGGTAAAGCAATTGTAGTTGTAGAACTGTTTCTTTATCGGGCATTCCAGAGACATGATAGGAATCTTGGTAAATACAAGTGTTGTAATATGGACAGTGTTTAGTAAAAGCCTGAAAGCATCCTTCTCTTTTTTTTTTTTTTTTTTAATTATTTTTTAGTTGTAGGTAGATACCATATCTTTATTTTATTTTATTTTTGTGTTGTGCTGAGGATCAAACCCAGTGCCTCATGCATGCTAGGCGAGTGCTCTACCACTGAGCCACAACCCCAGCTCATCCTTCCCTTTTTTGAGCCATACATCTTTGAGTGCATTTGATGTTTGAGCTTTTATTCTGTGTCTTAATTGTAAGATTGGCAGGTAATCTTAAGTGCAGGATGCTGAACCTATGGTGGTCCAACTACATGTCAAAAACAATTGCAGTGCACTTCAGACTTAGGAGGAAATGAATGCAAAAATTGAGAAAGGGTGAGAAGATGTATGTGGAGCATATGTGGCAATATATTAATGTCACCATTAAAGAAATGGTTAGCAGATCACAAGACAGTGGACTTAATTGTGGCCTCTGAGTTTTAGGGCAGCCTTTAGGAAAAGAAACTTTGTTGCCTACAGATGTAGATGGAGGTTCTAACAATGCTCTGGCCAGAAAAAATCACCTATATACACATACTTGTATGTGATTTCATGGGCTTCGAGTTATCCTCAAGCCTATGAACAAGAACCCCCAGAGGAACAAACCCCCCTGACTGGCTGGCAGCTCACATGCTGGGAACTGCTCTGGAGAATTGTCATCAGTCCAGGTGTACATCTTGCATGGGGCAGGCGGGGGCTGTTCTGCTAGTCTCAAGCATACACGCAGGTTCTAAAAAGAAGTGGTCTTTCAGTGATGAGATTTCATGATCATCAGTTTATTTTATCTTCAGGATCAGCTTTCTTGGCAATTAGTTATTATGTTTTTTAAAGTTTAGATGATGCCTCACTAAAATGAATACTGCCTCAGGGCAGTGGGGTGTAGTGACAAGTGAACTGGGCTTGAGTCTGACCTTGGCCCAGCCAGCCTTTCTGCTGTGTTCCCTGCTTGTAAAACAAGACTCCTGACACCGCAGGGGAGCAAGCCCTGGTATGTTTAAGAAGTTGGCTTGTGATAAAGAGGCATCATAAGACAGTGAGGAAATAGTAGGAGATGGCAGGTTGGTACTGGGAAAAATAGCCAGGTTTCGGTTTCACCTCATCACCACAGGCCAAAATAAATTCCAAATGGATTAAGGGTTTCATGTAGGGGCTGGGAATGTAACTCAGTGGTAGAGAGATGGCCTAGCACATGTGAGGCCTGGGTTCAATTCCCAGAAATGCCCCCCGCAAAAAAAAAAAAAAAGAAAAACATGTAGAAGAAAATCAGGCTTATCATGGAAAGTACTTCATGGTTTGGCATAGAAGTGCAGAGAAGGAACAATACAAGATAACCTGTATATTTATCCACATTAAATAAACTCTGTGCTGGGGTGGAGCTCAGTACTGGAGCACTTGCCTAGCATGCATAAGCCCCTAGGTTAAGTCCCCAAACCTGCAAAACAAACAAACAAACAAACAAACAAACAAAAACAATTAAAAAAAATCCTGTTACACATGTTATGATATCATAATTAAAAATACCTTGAGTGACCAATTGGAAAAAACTGATAGCCAGGGCAACAGAGAATCACTGTATCCAGCTTTAGTGTATCTAGTTCTAAAAGAACTAAAGAATGCCCCCCTAATGAGCAAATACCATGAACAGAAAGTTCACAGATGAAAGACATGTCCAGGAAACATATGAGACTATTTTCAAAATTATAGTCATTTAAGAAACATAGTTTCACGATTCTATTTTTCACTTACTAAATTATCACATTTTGGGCTGGGATTGTGGCTCAGTGGTAGAGCGCTCACCTAGCATGTGTGAGGTGCTGAGTTCGAGCCTCAGCACCACATCAAAATAAATAAATAAAAATAAAGGTATTGTGTCCAACTACAAGTAAAAAAAAATGATCACAGTACAAGATGATGGTATGTTACTGTTTTAGGAGTTGAGAGAAAAGAGTCTGTCACACATTGCGAGTGGTGGGGGGGAGTGGGGGCTGGATGTGAACTGGCATTCTTTTCTGAAAAGAAATTTTCCCTTGTGTTTGTAAGAAGCACCTCTGCAATCTTGCCCTGACCCTCTGTCAGGTCTGACCACAGTCTCTTTTTCCAGATTCCTCTTTCTCTGCAGCTTCGCACAGTCCTATTCACTACCTCTCCAGCCAGAGTCCCTGCTGCCTGCTCCTCTTGGACATGGTTTTTAATACTCTGTCCAGCTGTCCTTTTCCTTTCACCTGATCTGCAGAATAACAGCCTGGCCTTTTGGCTGCTTCTCTCCTGTACCTGGGATGCAGGGCGTGCAGGTCAGGGCTGCCAGCTGGGCTGTGCTGCCTCCAGTGCCTTCACACTGCCTCCCAGTCCTTAGCTGGGTTCCCCTCCCATTTTCCTGAGTGCCTCTGCCAGACTTTCACTTTCCTCAAAGCTGTTCCACCCTGTCCCAGACACACCCACTCTCCTTGGATGACCTGGCTCCTAATTTCCAGAGAAATCTGGATATGCTACTGCTCAAGTTGACCAGTCTCTGTGCTTGTGTAGGCCCTGTGTGCCTTGAGCCTGCCACCCAAGGCCAGCTTCCAGCCTGGGCATGGTCCCACGCTTTGCCTCACTGGACCTCCCATTTCTGCCTTGCCTTCCCAGCCTCCCTCTCTCCCCTGCCTCTGCCTTCTCAGTGGCTGACATGGTCAGGGGTTCCTCAGCTTTCTCTTGGCTTCTCCTTCCTCTCAGTGCCCTGCATCTTGGTCTCCAGGACCCCTTTCATTTGTTTTGTATCTGCAGGGCCTAGACCAGAGGAGGCACCCAATCACTACTACCTTATGAATGAATCCCAAACCAATCAAAATATTAAATTAATTTTTGTAGAAACTAGAAAAGAAGTGATTCCAATATTTGTTTTTAGACAAATAGGAAAAAATGCTGGGCTCGGTGGTGCATGCCTATGATCCCAGCAGCTCAGAAGGCTGAGGCAGAAGGGTCGCATATTCAAAGCTAGCTTCAGCAACTTAGCAAAACCCTGTCTCAAACTAAAAAATAAAAAGGACTGGGTCGGGGATGTGTCTCAGTGGTTAAGCTCCCCTGGGTTCAATCCTTGGTACAAAAAGAAAAAAGAAAATGAAAATGGTATTGGAGGGTCAAGATGGCTTCTCCTCCCTGCAGGACCTGCATCTTGGCCTCCAGTGCCCACACTCCCTTCCTCACCCCTCCTGCCCTCAGTTGGCACTTTTCAGCTATCACTTATCCTGGCTTTGCTTGTACTTCATTTTGGTGGCTTCTCTGACCTCTCTAGGACTCCTTTCTATTCCCGCTTTAGCGCTTCTGAGTCCTTTGTCCTTGGCTTCCACCTTCTCTGCAGGAACTGTATTCTGAGTACACGCCCAGAAACCCACTCTGGCTGCCAGTACTTAAAGCAAGCTGGGCATTGATGTTGAGAGGCCCTTTCTGTCTCCTGGAAGGATCAGCAGATCCCTTCAACTCAGCATGTCCAGAGCTGACCTCATGTGCCACACTCTCAAGTCCTCCAACTTCCTCTCAGGCAAAGGGTCCTAGCATCTATCCAGCCAGCACTCAAGCTAGACACCCAGCAGTCGTCCTGGGCTCTTTCGGCTCACTTCGTCCCCATGTCACGTCACTTTGCCTGTCTACTCTACCTTTGGACTTTCTCCCTGTTTCCTCCTTGTACCTGCAGCTCAGTGTGGGCCCCCTTCCATCCTTCCCTCAGGAACTTGCCTGAGGCCACAGACTTAGTGCCCTGTCTCCAGAGTCTACACTCTAATCACTATGTAATACCAAGAGCAAAAACACTTTTTGAACTTTCTTGGAATTAGCAATTGGCCTATATCCACAGGGGCCTTACTGGCTCCTTTGGGGTGCTTTGGGTTCCACCCTGGAGTTGTTGGCAACAAGGAGATGTGTGTGTAAGATGTGTTCCTTAGCAGGAGCTTTTTGGCAGAGATTGCAGCTCTGGGTTCAGTCCCTATCACCAAAAAAAGAAAAAAAAAAACATTCCTGTGGTTGTAAGAAAAGACCAGTGTCCTGTTTAAACAATATACAGATAAAATAAAATGCTAGGTTTGCCCTGTAATGCCAGAGAATTCCTTTGCCAGGTTATAGTGCTCTGCCTACTCCCTGCCTATAACTTCTTCTCTTGACATTGCAGTAATTGATTTTAATTTAATTTTTAATGAATTCATATGAGTATAACTGCCATAATATAGCACAGCAGATCAAAGTGATATCTCTAATCATAGGTTCTTGAAATTATTAATGGTAGGAAAATTTTCTAGTGAAGAGAGGACCTTACAACATTAGGGGACCCATTTTGGTTCAAGATGGTTGACTGAAGGAACTCATGTTATTTTTTTCTCCCCCATAAAATTCATTATATGTTATAAAAGGCATTTAAAAAAATCTTACGAATTTTAAAAAAGTATAGTACTGAAAGCCATTTAGAAAAAGTTCAGGTGTATTTAATAAATAGGTCTAGAGATAAGTATAGTTGTATTTATTCATTCATCATCCAAGGCAGGGCAGTAGGTATAAAAAAACTTTTCAGAAAAGCGATTATATCCTTTTTTTTTTTTTAAGAAAAGCAAGCATCTAAGAACAAAATAGAATTCTTAGAGAAAATTTTTGTCTATTGAACCCAGCCTTTTGTGGTTTTATTTTTTTATTAAAAATTTTTTATAGTTGTAGATGGACAGTGTGCCTTTATTTATTTTTTTATGTGGTACTGAGGATTGAACTCATGCCTCACACGTGCTAGGCAAGTGCTCTGCCACTGAGCTACAGCCCCAGCCCTTGTTTTTTTATTTTTAGGCAAGTCTTTCTGAGTTGCTGAGGCTGGCCTAAAATTTGCAATCCTGCCTTAGGATCCTGGGTTGCTGGGATTACAGGTGTGCACTTCCAAGCCAGGTTTAGAGTTTATAGCAATTACAAAGCTGTAATATTGTTACCCATTCAGAGAAAGTCTCAGGGAACTAAAGAGGAAACTAACTGTGGAAACAAACTGAAACATGTTTGTTCTTTATTTTCTAGGATCTAGGTCTCCCTAAATTTAAGGGAATCAGGATTAGCACTAATAAAATGAAGAGCAGTTACTTAATTGGTCACTGTGGAGCCCGAAGAGCCTCATCCCTCTTCTTGTAGACTCTGGTGCTGTTAGTTTGAGTGTGCTGTACTGGTCCTCACATAGAAAGAGTGCCACTTTTCAGCTCCTAGTGTCAAGAGGCCTTTCCTTTCTGGCCACTCTGAAGATTCTTTCTATAATCAAATAGTGCTCCCCCTCCATCCAGGGACATTTAGGAATCTCTCCAGGCATTTTGGGTTGTCACCACTGTGGGGAAGGGAAGACTGGAACTCATTGTCACTCACTTCCATGTGGGTAGAGGCTGAGATGCTGGTAAATATCCTACAGTGCGCAGGTCAGCCCCCCCACAGGAAGGAATTACTCAGACCAAGATGTCAGAAGTACCAAGTTCCAGACAGTGCATTTTGAAGAGCCTAGCAGACTTATGGCCCAAACCTTTCCTTTCTCTCTCAAGACCTTAGAGACCACGGAAGTTGAAGTTGCTAGTTGAAAATCGACCATGTTATTAAAGCTGATCTGTCCTGACACTCCTAGAAAGTAGATAAAACCTTCACTGTTTGTGTCTCACCTGCTTGCGTGGTGAACTCTTAGAACTCTCCCACTTTCATCAAGCCTCTCCCAGGGAGTTGGGTGCAGCCTCTTTTTTTCTTTTGGCCAGGACTGCAGAAAATGGTGGCTACTGAGGGTTGGCCTGAGGAGCGCAAACCACCGCCACCTTTCCCATCAGCGGCTTTCCCCCACATTGATTTAAGCATGAATGTCACCACCCTGAGTTTCTCTCCTCTTTCCCTTCCCACTGTAGTACTGTATTGAGGTTGTCGGAGGATGAATTCTTTTTAACCATTGTTTTTCTAAGATGTCTTTATTTTGCCTTTATTTTTAAGGAAAATTTTAGTTTGTTGTAGAGTTGTGGATGGACACTTTGTTCTTCTCAGGGCTTTAGAAATGTCATTCCATTGTCAGTTGTTCTTAGAGTTTCTGATGATGAATCAACTGTGATTTCCATTGTTGCTCCCTGTCTGTAAAATGCTTTTCCCTCCTGTCTGCTTTTAGGATTTACTCTTTATCTTTGTTTTTCAAGAATTTGGCTTTGATATTTTTACTTGGATTTTTATTGTAGTTTTGTTTTGTTTTTTTTCATTTATCCAACTTGGGGTTCTCTGAGCACCTTGGGTCTGAAAACTCGTACGTGTTGACTCTACAAATCTTCCACCCCACTTTCTCTCACTTTTCCTCTTAGGACTGATTACACGTATCTTGGACACATTGTTCCAGTTTTCCCTGCTCTTTTCCCCCTCCTAATTTTAGTTGGGGTAATTCCTTTATGTTTCTAAATCTCTCATCTGTTCACACATTTTGTCTACCTTTTCCACTAAAGCCTTTTTTGTATTTATCATAGTTTTAAAGTCCCTGTGAGATGATTCCAATCTTCTCTTGGTCCAGTTCTGTTGAGAGTAGACTGTCTTAATGACATTTTGTATTTGCTGTTTTTCCTGTGGTAGTTTTTGGCTGAATGCCAGATGTGCCTAGAAGGAGAGAATGGCGTGCCCCTTCTTCTGCTAGGTGGTCTGTGTGAGGACTTGAAGGCCAGTCTGGTCTGTAGTTGCAGGAGCCTGAGCTTCGTTGTTGCTTTGGACATACTCAGTTTGCCGCAGTATGGGATCAGGCTCTTCCCTTTGGCAGATCTTGTTTATCCCAGTTCTCTTGTCTTACCCTCAAACTTGGGAGCTTTGTGTGCTGCACTAAGAGCTTCTCTCTTGCTTTCTCTATGGTAGAAGCCCATTGCTTGATGCCCATTCAGAGTCACCAAGTCCTGCAGGTTCTCTCAGATTTCCCCATTGCCTTCAACAACTTCTGCCCTCCTTCCCCTAGGTTGGCCTCCAGCGGGGGATGTCTTCAGCACTGGCCCTCCTGAGGGGTCTATTGCAGCTGCCTCCTATGCAGTGCAAGGCCCAGGGTACCATAAGGTTCTCCTGGCCCCCTGCCTCGCTCTCAGCCTCCTCCAGGCCCCATGCACCCAAGTTTGAGGGCCAGTGTCTCCCCAGCAGGATCACCTTGTGTCTTTTCCTCCTGTGAACTGTCCCCTCTGCTCTCCCTGCCTTATATACTCTTTTTATCAATGTTAACTTTTTATTGGTACCTTATAGTTGTACATAAGGGTAGGATTCATTGTTACATATTCCTCCGTGCACATAACAGTATAACTTAGCCAATAGCACACACTCTTGTACTGTGCAGCATCACACCCATCATTAGGCTCCAGAAGCCAGCACCAGATTCAGAAAGCCGCTCTGCTATCCCAGGTCTGTGTTCAGAGCCCCTCCTTTCCTGCTTGTAACTTTCTTCAAGTTAATTAACTTTTCTTCAAGTTAATTAACTAATCTCCAAAATGGGCATGAACATGCTGTGAATTTCATGGTCATCTTGAGACTTAAATGGGCTGGTGGGCATAAAGTAGTAACTAGATGGTTAAGAACCAGGTCTCTAGAGTGATAGTGCCCAGACTCAACACCTACAGGTGAAACCTTGGCAAGTCACTTCTCCATGCTTCACTTTTCTCATCTGTAGTGTGGGGATGATTCCTCTCACAAAATTACTATGAAATTAAATGGATTAGCTCTTGCAAAGCACCTGGAGCAGTGCTCAGGAAATATCAGTCGTGGAGAAGATGACAAGTCCTGGAGGGCCCTGTGCATCCCCTGTTGGAGCTCTCCTTGAGCCGGAGCAGGATGGTTTATTTTCCTCGATAGTCCTCGAGCTCGCTTAGGGCCGGGGCCGAGTCTCTTACTCATGATGGCTCATGGAAGGGAACCAAATAAATATTTGTCCAGTGACTAACCCCATGAAAAGGTTAGTGGGGAAGCAGCCTGCCACTGAAGTTGGTGCTGGGCTGCACAGCTCCACTCGGTAAACGTTGGATATTCCAAGCACTCTTTTGAGAAAAGCCTCATTTCTAAGAAATTAGCTTTCTGTTTTGAGTCATCTGTAGTGTTCTTTCATGCATCAGGCACTCTTTTCTCTGACCTTTAGAATAGGGCAAGTAAAAATTTATGATCCTCCCCACCCAGATTCTACTTGTCATCCATCAAAAGTGGCCTCACCCTGATTTTTCAGGTGAATAGTTTCCCCTCCACTTTGTATACTGGAACTTGCATGGTGGAACTTCCTGGGTTGCATCTGATGTGTACTCATTGTAGAAAGCTAGGGTGAGTGTCCCTGAGTATCCAAATGTCAGTGCTACATGCCTTTAAAAAATATGAAACATTTTTGTTTATAAAGATACAGTCCTACATTTGCAAAGTAGTTTAGAAGGTTTCAGAATGTTCTCTTTTTTGCTATTGTAGTCTCTTTAAAAGTCATGTAAGAATTTGATGCAAATATAAATAAAGTGAGGGGCAGGAAGGTCAAGTGATGTATTTTTAGATCATATGATTAGTTTGTGGTGGAACTAGGAACAGAATCTAGCATGAAAATTTAAGAGAAACCCAGTTTTGGTTCATGACATTGAAATTACCCTTCCTTCCTTCCTTCCTTCCTTCCTTCCTTCCTTCCTTCTTGCCTGCCTTTCTCCTTCCTTCCTTCCTTGGTACTGGGGATGAGCCCAGGACCTTGTGCATGCTAGGCAAGGGCCCTATCACTGAGCTGTATCCCAAGACCACCCCCTTCTTAAAATTGTGTTTTGAGACAGGGTCTCACTAAGCTGCCCAGACTGGCCTTGGACTTTCAGTCCTGCTCCTACCTTAGCCTCCCAAGGAGCTAGATTACATGCCCAGTTTGAAAGTACTCTGAGGGTTCAAAGACTGGTTCACATTGTGTCATTCATTTAATGGATATCCGCCTCAGTTTCTAAACCCAGAAATCAGGAAAATAAAAATTGCCCTTAAGGATACTTATAATAGTATGAAATAACAAGTGAAAGTGTTTTCATAAAAGAGAATAATGTATAATTATAACATGGCTATTTAAAAACTTTTTTTAACTTTAGCATTGGAAATTTGGTATTAAATGATAGTGTCTCTCAATGAATTATGCTGTGGTATATGAATTGTGGTTTCTGTGTAAGATTAATTTCTTAACCAGAGAGAGCTTTATAGTTTATAAATTTCCTTGGTACTTTGTGAAGGACTTTTCAAGTTGATAGTTGATAGTCAGTGATTGTGTTGCACTGCTTCTGTTAAGAAGCTCCATGTCATGCCAGGATGGGAAAGTTAGGGTTCTGGGTCTCTGTTCTTGTCCTTGCCCCGCATAATTTGTAGAGACCTCAGGTTGTGGTTTTTTTTTTTTTTTAATTTTTTTTTGATATTTATTTATTTTTTGGCAGACACAGCATCTTTGTTTGTATGTGGTGCTGAGGATCGAACCCTGGCCGCACACATGCCAGGCGAGCGCGCTACCGCTTGAGCCACATCCCCAGCCCCCTCAGGTTGTGTTTTCATTTGAAAACTCAAACCTGATGCTAGTCCATTATTGGAAACCCTCCAGTGCCTCCCGATGTCTCTGCTTCCTTAGCAGACAGTGCCTTTCTCTGTAGCCAGATCCCCCTCCTCCTTTCTCTGCCCTGGTGAGACCCCTTCCCAGTTCCCCCTGCCCTGACTCAGCTGTGGGCTGCGTGGACTGCTTCCCTGGAAAGCCTGTCTTGGCCACGTGGACCATTACTCTTCTGTTTGTGTTGCCAGGCCTCTCTGGACAAGTCGGTTATTTACATTTCTGTCTTTCCCAGGAGCTTCCCAGTGGTGGGACTGACTCATTTCTCTCTCTCTCTTTTCCCTGTCCCCAGTTCTTGACGTTTAGTGAAAACCCCATAAATACGAGGTGAATGATGGGGTCTAAAATCTGACTGTGTGGGAGCAAGTTCGTCCTGGGGTGGGTGCACCCAGGAACTGCTGGTGCAGGCATTTTTACAGCCTCCTCGCCAGTAGCATGAGGCACTGCTGCTTAAGGCGTTGATCCTCTGATGGAGGGTTCCACCCCTCAGTTTCTGTTTATTGTGTGCCTGTGATTCGTTGGTGGCCTCATCCCACACAGCATTGTCACAACCAGCCCTGTGTTGAGCTGACCTGCCTGCCCTGCCTGTCCTGCTCCTGCTCCTGCTTGAGGGTGGACGTGGCTTTTTGGTTTTGTGTGGTCTGGGCTTCACAGTAACTTCTTCCAGAGAAAAGCTAGAACAGCTTGTTAACCTGGGAAAGGTCCTTCTTGGTTAAGCCTCGGGAATCATCTGCAGGTTGTTGTAATTGGCTGTACCTCTCAGAGTAGCCAGTAGCCCTCACTAGGTGTCAGAAACTTCCATCAATGTGATGAATAATAGAAAAGATGGTGTTTCTGCACTCTTTCTGCAGTGGTGTATCATTGCTGTTATTTCTCTTTTATAGTTAGAATTACTTTTTTACGGTGGAGCAGATGGACACCCATAGTTGCAGCTAAGAGGTGACATCGCTGGGGTCTGTCTGATCCCAGAGCCCTGGCTCTTAGCCCCTGCCATATTCTGTATTCCTGTCCTCGCTATCCTCTCCCTAAATTGAAACTTGCTATCTGTATCCACCCGCTTCTTATCTGAACTCAGAGACTGCCTGCAAAGGTTAGAAGGCCAGAAAGAATCAGTTTGACTCATGCACACAGGGTGGGTTCAGGCAGCACTGACCTCCAGAGAGCACTGATTGCCCATACCTGGGAAGGCTTCTGCTATGCTCCTGCCAACCCTTCCTTGCTGGGCCCCGTGCCCTGCCCTGTTAGTTATCCTGCCTTCACCTGAGCTGTGGTTCTTCACCCTTCTACACAGTGGTTCTCAGTGCCACCAATGCTAGGGAATTGCCTGGGGAGTTTTTTTTTTTTTTCTTCCTCCAAAAGGGCCAGGATCTAACCCAGAGGAGTGATCCAGTTGTTCTGAGTTGGGGATCTAGTCATTGGTATTATCATTTTTAAATTGCTTTATTGAATCATGTGTCACTGAAAAACAGACACATTCTGAGAAATGTCAGGCAACTCATCATTGCATGAACATCATGGCGTGTGCTTACACAAACCTAGACAGTGCAGCCTGCCATGCACCTGGGCCAAATGGTATAGATCTGCAGTGCAGCCTGATGCTCCTGGGGCCGAGAGGCACAGAACAGATTAAATCAAGCCAGGAGAAATGATGCAGCTGAGAGGTGCAGTAAACCTGAGGCGTCTGAGGCTGCTGCTGGCATCATATCACACTGTTCAGAGTAAATTTTTTTCCTGTAAGTAAAAGTACATCCTACAGTAATGATCCAAAATACAGTAAAGCCAGGTGCAGTGGTACATGCCTGTAATCCCAGTGACTCTGGAAGCTAAGGCAGGAGGATTGAAAGTTCAAGGCCAGCCTCAGCAATTTAGCAAGACCCTAGGCAACCTAGTGAGACCCTATTTCTAAGTAAAAAATTTAAAAAGGGCTGGGGATATAGCTCAGTTGGTAAGTGCTTGCCTCACATGCACAAGGCCCTGGGTTCAAATCCCAGCACCAAGAAATAGAAAATAAAAAGGCTGGTGACGTGGCTTAGTGGTTTAGGCACCCTTGGGTTCAGTTTCCAGTATTATACAAAAAGGGTACAGTCAATACATCAAGCAGTAGCATTGTGGCTTATTATGAGGTATCAAGTACTGGACGTATGCTCTGCTCTTGTGTGGTGGGCAGCGCAGTAGGTTTGTTTATACCAACCGCACCGAAAATATGTGAGAAGTGCGTTACACTGGCATAGGGCAACGTCATCAGATGACAGAAATTTTCTGCTTCTTTATAATCTTATGGGACCATCACATGTGGCCCATCATTGACTTTATGTATCATAAAATTCACCCATTGCAAGTGTGCAACTCAGTGATTTTTAGTAAATTTAGAGTTATGTAGCCATCACTACAATCCATTTAGAACATTTTGATCACCTCAGATAAGCTCTGCTGTGGCCCTTCACAGTTAGGTTCCGTTCCCATCCTACCTAGCCAGCCACTCATGCCTTCTCTGCTCCTTTGTACAAATTGAGCCATCTGTATTATTTTCAGACTGCCCAGCATTGTAACTAATAGAGGTGGTTAAAAGCCACTTTTTATTCCAAATTTTTTCCTTACTGTTCTCTCAGTTCAGGGTGGCTCAGGAAAAAACAAAAACAAAACCAAAACTGAAACAAACAAAATAAAACCATAGGCCCCTCCCAGGGCTGACTCTTATTAGATAAGCAGGGAGCTAAATGGCTGCTTGTGAGCTGCATTGAGAACTTAATGATCATTTGTGACCTCCTTTCTCTGGGAGCATGCAGAACCTGTCTCAAGTTGGAGTGCCTCCCTGCCAGCTGTGGCCACAGCACTGAGTCAGCCCAGTGTGGAGAGCTGAGCACTTGACTTTGTGCCTTGCCTTTGGCACTTTTTTTTTTTTTTCCCTCTGGTGATGGGATGGAACCCAGGGCCTTACATATTTCTGGCAAGTGCTCTACCATTGAGCTATACCCTCAGCCCAGCTTAGACACTCTGCTGTGGACTTTTGGTGTGGCTTTTCAGCTCCTCCTCAACCTCTATGTGGTCTTACCACAGCAGTAAATGGGACTCCGCTTCCTGTAACATATTCCCATAGGTCATAGTGCTGTATGCACCGTCCGCATAGCAATATCTTGCAAAATATTTCTCACCTGTTTTTGCTTAAATAAATGTTGAAATCTCAAACTCAGCTGCCTCCTGGTTCAAGGAGGTACCATAAATGACTTGAGAAGAATGGGGCACTTGAAAGTCTCCTGGAGAGACAGTTGAGAGAGGTTGAAGAGTGTGATTGGCGGAGAAGTTTCCTTGGACTTTGCCTGCATAAGCAGGAATTGTTGGTGGAACTGTGAAACAACCCACGTGGTTAAAGTAGGACTAGGAAATAGATTCCATTCCATGTGCCAGAGGGGAGAAAGGCCAACTGACCAAACAAAAAACCAAGTGGATAAGCTTACATGTGCAGGAAAATGATAAAACTCCATTCTGTTTCTGTAATTCTTCATCTTAGTCATTTTTGATTGGAATTCAAATAACGTTATGAAGATTAAGATTGATAAGGGTTTTTTGATGTTTAAAATGAAAAAAAAGTGGAAATTCTATCTTAGAGAAGCTTGTAAATATGTGGGCAAAATCCCATCTTTTTGGGGAAATAATTCAGAGTATAGAACGATTAAATCTGTATTTGATCCTTCTCCTTCTGAGAAATATCTTTTTCTTTTTCATGTTCTGCATGGGAAGATTTTTTTCCTAATGCTATGCCTTTAGGATTCTGTAAAGTCTTTTAAGACTTTCTAAACTACTTTGTGGAATGTGTAACAAATTGTTTTATGTATTAAGTGTCAGAGGGTCCTTTATTTTTAAAATCCAATTAAGTAGATTTCAGATTCCTTCCCAGAAATGTAAGAGGACAGCTGATCTAATGAGATACAGCAGTAAGAACTCACTCAGCAATCTGCCAGGTCACCATGAAATGAAGTCATTGCACCCAGCCCATCACAGAGGCAGAGGCTCGGGAGGATTTCGGAAGCACTTGTAACAGTAGATGACAGGGTTGCATAAATTGGAATTCCCCAGTACTGAACCGAAATGCACTGTGGGCAGCAGTGTTGCTGACCTGGGCGCAGTGTTCTCATTCCTTGATCAGCCCTAGGCAGATATTTCCAGGTAACCAGAATTTAAAATCAGTTTTTCAAATGGTCTCTCAGAGTCCCATTTCTTTTTTTATTAATTAATTTTCTTAAACCAATGGAGGTCATGGGCATGCGCCTAAGGAAGCCTTGGCTGCCCGCCCTTCCCTATCCAGCTCCTGCTTTGGGTTCCTGCTCCCAGCCCCCTACAGGGCTTTTACACCACTCCCCCTTCTTCTTCTTCTTCTTCTTCCTCCCTATCTTCTTTTCCCTTTTTTGTTAGTAAAAGCAAGCCTCCCTTCCTTGCTATTTAAATAAGGCTTGTTACCCAGGCTAGCACAACCTTAGGTTAATTTTTATTGATTGATTTAACTCTTACAAACCTATTTGCTAGATGAGAAACTGGCAAAAAAAACTGTGCTTGTGGGTCAGAACTTGAAACCAGGGCAGTTTAGATCCATACTCCCAGCTTTTAACTTCCACACATGTCCACCTCTGGGAGAGTTCTTCTCCCTGGCCTCCCTGGGGCTCAGTCTGGTCTTTTTGCTGGGGCCTGGTATGTCTTTCTTGCTGACTTGGATTGTGCTGATCAGTTATCTGCTCACCAAGGTAAAGGGCCACTTCTGATTTGGTTCTGTCTTCGCCTTTGCTGATGGCCTGGTATTCAGAAAGACTTCTAAGGGGATGCTTTGGAGAGAAGGAATTCTTCCCTAAAATATAAGCGACCTTTCCAGACTGGTGGCCTCCCAAGAGTAGATTCTGGCATGTTCCCATCTCTGTATGTCCCCACCACCCCCTGTGCCTGAAAGGCAACGAGAGTTCAATAATTGTGGCTTAAATACTCATTGATTCAGCACCAATGTATGTGACTATGACATGTTCAGTCACTGCTGCACTAGCAGTAATTTGGGGTGAAGGGAGGCATAAAAAAAATAAGACCAGCAGAGCCACGGTCTCACGTGTGAATGTATCAACCACAGAACTGCAGCACTGTGATCTTGGGTGCAATGGGGCGCCACTGGTGTGTGATATTAGCCTTGGTGGCCTAGCCACATGTTTGCTGCCCCTGTGTAGACAGTGCCTGCGTGCTGGAAATGTAAGCCCCTGCTCTGAGGCCGCAGGTGGCTGAAAGGGTTCAAAGGGAGCAATTTGGTGAAGTCTTGACAAGCCAGCATCTCTCGACCTCTAAAGTGCTAGTTGAGAAAGTGCAGAAATCTCCCTTCAAAGTAAGAAAGATGTGGATTTGGGAAGTGATTAGCAGGGATTGAAGTTTCTTGGGAAAACATACTTAAAGTGGATCAGGGGTGACCAAACTGGCCTAAGGGCCAAATTCAGCTGCAAAAGGCTCAGAGTGGTTTTTGCATTTTAAAGTGGTTGAAAAAAATTTGAAGAGCAGTAATATTTTCTGACAAAGGAATATCAGGTGCAATTCAGATTTCAGTGTCCATGGAGTCTGATTGGGACATAGTCAGGGTTGTCATGGATGTGTTATCTGCAGCTCCTTTTGTGCTTCAGGGTAAGAGCAAAGTCGTAGCATGGATGGACGAGAGGATCTGCAGGCCTGAATCATGTATTCATTGTTCTTCCCAGAAAAAGTTAGCCATAAACCATTACATAGGAGATTGTATTTATTTAGATCTTGTCCTGAAATATGTTTATGAGTAGAGATCATGAAGAAAACCCTGTTATATTTCAGTTTTCTGGGAGGTAGAGGAGAGAGTAGTTTCTGATTTCTTTCTGTCACATTGTCACCAACGGTGGGCTGTGCCTACACGTTGGTATAGTATTACCAGGGGCAGCCACTCCTGTCCATTTTGCCAGCTGCTCCTTGAGTGTAAGGCAGAATGTTGAGGAAGAGAAAGTTGTACCTCAGGCTGGCCTCATGACAGTCCTGAGTGATTCTTAAAAGCCAGTGTGAAGGCTGCCCACCACTTCCTGGAGAATCACTGGTGTGGATCCTGAGTTGGCAGACACTTTCCACTGTTAAGCCCACTGGCCAGTACTTTGAGCTCTGCAGGTCATACGGTCTCTGTCACATTAACTCAACTCAGCCATTATAGCCCAAAACAGCCACAGATAATACATAAACACGGGCCTGGCTGTGTTCCAGGAAAACTATTTATACATGCTGGCATTTGAATTTCATATGATTTTTATGTGCCACAAAGCCTTATTCCTCTTTTGGTTTCTTTCAACCACTTAAAAATAAAAACTGTGCTTAGCTTCCCAGGCCATACAGAAATAGGCCATGAGCTGGCTTTGGCCTGCAGGTGTAGTTTGCTGACCCTTGGGATTAATAGATCATGTGTCCCTGGCTCCATAGCGAGGCATTCTGGTATCAAATTTGAGCCTGGCTGTGTTCCACTAGTAATGTGGTCCTAGGCAAGTTCTCTCAGTACCTCACTTTCTTCATCTGTAAAATGGGGATAATTGTAGCTCCTACCCAATAGGGTCCATGTGGGAATTAACAGAGAATAGATGTAGGTGCCAGCTCAGTGCCTGGGGTGTATGAAGCATTCTGTAAATGTTAGCTGCAGCAGTTCTTAGCTATTAAGTCTCTAGTGGGACCCCAGAGCCTTGGTGGAACCATTTATGACAGGAAGGTTTGGCACTCTTGGCAGCCTTCAGTCCACCATTGGAATAGTATAACAGGAAGGTGGAAGGTTTGGTGCTACCTTAATTTCATGCAGTTAAGATTGATCTAGGGGCTGGGGATGTGGCTCAAGTGGTAGCTCGCTCGCCTGGCATGCATGCAGCCCAGGTTCGATCCTCAGCACCACATACAAACAAAGATGTTGTGTCCGCCGAAAACTAAAAAATAAATATTAAAATTCTCTCTCTCTTTCTCTCTTAAAAAAAAAAAAAGATTGATCTATTTAAAGGGGATGAGTTAACGTACTTTCATCAGAAACAAAGATTTTTGTTCTGACCTGTAAAGATGCCCCTGGGTGTGTGTGTGTGTGTGTGTGTGTGTGTGTGTATGTGTATGATGTGTGTATCCTTGTGTGTTAATGTGTCCCTGGAATCAGGATTTTTTGTCCTTGGTACTGTTAACATTTAGGACCACTAGCAGGCAGAGTATGCTCCCCCTCTGTAAAGATGTTCCTGTCCTGTGAATGTGTTAGATTGGGTTTAAGTGGGGTTTAAGGTTGGAGATGGAATAAAAGTTGCCTCTTAGCACAGAGGGAGATGATTTGGGATTATGCAGGTGGACCCAGTGCAGTGACTATGGACTAGGGAGCAAACAGTCCTTCAGAGGGAGCTGTTACCAGGGAAGAAATGAGAGTTGGCTTTGGCTATGCAGGAAAGGGGCCAAGGAATGTGGGCGGCCTCTAGAAGCTGGAAAAGGAAGGAAACGGATTCTCCCCTGGAGTGTCCAGAAAGGAATTCAGCTAGTGCTGACACCTTGATTTTAGCCCAGTGAGACCTATTTTGAAATTCTGACCTCTAGAATCATAAGAAAACAAAATTTTAAACCTCTGAGTTTGTGGCAGTCTGTTACAGCAGCAATAGGAAACTAATACAGGCCAGATAATCTTTTATGTTAGTTATGGAAAGCGATGCACTGAAGATTCTCAAAGGCACCCTGGCCTCTGCTCAGTAGCCACACATTGCAGATGTCTCCAGACAGTGCCACGTCTCTCCTGGGGTGGGCAGTTGCCTCCAGTTGAGAATCACTAAAAGTTAGAGCACATTGGGAAGATCACCTGAACTGCTAACAGTAGTTCCTGCTGAGAGACGGGATTAGAGACATGGAGTAGTAGTATACTAGTATAGTATAGATAGTTTTACTTTTTGTGTCCCCTGCCCCCAGTTTTAGTGATTGTGAGTTTTACTCTGCAAGGCAGTTCTGTACCCACATTTCTGCTTTTTTATCTAGTTTCATTAAATTTTTTTCTTATTACTTCGTGTGAGGTAAAAGTTGGCCTTTCAAACCTTTCTTTTTTAAAAATTTTTGTTTTTAGTTATACATGGACACAATATCTTTATTTTGTTTATTTTTATGTGATGCTGAGGATCGAACCCAGGGTCTCACACGTGTGAGGCGAGCGATCTGCTGTGCCACAATCCCAGCCCTCAAACCTTTCTCTTTGGCAACATCTGTCCATGTGTCCATTCACTGTATTTTCCTCCAGCACCTGCTGTGTGACAGATGCTGGGGGACAGTGATGACTGGATCTGGTCTCAGCCCCCATGGGGGCGGCTGTCTGGCAGGCAGGGGTCGGTAGTCTCTGCTTGGAGATCACAGCCCATGTTGATGGTGTGGCCAGCCCATTTCTATTCTAAACTTGAGAGTCCAGGGCTCCCTTAAGAGAGGTTTTATGAAAGCATGTGGAGTAGTCAGTATCAGTATCCTGGGGTTCACAGTAGTGGCATTTGGGTGTTGGGATAACAACTACTTTGCCAGAAATTGGTCCATAGCTAAGACATGGAAATTGTCAGGAAGTTTTCCTTTGACTCTGAGCCCTGAGCGTTTTCTGTCCTTAGAACAGCCTGATTTGTCAAGCATTATTTTTATTGTTGGGTCACTCTGTCCACTGTTTTTTTTCCCTTCAGGTGCCTTGACATGTTCAGTCTGTTTAAATTTAATAAATGAAAACAACAACAACTGGTCAAAGATAACTCACTTTATACTTACCTGGCAGAGGAAATACCATGATTAGCAAATATAATTTTTTAAGATTTTTACTTAAGATTGAGAATATTTCTGTTTTTTCCTTGCCTCGTAAGTGGGGTGAAGGCAGCATCCGGTCAGCCATAACTGGAGGGTTGGATGTCACTCTGTGGAGTCAGGGGGTAGGTGGCCTGTCCTGGCCTGCACAGCACTGCTCTGCTGAGGCTTTGGAAGATCAAGGAGGGCAAGGCCTCATGCCTTAGCAAAAAGTAGATCAAAAGCCCTCCCTGATGGAGTCCTGGTTGGAATGACCAGTGGAACTGTGGGGTGGCTCGAATAGGAAAAAACAAAGCCCAGAGTAACATGGCGAGTGGGAAGTTCCTTCCTGATTCGCATTGTTTTTCCAGTTGCAGACAGGAAACACTCCAGTGTATTTTCAAGCACGGAACATTGGACACAAAGGAGGCCCTGACAAAGCACAAAGTTGAGGTCTGTGCAGCAGAGTCTCTGATTTAGAACAGCCTGATTTGGCAAGCATTATTTTATTGTTGGGTCACTCTGTCCACTGTTTTTTTTCCCTTCAGGTGCCTTGACATGTTCAGTCTGTTTAAATTTAATAAATGAAAACAACAACAACTGGTCAAAGATAACTCACCTTATACTTACCTGGCAGAGGAAATACCATGATTAGCAAAAATAATTTATCTCGGGCTGGGGATGTGGCTCAAGCGGTAGCATGCTTGCCTGGCATGCGTGCGGCCCGGGTTCGATCCTTAGCACCACATACCAACAAAGATGTTGTGTCCGCCAACTAAGAAATAAAAAAATATTAAAAAAAATTCTCTCTCTCTCTCTCCTCTCTCACTCTCTCTTTAAAAAAAAAATAATAATAATTTATCTCAGGAAAGACCAGCAAGTTTTTATAGCTAATTCCCTTGGCTATTGAATGAGCACCTTGGCCAATATATCTGAATAATTGCTGAATTTTCTTAGGTAAAAATTCTTGGTAAAGATGAACACCCTAAAAATCATTCAGCATAGAAGGCCTTGGACCAGTTATAGTAAAGAGGGAAGTCGGACCCCATCTTGGGAGTGGTTCCTACCATTATAGCTGAGATGCTCAGAGAGTGCCCTGATTTGCACATTACCCACCACTGTCGTGATCTGTCTGTTAAAAGTGATGATAGTCGATGTAGGTCACTTAAATAGTTTCTTTTTTTTTTTTTTAAAGATAGAGGAGAGAGAGAGAGAGAGAGAGAGAGAGAGAGAGAGAGAGAGAGAGAGAGAGAGAGAGAATTTTTAATATTTATTTTTTGGTTTTTGGCGGACACAACATCTTTGTTGTATGTGGTGCTGAGGATCGAACCTGGGCCGAACGCATGCCAGGCGAGCGCGCTACTGCTTGAGCCACATCCCCAGCCCTCACTAAAATAGTTTCATTTGAACTCTGAAATCTGGTTAAGAAGACAGACACATTGGATCCACAAGGCAAAAAAATAGGGCAAATTTATTTTTAAACAGTGCGTTAACATTTTCATGCAATATGTTCAATATTTTTCAGTCGCTAATACCTTTTCAGATAAAGTCACTTTAAAACAAAGGGTCCAGTTCCTTAGGAAAAAGGACTGTAAATATATTTATTTTCTTTGCATTTTGGATACTCAAGGTACATGTGCTCTTGTGCTTTTGTAGATTGCTAGTTGTGCCTGCTTTGAGGTACCTTAACCATATCAATCAAACTATTTGAAAATGTAACATTGTATTTATTTTTTTGTGGTGCTGTGGATTGAACCCAGGGCCTTGTGCATGCAAGGCAAGCACTCTTCCAACTATGTTATATCTCTAGCCCAGTAACGTAGTATTTTTTAAAATGTGGAATTATGTATACATGTAGTTGAAAAAGTAGTTAAGTAATCAAGGTTTATTACAAAATACAGTTGGGTCTCTCCCTACTCTTTCAGAGATTCTTCAATTACAGAATCAACTAGTATGAAAGTTTAGCTGTTTACTCTGGAGTTCACTCATATCCATATTTACAGATAACATGTTTACCCTGCTGTGCTGTGGATCAAGTGTAGTTATTGTCTCTTGACTTTCTGTTAGGGTAAATGAGTGTTTAGGGCCCCTGTACACCCTTTCCCTCTGCTTCCACACCACCATCCTTCCAATATTATTATGTTATAAAGTTTGGTTATGTTAGTGTTTGGCATTTGCGTTGTTAGGTCCAATAAATTATTTGCAGCTAAGCATAGTAGTGTATTGTAACTATCTTCCTAATAGACTTTTTATTTTTCCTGAAGTTAATGCTTGCTTTTTGTTTTTGCATTTGCTTTATTTATTTATTTGTTTGTTTTAGTGGCTGTTGCAGCACTGTGCTCATAAATTTAGAAATCTTTAACACCTGGCTCTTTCTCTCAAAAAAAGCCATGGTTTGAAAGGAAAATTTTTTTAATTGAAATTGGTTTGTATTTGATTTAAAAATATATATATATTTTTATAGTACATAAATTATATTAACTTAAATATGTACATCTATGTATAAGTTTATATATGTATATATATGTGTATGATTATATATATATTCTCCCCCCCACTTCTTTTGGTGCTAGGACAATCCCGAGGACCTTGTATGTGCTAGGCAATTACTCTACCATTGTGCTATACCCCTAGCCCTTGTGTTTGATCTTTTATTTCAGATTATCAGTGTGAGGTCACTGGAAAAGCTCAAGGTGATTGTCCTCAGCCAGCATTAGTGTCAGCACACTACCATGCTTTCACTCTTCTCTGGTAGCCCACAGTGGGAAAGCAAAGCAAGTTCTCCTCTTGTTATTTTAAAAATAATTTGTTTTCTGATAGGACAAATCTGCTGATTCACAGATTGACTGTTTGCTTTTGAACTTGTGAGTGTTAGTAGGCCTTGAGACCTTTTTCTGTATACTTAGACATGCATAAGGAAGAGATTTCAGAGTTGAAGTGGGGGCTTATAGGGACTGTGTGGAGTTTTAGACTTTGGCTAGAGAAGAAAAAAGCAAAAGTTACAAAAGCCGGCAGAGGTATTTTGCTAGAGGAAGGGTGAGGCTGTTGGTGGGAGGTGAGGTGGGATCCCAGGAAGCTCTGATGGTCCTGGTCCCTGCTAGGCTGACCGTCAGGTTTCATTTTGAAGCAGCTAGTCTGACCCAAGTCAATAGGACCCTGCTCCACTTCCCTGACTGGCGTGGCTGCTAGTGTTCAGCAGGTCAGCAATGCCCAGAACCACATGTGCCAAGCAAGGGCTATGATGGCATAATTTGGTCTGATGCTAGTGGACCTTGTTCATGGAGTTGAGCTTCTGGGAGCTGTGGCCTTGACTTGCTCGCCAGCCTCTGATTCTCTGGCCTTGGGAGGTTTGAATCCTGGCAGAGTTCCGGTTTTCTGCAGAAACTGGTGAGTGAGCCACTCCTGTAGGCCTCTCCAGGTTAACTAGGACACTACTGTGATGACTCGTATAGGTATCCTCTGTGTTGATGCCCAGTTTGGTCAACATACCATTTCCTGAAGATACTTGTCCCTTTGCCCATAGCTGGTCTTCTCTGAGCTTCGTGTTGAGTTTACTTGTGAGTCCTCTTGGTGTTTCTTTTGCATTTATTCATGGCTGAGACCATGCAGCTCTGCATTTTGCTGTAGAGTTTATAAAAGGCCAGATTTCTGGTTTATTTTGGCCCCTTTCCATCTCTGCTCATTCTTCGGTGCTGAAATGGTCTTTTGTCTTCTTAAGAATTTACTTGTTCATTTTAATGGGAATTTGATAGAAGTTTTAAAAGACCTGGCTCAAATCACTAATTGTACCAGAAGTCTACAATGGCATTTAAACTGTAGTACTGCTAGGTATTATTTATGATAATGATGCAGCCATTCTGAACTGCAGAGAAAAGTGCTAGTCAGCTTTCTGTCACTGTGATACAATACCTGAGAAAATCAATTCTAAAGAGGAAGGTTTATTTTGGCTCATAATTTCAGAGGTTTTAGTCCATGGTTGCTTGGCCCTGTTGCTTTGGGTCTGAGTGGCATGGTACACCATGGCAGGAGCACATGATAGAAGAGGCCTCTTCACCCCATGGTGGCCCAGGAACAAGAGAGAGACAAGGACCTATGGTCTCTATGCCCTTCAAGGACATGCCCCCATGAGCTAACTTCCTACAACTAGGCCCTACTTACAAAATGTTCTGCCATCTCCCAGGTGACCAACCCCTTAACACATGAGCCTTTGGGGGATATTTCCAGACCTAAACTAAGCAGTCTTCAAAAATTATTCTGGTTTGGCAAATGAGACTTCAGGATCTTAGAATGCACCTCTTCTGATTGCTGCTACCATTTTGGTTTTCTGGAAAGGTTGGTGAAGTGAGTAGTAGTTCCAAAAATAGCCTAGGGAAAGTTCTGAAAATTCTTTCTTTCTTTTTGAAGTTAGGGAGAAACCTGGTGGTTTAGACTTGTGTCATTGCTTATTTCTAGATTTGTGATGAACTGTTTTGGGAAGGCTATAAAACATGGAAATTATCATTTTAAGAACTGAATGTTGGGCTGGGGGTGGAACTCAGTGGTCCAGCACTTATCTAGCGTATCTGAGGTCCTGGGTTCAATCCCCAACACCGAAAAAAAAAAAAAAAAGACTGAAGGTTAAGTTTCGGGAGAAGAGTCTTCTCAGAGCATGTTCTGTGGACTTCCTGCAAGGGAGTTCTGAGCAGGAAGGGGCCTGTTGGGAATGGAGGCCCTCACTCTAGACACACTGGCTCAAAAGAGAGTCCTCTGTGGTGCCATGTGGAAATTGGCACTTGCCATCAGCCCCACTTTCGGGAATGCTGCAGATGCTCAAGGCTGAGAACCACCATGTTCTTGTGTTGGGTCTCTCCTCTGCAAATTTTTGTTTATTTTAGCTAAAGTCACCCTCCGATGTAAACACTGGTGGAATTTCCCCCCTTAGCATTCATTTCTGCCTTATTTGTTTTAAACTGGAAGCTAATAATTTTTAAGTTTCATGAGTCACTTTTCTTCCCTGGGTTTCTAATTCTGTATTTTTAATTTTTTCCCACAGAGCCGAGAAAACAGAAGTCCTCAGTGAAGATCTGTTACAGGTAACAAAGTAAAGTTTTCTTAAAATAACCTGTTTAAAGTCACAGTGTGAGGAAAGAGTCCAGGGCTGAGGGTGTACCTCGGTGGTAGAGAGCTTGGGGCCATGGGTTTGGTCCTCTGCACCGCAAAAGACAAAAACCAACCAGCAAACAAAAACTATAAATGAGAATTGAAGCTTGTGGGTTTTAATTTTTAAGTGGAATAGAATAAATGAGCAGGAAGGAGCGGCGGTAGAGTGGCTAGTGATGGAAAGGGGATCTGAAACCGTGGTGTCGGTTATGAAATTCATTCAGGGCTGGTGCACATTCAGGTGCGGGGTGCTGGGTGGGGAGGGGCCTACTCACGTCCCTGGTGGGCCGAGGCTCTGATCTGCTGCTGTGCTGAGGCCCTTGGTGGGACAGGCCCCTCGGCTGAGGCAGAGGCCCCACCAGCCCCAGCTCGTTCCTCTCACCGTTGGGCCCCAGCTCCAGGCTGCATGGGTCCTGAGGAGCTTGTGCTTTCAGTGATAATGCCCAGACCTACCTGAGGCCCCGGAGCCTCTGCTCAGAAGCCCAGACCCTCTGCCCTCCCTTCTGCCAGGGGACTCTGGCCAGGGCTGTTGTACTCAACCTGTCAATAGGTTCCCTAATGTTGGGGTTGGGAGCTTCTCCTGGCAGACGCTGGGCCTCTAAGGTCCTCCCTTCACCAGTCACAGAGCAGCCAGGGGAGGGCAGACCTGGCCAGCCTCCTCCTGCAACTGCAAGCAGGTTTACTTGGGAGAGTTCCTGAGACCCAGGGTCTGCTCCTAGGTGACTCTCTCCCTTCCTGTGTAGAGGAGGGATTGGCACAGCCACCACGACACAGGCCAAAACCTTCTGAATGATGACAACCATCTTCAGGTAGAACACTGTGTTCCTTGGTGTCCACGAGCAGATTGTTTCCAGGCTCCCCAACAGGTTCATAATTTGTGCTTACCCCAAACATAAAGTGTCCTAGTTTTTGCACACCCCCCTTTATTTTCATATAATACCTAATACAGTCTAAGTGCTGTGTAAATAGTTGTATTATTTAGGGAATAAGGACAGGAAATTAAAGTGTGGATATTATGTACAGATGGAATTTTGTTCTCTCTCTCTCTCTTTCTCTCTGTGTCTCTTAAAAAAAATTTTTTTTATAGTTGTAGATGGACAGCATACTTTTATTTGTTTAGTTTTTTATGCAGTGCTAAGGATAGAACCCAGTGCCTCACGCATGCTAGGCAAGCGCTCTTCCCCTGAGCTATGGCCCCAGCCCTCTTTTGGTTTTTTTTTGGTAGTGGGGATTGAACCTTGGAACACTTAAACACTGAGCCACATCCCCAGACCTTATTTTGTATTATATTTAGAGTCAGGGCGACTTTAGCTAAAACAAAGGCCTTTAGCTAAAACTTAAGGCCTTGCTGAGGCTGCCCTTAGCCTCTCAGTTGTTGGAATTACAGGTGTGCTCCACCGTGCCTGGCTCTCACACATTTTTGATACATGGTGGATCAGTGGTTGCAGAACCCTTGGAAAGAGAGGGCCAGTTGATTTTTTTTGTGTGTGTTTTGGTGCTCAGGATTGAACCCAGGGCCTGTGCTCTGCCCCCGAACTGCATCCCCAGCCCTTTTTATTTGAAGACAAGATCTTGCTAAGTTGCCCAGGCTGGCCTGGAGCTTGTGATACTCTTGCCTCAGCCTCCTGAGTTGCAGATATGCACCACTGCACCCCAGTTGTTGGTTTTTCTTCTTTTTTCCCCCCTGTTGTTTGTTTGTAAGGTTTTTTGCTTTGAGGATAGAATCTTTTTTTTTTTTTTTTTAATTAGAGGATAGAATTTTGTAAAGACATATTAAAGAATCATACTCATTATTTCTTTGTTGATTTTCTTTTCATGTTTTAAAATAATTTTCAGACTTTCAGAAATACTGTTTGGGCCATTTAAATGTTAACCAAAGTAGGTTTTCATATTGGTATTTTCCCTTCACATCCCACATCAGTCATATGCATCATCTCACTTAGCCCTGAGGTCCTGCGACAGGCAGAGGACCTTGCAGGTCGGCACAGTCCTCATCCTTGTCCCATTGTGCAGACAGCCACTGGCATCTGAAAGGGTTGCCGGTCTCTAGAAACTCCTGCCCTACTGCACAGGTTCCGAGTCCACATCTGCCACCACTGCCACAGAGGTCTCCACACCCTGGGGTCTGCTGTTTTTAATGTGGAGAGTAGAGAGTGGCGGCCAGCGTGAGCTCTGGGTTCAGCCCCAGGTGTGTCTCACTGGCGTTGTGTCTCACTGGCGTTGTGTCCTCGTGGTTTTCTTACCTTCCCCTCAGTTTCAACCAGGGTCTTGGCAATCTTCACACTGTGGGTTGTTAGGAGGGTTAGTGAGTTGTGGAAAGTACTGATCACGGACCAGGCAGTGTGACTGCTTGTTCTTACCACCACACCAAGCCACAGAGGTGGGTGTGGCTGGCTTGTGTGCCTGGCGAAACGCCCCTAGGTTTTCTCTTTGATTTCCTACTTCTCTCTTAGATCTCTGTTAGAATAATATGAAGGTTTTTTTTTTTTTCCTTTTTTGTTTTGGGAATTGAACCCAGGGATGCTCTACCACTGAGCTACATACCAGATCCCAGCCCTTTTAAATTTTTTATTTTGAGTCAGGGTCTCACTAAATTGCCCAGCCTGGCTGTGAATTTGCCTCCTGCCTCAGCCTCCCGAGAGCTGGAATGACAGGCGTGGTTAAGGGCTGCCTTTTGTTTTGTTTGTGTGAAATTGCCCTGTGAGACTATGGATCCCTGGAGGGAGAAACCAGGACTGACTTACTGTTATTTTTCTAATACCTGGCACAGGGACTCAGCAGATATGCCTCCGGTTTGTTCGCAAATGTCAAGCGAGTGCCTTCTGATCCTGTGACAGACGGCGCGCAGACGCTGGCTGGGAGATGAGTGGACAAAGCAGACAGGGCTCTTGTCTTTGCAGTGTTGACATTCTAGTGGAAATAAAAATGAAATTAAGGAAAGCCATTGTGAGACTTGGGTCTTGGTAATTGGGGCTCAGACCTGAAGCAAAGCTGCTGGTGTTGTGGGGACCTTTGAGAAAGAGGCACAAAATATCTCATGGGGTAAGATATTGTGAGGGAGTCAAGATGTATTCTGCTTTGAATTTGTTGATTTTTCTTTAAAATAGAAAGCATCCCCAAGGGCCTGTGCTCCTTGGTGAGTCATCAGAGTGCACATTTCTGGCATTCCTTCCTGTAAGAAGCCGTTCTCTTTGCCATAAACAGCCATGTCCCAGTAGTAGTATTTTGGGAAGCTTCTCACAATGTGTGGGTCCCCAAGTCATGGTTCTTACTGCTGGCCATCTATTCTGCTCTAGAGATTCATTCAAAACAAAACCCACTCCAAACCCAATAAGGAATAGTTTTCTGAGCATTGATCAGGAGTCTAAATGGTGGAACATTTGATTTGTCAGTCTGATGTCCTGCGTGTGGAAGGCTCTGTTGCCATGTGCTGGAGACCAGGCTGTTGTTGTCCCTGTGACAGCTTTTCCCACTTGGCACTTGGTCTGGGCCTGGACTGGTCATTTGCAATTCTGCTTGGTTGCACTCAGGGCTTTGCTGGTGCATAGCGGGTGAACGGACAGCCACCACTTGTTCTGACAGTAAGGTTGAACTGGGACTGTCCCCTTAGCCTGCAGACAGAGACCTCCGAAGCCTTCAGTACATGGTTCTCAACAGGGTGGTTTCACCCTCCTGGAGATATCCCACAATATCTGCAGTCATTTTTGGTAGTCACAATTTGGAGAGCGGGTGCTATTGGTGTACTATGGGCAGAGGCCAATGTGCTGCTGAACACACTGTTGGCTCCTGCCAACCTGCAGCTGCCCAGCCCAGAATGTCCACAGTGAGAATCCCGGAGTGTCGAGTGGGGGCCATTTCTACTCAGACACAAGAGCTGCAGGATTTTACTGCAGAATGCTTTTCCTGCCTCTATGTAGACAGGTGGAAGGAGGTTAGTTTGTCTTCAGGCCTTGAAAACAACTCTTTGTTTCTGCCTTGTCAGATCGAGCGGCGCCTGGACACTGTGCGGTCAATGTGTCACCATTCCCATAAGCGCCTCATGGCATGCTTCCAGGGCCAGCATGGCACCGATGTCGAGAGAAGACACGTGAGTATCAGATGTGACCCACAGCAAGGAACCTTTCTTGTCTTTTGGGGCTTATCTCCTCCTGGACTGACTGGTTTTTCCCAAGTAGCATTGGCAGGTTGACTTTGGATGGGTATGTTCTATCACCCTTTGTCCTGTGACGCTCCCTGGCCATAGCATTGTTTTCTTGCTTAAGACATCACCTGGCTAAAAGCCCAGCTCCCCCTGAATCTCTTCCAAGTGCCTTTAAGGATTTGAACCATTTGTCATTGATAAGAGAATGGACATGTCAGTTGGGAATCCCTGATGGCAAAAATCTGAATGCTACTTAAGTTGACTCAGAAAGGAGAAGTCCAGAAATTGGAATGGGGTTGAGGTGGGCTCATCTCGCATTTCAATAATTAATACAACCAAAACCTCAGCCTCGTGCTTCTCCCCCACCTTCTTCACACCTGTTTTATCTGAGACAGGCACCTCACAGCTGCAAATTGGCACCAGCATCTTCCTGGGCTTCTTGCTTCTTGTGTGTTCCAGCAGCAGAGAGAAACTCTTCTAGTAGTTTTCTTGGTGGAGTAAGGAAGTGCCTTTTCCCCCGCCATTGCCAGATAGAAATTCCTGTCCATTGCATTGATCTGTGTCAAGCCACATTCTCTAGTTTCCGTAGGCAGGGGTGAGGCTGGCTGAGGGGAGGGAGACACTGGTTGACCTAAACTGGTTGGGCCAGCCCTGGAGCCTGGGCTGTGTCTACTTTCTGCTCACAGGCTTTATTGAGGCTGAAAATATCCCTAAGAAAAACCAGGGTACTGTCGCAGAGAGGAACGGTGGCCTTTGGGAGAGCCATCTGGTGTCTACTGCTGCATGCCTTTGTTCAGAGCATTTGGGACCTCTGCGCCACCAGTAGACCCAGCAGTGTGTATTCACCTAGCACTTCTGTCTTTGTGTTCAGGCTCCTGACTTACAAGCATACACCATCCTTATGAGTTGGGTCACATTCAAGTGACAGTTCACTGGGAAGCTAGGATTTGCTATGTTTTGTTTGTCATTGGATTTCTCAAAAGAAAGAACAGTTATACAGATATCTATCACCCTTCTTTTGTATTTCCTACAGATATTTTTAATACACCTTGACACCAGGGTTATCCCTCCCTTCCACAATAGTTAGAATTATGCAATTTTGTCTGGTAAGAGTGGATGTTTGGCTGGCGAGGTGCACACTGTAATCCCAGTGGCTGGGGAGGCTGAGGCAGGAGGATCTTGAGTTCAAAGCCAGCCTCAGCAAAAGCAAGGCACTAAGCAACTCAGTGAGACCCTGTCTCCAAATAAAAAAAAAAATAAGGCTGGGGGTGTGGCTCAGTGGTCTAGTATCTGAGTTCAATCCTTGGCACACACACACAAAAAAAAGACGTTTGCACATGGCCTGTGGTCCAGAAATGCTTGCTGCCCATCTTCCCCTGAGCCAGCCCCGATGCTCGCCCACTGCCTTCTGTTCCTCGTTCTCTTGCCTCAGCAGCTGCTGTGTCTAGCTATTTACTGTTGCCTTCTCAGGTGCTTCTCCCTGCTCTCCAAGTCACATTCTTTGGGCCACCTCTGTTTTTGCGGGTTCTAGCTAGTGGGTTTACTTTTCAGTCATTGTCAAACAAGCAGAAAATCTCAGCCCTAGACTCTGTTAGCACACACAACCAATTCTTCGCCATGTGCTGATGCTCTTGAACCTGTCAGTACATACAACTGTGGGGCTACTGCATGTTCCCTTTTATGCCATCTCTACCCTCCACAGCTGCCTGACTCACAGGCCCTTGATTCTCCCTGTGGATACCTTTTAGATTCCTCACTTCTGTTCCTACCTCTGCCCTGATGCAAGACCTGATGAACCACTGCCGGGGCTATTGGGTCACCTCCTGCGCTGTTTCCTGCCTCTGATTTCCTTCCTTTCCATTCTGTCTCCAACCTGATCGCCAGAGTCAGTTGCCTAGTACACAAATCAAATGTGTCATCCTCCTGCCTAAAAGCAAATTTTAGCTTAGTGGGCCTTTAGCTTAGGGACCAGAAACAGCCCTGGGTATGTTTGGAAATGTGTTGAGTCAGTGTGCATTGCTATAGGACTGGGGACATTGTTGGCATTTGGAGGCTGGGAATCAAGATGCTAAATGTTCTCTAGTGCCTGGTGAAGTAATTCCATGCGGCCAGTGCCCCTCAGTGCTGTGGTTCCCATTGCTTGGGACAAAGTCCATGCTCTGTAGCATATCTTAAATCTTTATAATCTGATCCCATTTTGCCTTATCAGCTCCTTTGTCCCGTTTTCTCTCATTCTTATTTTTCTCTCATTGTAGTCCCCAAAGGTGTCATCATCTTTCACAGTTTATGTCCTGTTGTTCCTATTGTCTGCTTCAAGTTGCTGCCCAACTGTCATATACATTCATTAAAAATAAACAAAATGGCTGGGGTTATAGCTCAGTCGGTAGAGCTAGCCTGGCATGTACAAGGTTCTGGGTTCAATCCCCAGCACCAAAAAAAACCACACACACACACACACACACACACACACACACAGATAAAAATGAGACTGAGGTTGTGGCTCAGTGGTAGAGTGCTCGCCTAGCACATGCAAGGCCCTGGGTTCGATCCTCAGCACCACATAAAAATAAATAAATAAAATAAAGGTATAAAAATAATTTATCAAATATCCTATGTATGAGTTCTAGAGAGATGAATAAAATGTAAGTGTTCACAGCCTGGGGGGTAGATACATGCAAGTGGGTAATCGGGGCCAAGAGTGGGCACCAGAGGAGGAGGGGCAGTCGGGTAGGCTTCCTGGAGGAGGTCCTGCCTGGGCTGGGAAAGGGGGAGCTTATTGGCAGTGGTGGGCATTTCCAGGAAGCAGGAGCAGAGATGCCTGGCCCTCATTTCTGAAACCTACTGCATTAGCTTTCCTCTTTTCATCCTGAAACAAAGGTCAAAGACAGGGCTCAGAGTGGAGGGAAGAGCAATCCCCATGACAACGGTGGGAGAGGATGGTGACCACAGAGATCATGCAGTAGAGGAAAGTCACAGCAGTCTCTGGAAAACTCAGTGGGGTCTCCCAAAAGCCCTGCCAGGAGCTCCCTTGAGTGTGAAGAGGGGTGGAGCTGGTGGCTTTCTCTGCCTGAGCCTTCTTAACATGGTCCAGCTTATGTTGTGGGTCACAGGAGACCTGAATTAATTAATTCTTTCTTTTTTTCCTTTTATTTGTTCTTCTTAGATATACATGGCAGGAGACTGTATTTGACATATCCTACATACACAGCGTATCACTTATTCTAATAAGGATCCTATTCTTATGGTCGTACGTGATGTGGAGTCACACTGGTCGTGTATTCACATATGAACATAGGAAAGTGGTGTCCCATTCATTCCACTGTCTTTCCTACTCCCATTCCCTGCTTCCCTTAGAATTATTTTTGTTATTTGTAATTTTCATACATTTTACAGATTGAGACTTAAGAGATTTTACGTTCTTCCCTGGTGGTAGCTATTCACCCCTAGGAAGCCTGAGACCTTCTGTGGAGTTGAGTGTTGGTGGGCGACACCTTTGCTATCGAGTGTACATGTCCAGCAGAATCTCCTCACTCACGTACTCCAGGAAGCAGGACTGTGGCTTTGTGGTCAGGGCATGGAAGCCACAGACTACTTACAGACTGGCATCTTGAATTATGAAAAAAATCCCACAGACTTATAGAGTTCCAGAGTTGGAGAAAGTGTATTTTTTTTATTATTACATTTATCTTATAGTTGACCGCCTTTTGAAAAACTAGAACATAGGAATTGTCCTCTACTATTCTCATATCTTTCAAGTCCAAGATTGGGGAGCCAAGAGCAGCCTCCTCATGGGGCAGAAGGAGTCCATTGTTTATTTTTTAGAAAATAACTTGGAGGGAAGGGAGATGGGTAGATATGTTTATTGTTGTTTGTTTTTTCTTTTAAAAAATATTTTTTAGTTTTAGGTGAATACAATATCTTTATTTTATTTTATGTGGTGCTGAGGATCAAACCCAGTGCCTCACAAGTGCTAGGCGAGCGCTCTACCACTTGACCCACAACCCAGCCCTTATTGTTATTTATTCTTAAATTTCAATTTATTACTTTGAATATGTTGTGCAGTTGCATAATCAGACCACAGAATATTCAAAAGAACATAAAATGAAGTGTCTGCCACCCTGTCCTCTAGGCACACTGTGCTATCCTCCAGTCACCAGCATTAGTAGTCTTTTGGCTAATCTTCCAGGGCTATCCTCTATGCCACCAGCTGGTGTGTGCACAAGTATATCAGAGGGAGTCCTTCAGAGGCAGAAGTCAAGTGATGCGCTGAATGGACCCTGTGTCTTGGGCTTGAGTGCCCTTTCTGCTTGGAAGGCACAGTGACCCGTGGTGCTGTACATTGAAGCACCTTCTTTTAGCCCGTGGTAGTGTTGCATCCTGCCCACCTGCTGCTTTCTTGGCCTCTCCTGCCAATGTTCTGAGGTAAGCCACCAGCCAGCAGTGAAGACTGGGCTCAGGAACTGGTCACAGAGATGTGGCTCTCCCTCCCCACTGCAAAATGCCACTTAATCTTTCTGGGTTTTTGAGTTCTTTTCATTATAGAGGTTAGGTGTTCCTGTGGTCATTGCTGGCTAAGAAAACAAACCACTAATAGGAAAATGATTTGCTTTGTGCTTAAAAACATTTTTACGCTTTGTTTTGAATATTTAGCTGGCTTACTTTTAGATATTTAACTAAATTTTAGGATTGTAGCCAAATTAAGACCCAGTTTAAGAATGTTATAGCACAAATTTTTGAAATTGACCACTTCATTGCATTACTCGTGATGAGCATTTGAAGAATAAGGGCTGGGTATGGAGCACAATACAGACTGAACATCCCTGAACCAAAATCCAAAATGCTCTGTAATCTGAAGTTGCAGATTTAGTTATAGCATTTTAGATATTAGATTTTTGGATTAGGGATGTCAACCAGAAAGTCTACACAAATATTCCAAAACCCGAAACGCTTTTCATCCCAGGCATTTCAGATGAGAGCTACTCAACCTACATACATTTGATTAACTAGTGATAGTAATGGCAGCCACAAGAAATAATAGCCGCTAATGTTTTAATTAATGTTTATAAGTACTCCCTATGCACCAGCCACTTGATGTTGAATTATCTGCTTGGTTGACAGACGGCCCCTAACTTAGGGACAGAGGTGACACGACACAAGTGAGGTCTGTGAGACCAGAGCTGGCGCCCGCTGCCTCTTACTCATGCAGTGTGCCTGGAGGGAGAGATCAATGGCCAGTGACTGAAGCAGATCATTAAGCAGGGGCATCAAATAATAATGAAAAAACATGCTGTTTTCTTTCTTCCAGAAAAAACTCCCTCTGACAGCTCTCGCTCAGAATATGCAAGAAGCATCCACTCAGCTGGAAGACTCTCTCCTGGGGTAAGAGTCGGCTGCTTTCAGAGAGGAGCGGCTGTTGGGTCAGGGAGAAGCGTGGGCTGGTGGTGTTCCAGCACCACCTGTGGAGGGGTGAGGGGCCATGAGCATGGTGGCGTGGCTCATCCGCCAGGAGAAGGCCTCGGCCTTGCAGGAGAAAGTGGGTCTGAGCCTCTGGGTTGCTGGAGAATCTTTTCCTGGGTGTCAGGCCGGAGTGGTGGTAGAGCCACTAGCATAAGTAGCTGATGGGGGCTGAGGATATGCCTCAGTGGTAGAGCAAACTGCCCAGTAGGAGGGAAGCCCTGGGTCCACAGCACTGCCCCCCCCCCCCCAAAAAAAAAAAAACTCACCAGTGACAGGGTCGTGTTTATTCCCCTAAGCCTGGGGTATGAACAACGGGCTCCCTTCCCTGTTCCAGGTGTCAACTTAAACTCTCTCAGTGCCTTTCAGTGCCTTTAAGGGTGGTCACCAAAATATCAGTGGTGGGTGTTTCAAAATAGTGTATTTTCTGAACTAGTTAGATTTTCCTTGGTTGTTTCATCTTAAAACTTTATGTCTGACTTATCTTTCTTTTTTTTTAATACTTTTTTATTTTTAACAGACACATAATTACGCATGTTTATGGGGTACAGTGTGTCATTTGAATACATGTACAGTGTGTGCTGATTGTATCTGTCACCTCAAACAGGTGTCATTTCTTTGTGTTGGGAACATTTAAAACCCTCTCTACTAGCTCTTTTTAATTTTTTTTTTTGAAGTTGTAGGTGGACATCATGCCTTTATTTTATTTGTTTCTTTTTATGTGGTGCTGAGGATCGAACCCAGTGCCTCACACGTGCTAGGCAGGCGCCCTGGCCCTGAGCCCCAGCTTCAGCCCTGTTCTAGCTCTTTTGAAATGTACAACCACTTGCTAGCCATAGCTGCCCACTGCGTCCTAGGACACAGGACACAGGCATCACCCCCCTGCCCAGCTGCCCTCCTGTGCCTGGCAGCCATCCCCCTTCTCCCTCCTCCCCCAAGGGCTGCATTTTGGTCACAGGGGCCTTGCGTCACATAGTGAGTCTGGCAGGAGCAGTCTGGGTTGTGCGGTGTGCACCTTCCCCCACTGCCCTCCAGTCTGCCCTGTGTTGTAGCAGGGCCCTGCCTCCTGCTGCCACGGTCTTTGGGTTTCACCGCCCTAGCTCTGTTGTTCCCACTCTGCGCCTTCTCTTGTCCTGTCTGAACTTCCACATTTGAGAGCACTGGCCCTGGGAGGATGGCATGTGCCCACCCCTGCTCCCTCAGGCTTGAATGTTTCTCCATGTTGCGCTCCCTTTATCCTCTTGCCATTGTCCTCACACCAGAGCGCCAGCCCTGTGCTGAGTGTGTTCCCAAAGAATAGCTCGCTTAATCCCCCAAACAACCTGGGAGGTAGGTAACATGAATGCTCCCACTTTACAGATGTGAACCTTGGCCAACAGAGAGGGTAAGAACATTGCCAGAAACCACACAGAAAAATAGCAAAGCCTGTGTTCAAACTCAGGCAGCTTAACTTTGACACCATGGCTACCTCACAGCAGGCTGTACACTTTCTGGTGCCAAAAGAACTTACAGGGAGCTGGAGGGGCAGGGCAAAAAGGAAAGGAGATAAGGGGACCAGCGACAGTGGAGTTGCATCATTTGCATGTACACATATGACAGCAGCTGTGTGTTCACAGGAGAACAGCAAACGTGAGGCTCATGTGACTGGCCCTTCCGTGTTGGCCAGCCACCTCATCTGCACAGAAGAATCAGCCTTTGCATTAATTCTGGAGGATACGCCACTAAGGCTACACTCACTAGCAGACGTGAAACTGTGGTGTACTTTATGTCTCCTTTAGAAGACTTCCAGGGTAACTTGAGAACACTTGATTTTTCACCTGACATGAGAACCTAGTTCTTCAGTTGCGACCTCACAATTCACACCCCCACCTCCTCCCAGCACAGGGTCCACACCCGAGATAATCATCTTCATTTTAAAGCACAAATCTGTAGACACACGTTTTTAGGGGAAACCCTGAATGTATAATATTTTAAGGGCTGTTGGGCAGCTCTCTGCTGTGATCCTGCCACATGGCAAGCAGAGTGGCGGCCACAGCTTAACTGGTGCTGGCCTGTTGGCTGTCTTGTCTCTGAAGGAAGATGCTGGAGACCTGCGGAGACGCTGAGCACCAGCTGGCTCTGGAGCTCTCTCAGCACGAGGTCCTCATTGAGAAGGAGATCGTGGACCCTCTCTATGGCATAGCAGAGGTGGGTGCTTGTGCCCTGGACACAGAACCGAGGCTGGCACGGGCTGGGCGGTGAGCGCATCTTATGTCTGTAGGGTTAACAGAGATCAGCCGCTCTTTTAGGAAACATTTGTAAATAAATTAAAAATCCAAAGTGCACCTCATTTGATATGTTCTTCCCTCTAGGTGGAGATTCCCAACATCCAGAAACAGAGGAAACAGCTGGCTAAATTGGTGTTGGACTGGGACTCGGTCCGAGCCAGGTAAGGTGAAGTTGTCAAGGTGGCCACTAATGCAATACTATTATGTCACCTCCCTAGAGTCACTCACCCTACCACGGACAAGAGAAAGACTACTAGTAGAACAAGATGGCTCTGTTGAGAATCACAGATACGGCCGTTGCCCCAGTCACAGCCTGCCTACCCTCCTCCGGGTCTCATTCTCCCAGCATGGCGGAGGGGTGTTGTTAGAACATTCTGTCCTTACGAGCCACAGTGAAAGGAAACAGAAAATAAGCAAAGTTAAGTAAATGTATTTAGCAGGAGGAGGGGGCTGCCATTCTAAGAACATAACTCTTGGAATTGTGGAATATAAAATAAACAGGACCCGCCAAGTCACAAACTTCGTGTACCTATAATTACCCTTCATGATCAAGAAATGCTGCCCTCGGGAAGCAGGGTCTCATGTAACCCAAGTAACTAAGTCCACAAGACTGTGACCTATGAGTTGATGTCTTTAGTGGAGTGTGAGATGGTCCCTGGCAGGACTGCCTCCACCATCTGCTCTTGATGGCGTTTGTATCAGTGATTGGCAGGCTTTCTTCTTGGGCATATGAGAACTGGAAATAGGGAGACAACCACCAGCAGATGAGGCCATTCTCAAATTTCATTACAATGGCTGACAAAATTCTTCCATAAAGGGCCAGACAGTAAATATTTTTGCGACCCCGATGTCCTCGGTATAACCCCATAACTCTGCTCTTGTAGCATAAAAGCAGCCATGGGTTGCTTGCAGGAGGCTCTGGGTTCTATTCCTAGCACTGCAAAAAATAAAAGCAGACATGGACAGTGCATAAATGAATGAGCTTGGCTGTAAATCAGGTGACCATGCTGACCCTTGCTTCATCAGATCTTTCCGCCTTCCTTGCAGTTCTGTGAAGGACATGTGATCGGTTTTGCTTGGCAGGAACATGGGGATCAGCTACCATTGGAGTGCTTCTGAGCCAGGGGCTTTGTCTGCAGAGTTGGGAGCGGTTGTGATGACTCTTCATTCCCTTATTTCTCAGATGCCACTGAGTCTTGGATGTATCACTGGTTTAAAATCCACTGGTTTTGGGAAAAAAGCAGCCCAGGACATGAAATGTACAAACCAGTTATTAAAAAATGTTGTTATTTAAGCCTCTTTGAAATGACAAAAGATCCATGTGGGCATTCTTGTAGGATGAAGATAGTCATAGTGCAGTGGTCAACTACGAGGGTCACTTACCGGGTGCTTGCCATGTGCTGAGCATCAGTACATTGGCTCAATTCTTCTCCAATCCTGTTCATTTGCTTTGTTTTCAGCAATCAATTGTGCAGACTTCGTGCTGGACACTAAATGCAGAGGTCCCTCTATGCGAGCTGGGGAGGAAACAGGGCCTGGGGCCAATGTGATATCCCCTAATTTTAAGAAGAGACTTGTTTTACAGTCAAGGGACTTGTATACTTCATCTGTCTGACTTTCTTCATGCCTTAGAATAAATGGCAGAGTAGGATTCGGACAGCACCGTCTGCCGTCTCCTTATCATGGGGATGTGTGTCATTAGAATTCTGTGTGACAGGACTGCAGCAGAGACTACAGGCTGTTATGTTGTGCATTTTTGCTCAAGAGAAGGAAGAATGTTCTAATGAGTAATTAAATAAGGCTGTGATTAAACAATGCTCCCACACTGGAGTTGGTTGAGCAATATTATAGATGTTCTACCTGCCAGGAATTATACATCTCAAGTATGTGTATCCCAGAGAGGATTTTAAGGCTGACTCTTTTTTTAAAAAAATAACTTTATTTATTTATTTTATGTGTTGCTGAGGATTGAACCCAGTGCTTCACACTGCTAGCAAATGTTCTGCCACTGAGCGGCATCCCTGCCCTCAATGCTGATTCTTGATCTTATTCACTCTTGTTACCCAAAGTAGGTGTTGGAGACATGGAAACAGTTGAATGTTTCTTCTTTACTTTTACTTACTTTTCCCTATAGGAAAATGATAAGAACTAATGGTAAGCAGGAGTCCATTGTATGCACACCTGTGTTTGATTTCTCCTTCCCTCCTCACAGCAGTTCTGCAAGGCAGACAGTGCTCATCATCTCAGTCTTACTGAGGAGGACCCTGAGGCCGAGAGAGGCTAGGTTACTAACGAGGTCACAGGTGGTTCAGTTGGAGCCGCATGGTGGACTCTGAAGCCCACGTATTTCTGAAACAGCATCGCCAGTGTTGCCTTGGCAGCCTTGCCGAAGCCTTTTGGTGTACCGCATCAGCAGTGTGAAGTGGACACAAGTTGTTTTGGGGGCAATACAACAGTCTGGGAAGTTTGAGGAGTTGCTAGTGTGGGTCTTCGTGCTGCAGCTATGTAATATCTGTGTTCAGATTTGAAGTGTTAGAACTTTACGTAGCAGCAGATGTATTCCTGTACAAACAGAAGGTCAAAGCACATTTGAAAACCCTGGTCTTTGATTATTCTTCTTCACCTGTCCCCCTGTTGTTACTGTATGTGTTTCTAATGCCCCCATAACTATATTATTGAAAGGTAGTTCTGATAAGAGCCAGAACGAAAAATAATCCCAGGTCAAGATATTAGGAGAATGCATCATAAGCAGTCTTCAAGAGTAGGATTTGGTTCCCAGGGGCACAGGGGACATTCCAGATCAAAGCAGGAGAGCAAGAGGTGCTCTGTAGCAAGGATTCCACAACTGGGCACTATAGGAAAGACAATCCACAGATGGCTTTCCAGCACAGGGGTTTGTGTGAGCAGGTGTCTTGGGTTATGCTCAAAGCAAACTTCAGCCCCAGCAGTAGGGGAACCCTGGCATGGAGGAAGCTACTGTCTGCTAAACTCAAAAGAAGCAGCCATCCTGGGTACTGATCAGATCCCAGGTACAGTCAGTGTGGGCGAAGGCTTGCTCTCCTTAGGTCCTGACCCTGCAAGGTTGAGTATGTATACCTAGTTCTCAGACTGGCTACCCCTTTGTTTTGCAGGTGGAACCAAGCTCACAAATCTTCAGGAACCAACTTTCAGGGGCTTCCATCAAAAATAGATACCTTAAAGGAAGAGATGGATGAAGCTGGAAATAAAGTAGAACAGTGCAAGGTACAAGAATTCCCTAATAAATATAACACGTGTCAATTTTTTTTTGGCAAATGATGAATAAAAGCCAAATATTGCAAATTATTTAATGTTTTATATAACTTCCATCAGAATATTCTGAATGATATTAAAAGTAGTTTTATATTCTTTATTTTTCAAGACTATACTATTTTATAATCAAAATAAAACATTATTTAAAAGTATTCAAGTGGGGTATATTAAAAAACTTGACTAAGCTTATTTAAAATAAAGATCACAGTTTTAAACAAAATCATTGCAAGACAGTACATAAAGTTATGATAATTAAAACTATATAATAGGTATAAAAATATAAAAGTAAAATTGTATAGGTTTACTAGAACAGGTATTATAAGATTTAGCCAAATGCAGTGGTGCATGCTTATAATCCCAGTGATGTAGTAAACTGGGGCAGGAGGAACTCAAGTCCAAGGCCAGTCTTAGCAACTTAGACTCTGTTTCAAAATGAAAAAGGATGGGGGTGTAGCTCAGTAGTAAAGTGCCCCTGGATTCAATCCCGAAGCCAAAAAAATACCAAAAATTTTTTTAAATTAAAAACAAACAAGTTCTAAATTAATTAGTTGGTTAAGTGATCTTATTCTCTATGCATCTATCAATGTGTATATATATATGTGTGTGTGTGTGTGTGTTTTATTCCAAATACTATTCAAAATGGTAAAAAACTGGTCTTCAGTGAATTTGAGAATTCAAATTGAGATTGAGAATGAGTGTCCTAGAGAGTATTTATTACCAATTCAGGTCTTTTTTTTGGGGGGGGGGTACTAGAATTGAACCTAGAGGTGCTTCACCACTGAGCTACGTCCCCAGCTCTTTTATTTTTCTGAGACAGGGTCTCACTAAGTTGCTTAGGGCCTTACTAAGTTGCTGAAGCTGGCCTTGAACTCAAAATCCTGCCTCAGCCTCCCAAGTTGCTAGAACCATAGGCATGCCCCACTGCACCCAGCTCAGATCTATTTTTTTTTAATGTTTATTTTTTAGTTTTCTGTGGACACACATCTTTATTTTATTTTTATGTGGTGCTGAGGATTGAACCCAGTGCCCCATGCACACCAGGAGAGTGTGGTACCGCTTGAGCTACATCCCCAGCCCCTCAGATCTATTTTTAATCAAACTTTTTCAGTTGGGAATTTCCTGGGCTGTAAATATAGTAAATTCAAACTTTAATCCCTCATAAAAGCAGGTCTGTTTTTGAAATTGCAAGGGCTTTGTTTTTCTTTCCTAGATTCAGAGCCCAATACAAAATACTTAAAGTTCCCTAAGATTTCCATGTGCTGATGAGTAATTTGTTTTGACCTCCCTCTGTTGAGGGTAATTCTTTGGGAATCTTACCTTTGTGTGTAATAGTGTCTGCACTGCTTCCTTGCTCACCATGCCTCAGGCTTCATTTTTGCTGGCCCCATGTGACAGCCAGGTCCACACACCTTGGCCCACCGTGGTGGCACAGATCAATCCAGGTCATTTCCAGCTTCCATTCATGCCATTCATGCTGAGCTTTCTGACTTTTTGTTTCTTTTTTCCTTCTCTTTTTTCTGTTGGGGGAGGGAGGGCATGGTGGGGAAGGTGGTTATGCTGCTCTTGCTTTCCCAATTATTCTGAAAGGATTTTACATACAACTGGAATTTCCAGGTTTATCATGAACGAAAGGGTCTTCACATTAATTTGCATAATTTCATGTCAAAAATAGAAAGTGCTGTGGCTGTAACTCAGTGGTAGAGCGCTTATCTGGCATGTGTGAGGCACTGGGTTCGATTCTCAGCACCACATGAAAATAAATAAATAAAGACATAGTGTCCATAAATAGAAGGCAGGACATTTTTAAAAGTTCAAAACAAACAAGGTAGGTGTGTGTGTGTGTCTGTGTGTATGTATGTATTTTCCAATTTATGGTTTTCTATGTATAGGTAGAATTCCTATACACATGTGTATATACACATATAAGATTAGAAATGTATATTCAATGGCTTGATTAATAAATCATTTAATTTTACAAAAGTAATTATTTTATATTAGTTCAAATATTGAAAAGTGTAAAACAGTAAACAGTGAGGAGTGAAGTCTTTCTTCCACCTTTCTCCTTCCTCTGCCTATCAGAAGAAAACTGCTCTTTCTAATATTTGTTTTTTAATTCATTTTTTTTTTCATTTCTTTTTTATGGTGCTGGGGATTGAACCCAGGGCCTTGTGCATGCAAAGTGAGCATTCTACCAACTGAGCTACATCCCCAGCCCTCTAGGTTTTTTGTTGTGGTGGTGGTTTTCAGGACTGGGGGCTAAGTTCCAGCCTTATGAATGCTAGGCAAGTGCTTTTCCACTGAGCTGCATCCTAGAATTTTATTTTGAGACAAGGTTTTGCTAAGTTGCCTAGCCTGCCTCAAACTTGAGATCCTCCTGCCCTAGCCTCCCAAGTAGGTAGGATTACTAGGGTCACCACCATGTCTGACCTTCCAGACATACAGCAATAAAAATATACTTTTTCTTCTCACTTTTTTTGAGGGGATAGGGGGATGTTGGTGATTGGACCCAGGGACACTTAACCAGTCCCTTGTATATTTTATTTTGAGATGGGGTCTCGTCAAGTTTCTAAGGCCTTGCTTAGTTGCTGAGATTGGCCCCAAACTTGTGACCCTGACTCAGCCTCCCAGATTGCAAGGATCATGGGCATGCACCGTGGCACCTGACTGTCCCCGTCTTCTTTTTCCTCAGCTGGTAACAGGCCCTGAGCGGTGCTGTGTGCCTTTGCTTCCTGACAGCACCTGAACAGCATGCTCTGGAGCTTGCGGCACAGCAGCCCTTCATGTGTTCTTGCTGTCCCCATGTGTGCTTGTACAGTTAGCTGAAGACTTCAACCTGTGCCTCTCTTCATTACCTTTTGGTCTGAGAACTCACAGAGACTCTCCTCAGTTACCATTTTCTTTCACTTCTTTTCAATGACAGATCTTCTCTTTTCTTACTTAGGATCAACTTGCAGCAGACATGTACAACTTCATGGCCAAGGAAGGGGAGTTTGGCAAATTCTTTGTTACGGTAAGTACCTCCCATTGACAAGGTATTAACCTGTTGTAAAAAATTGAGTCATCTTAGCTATTTTGCAAAAGAGTTTGTTTTTAGTTTGCTCAGCCATTGTGTTGTGTCCATCCAATGCTAACGTGACTTTTGTTTTTGAATGTGGGTCTGTTCTCAGTTATTAGAAGCCCAAGCAGATTACCATAGAAAAGCATTAGCAGTCTTAGAAAAGGCCCTTCCCGAAATGCGAGCCCATCAAGGTAATGTAACTGCGTGTGGCGATGCCTCCTCCTGCCTCTGCCCCTTCTGCCTTTCTTCTTCTTTGCCCTGAGTCCTTTGCATGCATTCCTTTGGATTTAGCCTCTCTGCTAGGAGGGTATATGTCCCAACATAATTTCATCTTTCTTGCAGCATTCTCTAATTCCTTCCAAACCCAAATTAACATACTAATGGAACATTTGCTATTCTTCTGAAACCTTCATTCAGTTGAAGGTAAAACTGGCTCCTTTGGGGAGTGTGCATATGTTTTTCTGTCTTCTGTTGGCTTGAATAATTCTAGCATCTAATTATGCTTTTCCAAATCAATCATTTGTTGGGCTTCATTCTGGCCCTGTGACTCAAAGAGCATCAATTCTAGGGAAACTTTATTTCAGATTTTCCAGGAGAGAATATTATAAGCCGGTCTTCAATGCTACCTCATTGATCACTCAGTGTGACGAATCACCAGACACCAACCGCTCTTTTCAAACCCTCTCTGTCTTTTCTCTTGTTCATATTAGCACTAATATTTTGCTAAATTATTCAAGCAAATGGCAGATATATGCCCGGATCATGCGTGGTTTGATGTATTTAAGCTTTTATAGCTTTGACTCTACCTCTCTTACTTACCATCAGGGTGTTTGCCAGCAGACAGGCAGCAATTGCTCTGTTGTGTTTGGGTCTAGTACTCAGAAGTCATCCTTTGTTTTCCATGGGAACATTGGCTCCAGGACCCCTTTCAGAGACTCAAATCCTTAAGTGAAATGGTATAATATTTGCACATAACCTACCTACATTCTCCCCTAAACTCCAAATAATCTCTGAATTACTTGTAATACACATTACAATGTAAACACTGAAAAAATAGTTGTCACACTATATTATTTAGGAATAATAGCAAGAAAATAAAGTCTATACATGCTTAGTTCAGAATAGGGATCCGTGTACACACACACACACAGACAGACACACACACACACACACACACACACACACACACACGCCGGTTGTCAATCTGTAGTTGGTTGAGCCTGTAAATGCAGAACCCATGTATACAGAGGCTGACGGTTTTGATTGTGATGTAGACCTGATGTGTGGAGTCTTGGTTCTCCCTGCAGAATCCTCAGTTTTGAGCGGAAAGGGGATCAGGCCAGGTGCTGAATATGGTGACCACATAGTTGTGCAAGAATGTGGGCAGGAGTGTGGGTGCTCTGTGGGTGAGCGCATAGGCATCCTCAAGGAAGAAGTGTCATTTCCACTGAACTTCAGGAGGTTACAACAGGTCCTGGTTGTGAGCCTGGAAGTTTTTAGATGATAGAATTAGAAGATTCTCTGTCTTGACTGGTAGGGCTTCAACAGTCTCTGGTTCTGTTCCGTGTGTCTGTTCTTCACAGGACAATTTACCCTCATTTTCTTAAATCATCTAATTTTCCAGTTTGTGGATGATGGTACTGAGTCACTGTGACATTCAGGCTTCTGAGGGACAGACTCTTACCGGGCAGACTCGAGACCCAAGAGCATGTATTTATGAGATAGCCACTGTGGGTTGGGCCCTGCCTGGGGCACAGTAGCAGACTCCATCATTCAGCCTTTGAGGGGCTAAAGTTCTTGCTATAGGAAGATTGTGTAACTTGACCCCAGCTCCCCATGCCCCTGGGGACCATTCAGTGCTCTGACGGTTATGGGGACTTGCCTGTCCTGACAGGGCACCCTGTTATTCTTGGCCTCCTTCCTTCCTCTGTAGGCCATTTGACTCCTCTCCCCTAGCCACCCGTGTTCTCACCCCCTTCCCGCCCCTAGCCCTTTGCTGTCTGGATTCTACCCCACTCTGCTATTTAAAAAAAAAAAAAAAAATTACGATTCCCAAGGAACGTTTTGCCAGATGCTGGCATTTGACATGCCCTGGGCATCTCTTCCTTGTTAAAATTTCTTTCCTCCTGCCCCTTGATTGTCTGCTTTCATTGGTGGGACTCTGTTTCTTCACTTGTGTTCCCATCCGAGGTCAGCCTGGCTGGGATCTGTCCTTGCTCCAGGGCTCCTCTCCCTGTCCACTTGCCCCTTTTCCCTGGGAATCCCCTCCTCTGCATCTTAAATTTCTGTTCCTCTGATGCAGCTTCCCTTCAGCTCAGGGATCTGACTCCAGCTATGGTTGTCCCCTCCGTGTCCCCTCAATGCTACCTTCTCCAGACCATCCAGCTCTGAAGCCTTGGTGCCACTCCCCTTCCTCTTACCTGACTCCTGGGCTTCGTCCATTTCACCCTGTGCTCTGCCTTCCTCTGTGTCCCCATGCCCCTCTGTCCCCCTCTGCTCTGTACTCTCATCTCCTTGGTGGGAGCTTTGGGATGAGTTGTGTCTCCAGACTCACAGTCCTTGGTCTTTCGCAGCCTGTTGCCCTCCCCAAGATGTGCTTGCCTGCTCTTGATCAGTTAATCTCGCCATCTTCTGGGACCTTTCCAAGCTTGCTCACTCTGAGAAGCCTTCTCTGACCACCAAAGCCAGCAGTAAATGCTTTGTCTCCTGAATTGTTCTCGTGTTGATGATGTGTACCAGAAGTCACAAACAACTGCATCTCATTAAAAATAAATTATTTTTTAATTAGTTGCCATCATGTGAAAACCAGATGCCTTTGTGCAGCAGTCCCGATTGTTGCCTTCTCTTGGAGGCTTAGAAGGCCTGGTGCTACTGGGTCTGCTGCCCTGCCCAGAGACATTGGTCTGGCCCCAGGAGTGGCTGCTGCTGCCCTTGCAGACCATGGCTGTTCAGCCTGGTTCACGCACCTGGGCGGCCTGTGTGGTCCCTGTAGACACTGTGTTTTCGACTCTTGTCTATACCATTGACCTGCCATGACTTAGCAAACTGTCACGTCTTGTTAGTGACTGTTACACGTTTCCATGTATGTCTTGTATTATCTTCACAATTCGATTGCTCTCATGCTGGGGGGGAGTCCCTGACAACTTGGGTGTCCACTGCAGTGCCTGGCACGTAGTAGGCCTGTTGTTTGAAAGGGTAGCACTTGTGCTGGAGTTTGCCATGGGAGTTGTCTCTAGGGCCATGTTCTCACTTGCACCCGCTGCCCACATTACACCAGGGTGAGGGGTGGGGCATGCTCTGTTCAGTGTTTACTAGAAAGTTCTAGCTGATGATGGGAGCATGCCCACTTCTCAGAATCTTGGGGTTGGGCATGTGGTGGAGATGATGGCTGGTGTCATGTGCAGAAGTCCCCTGATGATTCTGGTGTATCCCCCAGGAGAGGGCTCATGTGGCCATTCTCAGAATCATTTCTTCAGATAAAAGGGACAGAGTACCAGGGAGAGATCTGAGTGTCACAGAGCTCTGTCTTCTGGGAAGGGTCAGCCCCCCAAGAGGCTTTTTCTGTTAGAATTTCCCCTGGGGCTGGAGTGGGGCCAGGTCAGAGGTGAAGGGCTCCTGCAGTTCTGAGGGTGGCAAGTGGCTGGCTCTTGGCCTCTCCTGCCCTCGCCTCTGCTCTTCAGTCTGTCCCCACTTGCTCTTCCCGTTAGTTTTTGTCTGTCATGAGCTCTCAGGCCCATGGATTTGGTTTTCTTCCTTCCCCTGTGTGCAGACTGTGTGAGGCCCTGTCCCCTCCACGAGGTAGGTGAAGGTGTAAGAGAACGCACTAGAGTCAGTCATTGCCTTCTTCAAACCAGCCTTCTACAGCAGAGTGACTGGACAGATGCCCACTGGGGGTGCCGAGCAGGATGGACAGATCCAAGTGCTTCTCTGAGCGTTTTCTCCCAGTGGGCTTTCCCCCTGGACCTCTGTGTGCTTCCCAGAAGCTCTAGATCTCGGCCGTTCCCACAGGCAGGCAGGCCACACCAGCCAAATCCTTCTTATTCTCATTCAGCATATCCATTTTATGAATTCTTCTTTCTGTTTGACTGCCTTATTGTATGTATTTCTGCTAAGCTGCTCAAATCTGTTGTGGAATGAAGCAGGCATATGACCTGACAGTACCTGAAGTCCTGCTGGGTGCTGTCACGGCAGCCTGGCCTGTGCTGCTTGGAAGCCACAGATGGTGTAGTCTTTCTACTCTGAATGCCTTGGACCTGCCCGGGAATGCGGCGTTCTGAAGCCCTGCCTGTCGTGGAGATGTCTTATTTGACACAAGTTCGCCTGACCATCTCCAGTCGAGAGAAAGAAGCACTTGACTCATGTTTGACATTTTAAGAAATGGTTTTCATTTTCACATTCAATGAGTCTATTTCTTCTCCTCTAGCTGGGAGGCCAGTGCTGCTCTGCATGGCTAGAATAAGTTTCTTTTCAGTGAAAACAATATGTTCAGATGCATCCTCTGTTTTCATGCAAGGCCACCAGCCACTGTGTGTTGACAGCACGTGGTACAGGTGCAGGGGCACTGTGGTCGCTCCTGCTGGGCAGCTAAGCTTGTCCTTGGTGTTGTGTGTGTGTGCACTCAGGGCTTCTGTTCCACAAGGGACTGCTCTAGCTTGGCACACAGTCTGTGCTGTGGTAAATGGTAAATAACAAAAGCAGATAGCACAAGTGCTTCCCTCTTTCCCAGAGCCCCAGCTACCATTCTGTTAGAAGATCCTCTTTGGGGTTTTGAGGAGAACATGATGGTGATGCATGGGGTCACCAGATGTCTTACTGACCTGTTTGCTGCTCTAGATAAGTGGGCAGAAAAGCCAGCCTTTGGGACACCTTTGGAAGAGCACCTGAAGCGGAGTGGGCGTGAGATCGCGCTTCCCATCGAAGCCTGTGTCATGCTGCTCCTGGAGACGGGCATGAAGGAGGAGGTGAGGGTGCCTGGGCTGCATGCCAGGTCTCTGTGCCCCCTCTTCTGCCCATAGCACGATGCCACCCCTGCCCCACCACTTTTCTTACACAACCACTGCTGGGATTGTATAGAATGGTGTTTTCAAATTTTTGTCACCATGACCTACATTTTAGATTGAGACCCTATATATCAAACCTGTTATATATAATAAGTGAAGCACATTTCACAGAACAATTTTTATTTTTTCTGTTTCTTATATACTCTATTTGCTGTCCTGTTTGTTTCATTGTAAACTGTTCATTAATTGGCAGTCATGGATTCCATGATGCATGAATGGATCAGAGCTCCCGTGAGCTTTAGTTTTTTAAAGTAAGCGCCTATAGCAAGAATCTCACATCTGTATAGTGCTATACAATTCGTGGGGGAGCAGCTCTTGGGGATTGATCTCAGGGGCACACAATCACGGAGCCACATCCCCAGCCCTATTTTATATTTTTTTATTTAGAAACAGGGTCTCTGTGAGTTACTTAGCACCTCACTTTTGCTGAGGCTGGCTTTGAACTCGTGATCCTCCTGTCTCAGTCTCCTGAGCTGCTGGGATTACAGGTGTGTACCACTGCACCTGACTATGCAATGTTTTTTTAAAGAGAGTACATTTATGTATTTTATGGCATCATTACAAAAAAATAAAATAAAAATCCCTAGGAACCCAGCAGGTAGTTCTCACTCCTCTCCCTGTGTAGGTAGGGATGTCAGCACACAGGAAGTTCCCATCTGGGCAGAGCCAGAGGCAAAATACAAGTCTTTTTTTTTTTTTTTTTCCTTTAAAAAACACTTATTGATATATAACAAACATATAGAAAAGTGTGCATTATTGTGGGTGAGCAGCTTGGTGAGTTTTCACAGAATAAACTGACTGATGCACTCAGCACCCAGATCAAGGCCGCTTGTTTACTTCTCACAGTGCAACCTAAACTTTGAGTGCCTAAGCCTGGTGATTCTCATCTGAGGCCAGCTCTGGTCTCTAGGAGCCATGTGCAATCTCTGGAGACATTTTTGGTGGTTATCTGGCATGGGGAGGGCTCTGGTTGAACCTGCTGCAGTGCCCAGGACAGCTCACCGGAAAGAGTCGTCAGGAGCACCGAGGCTGGACCCTGCCCTGTCTTTAACTCCTATAACCCTCGTGCGCCCACCTCTCTTGGTTGAGGCTTTATGTGTTTTTCTCCTTTTCCAAAGTCACATTTAGGGCAGAGAAAGTGAATAGCATTATTTCTTAACAGTTTTTCTTGAGATGTCAATTAAAAAAAAAAAAAAAACTTCCTAAATTGGTCGGCATTGTGGAAGCATAAATCTTGAGGAAGTCAAAGAGCTTCCAGACGGAGTTCTGACAGGCGCAGGTGTTTAGTGAGGAGGCAGGCAAGTGCAGGCATCAGAGGGAAACCGGCTCCCTTATGCTGTCTCCGAGCCCTGTGCGTGCCCTCGGCCTCTCCACCTCCAGGACCCTGTGAGGCCGCACTGCGGCTGCTCTCAGAGGTGGTGGTGGCAGTGGTTGAAGCTCCATTGGCCATGCTGCTGTCCCTGGCTGTCACTCACCACCTGAATTTCATGCTCGAAATTTGTCTTTGTCTTCAGGGCCTTTTCCGAATCGGGGCTGGAGCCTCCAAGTTAAAGAAGCTGAAAGCCGCTTTGGATTGTTCTACTTCTCACCTGGACGAGTTCTACTCAGACCCCCATGCTGTAGCAGGTGAGCGTCAAAGAGGGTCTGCAGATCCAGCTGCCCTCCAGGTGGTGGAGATCAGCACTTAGGACTCCAGTTTCAATTAGAGGTTGAAGTGACAAAACGATAAAATGTCATTCTGATAAAATTCCCTGATGTGTGATGTAACATACAACTCTTCTCCTTTTTATTGTTTATTGTTGTGTGTACCCCCCACCCCGCCATTAAACAGAGGTAAAGGGAGCTTATGTATGATGTGGATATGTTTAGACATACTCAGGTTCCCTCTTTCACCCTTACAACCCACATCTACCTGGCTGTTAGAGGGTGGCGTTAACGTTCATCTTATTTTCTCCTGATCTCTCAATATATTTTTGCAAGGGACTGAATGCCTTTTGTGAACATGTCATTCCCTAACCCAAATTATGGTTTGTCTTATGCACCTTGGAAGATCGTAATTGAGATATTTTCGATTTGCAAAATGTTATGCCCTGAGAGATTTCTGGCCTTGCCTTGCTTACTCAGAATGTGAACGCTTTCAGGTGCTTTGAAGTCCTACCTACGGGAATTGCCTGAACCTCTGATGACTTTTAATCTGTATGAGGAGTGGACACAAGTGGCAAGGTAAGTTTAAAGAAAACAAAGGTTGTAAGTCATTTCCCCCCAGGTATCATAACATTAAAATAGTAAGCTTGTTAAGTCATGTGTCCCAGTTCTGTTTATATTAGAGTAAAACTATTGAGTGTTACTGTTATTACTACAGAAAAGTCACAGCTTAGGCATTGGTTTATGTTTGGGAGACTTACATGGTTGAAGATTGATTTTATCTACATTGATGAACTGGCTGATTTCAAATCCCCTTCCTATTGAAGAAAGCCCTGTAACTGGGGCCAGGTATCACAGGTGACTGAGTGGCAGTTGTGCCTGTCAAGCTGCCTATAGGTTCAGCTGTGCAACCATGTAATAGGGACATTATTAGCACTAGTTAATGTTCACTGAGTGTTTACCAGGTGCCCAGGACTGCCCTCACTTTACACCTAGTACCTCTTGGAATCCTTATTTAGCATCATTAAAGGCTGATGTTATTGCTGTCCTCATTTTACAGACAGAGGGACTGGGGCTTGGGAAGGAGTAGGGCCAGGTAGTAGCAAGTTATTGGCAGACTGCTGACCCAGATCTGCTGACCCAAAGGCTGTTCTGTGTCCCTTCCCCTCCACCCCAGCTTTACCATCTCCAGCAATCATTGGTCCTAAGCAGGATCAGCCTTGTTTAGAGCATCGCAGCAGCTTCTCCTCGCCCAGCTAGCCACCTCCACAGTGCTTTCCCCTCAGGGTTCTGGCTCATTTCCTAACCTAAAGGCCTAAGTCCTCACCATTTAAGGGAAGAGGAGCAAATCTCACCTCCATTGCTGTCCCCTTCCCCCATCTGTAGACACAGTCACTGTTCCTGTCATGCAAGCTGTTATGACCGTAAGCCATTTGTTCTCATCCGTTACATTTGGGTAGACTGTGAGTCCATCCCGTGTCCCTTCATCCAGATCTGTGTATTTGAGCTTTTCTCTGAAATTGTGAAATGAGAGACTTTACCCTAGCGGATGGTGAGGTTTTTAAGTTTAGAGAGGTTTTAAAGTTCTTAAACTTGTCAAATCTTTGGAACCCAGCCTGGGCCTGGCCTGCAACTGAATTAAATGAACCCAACAGTCAGTGCCAGGTGGGGACAGAGGTGCGGTTTCTTTTACTGGGTGGCCTCTTTAAATCATCTTAATATCATATCTCATTTCTATTCTAAGACTTCAAAACTCTTAAGGGGAATAACTCTGTGAAAGAGGTGTCTGTCTTGCTGTATCAACTCATGTAGTTGAGAACTGCCAACATGGCCTCCATTCTGGTGGCTCCTGTACTGGGATCTGAGGTATTCAACCTCTTTCCTGTGACTCACCAGAAAGTGTGGTCAGCTGCCAGCACTCTCTTTCCTAGTGTGCAGAATTGACTTGCTCCAGGGCTCTGCTCCATCCCCTTTTGGTCTCTGAAAGTTTGTGTTTAGAACAGTATAGTGCAAGAGCTATTGTAACTGTTTCCCAGCAGAATGGATTTCTTGGCTTGGAGCCTTGAAGCAGATTAGTGATTAAGACGTCTCCAGAAGTCCGGGTGCCTGGGCACTTGGCGACTGATCTGTGGCCAAACTGCACATGGATAAGGAAAACCACCTACAAATCTACACATTGCCTAGATGGGATCTTCGGGTGTCTTGTCTCCTGGTGCCATGTGTTGGTCTCAGGGCTTTAGCAAGGCTATTCCCTTGAGGCCTTGAAACCATTCAGCAGAATCGACACTCTTATCCTGTTTTGCAGACCAGGAGTCTTTTGAGTCTTGGTGAGGTTGACTTCCTGCGCTAAGGAGGGAGTTAGTTGGTATTTAACTCTGTCTGTGCTGTTTTGCAGCTGTGGAATACAGTGACAGGCACTGCACAGTTGATGTAGTGTGTTTACTCAGCTTCCCGTCACTGTGACAGAACCTTGAAAGAATCAGCTTAAAGCAGGAAAGGCTGATTTGGTCACAGTTTCAGAGGTTCCAGTCCACGGTCACTTAGCCTGTTGTCTTTGGGCCTGTGGTGGAGGAAGCCTGTTCACCTCATGGCTCCAGGGAAGCCGAGAGAGAGAGATGGGAAGGGGCCAGGGTCTCAGTAGCTCCCTTAAGGACATGTCCCCAGTGACCCAGCTTCCTCCAACTAGGCCCTGCCTCTTAAAGCTTCCCACACCTCCCAGCAAGGCCCAGGGCTGACAACCAAGCCAGTAACACCTGGGCCTCTGGGGGACACTTCAGGTCCAACCTACAGCAGCATATGAATACAGGTGTCAGTAATATGTGTTCTAATAAATTCTTGTACATAAAAATTTGTTTATCAGTGTGCAGGATCAGGACAAAAAACTTCAAGATTTATGGAGAACATGTCAGAAGTTGCCACCACAGAATTTTGTTAATTTTAGGTATGTATGATTGACATTCTATAAATCAAGTCTGCATGCTGCAGTGGTCCCGAAGTGAAGATGGGTTTAATCCCTGCAGAGAGGCCATTTAACTCAAGTGTACTTGGCCCATTAGAAAGCTTTGGGGAGGAAAGTGGGGCTGCTGGGAGTGGGGGTTGATGGACATTTTATGACGCATGTGATGTAGCATTAGCACGTCTGGAGCTAATAGGTAAGCTCTCTTTGTCATTTTGCTACTGCAGATATTGCAAAATAATTCTTGTGAAAACTCTAGGCAACTGTGAGTTCGGTTTGGAGTCTAATTTTATCCAGTATGTAAACTGCAAAGTTTAAGGATACTGATATGTTCTGTAATGTCTTTCATATATAAATAGAGCACAAATCACCCTACTGTGGAGAGTATATATTACTTTGTTAAATGGTTATGTTTCTAAGAAAGTTTACCATGGGATAAACCTCAGGAATTTAAGCACTGTTTTTCCTTTTGACTTACTTAATATATGACTTTGAAGGAGCATAGAACCAAGGGGGAGAGGTGGCTCTGGGAAAGAAACTAATTTAAAACATAAGGAATTTTTCCAACATGACTTATTTAAAGACTGGCAATATGCCCAGGATATTACCTGACTTGAATTTAGTTTTGGGCTCTGTCATTAAACTAAACTAATTCTTTCCTTTTAATACCTTACGTCTGAACCTTGCCTCATTAGTGAACTGGTATCTGTAATATTTCTCATTGATTAATTTAATACACAGCTTGAAATTGCAACACTCTTAATCTGTTCAGTGCATTATGATGGGAACTCAAGTACAGTTCTTAATATGTGGGAATTTGACCTTTCAATTTGCGTATTGTGCTCTATAATTTGTACTTTTTAAAAATACCGAACATATTGACATAGTTCAAAACTAAATGTACACATTGAAAAAGTCTTCTGTTCCCGTCCCCCAGCCACCTAGTCCTACTCCTGAGACACAGTCAGTGTTTATAGTTTCTTATGTTCTCAGTAAGAGTCACTGCATATGCAAGCACATACATTCATGTATTCATTCTACACACATATTTTTTCTCTTATTGCCTACTTTTTGAAAAACCAAATGGTAGTGTGTACCATTGCCTTCTTTGCTTGGCAGTGAATACCTGTTGGAGATTTTTCAGTGTCAGTACATGATGATTTTGTATGGTTATATGGTATTCCACTGTCAGAATACTGTGATTCATTTAACTAGCTCCTGATACAGCTAGTTTATTCCTAATGTTTTTATACTACTGTCCTTGCACATAAGAGCATATATCTATTTGGTAAATTGGATATTTTCATAATTGCAAAGTAAAGTTTTCAAATACAGTTTCCTTTAAGCAGTATAGCTAGGCTTTTTTTTTTTTTTTTTTTTTACTATATTAAAATGTATTGAGTGCCAGGCACAGTGGCGTATACCTGTAATCCCAGTGCTTCAGGAGGCTGAGGCAGGAGAATCACAAGTTCAAAGCCAGCCTCAGCAATAGCAAGGTGCTATGCAACACAGGGAGACACTTGTCTAAATAAAATACAAAAAAAAGGACTGGGGTTGTGGCTCAGTGGTCAGGTGACCCTGAGTTCAATCCCTGGTATCAATAAAAGAGAAAGAAAAAAAAAATATATATATATATATATTGAGCCCATTGTTAGTCACAATGTAATATATTAGGGATAGAATAGATAAGATATGAATCAGAACTAAGTTAAAATATATAGCAAGGAGTGCGTATATCAAAGAGATTTACAGTTAAGCTATTTTTTTCCTTTCAAGCCTTAATTTTTCACTTTTCTAAAACAAATTACATGAGAGATATGTAAAATGCTTTCCCTGAGCCAGACTCTGATGTGGGAACTCTGCAGTTAGCCTTTGAGTGAGCTGGGGTTGAGCACAGGATGGAAGGGTCATGTCTGCCGCTGTTTCAGAGGTGATGTGCTTGCCCCTTCTCTTTTTTTCCATAGGTATTTAATCAAGTTCCTTGCGAAGCTTGCTCAGACTAGTGACATTAATAAAATGACTCCTAGCAACATTGCGATTGTGTTAGGCCCTAATTTGTTATGGGCCAAAAATGAAGGGTAAGTAAACTTCCCATATCATAGTACTTCACCTCCTCCCTTCTGCCTGATGGGTAAACAGACTGATAACTCATGGTATGCATTTTAGATAAAGATGTTCTTTAGGATGTTTTCAAGTTGACTTTTCCATTCAGCAGATATTCTCAGGGCACAGCTGTAAGCTGAGCACTGTCCCAGATGCTGGTGACACAAAATATATGAGTCTTGTCCCTGTCCTCTAAGAGTCCCTGTTCCTGGGCAGCCAGGTAGCTCGGCACCTATAGTACAGTGTTGAGAGGATAGGGGAGAGAGAGAGAGAGAGAGAGAGAGAAAGAAAATGAACACACAACTTTACTTCCTTAGGGTCTCTGACTTGGCCTGAGAATCAAGTTGACATGATGCAGATTAACAAGGGGAAACTATATAGGTTTTACATGGACATAGTAGCCCCACATAGGAGAGTGCAGACTCAAAGAGGTGGTTAGAGCTGGATGCTTTTGTACTGAGTTGGACAAAAGTAGTAAGTTGTGCAAGCATGACAAGACAAAGGGCCTTGGCTGGTCATTGTGGGCCCTGACTCAGAAGATGAAGATGAGTGGAACCAGGTTGGTTTGTGCAGATTTCCTGCTACCTCAACACCCTGGTGATAAAAATGTTTGTTTCCTCCTGGTTTTGGAGAGGACATCTTTCACATGCAAGTAATTATCTCGTACTTGAGGAAGAAAAGGGAAAATCAGAGTGTCCTTTGTTCATGGACCCTTTTTCAAATGCCTTTACTTCAAAATAAGCTTCAGGCCATAAGGGTGTATTTTGGGTGTCACACTCTGCCAGCCTTCCACATCACTGACTTCACTAAGCTCCATGGCAGCACTGATGAAGAGACAGTTTAAGCTGAGAAGCACAGGGAAAGCCTGGCTGGGAGTGGCCCCCGAGCTTCACTTGGGTGAACCAGTGTTGTCCTGCAGCTGGCACCTGCACCCACCCCCTCGGGTGTGCCCCATCGAATTTCAGAAAATATTTATAAGGTTATTCAGTAAAGATTCAGTATCATAAAGCAAAATTAAGGTAAGTAAATATACAGTTAGCTACATTGATCATATCTTATGGCAAATAAATTCCAGGCCGATTAAAGACTTAAGCAACTTAGTGAGGCTCTAAGAACCTAAGACTCTTTCTTAAAATAAAATAATAATAATAAAGAGGGCTGGGAAGTTAAGTGACTCAGAAGTAAGTGCCCCGGGTTCAATCCTTGGTACCAAAAAAAAAAAAAAGACTTATAAATACGGTTACATTTTTGTAACTTTCGGGACAGAGAAGGAATTTCTAAATATGAAAACAGAGCAAGAAGCAGTGCACTTAAAGTTGGTAATTTTGGCTCTCTACCAGATACCAGAAAGCCCCTTAAGCAAAAGCCTACTCAACCAGGAAGGAATCTGGGGGGTGTTGCTGAGGACTGAGCCCGTGCCCTCCTGACGGAGCTACGTCCCCTTATATAATAATAATTATTCATTTTCTTCCTTTTGTGATCTGGCACCAGACACTTTCGACTTCTGGGCAGTCATCTGGGGTCTAGAAAGGCGTATGGCAGGTGGTCTTCAGTGTCGCGCTGGGAGCTCATGTTTTTTGGGGCACGTTGTGGCAGCACATATTCTTGGGGACATTATAGGCAAAAGTGGTTTGAGATGATCTTAGGTCTTAGTATGATGTGGCTCCAGGGGGAAAAGGCAACCCTTGTCATTGCCCATCTTGAAACCAGCTTCACTGCTCTTAGGACCCTGTGCAGGCTGAGGAGGAATAATTGAGTTGGGGTCATTTTTCCTCCTGGGAGATGGTTAGGACCTTGTGAATTTCATTTTCCAGTGTATTTAAATATTTTAGCCTTTAAAAATAATGGAAATGCCCTGACACAATCTCGAAGTCAGAGGCTGCCTCGGGGAAGCATTTTCATTTTGTGAACTTCCTCTGCAGAACACTGGCTGAAATGGCAGCGGCCACATCCGTCCATGTGGTTGCAGTGATTGAGCCCATCATCCAGCACGCAGACTGGTTCTTCCCTGAAGGTAATCACCACTTCAGTTCCTCGGCTGCCAGGCAGTGGGCGATGGTTCAGCAGGTCTTCATAGTGATCCCAGATCATCTGGCTTCCTTTTCACACTTCTTTCCCCTCTTTGGTCCTTTTTGACATACTGATAATCCTTTTATTTTGTCTTCACTTGGTTTCACTAAAACATTCAGCCAATATTTAGTGAATACACTGCTGTGTGCTTGCTGGTGAGACATACTGTTCCCCCGGAGAAACTGGGCCCCTGGAGAAGGCAGCTGTGCAACAGATAAATTACTAGAAGGAGGGGCCAGAGAGAGGGGACAGACTCAGGCACGGGAAAAGGGAGCCAGGGAATGCTCTTGAGAAGAAATGACCTTGAGTATCCAGAAACCTTCCAGGGGGAAGAGGGCTTGTTGTCTCTCTGGCTAGATGGCTGGATTTGAGCAGAGGTGGAAGATAAAGCAGGAAGGGGCGACTGGGGCCCGTGAGTGAGGAGCCGAGTCCACCGTGTCAGGGAATTGGGATGTCATTCACAGAGGAGAGAGTTTCAAGCTACCTTGTTGCAGTCCTGGGACCCACAGAGCTTCCCACACTTCCTTGGTGGGTACTGGCTGGGTGTGTGCAGGGTCCGGACCTCAGCCCGGCTTCCCTAGAGCAGGCTCCCTTCCCATGTCCCCGGCAGCATGAGCCCCCTCACTCCAGGGTGGTGCTCATCTCTTCTCCACTGTCTCCCTGTCCTCAAGAATCATGCCTCCCTCATGTTGGTCACCTAAGGTACGGTGGCTGAGTGACTGTCAGCCTTCTGCCCAAGAGTTCCCTCCAAGAAAGGAATCTTGCAAAAGCAGCCCTTGATAGTCCTTTCATTTCTGTTCTCTATCAAAGTGTAAGTATTCCTCACATTTTTGATGATCAAATAAGTAATGTGCACTCGAGGTCCTCTTATGTTTTCCATGATTTCTTTTCACGAAAAGAGAAGCAGAAGAGCTGTGGGACTTCCATTCTGACTCCTGCCCACTCCCTGTCTCTGGTTCTCTTTACCTCCCTCTGGGTTGATCAAGTGTTCTTCAGGTGACAGTGCCAGGGCTGCCACTTTGTGAAGCAGTGAGGGCTTCAGGACTGAAGGGCGAGGTTCCTGTTCAAATGGGGTGCTTTGGCCCCCCACCCCACCCTGCCCGTGTCTCATGCTCCTGTTGGTTTCTCTTGCAGAGGTGGAGTTTAATGTATCAGAAGCGTTCGTGCCTCTCGCCACCCCAAATTCCAATCACTCATCCCACACTGGAAACGACTCTGACTCGGGGACTCTGGAGAGGAAGCGGCCGGCCAGCATGGCAGTGATGGAAGGGGACTTGGTGAAGAAGGAGAGGTGAGTTCAGACTGCCCAGGCAAGCAGAGTGGGTGGCAGTGAGGAAGATGGGGCCCTTGTTAGCTCCTGTGCACCCTCGACTGATCAGAGTCAGACCATTCAGGAATCAAGATGCAGGTCGCTCCAGGCACTAGTCTGATCAAGAAGTAGGGATGTGGCTTATCAGTTAACCGTGCTGTGCACTGCGCTTTCCCAATGGCCCGTGACACCCTCTACAGCGCCATGGCATCACACACACCTCACAAGCTCACCTAAATGCGTTGGACTGGCAGAAAAAGAGAGGAAGGAAAAACCAGTTGACAAGTAGGACAGTGGTCCATGACTGTATGTGAGAACAGGCCACATCTCACAGGGAGGTGGTGATTTTCTGTTTAAAAGAGGCACATTGTTGGTGTTACTTGGCCTCGCAGTGGAAGCCGACCACTGAACTTGGTGTTCAGCTGGAGAAATCACCTTGTTCTGGGGGGAAAATGTGGCTGTTCCAGTTTGGTAAGAGGCAGTGTGTCCATACTAGTCTCTGTGGGCAGTTTGTGAGATGGTCAAGGGTAATTGAGACTATGCCTTTTGGCTTCAGATGCCAGCTTGTCCCGTGTGTGTGATGAGATGTCCTGTATCCCAGGGCATCCTAACTGCTCGAGTTAGGAGGCCTGTGTGAAGTAACCTGCTTTTCCTGTGCCTATGTGATAATGTCACTAGAAATAGTTGACGTTAAAACTAAACAACACGCTCTTGTACTTGTTGCCCAATCTTAAATTTTATAGAGAGGTGTGTGGGAGTTGTCTTTTTTTTTTTTTTTTTTTTTTGCAGTACTGAGGATTGAACCCAGAGATGCCCTACCACTGAACCACATCCCTGGTCCTTTTTATTTATTTTTAAATTTCTCACTAAGTTGCTGAGGCTGGCCTCATACTTACTCAACCTCCTGAGTTGCTGGGATTAAAGGCATGTGCCACCATGCCTGGCCAGAATTCATTTTTTTTTAATGTAGAAGTTTCATTACCTGAACCCTCATCCACACTTTAAAGTAGTGATTCCTGGTGAATGTTATTTTGTCTATAACAAAATTAGCTTTTGTATATTTGAAGCTACAAACTGTGGTGTTACAAGTCCTATCACGTGACACAGCTCTGGGTTACCTGCCTGGGTGGACTCTCCCTGCCAGCTGAACATGAGCTCTGACACGCTTGCATCTTTTTTTATTTTCTGAACTGAGAAAAAGAGGTCTCAAGTTTATATACCTGCAGGCGTAAGTGGAAAGAGAGACTTTCTTCTCTCACCCTCCAGCTGCCATCTCCTTCCCAGAACTAGCTCTTTCCAGCACCCTTCCTCTTCACATCCTGCCTCTGCCTCTTCACTAGGATAGGAAGCAAGTCTCTGCCTTCATCCCAGTGAAGAGGCTGACAGTGTGGCAGCCTTACACTGCCCACTTCAGGATCCCGCTGCCGCCTCGTTTCCCAGGCAGGTTTGAGGTGGAGTGAGGAGTAGGGAAGCAAGCCCATCAGCATGGCTCCTCAAGGAGGCCTGCCTGTTGGCTTTCAGCCGCTCACTCACACCAGGTGGATCAAGGACTTTGATCACTCCAGGCCCTTTGGCTTTGCTCAGGTCTAGAGCTAAGTTGAATTGCTTGCTTTGGTGTTGGGGATGGCCATGTGTACGGTCCTCGTCACATCCCTGCATGCCGGGCAACTTGGGCGGCTGTTCCCATGTGTGGTTTAACACATGTGGACTGTGGGCTTCTGTCCGGTAGTCGGCTTGTGTGCTGTGCTGACTGTTTCTTCTCTCTGTAGCTTTGGTGTGAAGCTTATGGACTTCCAGGCCCACCGGCGGGGTGGCACTCTAAATAGAAAGCACATATCCCCTGCTTTCCAGCCACCGCTCCCGCCCATGGACGGCAGCACCTCGGCTCCAGCAGGCCCAGAGCCCCCTTCCCAGAGCTCTAGGGCTGAAAGCAGCTCAGGGGGTGGGACAGTCCCCTCCCCTGCGAGCATACTGGAGCAGGGGCTGAGCCCGGGTGACAGCAGGTAAGGGAGCTGATTCTGCTGGCACTGGAGGCTGGATGCCCAGCCTTCGTGCAGGTGGTGGCCTTTGGGCATGGCATTCATGTCCAAGAGTCGTTCTGGTATAGAGTGAACCAGACTTGCTCTCACTCCCTTAATTGGCAAAGGGCAGAACAAAAGACTGCAAATGGCTTGCTTCCTTCTGTTTTCAAAAGAAGGCAACGTGTGCTTGTGTTCTTTGCCATTCTGCTCTGGTGCTGTAAACTGGAGGCCATAGGCATTAGCAGTATGATGGACCGCCTTTCACCTGCGTGATGTGTAGCTGTCACTGTTCATGTGTTGTTTGCTTGTCGTCACGCAGTGTGCTAACTAGCAAGCGTTTGAGTGTAGCAAGTCTGTCAAGGTATAGTATTCCTGACATTTATCACTCATTCTCTCATCCATTAATTCACCCAAACAGATTCCGAGACCTGAAACGTGCCTCCTAACTGGACCAGGCCTGCTAGTTAACCAGACCCTCCCCACCTTAGGATCGCCCTTGGAATCTTACGCACCGGGCCTTCCATTTCCATGGGGTTCTCTTCTCACAGATCCAACCAATCACACATCAAAAATATTTTTAAAATATTTCTTATGTTGTATTTTTTTTAAATGTAGACAATTTTCCTTGTCGTTCCTTAGACAATACAGTACAACTGTTTACACAGCATTTGCATGGCATTAGGTATTAGAAGTAATTTAGAGATGATTTAAAGTATATGGGATGTTATAGGTAGGTTATATTCAAATACTACACATTTTTATATCGGGGATTTGAGCATCCTTGGATGTTGGTGTCTACAGGGGTTCCCAGAACTAACCCCCCTGGGATGCTGAGGGATGACTGTATTTTATACTATGTTTAGCTCTTCTAGCAGGGAACGTCTGACATCTAACTTGACTTTTACTCCCCTTAGTCCTCCAAAACCCAAGGATTCTGTATCTGCAGCTGTCCCTGCACCAGGGAGAAATAGCAGTCAAATGACCAGTGGCCAAAGCCAGGCCCAGGCAGGTGCCAGCTCCCATCAGCTCTCTGTCGGCCCAGCTCACAACGCTGCTGGTCCCAGCCCTCACACGCTGCGCCGGGGTAAGTGACCCTCTGTGCTCGTTGCCCTTGCGGAAGGCTTCAGTCCCCCCCAGGTTGGTGCCAGGGTCCAGGTTGTGGGGCTTTGGGACGGATCTTTTCCTTATCTGTTATAAAATGGCAAGTAGGAAAATTAGTCATGAAAGAGAAAAAGCATTTAAGAAAAATAGGGGGAAAGTAGCAGAAAAGCAGACATTTAAGAATGTTTCCCTTAGGAGCTTCTAAGCTTAACCAGTAGAAAGCTGTTTCTCCAGAAACACTCCCAGTTTCCAGGCCTTCGCTCCCACTGGGACCCAGCACAGGGTCTGTACTGCTGAGCTCTGTGGGCTGGGAGTCACTATGCCTCTGATTTGGGGTCAGGGCTTCCTGGGTCCTAATTGACAACATGAATGGCTCCTGCCTGAGCCCCTTTAGTCCACCCAGCAACGAGGTGTCTCTTTCAAACATAGAGACCATGCCATCTCTTGGTGACGCTCACCTGTGGCCTCCTTGCCCCCTCCCTCCTGGACCCTGTTGGACTAGCCAGGACTTCTGAGCACCCCTCTTTACTCTCTTCTTTCTGCACTCCGCTCTCAGTTCCTTGGATGTGCTAAGTTCAGTCATTCCTTAGAACTTTTGCACCTGTTGGTTTTTTTTTTTTTTTTTTTTAAAGAGAGAGTGAGAGAGGAGAGAGAGAATTTTTAATATTTATTTTTTAGTTCTCGGCGGACACAGCATCTTTGTTGGTATGTGGTGCTGAGGATCGAACCCGGGCCGCACGCATGCCAGGCGAGCGCGCTACCGCTTGAGCCACATCCCCAGCCCCTGTTGTTTTTTCTTCTGGAACATTCTGTCCCATATCTTCACGTGATCCTTCTCAGGCCTCAGTTTAAAGGGTCACTTCCTCTGTGAAACCAACCTCTCTCTACCATATACACAAGTCATTCTCTATGATGATACTCTTTTTTAGAGCATTTTTCTCGATCTACAAGTTTCTTTGTAGCTTATTTCTAGTCCTTCTGAAGCTCCTCAAAGACTCTTAGTGAGCTGAGTGCTCACCTGTCCCAGACTCTCCAGCATTCCCAGCCCTGTCCTGTGCTCGTCACAGAGTAGTCACAAGTGTGACTGCACGGCACACACTTGTGAGTCTGGGGGTGGAGTGCCTCTAGAGTGTGTCTAGAGAAGCTAGAGGTGATATTGTCCCCCCTTCCTGAAACATTCGGTAACATCTGGAGGCACTTTTGTTGTAATAGGTGGAGAGAGGGCTACTGTTGGCATCTTGTGGGCAGAGGGTCAGGATGGTGCTGAACACCCTGTAGAGCACCCGGCCCAGGTCGTCAGCAGTGCTGAGGTCAGAGATCATGGTCTAGAAAGGGGCCTGACTCAGTGAAGGTGCTCCTTAGCCTGATAGTCCTACAGGAGCCACCATGCCCCACATCCTAGCAGCTAGTTTATGGATGATCCTCACTGCAAAGTGACTTGTAGTTTTTAGTAGCTCAAAAAATAACAAGTTTATTGTAGCAGGTGCTGGTTTCATGTAGTGAGGAACATATTGCTGAGTCCATATTCTTCTTATCATCTTCTCTGTAACCAGGATTGGGAAAGTAGAATCAACACAGTTTATCATTGAATCAACATGTTTATCTATACTTAGTTGGAATGATGAGCATATAAACATGAAGAGTCCTTACAGGAAAAAATTCTAATGCCACACAAATAGCCAGGTGTCGGTCCATTTTCTGTTGCAATAACAGAATACCCAAGGCAGGCTGCTCTGTAAAGGACAGAGGTTTATTTTGGCTTACAGTTCTGGAGGTTGGGAAGCCCAAGGGCACCTTGCCAGCATCTGCGTAGCTTCTGGTGAGGGCCTTGTGCTGCTTCAGCTCCTGGTGGAAAGCGGAAGAGCAAGTGGGCATCTGTAGAAGACAGGAGGGCAAGTGGGCATCTGTAGCGATCCTGTGTAGCTCACTTCTCATGCAGGAAGGGCAGGGGCAGCTCCCCCTCAGCCTCACCCTGCACGGCCACACCAAGGAGTTAAGCTCCAGCACACACACTCAGCGGGACACCCTCCAGCCATAGCACCGAGCATGTAATAATGTTGCACAGGTTATATGTGCAGGTGCAGGGGAGTTACAGCAAGACACGTGTCAGCCCCTGTGAACAGATAGAGGCAGGTCAACAGAGAAGAACCGAGAGTCCACCACAGGCAGGAGTGGGCCGCAGCACCACACAGGGAAGTCATCTGTCCTACTCCAGGGTCAGGGCCTTAGAGCAGCACATGACAAAAACCACTCAGGAGCAGGACCTCCTGGGCCCCTGTGTGGAGGTGCGTTAACCCAGCAGAGCCAGTTTTTTCTCTTATCAGATCTGTTCTTCAGCTGCTGGCTTGAGTTTAGGAACAGTGTCCAGTTCAATGTCCATGGGGCCACGTTCAGTGTCCAGGGCGGCTGCTTCTGTGTTCAGTCTATGGTGGCTGCGTTCTGACGACACTGCTCCTGTGCTCCCCACGCTCCCTGAGGGCAGCTGCCCTGCACAGCCGTCTTCCCTGAGCTTGCCCAGCTTTGAGGGACACCCGCCTGACCTATCCACCTCTGTACCCCACCCCAGAATTTGTGTTTGGCCAGAGTCAGTCAGCGTGGAGCGTGCTCATGCTCAGACGTGTGTGGACCATGACCAGCCTTGGTGGCCACAGCCCATGTCCCCACCTCCCCAGGCTTTCCTCAGGCCTTGTTGCTCCTGCTTTGTGGCTGAGCTCCTGACACGTAAATCGGGTGACTGCACGGCACACACCTCAGTGACTGGTCCAGCTGTCCGCAGGGTCCCATCCTGCTCCAGTGAGAAGCAGAGGTGGTCAGTCTGGAAGGCAGCTGCCCAGCCGAGTGAGCTCGGGGCAGGCCAGCGGCCATGGAAGGGCCTGGGAGCAGTAGGGGCGCAGAGTAGCACTACCAGAAGGTGACAAGTAACGGCCACTACAGGCTTCCCACTGTGACGAGGTCACTTGGGGATGGTGGTGGTCACAGGAAGGAGGAATTCAGCGGGCAGTTGGGCTGCTCGCACCCGCAGGCAGTTGTGATGTGGGGAAAGGCTCTGGGGGCTCAGTTCTGGCTTTTGCCTAAAGTCGGCTAGTTGAAGGCTGCTGACCCAGAAATAAAGGTGCTGACCTCAGGGGACATCGTGAGGGTTAAGTTCAGTGAGTCCCCTGTGAGTGGAAGCACCATGTCTGCACAGCATCGCAGACCTTGGGAGGTCTGCAGGGAGAAGGCACGTGGGGCAGCTCCTTTGTCCTTCTCAAGGCCCTCCTACCCTCAGGCCACCTTCATGTGCACCCTTGACCTGAGCCTGCCTGCCTGGCCCTGCAGGCCTCAGCTTCCAGGCCGTGCCTCTTTCCTGGCTCCCTGGCCCAGGCTCTCAGGCTTCCTGGAGGCGGTTCCACCCCCACCCCCCACCCCGCCTCCCACATACTCTGGTCTTCTGCAGGCCTTCCCCAGCCCCACCCATAGCCCTGCCACTCTGCTGTGGCGCTTCTCTCCTGAGTCCTACTGTACCCTGAAATGTCAGGAATGACTTTCATTCAATATGAATTAAGTAAATATTACTTAAAACAGAAAATTGGACCTTTTTTAAAAGTTGCTTATGGCAACCAGGGTATGACTGATATTCCAGAGATCTCTTCCTTTATAAGCTGATTAGCTTTTTTCTGTGGGAAAAGGTCTTCAGAGTTCCAGTATCAAAAATTCTAGGCTAACATAGCAGAGCAGACTTCACCCTTGTCAACTCTGAATTCTGGGCTTTGTGAGCAGGGAGCAGGGACCCAAGCAGTGTAGGAAGAAGAAAGAGGATAAAGAATCCAGGGAGTCCGCTAACATGGGTGTGAATCTCTGTCCTGCCATTTACTCACTGTGTGACCTCTTATGAAATGCTTGCCCTCTCTGTTGCTCAGTGTTCTCCACTGTGAAATGGGTCTAACAGTGCTCAGATGGTGCAGGTGATGTTGGGAGAGTGACTCATGTTCCTCTGTGTCCTTCATTTCCTTCTCCCCTTCTTATGGGATCAGTGAGCTCTCAGCTGAAATCATGAAATGCTCAGGTCCTGGTTTCTTCCCGCCTCTCCCGGACACCAACGAGGTTCCAGATCTGTTTTCTCCATCCCATCCTCCTCAGTGTCAAGTTCCCAGCCAGAACCTCAGCTGTCAGGAGGAGAGAGATGGCTATCACCTCTCTTGAGAGAAATAATTCTAAGGCAGCTTTTCCAGATTTATTTGTACTTTTACCTATATTGTATCTGTTAACCCAAGTTATTCTGGAATCGATAGAATTTCAGTTATTAACAATAAGTCAAGCCCTCTGGGAGGAGCCGGCTTGGGGTCAGGCCACTGTGGGGAGGGGGGCCACCACGCCGCTCCCCCGCTTCTTCCCATGCTCTGGGGCACCCAGGGAGGGGCCTGGAGCAGCGTTTCCCTGGTGGTGTGGCAGCCTCTGATCTCTTTAAAATGACAGGTCACAAAGGGTCAGGTGTGTATAATGCACTTAATGTTTTGTAAATACATTGTTGGTTTTGTCATGATTTTTGATTTACCATGCAGTTGAGTTCCCACTCCCCTCCATGCCGCTTCCCCTGGCATCACTGTCTGACGTCACCAGGGTACATTTATCACAACTAAGGCACCAGTCTGGTTCCCAGCTGTTCATTAAACTCCAGTGACATCCGTCTCCCCATCCTGGAGGCCCAGTGCCGAATGCTCATGGTTTCCTCTGGTCTGTGGGTCTGTGACGCTGTCTCAGTCTTCCCTTGTGTTGGTCTGACTTTGGCTACTTGAGGAGGGGTGGTCAGGCGTCTGGAAGGAAGTCCCTCCTTTGGTGTTGGTCAGCTGGCCTTCTGGTGGCTGGACTGGGGCTCCAGGTCCTAGAGAGGGAGACAGCAGGCACATGAGGTCAGCACCGCTTGTCCCTGTCTCCAGGGACAAGCTCCTTGGCCTTGCTCCTTGCTGAGGTGGTGCTGGCTGTCACTCTGCTGCTATTACTAAAAGTTCTTGTTTCTCCTTTGTGCAGCAGTTAAGAAACCTGCTCCAGCGCCCCCAAAACCGGGAAACCCGCCTCCTGGCCATCACGGGGGCCCGAGTGCTCCAGGAGCGTCTCAGCTTCCACCCAGCCTGTCACCAAAGCCATCCGCTCGAAGTCCGTCTCCTCCCCCACAGCACACAGGCCCAGCCCCAGGCCAGCCCTTGGCCACCTCCCAGCTCTCTGCACCCCGGAGGTACTCCAGCAGCCTGTCTCCAATACAAGCACCCAGCCACCCGCCGCCACAGCCGCCCACCCAGGCCACGCCGCAGGGGCACAGCAAACCGAGTGGCCAGGGCCCACCCACCTCCATGACACTGCCCAGTGAGCACGGACTCGAGCAGCCACCCCACACCCCTCCTCAGACGCCAACACCCCCCAGTACTCCACCCCTAGGAAAGCAGAACTCCAACCTTCCAACTGCTCAGACCCAGGTGGTGAGTAACCCTGAGGCTACGCAGACACATGCTGGAACCCTGCCGAGACCCAGGCCAGTACCAAAGCCGAGGAACCGACCCAGCATGCCCCCGCCCCCCCATCCTCCTGGCGCCCACTCTGCCGGGGACAGCAGCCTCAGCAGCGCAGCACCAACAGCTTCCAAAATAGTGACAGGTAAGTAGGAGTCACTCTCCCCTGCCAACCATGCTGGCCCCCAGCCAGGTGCCGTTGAGGTTTTATTGGCACACAGCCACGCCCAGCAGTCACATCTGGTCTCTGGCTGCTTTTGTGCTAGAACAGCAGAGTGGTGTGGTCGTGGCAGGTCACGTGACCTGCAAAACTGAAATCCACAGCCTGAGCTTGAAGTTGGTTCAAGATTTCTAGTCGTATTACATATGTCAAATCTATCTCCATTTGCTTGTTTCTAAATGTGATGACTTTTAATCCAGGTTCTTAGTAAAGACATTCATAGTGAATGAAGAATTTCAGGTATAACTTTAAAAATCCTGATCATGCCAAGTTGAATGAGGTGGAAGGCAGGTCTCAGAGCCTGATCCTAGCAGAGTGCCACCTTCCAGTGGCACAAGAGGGAAGAATTGAGATTCCCTGCAGCCCCAGTGCCAGCCTGTTTTGAGAGGGGATGGTTGTGTGAGTGGAGCAGACCCCTAATGGGATCTCCTGCAGGAACTCGAGAACACGACCATTTTCTTTAATCACATTAAAAACCATTTTCATCTCAGATACTCAAATTCAATATTTAATTTTAAGTATGAATAGATTTTTAGTGTTTTAAAAATGGCATTAGTAGCTCCACATCAATTCTTCCAGCTATAGATTATTCAAATGGAGGCATTTTTGGAGAAGCCACTGAAATATTCCTCTGGGCTCTCCAACCATCCCAGGTGGCTTCTCAGTGGAAAATGAGCCAACAGTGCACCCAAAATGGGGACCCAAGATGATAAGGTTAACCAACTTCAAATAATATCTTTCAATAGCTTTATTTCCCCCCAGGAATGTGATGCCTCGTTTGTACATGTTATCAATGGTTAATGACTTTTCTTATGACACCAGTGTTATTTTGAAAACCACAAAGCCACAATGGTTTGTTTGCTTGTTTGTTTCCCAATAGATGTCCTTCCTAGTGCCCTCACAGGTGGGGAAAGTGTCCAGGACTAAGGTCTGTACCCCGCAAGCAGCTTGACCGCAGCTCCAATGCTCCTGCTAAGCCATGTTTCGTGTATGTGCTTTGGACTTTGTGCTCCAGAGTGGCCCTTGACCCGCGCGATGGCAGTCAGCAGGCCGTCCGTGCCATAGCATGTGGTCATTCCTCTTGTGTTTATCAGAAGCACTTTGAGCTGCAGTGCTCCAAATCCGGACGTAGATGTCAGTAGAGGGAGAGCTGCTTTCAAGCTGTTCACGGAGGATGCTAAAACTTTTCTCTCCTGTTGGTAACACAGCCTGATGCTCTGCCCAGTGCAGTTGGCCTCCCACTGACTGACTCATCAGCATCCAACCAAGAGGACTCAAGTGACAACAGCACAAAAACTTGTGTCCCTTAAGTCCTAGCTTTATTTTATTTTTTTCAATCTTAAGTGCAATCTTAACTGCATGGAGCTTCTTAATTGATGTCTGAAATTCTCAGGACCGGGGGGAAAACCAGTCTTCCCCCAAGATCCTTTACTGAATTCCTTGGAATCCCTTTGTAATCCAGCATGCCTACATTTTGCTTTCTTAAACCACAATGAGCTTTTTAAAAGGCGCTGTGAAGCTCATCTGAACCTGCCCTTGGACCCACATTTGCTCAGCAGAAGCCTCTCGTTAAGAGTGTGATTGCCTTCATCACAGCCAGAAGCATTTTATAGGCCATGCAGTAAGAGCACCCCAGCTTCTGCTCGAGCAAGACTCCTATAGGCAGCACAAGGGAAGGCTAGAGTGTGACTGAAAACACGGGGGAGCCACAGGCCTGAGCCCACCTTCCTTATTACCTGGTGACTGACCTGAGTCTGGGAGTGCCCAGTGGGTGTGGAAATCGTTTACAGTGTAAAGTAACTGAGCCATAATCACTGTTAAAGGATTAACACTTTAGTACTTGTGGCACACCAACATTTTATTTCTAGATCTTTTGTTTTTATTTAGATGGAAGACTACAAATCAGAATTCCATGTCTCCTTTAATAGAGTCCTTACCTGGGTTGTGTTTATGCCAGAAGGTTGTTCTGTTGATCAGCCACAACACTGCAATTCACTGTGCTTTGTAATTATTAGGCAAAATTTTCCACTTAAAAGTAACTTTTCCATAAGATATTAGCTAAATATTTAAAAGCCAGTCTATGCTGTGAGTTCTCCTAACACAAGACTCCAGGTCACCACAATTGCCTTTGTATTACAGAATTAACCTTTAACATCTTACAATCCCCTGGATGCCCTTGGATGTACACAGAAAGCCAGCAGTTAAGAGTCCAGGAGCCCACAGGGGTTGGCTTGCCTATTAGTGATTCTCGAACATAGCACTGGGCTTTTACAGAAGGTAGTAACTTCCTTGAGCAGGGTCCTGTACCATGGCATCTTGTTTTCACTTGGAAAACTTCAGATGGGCAATTTCCTGAAAATAGGCCCTTCATTTAGAGTATTTCATCTCAAAGAGCTGATACGAGGATTCTGGGATCAAGGTCAGCTCTCCGGGGATCACTGCTGCCACACAGGCTTGGTGGCCAGTGTCTGGCAGCTCAGCACAGAGCAGAGCTCTGGAGAATGGAGGATCAGTAGGGTTTTAACTTCCCAAGGGAACAGTGTTCATCTTGCTGTGTTTAATAAGTTTTAGCAAAGAGTATTCTAATTTAAACATTTTATTAAATAATTTAGATGTATGACCTGCCATATTCAGTCAGAACTGAAATTGGAATATGTAATGGTAAGGAAAAGGCACCTGATTGGCCAAAGCATTTTTGCTGCTGTCTGATCATATTTGTGCACTAATGCCTGTTACTAACCAGTCTCCCTAACCCTGCCTGCTTGCACCCCTACTAATAGTGCATGCACTAAGGAGGGCGGCTTGTCCATGCTTGCTGTGAGTCATCCTGAGTACTAAATGTGTGCACAGATGTGGATCAGGTGCCACAGGGCCGGCCTCATGACTTCTGTGACTTCTATTCTTTCCTCTATTGAACAGGCTTGAGGTGTAGTAGAAACACATACACTGCACCGTCAAGCATACCTAACTTAGCATTTTAGCTCTCTGTTACACTGGGCAGGGGACAACCTGGTTGACCTTGGAAGTGGTGACACCTGGTAGAACTGATGAGGGGATTAAACTCGGTGAAATAGGAAGCACCTGTTACAGTTCATAACACACAGGGTCAAATCTATGGCAGTTGTTTATTACATTTATCTAGACGAAAATGTTTTAGATCAAAGTTACATATTAGATGGATTCCTAAGTCAACGTTTATAGAACTTACATGCCCAGACCCAGCCTTCTAGGACCCAGAGCCAGGAGGTCAGGAGCAGGGCTCCTGTGTCCATATTTCAATTTCATGCGCCACTTGGTTTTCCTATTAGTGTTTTTGTGGGTTAGGAAGACAATACCCTGCAGGAGAAGACATTCCTTCCTGTAGGCAGAGGAGTTAGGCGAATACCCAGGGCCACAATGACGGAGTCGCTCTCAAATGCCCCTAACACTGGGCAGTTTGCTGGCTCTCCAAGCGTCCTCTTTTAAAAATCAAACTCCTTATATTGTGAAATAATACATTCTTTAAAAATAGTGTGGATATAAAAGGAAATTTTGAGAAATAGAAACAATAAGAACTTACAGTTCTATAATTGGGGAAGTCTCTTCTACTTTTTAAAAATTCTGGTTTTTCTGAAGGCAAGGAGGTGTGTGGTGACAATTATTTTGACGTATACAGATTTTGATCCTGTGTTATTTTATTTTACATCTGTGGTCTTTGCCATCTATGTTAGATGACAGCATAATATTTCATCTAGCAGATGGATCAGTACTAAGTGGCTTGTTCTTCTATTGGCAGTTTACTTTTAACAAGTAGATAAGAGAAATCGTGTCAAGTTAAATATCCAGTGAGACTTGAACAGAACCTCTCCTAGAATAATAAAAAGCTGAGCCAGTGTCTTTCATGGATAAGGATATTGTTTGTAGTCTTAAGGAGTGGTGAGGCCTAGAAGGCAGCCGTGCCTTTGGTCCCTGGGTCAGAGCTGAAGGATGGACAGTGGCGGTAGGGCTTGTCCACTCTGCAGCTGAGCCTGAAACTCTTCATTTCAAGAGTGGATTTGGATCCACTTGGTCTCAGATAACCTTGCCCTCTTGAAAGATAGATTTATGACCAAAAGCACCCACTCAAAATCGCAAGGGTGACCGACTGTCCTAGAATCATACCCTAAGTACCAGGTTGCCAGTATAGGCCCTCAGAGGGCCTGCTTCCTGGAGGGAGACACTCGGGTCAGGAGGACCTGGGCTACGTGTGTCAGAGGCCCAAACCCAGGATGAACCATCTCCATTCTGCCTTTGGGCTGAGTCCGGTTACTGGGAGTCTTTTCCAGTTTCTTGGTAGTTGTTAGCATCTGTTGTGAACTTAATTCCAAGCAATATGCACAAAGTCCAGCCCTTCGTGGAACGCAGATAGTGTATATATTCATAGGCGGAGGGTTGGAGAGACTTGGATTCTTTCATCTGTCTTTAAAATAATTTTTTCTCCTTTTTATTACAATGCACCAGAAAGTTTAAGACTGAAGCCATTAGCTCCTCAGGTGACGTCTTCTTTTTCAGGATCCTCACTCAAGAGCTTCCACACTCCCTTAGGGAGGAGAAAAAGCATTATGTATATCATAGCCAGACTCTAGCCATGTGGCTTCAATCCCTTCAGACCTGCACTCTCCCGTCCCCTGGGACAAGGAGCAGAGCCCTTGAGCGGCTGTCTGCCTCCCCTCTCTCCCCAGTGGAGTGGTGAGGGTTGATTGGCAGGGTGCATGGGGAGCATTTAGCAAGCCCAGTGAGTCCTCATGACTGGCGTACTCCCTCTCAGAATCCTCGCTGCACACATTGCCTCCCTCCTTCCTCCTCGTTGTGTGCAAACAGACCCATTGTTTGCTTTCACAAAATGATACACGGAAAAATGAGAAATGGGCTTGGGGAGCCGGGGGGACGGACAAGAGCAGGTTGAGGGATTTCCCTAGGCCCTACTACACATTTTCCCCCGATATAGAATTGTCTTCATTATAAATAGAAAAATTCAGAGAAGTAAAAATGGAGATGTTGTCCATGATGTGTGAGGTCTTATATGTAAATATAGATGTTAACAAGTAGAAACCCAGTCCGTATGTACAGGGTCTTTGCCTCGCTCATGCCCCCCAGGTTCCTTGTCAGCTCTGGGGGCTGAGAGGAAACACTGCTGCTTGGCACCATCTGTATTGTTGGGTCGGGACGACAGGGAAAAGGTTTACAATTTCCAGTGGTTTTTTTTTCCACTGTTGCCTTGAGTCCTGGCTGCAGTTGCCTAAGGACATTTAAGAAGGGAGGGTTGGTCACACAGGATGACTCTTCCATGCAGCCATCCAAGTGTCCAGCCACGATGTGTGAAGTCTGCTGTTTGTCAGTGGTGCTTCTAGGTACTGAGGATGTACTGTGAACAAGACAGATGTGCACTCTGTCCTGTTGACTTCCATTCTGCTGAGGACCATTCTGAGACATCCTCAGTTCTGTGCACACAGACTGCTTCTGACTGTGCCATTGTAGAGAGCGCCTCAGCCCAGTGCAGTGGGATTTATAGTTATCTTAAGACCTAAATTGTCTGAAATGACATTGAGCGCTTGAATTCTTTAACACACAGGCTCCTCCATAAATCTAGGAATTTGAGTTGTGATGCACAGCAAACCCTGAGGGACAAGTCTGCCAACCCTCCTAGAAGTCACTGTGAGGAAAGGGGTGCCCCAGGGAGAACTATGGGGACAGGAGTGTGGAAGGGGTTGGGGACAGGGGTGAGTCTCAGAGCCGTGAGAAGGTGCACCAGCATTTGCCTGCTGTGTCTGCGTAGATGAGGAGCTGGGGAGACAGAGGCACTATCAGAAACAGCTCCAGCAGGGGCAGCCTGTGCCAAGAGCAGGGAGAGCCGTCTTCAGCCCACCTGGGAAGTGCTCCAGCAAGCCCACCTTCCATGTGGTTCCCTCCCCGCACCCTCCAGGACAGCTCTAACCTGACAAAGTAAAATCACAACATAGCCAAACATTTCTCTTCCCTCAAATACCTAACAGAGCTTTTCTCATAATTTGCTAGAGCTCACCTCTACCTGACACTGAACCTTAGGGTTGGGCCCCCCACTTGTCCACAGGCTTCATTAACACTGTGTCTGTATTGTTCACTGTTGTGTCCTCAGCAGGTAGAACATGGCATGTGGTCAGCGCTCAGTAAATATTTAGTATTTGTTCATGAATGAGTGAATTTAGGACCCACTAACCTCTCTGGGAAGAGAGCTGTGGTGGATTAAGGTGTCTTATCAGCATGAGCATGAGGGACAGTGGCTTGAGAACCATATATTTTCCATCTTACTAAAAGGAATTCTGGGGCTGGGAACTTGTGTAACTCATGGTAGAGCACTTGCCCGGCATGTATGAGGCCCAGGGTTGCATCCCCAGCACTGGAGAGCAGGGGAGGGGGAGGGATCAACCAAAAGAATTTCAGCCAACATAATAAGACATGAAAAGGGAATTTGATGTATAAGTATTAGAGAAAACTAATATTTATAGGAGATTTGGTAGTCTACTTCAGTTATTGTCAACCAGGGATGATTGGGCCCCCAGCAGATACTTGACAGTGCCTGGAGACTGTCAAGACAGTCACCCTAGGGGAAAAGAGCCATCTAGCATTTAATAAAGTAAAGTCCATGGATTCTGCTCAATATCCTATAATGCACAGGACAGCCCCACAACCCAAATAATTCAACCCCAAATTTTTCTAACCCAAGGTTGAGGTCATAGCATTGGTAACAGGAGGAATCCCTGCTGATAGGAGATTTCATCTAGTGCATCAGAGGCCTTGCTAAGGAAGAGGTTTCCTTTCTTCAGTCAGAAATCCTCTGAGGGCTGCCCAGGCTCACAAGAAGGAACACCAGAGGGGATTGTGCCATGAGGGCCACTTTCTGGGATCTCCAAGGCTTGACTCAACTTCTCAGGGCTGCTGAGGTCTCTAGCAGGGGACTATGTGCATGGGCTGACTCACCTTCCCAGCCTCGTCCCCGGGGCTCCCACACGTCGCCCCTCGTTGATACCATGTCTCCTTGTGTTTTTCTGTCCAGACACCAATTCTAGGGCTTCAGAACCGCTTCGCAGCATCTTTTCTGAAATGCACTCAGACTCCGCAAACAAAGACCTGCCCGGCCACATTCTGCTGGATATAGACAATGACACGGAAAGTACCGCCTTGTGAAGAAAGCCGCTCCCAGCCGTCCCTCCCACCCTGTGGGCCGGAACCAGGCTGGGCAGACCAGACAGTGAATAGCTTTCAGTGGAGGAGAAAGGTCCTCCCACGCGGGACCTGGCCTTTTGCACAGCCCAAGGAGAGCGTGGAGGCCCACACTTCAAAGCTGCATGACCTGGGTCTTGAAGAAGTTGGCTTTCTTTACCTGGGAGGGCAACCATGGCAAAAAGTCAAAAGCAAAGAAGAACCAGGAGAGGACCAGCCTTCCTGCTGAGCAGTGCATAGGAAGCTTTGGCCACTGCTGTGAACGCAGGTGGCACCCACAGCAGCTTGGAGCGAACGAGAAGCAACGCGCCGTCTATTTAATAAAACCCTCAGCCATGCAGGTCAGTGCTGCTTGCTACTGGGGCGTTCACCCTCGTGTACCAGGAGGGAGCCCCTCCTGCAGACTTTCTGTAGAACCGTTTTGTATTAAGTCTGGTCTGTGTCTTCCCAGTCCCCTCAGAACCGTGAGCATCGATGGTGACTGCTGGATCTGTCACCTCATCAAACTGGACGTGACTTGTGCCTTGTCAGATTTCCAGAATGCAGAGAAATGTACTGTCTTTTTTTTTTTTTTAAACAATGTAATTGCTCCTTGATACGGACCGAACATTATTCTAGTTTCATGTTTAATTTGAATTAAATATATTCTGTGGTTTATATGAAAATTTGATAATTCTTGGACGAAAACTAGAGTGTGTGTGTGTGTGTGTGTGTGTACACGTACGTACACACGTGGGTGCATTTTGTCACTTAGCCAAGTAGAATTGCTGATGGGTCATCTTAGGAGGTCCAATTGTAACTCAAAGCATTTGAAAAAATAGAGTGAAGTCGCTGCAGTGAAAAAGGCCACCAGGCTCCCCCAGACCTCCAGGCTGAGTGTCCTGTGGCTCAGGCTGCTCTCGGGGTCTCACCAGTCCCCATCCCCTTTCTTGTCCCTCGAGGGACATAGACGGGGGGTGCTCACTCTCAGAGACTCGGCCTCCACAGGGCCAGGAAATACATCAGCAGCTTTAACTGCCACAGGAGTCCCCTTTTCAGGGACTGGGATGCCTTCTTGCCCTGCCACATCTTTCCCAGGATTGAAACCCTTGAGAAGAGCAGGTGGGGAGTTGGAGCCAAATGAGGCTGCGGTCTGAACCACTGTTCTCATGAAGACCCCTCCCCAGGGCCACATATGCACAAAGGGGGACACACTGCTAGGGCCGTCCATTGTTGGAGCTGTCAGCTGGGAGTGTCAGTGGCCTGCCCCTGGCTTGGGAGACACTGAATTTCCTTTTATCATGAACTTAAACCTGGCTTGACAGGAGCAAATCTGCACCTGTGATCCCCCCATATGTTAAGTTTCTGTCTGCTCCAGACGCACTCTTCCTTCCTCCCCCTTAGCTATAGAACAAACGCTGCCTAGGAGGATTCTGTGCAGGCTGGGGCTCAGTGTCCAGCCCCTTCTCCATGGCGCCCAGCTGTGCACGGCCGGAGTCTGTCTGCAGCACCTTGGAGATGTCTCCGGAGAGGTCTCCACTGGGATGCCCAAGCCGAGCACTCGGGATGCAGGGATGCAGAACACGTGCTTGTCAAGGGGACAGCATTGACGTGCTCCCTGCCTGCAGCAGGTGTTTGTTATTGATGATTCTGATACAGGACACACCAAACCCTCATTTTAAGGGCATCATTCAAGTTTATTCTGTTTTATTCTGTTGTCCGTGGCTCTCTCCTGACCCGACAGCTCCAGTCTTCGTAAAAATGAAAACTATTTGATGGGTCAAAGGTAAATACCAAACAGAAGCTACTGTTAATCATCTTTGGGGGGATGAGCCAGCAGGGACCTGGTGGCTCAGAATTGGATGTTCTGAGCTGTCACTGTGTCAGCTGAGGGTGGATCCTCTTTGTCATTCTGGAGCCTACAGTCCCTCCTGCTGTGCTTGTCACCTTGGCAGGCTCTTTTCCCCTCCCCACTGCTCTAAGTGGGCCAGAATCTGAATCCAGAGCCAGCCACCCTGGCCATCCAGAAAGGTGCTGGTTTCTAGAAAGATCCTGCTGGTTATCTGACTTCCTGATTGCTTCCTTTCCTTCTTTCACAATTTCTTAATGCTCTAGCCCTGTGTGGCAGACCTTTTGTCCCTGCTCCTTCTGCCTCTGCTACAACACCAGTGTCCGAGCTGTTCCCCTCACCACGCCCTGCAGCTCAGCACCCATGTGTTTAGTCCAGTACTCTGAAGGCCACAGAGGTTCAGAGAGGAGCCCTGGCTGCCCTGATTGTGCTGGGTTCTGCCCCGTGGTCACTCCAAGAGTTCAGAGGTGGTTGGAATGGCCCAATCCCTGGACTGTCTTATGGCCCTGGTTCCCAGGGATCTCATGGATGGACCCCTTGTTCTTCTTGGGGCTGTAGTTCCCAGTGAGTTCATATTTGAAGGTATCAAAGCCTCCTCCTGGTTTTTCTTGCTGAGGCCCACTTCCACCATTCCCCACCATATTCTGGGGCCTTCCCCTCTTCTTCTTTCAGGATCTTCCGGGTCCTGCTATGTCTTCACTCCAGGTGTCTCTGGGACCTACAGTCTTGGGGTCTCACAGGAGACAGCAGTCGTACTCATTGACTGGGATGTTTCTAGACCAGTGGCTTCCACTTTTTCCCTATGACACGCGTGGAACTAGGGAGTGAGTCCCCCAGCAAGACAGACTGAGGTCACCATTCATTAAACAACATGTAACCACGGTGACATCCTGGTAGGGCTTAGATGTGAGGTGTCCACAAAAGCTCATTCGTGAGACAATGAAGGAAATTGAGAAGGAAATGAATGGGTTAGGAGGGCCTTAACCTAATCAGTGCATTAATCAGTCCCCTGATAGGGACTAGCTGGGTGGGGACTGGAGGCAGGTGGGGTGTGGTGGGAGGAGGTGGGTCCGTGGGGGGATGTCTCTGGGTTTCTATTTGGTCCTTGTAGAGCAGAGCTCTCTCTGCTTCCCAGTGCCGTGTCCTCAGGTGCTTGCCTCCACCACACACTTCCGCCATGACGTTCTGCCTCCTCTCAGGCCCCGAGGAATGGAGTTGGTCACTGTTTTAGTCAGATTTTTCACTGTTGTGACTAAAAGACCCAACAGAACAGCTTTAGAGAAGAAAAAGTTAATTTGGGAACTCATGGTTTCAGAGGTCTTCCTACACAGCCAGCCAGCTCCATTCCTTGGGACAACGTCATGGTGGAAGAGTGTGGCAGAGGGAAGCAGCTCACAGGATGGTCAGGAAGCAGAGAGGTGGAGACCTCTCCACTTGCCAGGTACAGATATATACCCCAAAGCCACGTCCCCAGTGCCCCACCTCCTCCCCCACACCCCACCTGCCTTCAGCTACCACTCAATTAATCCCATCAGGCGATTAATTCACTGACTGGGTTAATCCTGACTTCAATGAACCTTTTTGCAGTGTCTCTCACATGAGCTTTTGGGGCACACCACACCCAAGCCATAACAGTCATCTATGGACTGAGACCTCTGAAACCATGAGCCCTCAAATAAACTTTCCCCTCAAATCATCCTTGCCAGGTCTTTAGTCCCAGCAGTGAGAAAGTTGACTAGAACGTACCCATCACCGCCACTATGTTCTGGCAGAAGCAGGTCACAGGGTCTGTCTATACCCAAGGATAGGGAATTAGACAAGGGTGTGAACCACAGGAGGTAGGGATCATTGAGGGTCACCTTAAGGCCCATCTGCCACACACTTTGAAACATCATTGCTAATGTCACTCTTGACACAAGAGCGAGTTTGATACGTGGAAGAGCACTTCACCAACCTTGTTTTCATCCTTTGTGCACATCAGCAATGAACGTTTCCACATACGCACCCTTAGCACTGAGCCAGGTCATGGTAACTCATTCTGTGTCCTGCAGGTAAATACTGAGGGCTTACTCTTCACATAAACCGGCCTGGACCCCGGAGAACTAACATGAGTCATAGAAACAAAGATGTTGCTGAGAGCGCATGGGCGTAAGCACATCTTAGAGTGCTGAAGGTGCTGGTGGACAGTCCAGAGGAAGGAGGTGTCTCCTGCAGGGGCTGAGTGGAGGCAGCAGGGAGGTGGAGCCAGAGCGGGACACAGAGGTGGATCCAGAAGAAGAGGTGGGGCCAGAACAGGAGGTGGAGCTGGAGCCAGGGAAGGGATGTGGCCAGAGCAGGAGGCAGAGCTAGATTTAAATGGCAGAAGGCCAAGCTAGAACCAGAGATGGAGATGGAGCCAGAATGGGGGGCGGGGCTGGAGCCAGAACGGGGGGCGGGGCTGGAGCCAGAACAGGAGGCAGATTAGGAGCTGGAGTCAGAAGAGGAGGTGGAGCCAGAGAAAGGGTGGAGCCAGAGAAGGCACGGCCAGAGCAGGAGGCGGCAGGAGGCGTGGCTAGAGTTGGAGCACAGAGCAAGGAATGGGCTGGTGAAGTCAGGAGGATCTAAGCCAGAAGGCCTTAAATCCTGTACTCAAAAGCTTTCCCAAGGATAGTAGGGAACTGGGGAGAGGAGGAGGGGAGCTGCAAGTTCCATTTGTGTTTTAGATATCTGACTATGGTGCAGAAGCGGGACTGAGGCAGAGGCAAGACTAGAAACAGGGACCAGCCTTGGAGAAGAGCTACACTGGCCTAAATCAAAGCGAGGCAGTGGGAAGGGAGTGGCGTGGACATGTTCAGAGCATGGACCAGGACCTAGGAATCAGTGTTTGACCACGTCCCGCTGGCCCCTTTTATGCCATCCCCTGTGCTAAGGCACAGAGGTGAGGGGGAACATGTGAATGTGTTATGACCTTCAGCCGCCAGGGAGACCTTGCAGAGCACAGAGACCTGGTCATTAGAGGCCTTATGTTTCCTACAGGAATGTGGGCTTCATCCTGAGAGTCACTGAAAGGATTCAAGGCAGAGAGATCACTGGATCAGATTTGCTCTCTGCCTGTGGCTGAAAAAGGGGCAAGATTACAAGTGGGAAGGCCGGTCAGGCTGCTGGTGGCAGCAATCTCAGGAGAGACGGCAGTGGCTTGAGCCGTGATAGGAACAACTTCCGCTGAAGCGTACTTCTGGCCCCAGCCAGAGGCAGCAGGAGTCTGTGTTCAGGTCAGCGCAGGAGCTGCCGACTCCACTGGACAGCCCTGTGCCTCCCACTCCTCTCCTTTGGCCCCTGGAGAGGCAAGCGCAGCCTGACCCACACAGATTGTCCCCGGAGTTCTCTAGCCTCCAAAACCATCTCAGACTCCTGCAGGGAGCCTGTTAGAGGGTCTGGGTAGGAACAACATTAGCAACCAGGCCCCAGTATCTGCCCCTTCCTGTGTGGCCTCAGGGCGCCTTTTATCAGCCCAGAACAATCATTTGGGTTAGTGTGGAAAAGCCAGGCCTTCTAACAAGGGGAGGCTCTGGGCTAATATAGGTACCTTTGGCCCAGGTATTGAGCACGACTAGGAACTCAAAAGAGATCACTGAGTGACTAGTAGGAGGGGGGATCCTCGGCCCCAGAGGCTCCTGTTTTCTTTTGAAGTCTGGAAATTGGGGACCTTGGAGAGACCACTCCACTTTCTAGCTCGGTCAGGCCAGTAAATCCCTCTACCCACCACTGTCCTTGATCCAGGGCTGCAGGGCTCTTGTCCCTGGTCTTGCTCTTAGCCATGCACATGACAAACACAACCGCAATGTGGCATCCCATCAGACCCTATCAGGGAAACCGAGAAACTGAGATGGCCGACTCCACAGAGTAGCAGATGGCTGCTCTCCAGGTCCCAAGCCACACTGGCCTCAACCAGTGGAAATTCTCTGTGGAGGTGCCCAGCCTGATTTTCTTATAGTATGGGATTTCAGAATCACAGTGCAAGGATCACAATGAGAAGACCTTTGGGGATCAGCTCTTCCTTTCAAGAAGAAAAGAGATAAATGTCTTGTCAAAATTGGCCCATAAACACTTTAGAAGCTTTGTGGTAAACAAACAAAAGCTTTATTATTATTATTATTATTATTACTTCATTAAAAAATAACAAGACATCAAAAACAAACAGAACTTGGACCCCCTGGGTCCACTCTGCATTAAGCAAAGTAGCCCCACAGGAAGATGGCGCAGGTCATGCAGACAATGCAGTTGACATCCAGAAGGGTTTTCACAACGGGGTTTTCCTCCAAGAAATCTATCACGGGTTCCACTTTGCCTGGGGGCTCCTCTTTGCCCTTGTTCTCCATTCCACAGAGCCACAAGATGGCCTTCACTACTTTGGACCGCTTTGGGGTCACATCACCTAAAAAGAACCCAGCAGAGAACCGACATAGAGATGGGCTTGGTCTCCCGGAGGTGGGAGAGCAGAGCCAACCTGAATGAGTTTGTGCAGTTCCAGAAACACAGTCCAACCTCCATATCCCTGGGTTCCACACCCACAGAGCCAGCCAAACACCCATCATCGATGTTTGGGGGTGGGTTGGGTCAAACTTTCTTTTTTTGACATTTCCCCTAAACAATATGGTATAACTCTTCACGTAGCAATTGCATTGTATTAGGTATTACAAGTAATCCAGAGGTGATTGTAAGTATGGGGGGGATTGCAAAATTACTTACATATAAATGCCAAGCCCTTTTATACAAGGGACTTGAGCACCTGTGGGTATAGGTGTCCCCATGGGACCTGGAACTGGTTACCGAGGAACAACTGTGTTCGTTAATACTTAAGTCTGGAAGATTTTAATTCTGCAAGATTGGTATTTTAAGACTCTCACTGTCCTCCAAGAAAGAAACTGAGGCTCAAACTAACTAGAGTGAAGTCACAGCCCTGGTAGGCAGGGACAGAGTGAATTTATGAAATCTGCCACCTCCGAGATTAAGGACACCTTCCCCACACTGAGAATCCAAGCACCAAACTAACTTTGGAACTTCCTAATAACTTGCTTTCTGCATCCCCTATTTCCTCACACCGAGAGTCAAAGCCAATGGGCTACCCCCCAACCCCCACCCTATGACCCCACAGGCACCAGGGGACCTGGGACCGACCACAAATCTGCATATGTATATTTCCTGCCTTCTTTTCTCTCAATTTCCTGAAGATGACTATTTGAGAATAAATCTCCTCTATCTTTCTGACTTGGAATAAACCTAGTTCTCCTGCCCATTTGACTCCCAAGTATTTTTGGAGGGAAGGCCCAGCCCAGTTAGGACCCAGCTCTGACTCCCCTATGTCACAAGGCCTCCAGAAGGCGGGAGGGAAATGAGCCCTTTGTGGAAAACTCCATTTCTCTGCAAACTCAATGGCCTGTCGTGAGTTGACAGGGGACGTATCTGAGCCACAGGAGGCATATTTGCAACAGGTTAAAAATCATCTTTGCCTCTATCCAGAAATACGCTTTCCTCCGTTTCTCTTTGGGTGGGCACAAGTTCATATCCACAGTATCCAACACCACCACCAACAGAAAGCCATGACAACCCACGGCCCTGGGGACATGGAGATAATGAAGAGGGTGGGGACGTGGACTAACTGAAGGGCGCATCCCATATCCTCTTAAAGCTCTGAGTGACTCGCCATGTAGACACATGGGCACAAGCGTGGCCAGTTTTCAAAAGAAGATGGAAATCTGGAATCCTATGTGAAACCTTCCAGTTTTTAAATGTCAACTCACATCTTATTAAAACAATAGGTGCTGAGGCCAAATAGGTCAGCCAGCGGCCAATTTGAAACCACTCATTTAGAGAACGCCTCTGTGATCTGCGCACCTGAGGATACGTGAACAACGTTTGAGTGGCCACCTAAGGGTCTGCTGTTAGTGACCATCTGAGACTTCTCTTCAGAGTCATAGGAGAGCCCCTTCAGGTGGCTAGAGAGTGGAAGGACCAAACCTTGGATGCTAAGATTTCAAGTCCATCCCATTTTCTGACTTGTGATTTGATAGAAAAACTTTCCCTTAAACACAGAATGCTTCCCTGGCTCCCGTTGTAACTAAGGGAAGAGGCAACTCACAGCTGTGGGGTTTGGACATGTTTTCTTGAACAATCTCATTCTGGATGCCCGTGCTGGTGGTCTCTGGGGTCCCATTCTGAGACAGCGTAAGAGGCAGGGGAATTGCTGGTGGAACCGGTTCCTTCTGGACCCTGGGGTCGTGCCGCGTAAACCAGGTCAGGCGACTGACCTAAGGAGCAGAGGTGAATTGTGAGGTACGGGTGGGGGCCACCATCTCTCCTTCACCTCCCCTGCCCAGCCCCAAGCTCAGCCTTGGTGCCTACGGTCTGCCCAGTCTTGCCTTCCTGCCCCAGCCCTGCACCGCATGGACATTTCCCTCCCTCACTCCCCAATCTTTCTCATATGGCCTCATTCTGGTTCTCAGATCTCCACCCTAGTGCTAGGGTATGGTGGGACCCAGGGATGGACCATGTAGGCCGGGCCCTTTCTTTGGCCATAGGGATTAAGTTGGTTCATGGATGAGCTCACGTCTTAAGCTGACTCCATCAATAGGAATCAGCAACCCCGCTAGAAATCTAGGACCCAAATGCTTTTGCTTTTCCTCAATGACAGTAAAGGAGGATATATTCCTAAAGCCACACGGCACCGTAGAGGGCCCAAGATTGACCCAGAAGGGAGAGATGGATCTTTCCTGAGTTCAGAATCAGCCTGTCCCTGAGGCCCCAATGCTGGACTTGGGTTTTGAACCTTCAGTCCTCTTTGTCACTTGCTATGAAGAGTCTCAGTGGACATAGCTGTCAGCCCAGACGTACCATCTCCTCGGAGGGCGGCTCTGTGAACCAGCTCACGGTGCACACAGTGATCAGGGTGGCCGTGGACAAGATCATGGAGAAGTAGAGGTAGTGGACGTCCCTCACCACCGCAGGGCGCTCATCGGGTTGATCACACAGTGGCTGCACGTAAATAAAGTCTAGGACCAGCCTGATCAAGCCTAGGAGCAGGCCCAAGATCAGGCCTGAGAAGGCACCCTGCAAGACAGAGCACATCACGGGCTCAGGCCTCCGGGAACCTCAAGAAGCCAATCAGGAACTTGTCTTCCCCTTTTTTTTTTCTTTTTTGGTACCAGAGGCATCACTGAGACACATCCCCAGCCCTTTTTTTTGTATTTAATTTAGAGACTGGGTCTCTCTGAGTCGCTTAGGGCCTTGCTAAGCTGCTGAGGCTGGATTTGAACTCGAGATCCTCCTGCCTCAGCCTCCCAAGCCCCTGGGATTACAATCATGCACCACCATGCCCAGCAAGGATCTTGTCTTTCTTTCGGCCGATCACCACATGCATCAGCAATTTGGAAAGGCTTGGATCTGCATATCTGTTTATCTTTGACAAATACAGTCATGCCTTGCTCAAGGGATTTGTTCCAGCAGCCCCAATGGATACCAGAATCATGGATGCTCAAGCCTCTTCTATAATAAGGTCCAGTGGTTCATGTAACCCACACATATTGTCCTGAATCCTTTATTTATTTATTTGGTACCAGGGATGGAACCCAGGGCCATTTAACCGCTGAGCCACATCCCCAGCCCTTTAAAAAATATATATTTTATTTAGAGACATGATCTCCCTAAGTTGCTTAAGGCCTCCCTAAGTTGCTGAGGCTGCCTTCCCACCTCGGCCTCCCCAGCTGCTGGGATCACAGGCCTGCACCCCTGCGCCCGGCCCCCTTTCCTTTCTTCAAAGACCAGGTAACGCCCTGCCTGCGACCTCCTCGGCAGAGCTCACTCTCCCTAATGACACCAAGTCCAGCCCATGCTTGGGTCTCCCTAGACCCCTGCCACCGTCTCCTCCCAGTCCTCCGGGGCAGCGCGTGGCTCTTGCACGGTGCGGCTGCCGCAGAGCTACCTTTTCGTTGGCCCGCCTCCAGAAGCAGCCCAGGATGAAGACCACGGCCACCGGCGGCTGCAGGTAGGAGCTGATGGACTGGATGTAGATGAAGAGCTGGCCGCCCTGGCTGGCCTGGACCACGGGGATCCACAGGATGGACACCAGCACCAGCAGAACGACAAACACCCTGGGCCAGAGGGAGAGAGACCCAGGGAGGGTCATCCCCCCCGAACATGGACTTCTTATTTTTTTTTAACACAGTTTTGTTGAAGTACAAATCACATAACCACAGAATTCATCCCCCATAACTGTACAGTCCAGTTACTGTTAGTAGATTTGTAGAGTCGAACCACCATCACTACAATTGACATTTAGAACATCCGTCACGTCAAAAGGCCCCCTGGGCCCGCTGACAGCTTCTTCCTGCGCTGAGCCTAAGCAGCCGCTTACAGGTGCTCTGTCTCTGCAGGTGACTTTTGGGGGACATTGGCCCCAAATGGCACCACCTGGGATGTGGTCTTTTGCAGCTAGCTTCTTTGGTTAAGTATGTCTGTTACAGCACGTCCCTGTTGGAACATGTATCATTATTTGATTTCTTGAGATCCTCCTGCCTCAGCCTCCCCAGCCATTGGGATTGCAGGCGTGCACCACTGCACCCAGCTATTTCTTTTTTTTTTTTTTAAAGAGAGAGTGAGAGAGGAGAGAGAGAATTTTTTTAATATTTATTTTTTTTAGTTCTCGGCGGACACAACATCTTTGTTGGTATGTGGTGCTGGGGATCGAACCCGGGCCGCACGCATGCAAGGCGAGCGCGCTACCACTTGAGCCACATCCCCAGCCCGCACCCAGCTATTTCATTTCTTTTTATGGTTGAAAACATCCCACTGTCCTGGGTCTGCCATTCCCTATCATGGATTATCCTTTGCCAGTTGATGGATACTTGGATTGTTTCTCTCTCTCTCTCTTTTTTTTTTTTTTTTTGGCACTGGGGTGGGTATGTTTTGTGAAATGCATATATCAGTTTCTGTAGAGACACATGTTTTCATTTCTAGAAATGCAAACTGCTGGGTCTCATGGTAAGTGTATGTTTAACATTTGCAGGAAACTGATCATCTGCTTTGGAGCACTTGAACCATTGGATTTTCCCACCCACGGGCTCTAAGAGTTCCCATTTCTCTTCTTTCGTGTGTGTCTTTTTGATGAGAGGCGCTGTAGTGGTTTCTCACTGCAGTTTTAATTTGCATTTTTCTCATGATGAATGATGTGGAACATCTTTTCATGGGCTGATTAGCCATTTTTTAAATTTTTTATTTTTGTATGAGGGATTGAACTCAGGGGCACTTGACCACTGAGCCACGTTCCCAGCCCTATTTTTTATTTTATTTAGAGACAGGGTCTCACTGAATTGCTTAGGGCCTTGCTTGTGCTGAGGCTGGCTTTGAACTGGTGATCCTCCTTCCTCAGCCTCCCAAGCTGCTGGGATTGTAGGTGTGCATTTACACACCTTTATTAGCCATTTCTATAGCTTCCTTCCTGAAATGTCTAATCGAGTCTTTTGGCTTTAGAGTCCTTCCTATATTCTAGATTATGAATGCTTCGTTTTATAGGAAGTGAAAATGCTTTCAATCCTGATGAAGTTCAATGTGTTTTGTTTTTTTTTCTTTCTGTCTCCTACAGATGGTTCTTGGGTGTAACTTCTAAGAACTCTTCCTAACCCAAGGCTGAAGAGCCTTCAGGGCGCATCTTCTTGAGTGACAGAGCCTCCAAGGAGCTTATTTACATGTATTTTACATAAAATTTACATGCCACTCATTTCAGCTCCTCCCATTAGACATCAGGACTTTGCAGGAGATTTGGGTGTAGAACTCTTTCTCCAATCCTCCAGAATAGCCCCTTCCCTTCTACCTGGATACTCCTATCAGGGCCCTCCCCATCCACCTCCACCCTCCTGACTCCCCTCATAGGGTTATCATTGTTCCTTGATTTCTCCTCCTCTTCCTCCTCCTCTGGCTCCATGATGTCAATAATTATGTCTTTTCACTGCTGTATGCCAGTTCCGGGTACATAGTAGGTGCTCATTGAACGTCTCTTGAATGAACAACCTACCAATCACTCATGGCATCCATAGAGGACACTGAGCCAGCCCGGGTACACTGTTGGTGGGACGGTGCCCGTGGGTGGGCTCAGCTCTCTTCTCCCTGACTCTTCACCCCCCCCCCCCAGCCCCACGCCAGAAGACCTTACCTGCCCACAATCATGAGCTCCTTCTCAGAGGCCCGTGGCCGGATGTGGTTCCACAGATCCATGGTGAAGATGGTGCTGGCACTGTTAAAGATGGAGGTGAGGGAGGACATGAGAGCCGCCACCATCACAGCCATCATGAGCCCACGCAGGCCTAGGGCAGAAGGGAGGTCTATGGGCCTCGGGCTTCCCACCAACGGCTTCTGCCTTCACTTGTGACTCTGGTACCCCAGGCCCAAAGCCAGCTGATGCCAGCAGGCAGAACCTCAGACAGGACAGCTGGGCCGAGCTCCCTGGTTATCCAGGGCCTCAGCATTTCGTGGGGCTGAGGGGGATCCCTAGATCTGGGCTCAGCCGCTGAGCCCAGAGCCTATCCCTGTCCACAATGCTCCCATCGTGGCCCTACCTCAGATCCAAACCCATCCCTGCTCTCCCTGCTGGGTCCTCCAGGGGCTCCATGTAGGGCTGAGGGGACATTACCTGTGGGCAGCAGCTCCAGCACCAGCTTGGGGTAGGCGATGTCGGAGCAGCCGGAGGGGTTGCTGCAGACCTTCTGGCAGATTTCTGGGTGTGCACAAGCCACTTGATCTGCAGAGGAAGCCCAGGGCCCAGAGTTGAGCAGAGAGACCCTCAATGCCCCAGGCCTGGCCACAGTGTGGCCTGACACAGGCCAGCACCAGGAGACAGGTTTAGCGCACATGATGAGTCCATAGCTCAGGGACACAGAAAGGGGCCTAGGCTTTGTAGGCTGTGACCTTGTTACTTAACCTTTCCCAACTTTAGTTGCTCTATCTAGAGAACTGGGAAAACAACACTTTATAACATTATCATGAGAATTAGCTGAGATGATCCCCAGAAAGCACTCAGCACGGATCTGATATGCAGGAAATGCAGAGAAGCCCTGGCTGTTATTGTAACCCACATAAAACTGAGACACTGTGTGGCCATTCTGACCACCGTATCCTGGATCAGGATCCATCCCCCCTGAGTGCAGGAGGAGACTCAGAGGCCATTTCCATCTGCACTGAAGTTTGTCACTGCCTGATACATGGCAACCACACCTTGTTCATTTCTTTTTTTGTACTGGGAATTGAACCCACGGAAAGCTACACCCCCAATTCTTTTGAGACATGGTCTTGTTAAATTGCCCAGGCTGGCCTCGAACTTGCGTCCTCCTATCTCAGCCTCCCAAGACTCTGGAACTCAGACATGAATCTCTACAATCCACTGGCAAACACAGTTTAAATTCCTCTTTCCCTTGTCTTCTCAACAGCTCATCGAGTTCAACGGCTACTCCTTATTTAAAACTGGGCTCTCCACCATGAGAGCTCTGTCTCTCTGTGGGTCTGCAGCAGTAGAGATTGAACCCAGGGCTTCACGCAGGCTAGACAAGCATTCTACCACGGAGCCGCACCCTCAGCCCGTATTTCTAGACTTTTTTTATGGGTTCTTTTGAACAAGTCCTTAACAAGACTCCTAAAGCACAAGAAGTAAAATCCAGAATCAATAAATGGGATGGAATCAAACTAATAACTGTCACAAAGAAGCCCAGGCCCTCCCTTGGCTTAATCCACAGTCCTTTCTCTTCATCCAGATGGGTGACGCTGTGTTTCAGCCCATCTTTTCTGGTAAGTGGCACCTACCCTGATCCTCAGGGAGCCCTACACGGTTCCTGCCAATCTCCTCCCTGGTTCTGATGCAACAGCAAAGCCATGATGACCATCTGGCTGAGGTCTGAGTTTCACAAGTGTCCTCAAATGCACATATTCAACAATATCTCTAGATAATACATTTCACTCCTGTATTTTTTATTTGCATTAAACATGGTAATCAAGCCCGACACGGTGGCTCATGCCTGTCATCCCAGTGGCTTGGTGGGGGGGGGTGGTGCTGAGGCAGGAGGATCGCGAGTTCCAAGCCAGCCTCAGCAACGGCGAGGCACTAAGCAACTCAGGGAGACCCTGTCTCTAAATAAAATTTTAAAAAAGGGCTGGGGATGTGGCTCTGTGGTTGCGTGTCCCTGAGTTCAAAGCCTGGTACCAAAAAAAAAAAAAGTTCATAAAAATGTAAGCGGGTAAAGTACATCACAATTTTAAAATCCAGTATTATTGTAGCTTCATTTTCTTTTGTTAATGAGCAGAAGATCTAAGGAATGGAACTAGACCTTTCATCCATAGCGGGGCAAGAGGGCTTCTGGGTAATATCTTCTCTCAGCTGAGACCTTTCTTCCGCTGACATTCACCAGTGGGAGAGAAAATGTGTGCTGTGGCCAGAATTAATACTTCTAACAGCAATTACTTTGGAATAAAGTAGATTCCCCCAAAACTCAAAATTAAGAAGGCAGACCCAGAAAGTCTGAGGAGCACTGGGAAGAACCACTCTCGTTGAGATAAATGCTTTGAGGAGGTCAAAGCTCTCAAGTTTTTATTACTCTTCTGAGAAAACTTGGGAGAAGATAAGATAATATTTACCTTCCTATTCTCAGAACGCCATCAAGTGGGCCAAAGGTCTGGTTCAAGCTCAAACCTACAGGAGTTCGCCTCTGTTATCTAAGAGGCCCCTGTCTCCAAGCTAAGAGAGAAGGAGCAAGGGTCTCCCCAGGTATCTCACTGTTCACTGAAAGTTTTCCTGTCTCCTGATAGAAGTGGATCCTTCAGCCACAGGACACGGGACAGATGCAAAGTTTATAAGGCACATCTGTTGAAGACAATTGTGTGTGTTCCTTCAGCCTAAAGAAAATGCTCATGAGACTGGGATAGAGCTCAGCTGCATGCACAAGGCTGTGGGTTCAATCCCCAGCACCACATACACACACACACATGCACACACACACACACACACACACAAATAAAAAAGAAAGAAATATGCTCATGAGAGGACAGGGGGTTGGTTCAGCGAGGTTATAAATGACATCAACAGCCTCCTGATCATCCGCTCACCTGTGGGTTTGCCAACCACTTCCTGTCTGGAGTGCATTCTCTTAGAGAGCTCCAGACCCCCTGCTGCTTAAACTAAATGATGCCCTGGACAGAGTCAGATCCAAACAGGGCACAGACCCTCCTTTTCCCACAATGCAACATTCCAGGAAGGTTTGCTATGACTCAGACTCTACAATAAACACTGTGCACAGGCCCCTAATTTTCACAACTCTGTGCGGAAGCTGGGGCTATTATCCTTATTTTAAAGACAAGGAAACTGGGGCTGGGGTTGCGGCTCAGTGGCAGAACGCTTGCCTTGCACGTGTGAGGCATTGGGTCCGATCCTCAGCACCACATAAAAAAAGACATAAATAAAATAAAGGTATTGTGTCCAACTACAACAAAAATCTAATTTAAAAAAAAAAAGACAAGAAAATTGAGGCCCAGAAGTTTACTAATTTCCCCCCAATCATAGAGATACTACATATTATAGCCAGGACCCAAATCCGTAGTTATTCCAAAGCTAGGTTGTGAAGATGGGCTTTGTAAATAGGTACATTTTTAGACTCCTGTGTTTTTATTGTTCTGAAGGCTATTTTGCTTCTAAATTTCTACATTAACTTTCTTTAAAAATATGTGCCATTTCTCAGATGAACTTAGTAGAAGTGGGTTTTGTCTAGGCTTACAAACTTAGGCTCAGAGCAGCCTCTTAGGTAGTTCTAAACCCAGCTGATGATTTAGGAGGCAGCTAGAGACTACGAGGTGTAGAAAGTAGAAACAGGAAGATAAAGTGTTTCCGGCCCTGAGCCTGGCATGGTGAGCCAAGGATTACCAATCCTTTGGTGGGCTTGTTGGAAGCAGACAGCTGGGCCCCACCTCCAAGGGTTCTGATTTTATATTTCTTGACTGAGAATTTGCATTTCTAACAAGTTTCAGGGAAACCGTGCTGGACCGGGGACCACACTTTGAGAAGCATGGATCTAGGCCTCCAGAGAAAGGAGAGAAACTTCCAATACAATGCCCACCTTACCCTCTCTACCTTTCCTCATGTGCTAAAATTCCTTGGCACAAATTGCAGGTACCGCATCATAGGGTATTTCCACACATTGTGTGTCTTGCTTTGTTCCATGAGTACCAGGCTCATCAGCCACGTTACAAAGTCCTTAGGTCCATGGAACATGGTATGGTATCTCATTTAACAATGATGGTTGATTGGCTGGTTGACTGCTAAGAGAGATGATCAGGGTCTCCTTATCGATCTTCCAGATCTCAATTCAAGGCTCGTGTTGGGATTTCCATGTCTAAGAGTCAGTTTTGGAAGCAGATAGATGCCTTGGTTCAAATCCTGGTTCACCCAGTAACTACTTCAGCAAACCATGTTCCCTAGGGTACGAGCCTGGATTCCTGCTTGTCTCCTCAACCCTCGAATTCAACCCATCATTAATCTCATGGACCCCACTAGAAAATACATTTTCAAACCTATTGCTTGGACCGACCATGGTGTCCTCAGAGGGACACTGTCAGAGGCAGCCCTGTCTGGCCTTCCCTCCACGTCTTCATGTGTGTTTCCCAGCTCTTAGCACCACCAGTGACTCTCTCGATTATCTGTCAATCAACCAATCTGTGTACTTTATCTGTCTCTTCCAGTGCCACCATCTAAGTCCCACTAGAAGGACGCTCTGTCTGGTTCACCTAGGTGTCCTCAGGGTACTAGACGAAGGCCCAGCAGATAATTGGCTCTCAAACTATTTGCTGGATCAATGGAAGAAGAGCTAAATGAGCGAGTCAATTACTTCCTCTGGATTTCAATTTCCTCATCGGTAAGATGGGAAGGGCAGTCATAGCATTGACTTCACAGAGTCCTTTTGAGGATGAAGTTAAGCAACATGGTGGTTCCTTGGTGTCTGGGGGATTGGTTTCAGGACCCCCTGTGGATGCCAAATCTGCAGATGCTCAGTTCCATCTATAAAACGATGTAGTGTTTATATGTAACCTAGGCACGTCCTCTTGTTTACTTTAAATCACTCTACATTACTTATAATGCCTGATACAATAAAAATATTGTTATATTTTTTAGGGAATAATAATAAGAAAATAAAATATGTACATGTTCAGGATACATGCAATTTAATTTATTATTATTTTTATTATTATTATTATTATTTTGGTACTTGGGATTGATCCCAGGGGCACTTAATCACTGAGCCATATTCCCAGCCCTTTTTATTTTCTGAGACGGAGTCTTGATAAGTTGCTTAGAGCCTTGCTAAGTTGTTGAGGCTGGTTTTGAACTTGCCACCCTCCTGTCTTGGCCTCCTGAGTCACTGGGATTACAGGTGCACACCACCACACCAGACTAAAGTATTTTTGAACTGCAGTTGATGGAACTCATATTTATGGAATTCAGATATATGGAGAGCCAAGAATGCATGAACAAAATAGCAACTGGGAGAATTTACAAAGTGTCTCAGTCAGTCTCGTGTCACTATAACAAAACACCAGACGCAGGCTACTTATGAGCTAAAGAGAGGTTTATTTTGGCTCATGGATCTGGAAGATGGGGTGGCCCCATTAGTCTGGGCTTCTAGTGAAAGCAGCAGATCATAACAGGAGCATGGAGTAGAGCAAATGCTATGTCTTGAGCCAGGAAGGAGATAGAAAGTGAGAGAGCGAGAGCGAGAGAGAAATTGGGTCCTATAATCCCTGTCAAGGGGTCCTATAATCCCTGCAATGACCTAAGAACCTTCCACTGAGTCCCACAAGGTCCACAGTGCCTGTCTTTACTGCCTTCTGGAGACTAAGCCTTTGCGTATGGATCCTTGGGGACATTCACCCAAAGCACAATATATCATGCTTGCCATGTGCCAGGACCTTCTTCAAACCCGATAAAGTATCATTATCCCCATTTTACAAGTGAGGATCCCGCCAGGCGTGGTGGTGCACACCTACAATCCCAGCAGCTCTGGAGGCTGAGGCAGGAGGATCACAAGTTTGAGGTCAGCCTCAGCAACTTAGCAAGGCCCTAAGCAACTTAGCAAGATCCTGTCTCAAAATAAAATATAAAAAGGGCTGGGGATGGGGCTCAGTGGTTAAGTGCCCCTGGGTTCAATCCTTGGTACAAACCCCCCAAACAAACCAACAAAACCAAGCGAGGAAACAGAGGCCAGGGGAGTTGAAATGACTTACACAGGGTCGCACAGCTCGTAAGTAGCAGAGCCATGACTCAGGCCTGGGCCATCCAGATCAGAGTCCGTCCCCACGACCAGAGCACTTTACTCAAGACCCCACGGGTCTGGCCCCCAGCAAGCGCACTGTGAACGTTGCTTACGGCCACGTTGTTTGTTCACACCTCAAGCCTTGCTCGACAGCGGTGTGTTTTCCAACAAGGTACCACAAACCCCAAGATTCCACTTCTTGTCTCCCTGAGGGTTCTTCCAGGCCTGAGCCCCCTTGTCTAGAGGCAGGGCCACTTACAGCTCTCCTGGGCCGGAGAAGCAGGAGCCCAGAGTTTAGCACCACGGACAGCACTCAACTTCCCTTCCCGGGCGCTGACCTCCTGGTATATTGAGGGCCCTAAAGTCCTTGGACTAAACTGGGCCAACTGCAGACCGTCCCGCCCTCCCTTTAACACCATGAGGATAAGGCGCAGGGCAGGACACGTTCCACCCTCCACTCCCCTGCGAGTTAATGACAGCCTTGATTGAGGGCAAGGATGGGAGCTTTCTTCTGTCCGGGTCCCATGGTGATGTCCACTGACGTCGCCTGCTACAGCGTTGTTACCCCCATCGTACAAACCTAGCCCATTGCCACAAAAATAAAACCAAGTGCCGTGCTCCAGAGACCCTGATGTCCTCTGATATTTGTCAAGAAAAGTACGAATAAAAATGGTCCCACGGGCTGGGGTTGCCGCTCAGTGGCAGAGCGCTTGCCTGGCACGTGTGAGCCCCTGGGTTCCATCCTCAACACCACACAAAAATAAATGAATAGAATAAAGGTACCGTGTCCATCCACAATACATTTTTTTAAAAACGGTCCCATTGGTCCACAGTCACCAAACTCCTGAGCTCAACACCAAAGCTTGAGAGGAACTTTCCCATGAGACGTCAGAAAACTGACATCGGCAAATGCACCACTTTAGCCCAACTGTGATATAAAAATATAGTTGACAAAGACCCCTCCCCCCCCCATTGAATTTTCACTGAATGTGGCTCGGGACACCTATTGGACTTGTCCATTGAGCCCACACTGAAGAACACCATGAGGTCAGCAGGTGCACAGGATCCCTGCCACATTGTCTTGGGGGCCAGCAGCTATGTTTAGAACACCCTGCAGCGTCCCAGACTCACAGACGGGGGCCTCCTCTCCCAGCCGTCTCCTCACCTGGAAAGAGGACGCGGCTCACCATGCCAGGGAACACCATTATGAACAGGGGAAGCACCTTCAGGTACGCGGCCAGCAGGGACCCTCCTTTGGCATGGGACAGGTTCCTGGCAGCCAGGGTCCGCTGAACGATCACCTGGAAGAGAGCGAGGATGGGCAGCAGCTGAGGTGGCTTGCTCGGAGGGCAACCGGGTGTGCGTTGGTCCTCGGCAGGTGCGGCAGGTCTTGGTTTGCCTTGTGTGAAGAAGTGCCTCTTGTCCGCCTCTTGTCTCACTGGGCAAGCTGAGTCCTCGGCCCTCTCCCTCTCCTTCCATCCAGAGGCGCCAGGTCTGGCTTACTGTATGAACTCTGGAGATGGACACAGCCTGGGTTCCAATCCTGCCACCCCACTTCCTGGCTGCGTGACCCCCAGCGGACAAGTTTACCTGTCTTTGCCTCAGTTTTCTCACCTACAAATTGGGGATAATACCAGGGCCGTTTTGACAACTGAATGAAGCAAAAGGGCTTAGCATATTTAAGATGGTGTCCAGCACATGGTAAAATAAAAATCAGTGGCTGTTATCCACCTCTAGTCTCTCAGATATGTGAATTTCTAGAAATGTCCTTTTAAGGGACTTAAAAACAGCACACTACAGGGACACAGCCACATCCATATTTATAGCAGCACAATTCACAATAGCTAAACTGTGGAGCCAACCTAGATGCCCTTCAGTGGATGAATGGATAAAAAAAAAATGTGGCATTTATACACAATGGAATATTACTCAGCAATAAAAGAGAATAAAATCATGGTATTTGCAGGTAAATAGATGGAGTTAGAGAAGATAATGCTAAATGAAGTTAGCCAATCCCAAAAAACAAAGCTGAATGTTTTCCCTGATATAAGGGACTCATAGTGGGGTAGGGAGGGGGAACATGGGAGGAATAGATGAACTCTAGATAGGGCAGAGGGGTGGGAGGGGAAGGGAGGGGGCAGGGGGTTTAGCAAAGATGGTGGAATGTGATGGACATACATTACCCAAAGTACATGTATGAAGACACGAAGTGGGTGTCAAAATACTTTATATAAGAGATATGAAAAATTATGGTATATCTGTGTAATAAGAATTGTAATGCAAAAAAAAACAAGTACACGTATAAAGACATGAATTGGCATGAACATACTTTATACAAAGATATGAAAAATTGTGCTCTATATGTGCAATAAGAATTATAATACATTCCACTGTCGTGTATTTAAAAAAAATAAAATCGATTAAAAAAAAGAGAGAGAGAAAAAAAAAGAAATGTCTTTTTTAAGTTTAAACTGCTTTACTTTTTCCTATGGGTAACCAGAATCCTCACTAAATCAGCAAAGAATCCTTAATGGAGGAGCATCCAGAAGTAGAATTTGCCTTGAACCTCACACCACACTCTTAATAGTTTTTCAGTACGTTTGGATGAATACCCAGTCGCGGATTATTGCTTCCTTAAGGTGCCAAAAGAGTCAGGCAGGAAAGAGTTTCCCACTGGAGATCTGAAGCTGTCACTGAGAAGAATTCGGGCCTCTCTTCCCATGTAGCGACGTCTCCAAATATGAATTGAAGAAGTAGCTGGATCATTTTAAGAGTGAGCCACGTTGGGCTGGGGGTACAGCTCAGCTGGCAGAGTGCTTGCCTTGAGTGCACTAAGGCCCTGGGTTCCATCCCCACCCAGAGGGTGTGGCCCTCTGCAGGAGCCCCCAGGCCCAGTATTGGCCCCCATCTCTCTGAGAATGAGCTGAATACATAGCAGATGCTCAGCCAGTGACTGGCGTGTTGCTGGGGCATCCATAACATGTTCAAATGTCATTCCTCTCACCAGCTATGACTTGCCTTCTCCATCTCTGCCCAGGACAATCTGGAATAGGCTCTCAGTGACTGCTGGGTGCTGAGCTGCCTTGCTCTCCCCTGCTGAAGGGGGCCTAGATGAAGGGTTGGGAGTGATGTGCATTTCCCACCCCCGCCCCGCACACTGAGCCAGCACATCCTTTAGACTCTGGGGAATCTGGCTCAGCAGAAACCCCTCGTGGTCAACCAGAGTCAAAGGGGAGAGGGGAGCCTGGGCTTCTGATGAGCGTTTTGAAAGATCAGATCCTCTTGCGCCAAGTCCTAAGGTTCTTGCATTACGTGGGATGGAGGTGGCCTTCAAGGGCTACACGTTGGAATAAGAGTTTGCAAACTAAAGTCATGATTTGTACAAATTAATAAATACAAGTTGGCGAGCTGTGCCCAAAACGGTAGCATAAGCCAGAGGACGGATGTCAATGTTGGCGATGGTGCATTTACCGTCCCTGTAACGAGACTGGGAAAGAATTTCTCACGCATCTCTATTTTGTAACGATTAGGAGCTCCATTTGACACGTGAGAAAATGAGGCTCAGAGATGTGAAATGGCATCTCCTGAACTTGACCATGGTCTTCACCTGGATCCATACCGTGTCTCAGGAACTCTCCTACCTGAGACTGGCTAAGGTGGAGAAGGGGGCTTTCTTAAAGGGGCAGCATATGTACGTGGCACACGTGATGGTCTCGAGCTCAGCTCTTCATGCACAGAGGCCCAGGGGTGGGACCTGGGCTTCATTCTCTGGAATGTCACCTGCCTCGATCGGTTCAATTGTCCAACCCAAGATCACTGCTTTAATTAAATTCTCATCAGGTTGAGTGCAGTGGCACACACCTGTAATCCCAGCAGCTTGGGAGGCTGAGGCAGGAGGATCGCCAGTTCAAAGCCAGCCTCAGCAATGGCGAGGCTCTAAGCAGCTCAGTGAGACCCTGTCTCTAAATAAAATACAGAATAGGGCTGAGGATGGGGCTCAGTGGTCGAGTGCCCTGAGTTCAATCCCTGGTACCTGCCCCCCCAAATTTTCTCGTCAGCCCTGACTATGCAAAAGAGCTTCCAAAATGGTACACAGATCTGGATCTTTAGTGTAACAGGAAGGCACCCTATTTGAATGGGTGATAATTCACTGATTTAAATCAGAGCAGGGAAAGGGTCCCGTCCACCCCTGCTGGTCTCCCTCATCTCCCCGCCCTTGGGTTTCAGGTCCACCCAGAGTTTCTCTGCGTACCCACAAGCAAGTGCAAACTGACTCTCTTCTGCCCGCTTCCCATCCTGTACTGTCTTTTAATTTTCTTGTTTATTTTTTCTCACCAGTTACATGTTGGCCTTAAGACCCTTGCTCTGCGGTACCCCCTGCTGAAACGCTTTCTCCACAGTTATGGGAACACTTGCTCTCCTCCGTCAAAGGAGCGCAGAGCAAAGACTCCTCAAAAATTAAAAATAGGACCGCCACCTGATCCAGCAATGTCACCCCGGGGTATACATGCAAAGGGCATGAAATCAGTATAATAAAGGGACATCTGCACTCCCCTGTTTAATGCAGCACAATTCACAATAACCATAGTATGGAGCCAACCTACGTGGGGATGAAGGGGCAAAGAAAATGTGGTGCATACACACAGCGAAATACTATGCATCGATAAAAAAGAATGCTTTCATTTGTGGCAACAGGGATGGGTTTAAAGATTATGTTTAGTAGACAATCGAGGCACAGAAAGACAAATTCCATGTGATTTCCTTTGTATGTGGAATCTGGCAAAACTGAGCTCATAAAGAGTAGAAGAGTGGTTACCAGAGGTTGGGGAGGGCCAGGGGAGAGATGGGAGGAGATGGGTCAATGGGTACAAAGCTACAGCTGGAGAGCATGGTGGTGCACGTCTGTAATCCCAGTGACTTGGGAGGCTGAGGCAGGAGGACCACAAGATTGAGGCCAACCTCAACAACTTAGTGAAGCCCTAAGTGACTTAGAGAGATCCTAATATTGAAAAATAATTTGAAAAAAAAAAACAAAACAAAATCAAAAACATGGCTGGGGAAGTGGCTCAGTGGTTAAGCAGCCCTGGGTTCAATCCCTGGTACCAAAAGAGAAAAGAAAAGTTCGAGGGGCTAGGGTGTGGCTCAGTGGCAGAGTGCTTGCCTAGCATGTGTGAGGCACTGGGTTCGATTCTCAGCACCAAATATGAATAAATAAAATAAAGGTCCATTGACAACTAAAAAAAAAAGTTTAAAAAAAACAATAGAAGGAATAAATTCTGGTGTACTATTACATAGAAAGGTGATTGCAGTGAAAAATATTGTATCACATACATCAAAATAGTTGGAAGAGAGGATTTTGAATGCTCCTATTTCAACAAAATGATAAATATTTAAGATGATGGATAAGCTGAATATCCCCCAGTTGATCATCACACAAAGTATCAATGTACCAAAATATCACATTGTATCCTCTAAAGACATGTAAGTATCTAGCAACTAAAAATTAATAAATTTAAATTTAAAAATAGAGTAAAATTCCCTCAAAATCTTGCTCAAGTGTCACTCCCTCTCTCTGTATTCTTGATTTTTCTTCTTCTTCTTCTTTTGGTAGCAGGGATTGAACCCAAGGTCACTTCACCACAGAGCCACATCCTCAGCCCCTTTTATTTTTTTTAAATTTTGAGACAGGGTCTCATTAGGTTGCTTATAGCCTCGCTAAGTTGCTGAGGCTGGCTCTGAACCTGCGATCCTCCTGCCTCAGCCTCCTGAGCAGCTAGGATTACAGGCACGCACCGCCATGCTCTTCCCAGGCACTAGAACAGGATCGATGGGCAGAGATCAGCAGCTCTGGATCTGCCATCAGCACCAGGAAGAGCCAAAAGCAAAATAACACGGAGATTTATTTAACTTAACATGCAGAAAGGAAGGAAGTCGTCGAGGAGCTGGGGAAACAGATGAGTGAACCGAGAGTGGGAGAGGAGAAGGCCAATGTCAGCCACGCCATCAGCACCCCGGGGGAAGGGGAGTCTGGGGGGAGCTCACTCAGCCAGCTGCCCTGTACCTGATCCGTGCACCAGTACCAGAGGGATGGGATGGACATTCCAAATAGGATCCCCGGCCACGGGAGGTCAGACGTCACCGGATCTCGGAAGATATGGAAGGCGTCTTCCCGGGGCAGCCCGCAGCTGCTGTTCTCGCTCCGGTTGCTGGCCAGGGCCCAGAAGTACTTCTCCTTCAGCCCGTCCATCCCGCCCACCGCAGCAAAACCTGCAGCAGAGGGGAAACCTCAGTGACCCAGGAAATCAGACAGGTCCGCCTCCAGTGGCAAGGGGACAGATGGGGCTGGATGACGTCCTGGTGGGAACAGAGCTACCAAAAAATGTCACCCCTTAAAGTTTCTGAACCTCTTTTATTTTTTTTTATGCCTTTGTTAATGACTGTGAATCACTTCTCAGAATAATATATCTCAATGCACAAAGCACAGAAGACACTGAAAAGAAAACAGAGGGCGATCTTCAAAATATAGAGATGACTCAGGGCATATCCCCCATTAGGAAGTAAGAGGTAGCAGCGTGTCTAGTAATGACTTAGTTCAGGAGAAGTCAAACAGTATTTGAAGATATCTGCTGTGGCTGTCATGTCACAAAAGCATCAGGGATATCGGTTGGTACCCGAGTCACAGATGTTGCTAAGATGACTGTGGTCTGTGTCCTACCCTGCTAATTGGAAATGGCAAATTGCAATGATAGATTTAGGAAAATTCAAGATTTTTTTCCCCGACCCAGGATCACAGGTACCCTGAATTTGGTCCCTGGGTCCCAGGTTAAGAAACCCGGCTCCCAGACAATGTTCTTTTGACTTTGAATCTTCTCGGCTGTTCTCGATTCACGGATTCAAGGAGTGGGCCAAGAAAATGGAAGACCTTGAGCAAGTCACATCCTGTCTCTGAGGTTTTAGTTTCCTTTCCTGCTTGTGGGGACGGTGAAGCCACAATCTCTACTGCGGGGCAAGGACGCGTGTGATAATGCACATAAAATACTTGGCACACAAAACTGAGCTATTCCCGAAAACAGACCACGGTCTTCTGTAGCTGATTTTATTTATTGAAAGGATTCAAGATTGTTCCCTCTGGACCACATTCTGCGTTTCCCACTGCTGGGGACTGAATCCAGGGGCAGTCTATCTCTGAACTGTATCCCCAGTCCTTTTTACTTTTTTTATTTTGAGACACAGTCTAAGTTGCTGAGGCTGGCCACAAAGTTGCAATCCTCCTGCCTCAGCCTCTCCAGTCACTGGGATTAGTATGCACCACCACCCCTAGCAATTTTGTTTTTTTAACATGGAGGAGAGCAGATTGGTGTATCCACTTGGGTCAGAATGACATGTAACCAGCATTCTGTCCCATCTTTACTGAGGATTGTGGTGAACAGTGGATACTGAGATAAAAACCAAACTGTTATCTTTTTGGAGACAGGGGATTGAACCCAGGGGTGTTTAACCACGGAGCCACGTCCCAAGCCCTTTCAATTTTTTGAAAAAAGCTGAGGCTGGCTTTGAACATGTGATCCTCCTGCCTCAGCCTCCTGAGTTGCTGGGATTATAGGGGTTCACCACCAATGCCCAGAAAAACTGTTATCTTGATGGTCAATTTTTGTCCCACTTTATTTCCCCGAGAAATTATCCTTTTATTATTTTTGACACATAATAATTATACCTACTTATGGGGCACAGTATGCTATTTCTTTTTTTTTGGGGGGGGCTGTGGTATTGGCAATTGAACTCAGGGGCACTGGACTACTGAGCCCCATCCCCAGCCCATTTTTGCATTTTATTTAGAGACAGGGTCTCACTGAGTTGCTTAGTGCCTCACTTTTGCTGAGGCTGGCTTTGAATTAGGGATCCTCCTGCCTCAGCCTCCTGAGCCGCTGGGATTACAGGCATGCACCACCATGCCCAGTACAATGTAATATTTCTGAATATACTTATGTAAATATATAATGTGTAATGATCAAATTAGGGTAATCTGCATATCCATCAAGTCAGACATTTACTCTTTCTTTGTATCGGGAGCTTGGATGGGGAAAAATATATATTTTCATAAATCTATACGTCATCCCAGTAGGATCAGAAAAAAAGGAACTTTCAAAATCCTTTCTTCCAGCTATTTTGAAAGATACAATAAATTATTACAAACTCTAATCACCCTGAAAAATTACTTTGTTGGGGGCTGGGGTTGTAGCTCAGGGGTAGAATGCTTGCCTCACATATGTGAGGTGTTGGGTTCGATCCTCAGCACCACATAAAATGAAAAAACAAAATAAAGGTATTTGTCCATCTACAACTAAAAAAAAAAATTTTTTTTAAGTGACTTTGTGGTATTGATGAGTTTGATTTTGGTCCATATCTGGGCCCACCCATATGGGTGAACTTTATCTATCATATGGATAGTTGAGTAAAGAATTATCTGAGAAGAGGTGAAACTGGAGTAGGCCAGTACTTCATGAGCTTTAATGTGCACATGAATCGCCTGGAAATTATTAGACTCTGATTCAGCAGGTCTGGGGGCAGGGGAGGTGCCCAGGATTCTGGCTTGCTCCTGAGTTCCCCTGTGATGCTAAGGTTGCTAAGCAACCGTCCACGGATCCCATACACTGAATAGCACCAATGTAGGAGTTAGCCAGGTACCAAATAAAATCCAGAGTCTTCTTAGAACGAATGAAAGTGAATGATTTTGAACATAGTCTCGATTTACTACACAATTTTTTAAGTCAAGGTTTTCAGTTTTTCTTATTTTTTTCCCCCCTAGGTAACTCGTAATGTTATCATCAGCAAATAATTTTATTTCTTTTTAACAAGTAGATCTTATACGTTTCATTTTTGTAGAATTTATAAGGTAGCATCCTTTTTCTCTGATTTTACTGAGATAACTTCTAGTGTTAGGTTTGAATTTCTCCTTAAACATTGAACTATTAAGTCTCTTAGTTTCTCTGGAGTCAAATTTAATAATTCATACTTTCCCGGAAAAGCATGAATTTAAAGTGATTTTTTTTTATGTTTATCGGCATAAAGCCGTGTGTAGTGTAGCCTGATAACTTAATGTTCTTGCTTTTGGGTATTTAGTTCTTTTCCTCATTCCTAATTATATTGCATTTATTTTTTTTTTCTTCTTTTTCATTGATTTGATTTGCCACCATATTTTATTGTTCTTTTCAATGAAAACAGATGCTGGAGTAAGACATTTTGTAGCTTTCTCAATTCTAATTCATTCAATTGGGCTTTCACATTGATGGATACAAATGTTTTTACAGCTGAGAGCCATGGTGCACGCCTGTAATCCCAGTGGCTCTGGAGGCTGAGGCAGAAGGATCGCAAGTTCAAGGCCAGCCTCAGCAGCTTAGGCCCCAAGCAGCTTAGCAAGACCCTGTATTTCAGTCAGCTCTTTTGTGGCTGTGACTAAAGGACCCGATCAGAACAACTGTGGAGGAGGAAAGGTTTATTTGAGGGCTCACGGTTTCAGAGGTCTTGGCCACAGAAGGTTGGCTGCATTCCTCGGGGTATGAGGTGACACTGAATGTCACTGCGGAGTGTGTGACAGAGGGAAGCAGCTCACAGGAAGCGGAGAGAGACTCCACTCTCCAGATAAAATATGCACACCAAAGCCGCGCCCCATTCCCACACCCCACCTCTTCATTACCACTCCGTTAATCCCTGTCAGGGGACTCCTGCGAACCTTCTCGAATTGTCTCACACACGAGCTTTTGGGGACACCTCACCTCCAAAGCATAACACCGTCTCTAAATAAAAAATAAAAAGAGTTGGAGATGTGGCTCAGGGCTTAAGCACCCTGGTTTAATTCCTGGTACCAAAAATATCTATATGTTTTTACAGTATAGTGTTTAACTTCCTCTATTAAGTAGGAAATGAAATGGTCTTATCATTTTTTTATGAATGATTCATAATTGTATTTTTTTTTCTTTTTGAAACCAGGGGGGTCTCACTATGTTTCCCAGGCTGGCCTCACGTTTGTGAACTCAAATAATCCTCCCTCCTCAGTCCCCCAAGTTCTGGGGACCACAGATGCACACAGAGTATTATTTGGGAGACGGCTTTAAAATTCTAAGTGATTGGGCTGGGGCGGTGGCTCAGTGGTAGAGCGCACGTCTTGCATGGGCGAGGTGCTGGGTTCCATCCTCAGCACCACATAAAAATAAATAAGCAAAATAAAGGTATTGTTTAAAATATAAATAAAGTAAAATTCTAAGTGATTAGATTGAAAGTAAATGTAAACTCATCGTTATGAGTTTAATTGGTTTTGGTTTGTTTTACCTGGGTAAGGTCATAGAATAATGTTAGCATGGGTATTTTTGCAAATTTTAAATATTTTTTTCCATAATTGAGTTTTCTAGATGTTTCTGAGGATGCTGGGGGAAAAGGAACATTCACTATGATACTAATGTTTATTTGTTTATGTAAATTTTTTTTACTTCTAAATATGTTTGTTTTGGCTTCTTGTTCTGTCATGTGCTAAAGTATTTCCATTCTACTTCGTTTTCTGTCAACTTCATTCTGACCAGCTTTGCTTTTGTGTGTCTTGCTGCAATGTTATTTACACACACAGATTATATCTTCGCTGTCAATTTTCTATTTTGAATCTAAAAGATATTTCCCTCTGTGGAATCCTTTTTTGCCTTATGTTATGCTTATTTTTACACATGCCACTTGCAAATTATAGCAATGGAGTTTTTTTTTCCCCACCCAAACTAGAAATATTGAGTTTTGTGGAGGAAATAAACAATACGTAGCTGAGTAAAAGAATAATAACAGCACGCCCCCCGTAAACCCTCCAGAGTTGATCATTGCCGTCAGTAGAGACTTTTATCTGATTTTCTTGGATTGAAACAGGTAATGCTTTGCATTCTATTATATTTTTTTTTACTTTTGGTTGTGATTCTTTGTTATTTACCTTTTAAGGAAAAAAAAACCTTAAACATATATTCTAAAGGACAAGTGAATTAGCTTTTTGTCACTGAGACACAATGTCTGAGAAAAACAACTTTTAAGAAGGAAAACTTGATTCTGGCTCCTGGTGCCGGATGGTTGGCCCAGATCTATTGGCCTGAGATGAGGCCGAGCATCATGGCAGCAGCGGGTGGTGGAGGAAAGCCGCTCAGCTCAGGCAGCTGGGGAGCAGAGAGAAGCTCTCTTTATAGTCCCCAAGAGCACACACGTGTGCCCAAGGACCCGTCCCTTCACCTAGGTGCACTGATTCCCATTGCCTCCCAATAGTCCCTGCAGGTAAGGCGTCATTAGTGGATTAGCCCGTTGATAAGATCAGTGCCCCACGATCCAGTCACTTTCCAAAACCCCACAGCTGATCACCCCTGACCTGGGGACCAGGCAGGACAGACAGCCAGTGCTGTCGTCTTACCTAACCACAGTACAGCTACCGAAAGGAAGAAGAAATCAGCATTGGCTACTGTCAATGTTAGAGTCCTCCCCTAAATCCGCATGTTGGAACCCTCATCCCCGGGGTAATGGGGACTTTGGGATGTGATTAGGCTGTGAGAGCAGATTCCTCAAGAGTGGGATCAGGGCCATATAAAAGGGACCTCAGACAATTAGCTGCTCCTTCCACGTGGGAGGACACAGCAGAAGGTCTGTGCTCATCAAACAGAATCTGCTGGCAGCTGGACTCTGCACTTCCCGGCCTCCAGCACCATGGGCAGTGTCTTGTTATATATGATGGCATATTTTGTTTATGTTTATTTGTTTATGTTTATTTGTTTATATTCAATTTGTTATAGATGATGGCAGAAGGCATCACGATTCACATTACACCTATACAGCACACTTTTTCATCTAAGATGCATGTATTTTTTGGCAAGAATGGCACAGAGTTAGTCAGGTGCAGTGGCACATGCTTATAATCCCAGCTACCGGGGAGGCTGAGGCAGGAGGATCACAAGTTTGAAGCCAGCCTCAACAATTTAGTGACTTGTTGTCTCAAAATTAAAAAAAAAAAAATGTAAAGGGCTGGGGATGTGGCTCAATTGTAGAGTGCTCCTAGATTCAATCCCCAGGAACAACACCACCAACAAAAGAATAGCAGAGTTGATGTGCTCTGCCTAGGATCAGGAGGTACGTGGTACCAATATGTCTTATCCTTGCCGGTCTTAACCTTGATCACTTTTTTTTTTTTTAAAGAGAGAGCGAGCAAGAGAGCGAGAGCGAGAGCGAGAGCGAGAGAGAGAGAGAGAGAGAGAGAGAGAGAGAGAGAGAGAGAGATTTTTAAAAATATTTTAAAATATTTATTCTTTTAGTTTTTCGGCGGACACAACATTTTGTTTGTATGTGGTGCTGAGGATCGAACCCGGGCTGCACGCGTGCCAGGCGAGCGCGCTGCCACTTGAGCCACATCCCCAGCCCTTGATCACTTAGTTATGCTGGTGTGTGCCAGTTTCCTTCACTGTATACTGACTATTTTTCCTTTTGTAACTGATAACTATGTCAGGTGCAATATTTTTCTTTCTTTTTCCTTCTTTCTCACCAAGTTGCCGAGGCTGGCTTTGAACTTGTGATCCTCCTGCCTCAGCCTCCCGAGTCGCTGGGATTACAGGCGTGTGCCGCTGTGCCCCGCTCCGGTGCTGTACTTTGATATTCTGTGAATATCTATGTCTTCATGAGGTTTCACCCGCTAACTGGACCACTGAGCCTGGACAATACCGGCAACAGTAATTACTCCGGTGAGCCAAGGGTGATTTTCTATTGCCTCCATCTCATCTCTGTTGATCTATCAGAATTCTTCTGTAAGAAAGAGTTTCCCTTTCATAGATTTATCCATATCCACAGAGGAAGGGATATTAATTTTTTACTTAAAAAAACAAAACAAAACAGAAAAGGGCCGGGGTGGTGACTCAGAGGTGGAGCGTTTGCCTGGCACATGGGAGGCCCTGGGCTCCATCCTCAGCACCACGTAAAAATAAATAAAATAAAGGTCTTGTGTCCATCTACAACTAAGAATATTTTTTAAAAAATCCAAAAACTTCCACAATAACACAATCCTCTTTTATCCAAAATCACCCATTCTCAGGCAAAGCCCCCGGATCACAGTGTGCTGTCGTGCCCCCGAGTGACGGCAGGACCCACTTACTGTAGCCCATCAGGATGAGTGCGCCCAGGAGCATGATCACAGTCTGCAGAGCGTCCGTGTAGATCACCGCCGCCAGGCCACCTGGGGGGACGAGCGCTAGGTGAGGACCAGGTCCACTGATGGTCACCGAGGGAACCCACAAGGTCAGGAACTGACCTGAGACTTCCTAAGTCTGGCTGATGGCCGAGTCGGTACCCTGACTCTTCCCTGTGGGCCTGCACATTCTGCAGTGGGAAGTGGCTGCTCCTTTGATGCGGAGCAGCAGATGGCCCTGTGACTTGCTCTGATCTTGGTAGAAGTGACACTGTGTGGCTCCAAGCCTGGCCCTCCAGGAGCCCGGTGGCTTTGGTTCTTACTCTGCCCTGACAGCAGCGGCTTTCAGCAGCCCAGTCTCACCTAGTGGAGGGTGGTGGCCATCTGGAGGGGCCGCCCAGCCGGCTGCCCCTGCTGCCCACCCCCCCATGTGAGGGCCATCTGGGTCCCACCAGCCTTCAGGGTGCCCTCCAACTCCCGTTCAGTGAAGGCCAGGCCAGCAGAGCCACCACCCAGGTGAGCCATGAAGGTGCAGGAAATGATAAGCCGGTTTGGGGAAGTCCCCGCAGGGTGGGGGGTGTGTTGGCACAGCAGGAAGGGACCTCACACCCACCCAGGAACTGATGCCTGCACCAGGGTCCCCAAGCTCTGAACAGCTTTATTACTAAGGTCGGCAAAGGGAGGTGAGGACCAGGCATTCGGACACCCCTAGGCTTTCTGATCAAGGTCAAGGTGGTCAGCCTGAGAGGATTCCACTGGGCACTGCAAAGACTAATCTGTGCAATGACGTCACGGTGGCAAGCCATCAGCACCTGTTCCTCCCTGCGTCCTAGGGAAAGGACACTGTCTGTGCGCACCTGTCTACTAGAGGGCAGGGTCGGTGTGTGATCCCCAAACCAACCCTGCGTGTGGGCGTGGCTTTCTCCCTGACTCCGCCTCCTGATCAGCAGAAGCCCAGCCCCCTAACAAGTGGGAGGAGCCTGGCTTCTGGCCTCCCTTCTCTGCTGCCCTCTGATGAATCCACCTGAAGCTATTGAGAAACTAAAGTTTAGTGTCACTTAAACCCACCCGCCTTCCTAGGAGGTTACTGTGAATTGAGCATTTGCGATTTTTTGGGGGAGGGGTACCTGGGATTGAACTCAGGGGCACTTAACCACTGAGCCACATCCTTAGCCCTTTGGACATTTTATTTAGAGACAGGGTGTCACTGAGTTGCTTAGGGCCGCATTAAGTTTCTGAGGCTGGCTTTGAACTTGTGATCCTCCTGCTTCAGCCTCCCGAGATGCTGGGATTACACAGACATGACCCACTGTGCCCGGCAAACATTTGCTATTTTATGCTTAGGATGTAAGTTCCTCTAGAGTAGAGATTTTTGTCTCTCTTGCTTATTTCTATGCCCCAATTCTTAGGACAATGTCCAGCACATAGTAGGTGTGAAAATTTTTCTTTGACACACCAGTTGTGTGTATGTGTGCGTGTACAGATGCACATCTGTGGAGTGAATTCTACTGTGCCAACAGGAAGCAGAGAAGGTGAAGCTGAAGCAGATGAGAAGGTAAACATTCAAAACCAGTCAAGGCCCTACTATGTGCTCGGCAACTTTCCTAGGACACACATCTGGGGGCGGGGAAGATAAAGCTGCTCAATCTCAAGGCTCCAGAATTGCAAGAGTTAAATACTCAGCCTCGTATTCTGCATGTGAATACCCATACTCAACACTTAGTAGGTCCTCAATAAATAGTTCTGGGGTTCAGGGAACAAAAAACAGTGTGTATGGTGCACTTTAAAAATTCTTTTTCTTAGTTGGCAACCCCCTTTTCTTTAGGTCAGGGCCAAGATCCATCTTACCGGGGTGTGGAGTGAGGTTTCAGGGTCCCCACACCCCGGGACACCAGAAGCGCCTCCCACCTCTCCGGCACCACCCCTGGCTTGGTCGTACCTGCAACGGTGTACAGAGCGGTGATGGCCAGGAGCCCCACAACTGAGAGGTAGAGGTCCAGGTGCAGAGACTGCTGGATGAAGATGGCGCCCGCATACATGTCCACCTGCGGGGACAAGAGTGTGACGGATGAGCGGAGGGACGCGGGGATGAAGGGATGGACATTGCAGCACAGTTTCTCCGGGGTCAGCAGAAGCCTTCTGAAATGCCAACCCCCTTCCTCTCACCGGTGAACCCCTTCTGAGATGTGACTTCCTGCAAGGCTTCGCAGCAGCTGAACGTTCTCCAGGGTTTGCAAAGGAACGTTCTAGAAGGGATCCCGAGTCTGTCCTTTGAGCCTGGAGCTCTTTGGTTCCAGGGGAACTCCTTCTGCCTCCCCTGGTCCCCTCACCTGGGGCACATCCCTCCCCACCCCAGCTGCTCGGCCGAGCCAGGCCTGCTGGGCCCACGCGTCCCCCGAGGTTGCACGTCTGTGTGGCCTCTGTCCAGGCGATCTGCCCATCCAGAGGTCGGGGTGGGCACGTCCAGCTTGCCCTCTGTGCCTCTGATGAAGAGCTAATCAGATGGGCTGCGACCCATCTTCCCGCCATGCTGCAGGGCCAGGCCAGGCCGCGTCCCCCCCCCCCCCTTACCGATATCTTGGTGAAGATGTACATGAACAGGTAGATGACCGCCAGGGTGATGGAGATCCTGCTGCCCCCGAAGCGCTTCCGCAGGTACTCGGGCATCGTGGTGACCTGGGGAGCGGGGGGAGCCAGCTTTCACCTCCAGCTGGCTCTGGACACCAGGTCCCCAGCCACCAGCCCTGTCCAGGCCCGCCCTGCCCCAAAGCCAGACTCCCAGAGGGTCTTCCAGGGATTCTTAACGGGGCACCGAAGAAGGAAGAAGGGAAAAGGGGCCCAGAGAGTGGAGGAGTGGGGTTCTGTGCAGGGATGTGTACCCCACCATCACATCCCCACATGGAGTGCCCCCCTACGGTGGCCGGAGCCTGTTCTGATTGGGCACTGTTGGGGACCGAGCCCGGGGGCCCTCTACCACCAGCTCTTATTTTTTTAACTTGAGACAGGGTCTTGCTAATTTGCCAGGCTGGCCCCCGTGATCCCAAGGAGCTGGGATTGCAGGCACATGCCTCTGCGCCCGGCCAGGATTATGTTTTATTTAACATTTTTTTTTTCTAATTGGCACACTTTCTTATTTACATAAACTTATATAAAAAAGATACTTTAAATCACTTCTGTAATAGAAAACCAGTCCTAAGAGCCGGGTGACATGGTGCACACCTGTAATCCCAGAGGCTGCCAGTGAAATATTTCTTTAAAAGGTTGCTGGGGACGTGGCTCAGTGGTTATTAAGCCCCCCTGGATTCAATTCCCCAAAATAAAAACAAACAACAACAACAAAAACCCAGTCCTAAATTTAAGGGAACCCTCAAAAATAAATATAGGAATGATAGGGACCATTTCGTTTCTATTCTCTTCTGGCAAATTATTGTTGTACATCAAAGATTTTTTTTTGTTGTTGTTGTTGTTCTGGGCGTTTAACCCAAGGGTGGTTTACCACTGAGCTACACTCCCAGCCCTTTTAATTTTTCAGTTTGAGACAGTCTCACTAAGTTGATTGCTGAGGCTGGCCTGCCCAGGCTGAGGGTGGAGGACAGGAAAGACAACTGGCCGGCATGCCAGGTGGGGGTGGGGGAGAAGGAGGGGGAGGGGGGAGAGAGAGAGTGAGAGAGAGGAGAGAGAGAGAAGAGGGAGAGAGGAGGGGGAAGAGAGAGGAGACAGAGAGGGGACAAGGCGCCTGCCACCTGCCTGGCAGTATTCTAGACACGGGGAGAAAACAGGTGGCCCCCACCCTCCTGGGAGACACAGAGCAGTCTAGTGCGATGATTCTCCACCAGGCAAGAGTTTTCACCCCCCAGGGAGATTTTGGCACTGACTGGAAACATTCTGGCTGTCACAATTTGGGGACGAGCTACTGGCAGCCCAGGATAGAGACCAGAGATGTTGTTCAACATCCTGGAATGCACAGAACTCCCCTACTACCCACCACACACACACACACACACACACACACACACACACACACACACGACAAAGAATGATCCAGCCCCAAACATCACTGGTACCAAGGCTGAGAACCCTGGTCTCGTGGAAAAGTCAGATTAATAATTACACAAGCGAATGCAAAACAGCAACCCGAGAAAACCAACAGAGGAGGAGATTTAAGCGGAGGGGGAGCTCCGAAAGGGTTTCCTGGAAGAATTGATGCTTGATCTAAAAATCTGAAGGATGAATAGGATTTGGGAAAATATACAAAATAATGGAAATGAGTGGAGAGATGGGTGGCCCCGGAGAGCACGTTCATAAATCAAATTAGTCTGTAATTGCCTTAGTGGGCAATATTTGCAGGACCCTATTCTCCAAATATGGTAGGCAAAAAATGAATTCTAGGTGGAGGTGGAAAGTTCTAGAAAAAAAAGTATACGTGGGAGAATATCTTTATGCCTTTGTGATATGACAAGATTAAAAAAAAAAAACAAGATGTAAAAGACGTGATCAATGTGACTACAGTAAAATCGAGACCTGCTTATTGAAAGGTACTGTATGAAAGCAAATCGAGTAGGAAAAAAAAAGATATCTGTTAACACACAACCATCCTAAGGACTTGTTTCTAGAATCTACGGAGAATGAGAACAAATCAATAAAACAAGACACGTAACCTAATAGAAAAATGGGCAAAAGTCTTAGACTTCCTGTCATTATATCAGATACCCAAGATAGTCCTTTTATAAAAAGAAGAGGCTTGTTGTGGCTCACACTTTAGTTTGGGTTCATGTTTAGCCCAGGATTGGTTGGCTCCATTGCTCTGGACCTGAGGCAGCACATCACGGTGGGAGAGCGTGATGGAACCCAACTGCTCACCACGTGGCCAAAGAGAAGAGGAAGAGACTCTTCCTCTTGTATACGTGGGAGAATATCTTTATGCCTTTGTGATATGACAAGATTTAAAAAAAAAAAAAAAAGATGTGAAAGACAGGATCAATGTGACTACCCTCTGTGGGGTCCCCCAGGAGGCTGAGGCAGGAGGATTGCAAGTTCAAGGCCAGCCTCCGAAACTTAGCAAGGCCCTAAACAACTCTGTCTCAAAATATGAAAATAAGAAATACAAAAGGGCTGGTGATGTGGCTCAGTGGTAAAGTGCCAGAAAAGTAGGGGGTGGAGGAGAGGGGGAGGGAGGAGGGAGGGAAAAGGAGGGGGACCAGCGACGGAAACCGAGTAGATCACGTTCCATGCACATATGATTCTGTCAAAATGAACTCGACTGTTATGTGTCAGTACAATGCATTACTTAAAAAAATAAAATATGCTACCCCTGATTCAATGTATATGTGACTATAGATAAAAGCTCGATCAAATGATATTGTTCAGGTAGGTGTGATAAAAACTGCAAAGAAAAGTCAGGAAGTGATTTCTTGAGGCTGAAAGGGAGGCCGGTGGTCCTTCTAAGGCTCCAAGGGGACATTAAGCTTCAGGTGTTTTTTTTCTTTGGTACCAGGGATTGAACTCAGGGGCACTCGACCACTGAGCCCCACCCCCAGCCCTGTTTTGTATTTTATTTAGAGACAGGGTCTCACTGAGTTGCTTAGGGCCTCACTTTTGCTGAGGCTGGCTTTGAACTCGTGATCCTCCTGCCTCAGCCTCTCTAGCCACTGAGATCATAGGCGTGAGTCATCACACCTGAAGAGATTTTTTTTTATTATTAATATTTGTGTTTTGGCATTAAAACAATTCCAAGCCCAATTCTTTCCAGCCCCTGAGCCCCCCATGTGCACCTTAGGATGTGGATTATGAGGTCAGAGCTGCTCAGGGGTCCTAGTGCCCTCACCTGTGCCTCATCCCTCCCCAGAGCTGGGACCTCTTATGGATGTCCATGGGCCCGAGGACAGGGAAGGCCAGCCCAGCATTTCCCCCGGTGTCTTCCCATCCCACCCCACCTGAAGCTCCTCAGACTCACCTGGCCAGCGATGTAGATGGGCAGGAAGATCCACGACAACATCAACACAGAAAATAAGCCCTGCCCAAAAAAACACAGGCAGAAGTTGACTCCCAGCTCCCAACGAGGTGCCGATCCAGATGTCTCCCTGCACCCTGAGGGAACCTGACCTGAACTCCACCTCATTTTGTGTCTTATTTTGCTGCATGGTTCACCTTCCCTGGCCTTCGGCTTTCCATTTTTAAAAATGGGGAGAAGAGAATTAAGGAGGGAAGGGAAGAGTGGAAACAGAAGCCTTTGTGACGCCCTCTAGTTTTGTGTAGCCTGAATGTACCCTCCCCACCTCCCCCACCCCACCCCCCGCCAGCCCGTGCATCCAGTTGTTCTTCCTGTCTCCTTGGCAGTGGTTAATGCAGACCTGGGCTCAAAGACTGGACACGCTCAGGCATAACTGGGGATGCTGGGAGAGTTGCTGAGACTCAGTCTGCTCAATGGTGGAATGCGAATCACAGCACCTCACTATTTTGCTACAGAGAAATCGGCGAGATGACATTTACCAAGCAATTACTATATGCCAGGAATTTCTCTTCAGCCTTTCCAAGCATTAATTCACTTGTTAATTCACTTAATTCTCTTGATGTCTCCACGTGGCAGGTAGAGACGAGGAAGCGACTTCAGAAACTGTTTCTTAGACAGTCCAGGTTGAAGATGGAGCTCAGTGGCTCTACGAGGCTCAGAGAGGTTAAGTAACTTGCCCAGGGTCACAGAGCTTATAAACATTGAAACCAGGATGTGAACCCAAGTATTTGGGTTCTAGTCTGTAATTGAATTTCATAATGTGATAGTATATGCAGCCTGGCATAGAGTAAGCATTTAAAAAACGTTAGTCATGATGAAGATGAAGGGCATCATTAATAAACACAAGGTCCCTTCCCAGGAAAAATAATCCAGTGTGAATTCTGCTGTGTAGAAATGTGTCTTCTCATGGGTATCTCGAGGGTTAAAAAAAAAAAAAACAAATACCACTGAGCCATATAATTTTTGGGATGGACAACTGATTACATCATCCTTTTTCTGCATCTGAGAGGGAGGGACTCTGAATCGTCTTCTCCAAATCTCTATTGTTGGAGTCACCAAGCAAACGCAGGGACGTCTGAGGCTCACAGACCCAGGGAGGTTCCTGTTTTCAAAAAGCACTGTTCTGCTTCTTAAAGTGCATCGGTGGTGCACGCCTGTTGACCCAGCGGCTCAGGAGGCTGAGGCAGGAGGATCGCAAGTTCAAAGCCAGCCTCAGCAACTTAGCGAGGCCCTAAGCAACTTAGCAAAAAAAAAAAAAAAAAAAAAAAAAAAAAACTGCTTCCAAATAAACAATTTTTAAAAAGGCCTGGGGATGTGGCTCAGTGGTTAAGCACCTGGTACCAAACAATGAAGTCAATAAAGTGCAGGGCATTCACCACTTCTCCCCAGGCGCCCCCACCAGGTAGAGGCCAGGTGCCGTGTCCGGGGTGAAATACTTACATTCAGCTCATAAGCAGTGACCGAGATACCCACAGCAGCCCCTGACCCCGCCAGACCAAGGAAATGTCCACTTCCCACATTGCTGGCGAACAAGGATGCGCCCACCTGCGGGGGACAGATGGATCAGACGGTGCAGCCAAGAACTGTCCCACCCCCCAGTTCTGTCCAGGTTCCAAAGGGACCAAGGCAAGTCAAGAGGAGAAAGAGAGCCCCCCCTTCTCTGTCTGGCAACTTTGTTCAAATTAGAAAAAGACCCTCCCTCCCGGCTCTTTGGCATCCACCTATCAGACATGGTTAAACAGGCACACCTCCCCTTCAACGCCTGCAGATGGAATTGCGCCCCCTAGAGGAACACAGTGCACAGCTTGAACAACCGTGCGCAGCGTCCTTGGCGGGGAGGGGAGAATGACAGGCACTGATGTAAATGCTTCCTGATGAGAATCCGGAGCCTGAGACTCCTCACCCCTTGCTGCGCACGTCACCAGCCTAACTTCCGGGAGGAAGTGGCCAAGACTGTCCTCCCTGATTCCAGACTCTGCTCTCTGCTGACTGGCCGGGACAGCCCTTGGCTCTGACAGGGTGTCTTTCAATCCATTAGTTCTTTAACTTGTCTCATGATGTTTGCAGTGTGTGTTACCCACCTGTTATCAAAGGTATTTTATTTTTGATGCCATTGTTAATGGAATTATTCTCTTAATTTCATTTTCAGATTATTCGTTACTAGTATATAAAATTACAATGGACTTCTTTTTGTGTGTGTGTGTGTGCCAGGGTTTGACTCAGGGACGCTTAACCCTGAGCCACATCCCCAGCCCTTTTTTATATTTTGAGTCAGGATCTCCCTGAGTTGCTTAGGGTCTTACTCAATGTCTGAGGCTGGCTTTGAACTTGCGATCCTCCTGTCTCAGCCTCTGGAGCTGCTAAAAGGACAGGCGTGCACCACTGTGCCCGGCTAAAATGCAATGAACTTTCAACATTGATCTTATATTCTGCAGTCTTACTGAACTCATTTATAACCTCGAGTAGCATTTTGTGGATTACTTAGTTTCTATGGGCAAGATCATATTGTATGCAAATTGAGAGAGATTTCTCTTTTCCTCTTCAATCAGGGTGACTACTTCTTTTTCTTGTGAATTTCCCTGACTAGGACCTCTGGCAAAATGTTGAATCCAAGTGTCATAAGGGCATCCCTGTAATCCCAGAGACTCAGGAGGCTGAGGCAGGAGGATTGCAATTTGAGGCCAGTCTCAGCAAATCAGTGAGACCCTAAGCACCTTAGCAAGACCCCGTCACAAAAAATATCCTATCTTAGTAAATAAAAAGAGCTGGGGATGTAGCTCAGTGGTAATGAATCCTTGGGATCAATCCCTAGTGCAACATCAAACAGAAAAATCTTTGTCTGGTTCCTAATCTTAGGGGGAAACTCCATCTTTCACCCCTGGGCACGGTAGCTGTGATGTGTCTTTGTGGATGTCCTTTATTAAATTAAGGAAGTTTCCTTCTATTTCTAGTATTTTTTTGGAAGTTTCAACATGGAAGGGTTTTAGATTCTGTCAAACGCCTCTTCTGCATCTGCCGCTGGGATCTGGAGGGTTTTGCCACTTCTTGGATGATGCAGCATCTTACCTTGACCGACTTTTGGTAAATCAGACCAAATACTCTTTTCTAGGGTCAATCTCACGTGGTCACGGTGTGCAGTCATTTTTACGTGCTGCTGGATTTGGAGGGCTGAGAGCACTCCAAAATATTTACCTGTCGCTTCTCTTTCGTCGGGAGATCTGGTGCAGAAGGGGTTAGAAAGTGTGCCCCTATCTCTGGGAGGACTTTGTGAAGGATCGGTGCTAACTCCTCTCCCAACTTTGGCAAGAATCCACTGGGAAGTCCTCCGCTGGGGCTTCTCTTCGCGGGAAGTTTTAGGGTTGCTCACACCATGTCTCCACCTTGCACGAGGACAGTCAGGCTTTTCGTTTCTCCTTGAGTCACTCTGGGGACTTGGTGTCTTTCTAGGGATTTTTTTTCCATGTCACCTAGATTTTCTAACTTTTTTTTTTTTTTTTTTGGCATACAACGGTTCACAGAGTCTCCTGATGACTATGGTCTTAAAATGTTCTTTAGTATTGGTAGTAGCACCACCTCTTACATCCCTGATTTTAATACTTTGTACCTTCTCTTCTTTGTGGCCAACCTCCCTAGGAGGTGGTCAGTTTTATGAACCTTTGCAAGAACCAATTTTTTTTTCTTTCTTTTTTTTGGTACTGGGGATTGAACTCAGAGGTGCTTAACCACTGAGCCACCTACCTAGCTCTTTTTATTTTATTATATATATTTAATATATATATATATAATTTTTTGTAGTTGCAGATGGACAGCATGCCTTTATTTTATTTGTTCATTTTTATGTGGTTCTGAGGATGGAACCCAGTGCCTCACGTGTGCTAGACAAGTGCTCTACCTCTGAGCTACAGCCCCAGCCCTCTTTTTATTTTTTATTTAAAGACAGTGTCTCACTAAGTCGCTGAGGCTGGCTTTGAACTGGTAACCCTCCTGCCTCAGCCTCCCACAGCTGCTGGGATGACAGGCGCGTGCCACAGCACCTGGCCCTACCTTTGCTATTGTTGATTCCTCTGAGGATTTTCTAGCCTCGACTTCTTCTCTCTCCACTCTAATATTTATTGCTTCCTTCCTTCTCCTCATATTGGATTTAGTTTGCTTTTCTTTTTCTAGTTAATGTGAAAGGCTAAGTAATTGGTTTGGCATCTTTCTTCTTCTTTTTTTTTTTTTTTAAATCTGGGCATTGCAATATGAATTTGCCTCTAAGAAATGCTTTAGCTGCATCTCATAACTTTGGGTAGTGCTTTTGCTGTGCTTTTGCTTTCAATCCTCTCAAAATATTTCCTAAAATTGTTACAATTTCTTCTCAGATCCATTGATTATTTCAGGATGAATTGCTTAATTTCAACATATTTGTGAATTCCCAAACTGCCTTCCATTAGCGATTTCTAATTTTATTTCACCATGGATAGACAATATACTTTGTGTTCGTTTCAGTATATATATTTTGGTACTGGGGATTGAACTCAGGAGCACTCCATTGCTGAGCCCCATCCTCAGTCCTATTTTGTATTTTATTTAGAGACAGAGTCTCACTGAGTTGCTTAGGGCCTCCTTATTGCTGAGGCTGGCTTTGAACAAGCGATCCTCCTGCCTCAGCCTCCCGAGCCTCTGGGATGACAGGCAAGTGCACCATCTCGCCCAGCCTCGGTCATTTTAAATTCATCGAGACTTGGAGAATATTCCCTGTGCCCACAGAAGAAGGCATATTTGGTTGGGTGGACTATTTCTCTGTTATGTCTGTTATGTGACAGATAGAAACATAGATGAGAGACAGACAGACAGACAGACAGAGACAGAATAGTCAGAGGAACCAGGTCATTGGGTCCCAGGGCATCCCCTGAGCCTCTGCATTCAGCCACACCCCACACCAGTCCACAGGTCGAGGGTTCCCTTGGAGGAGCCGATCAACCCTCTTTTTGCTTAAATAAATTTGAGTTGGCGCCCAGCCCTTTCTAGTCTGGACTGTGACTTTCAGACAGCACGGAGCCCAGGAGCCCGAGATGGAGCACCCGCCCTGGAAGGTTCTTTGGGAAGGGACTTAGTTGGACTGGAGAGCACTTACTGGCCACCACACCATGTCCCCTCCAGCCAGGAAGTAGCCCTTCACCGTGTCTCTTTTGGTCTTCACCGTGGACTGAAACAGAGAGGAGTGGGGGGGACTGTTAGCAATTCCCGGCATCCCCCACGGGGACGGCCCCCCTGGAATCCAGCAGGCCAGACCTGGGGACCTCACTGGAGCGTTAGACCCCTGGTCTGGCGACGATGGCCCATCGGGGTGGCATTCACCGAGTGCTCTCCCTGTCCCGTGCTGAGCATAATTTAGGCCTCAGCTCATTTTGCTCCTTACCAACTCCTGGAGGTGGGTGCCACCAGGACCATCGGACAGAGGGAAAGACTGAGTGAGGCTCAAGTCCTGCCCAGTCATGCTGCTGTAACAAAATGCCAGAGACGAGGTAACTTATAGACACCAGAAACTTGTGCCTTGTAGTTCTGGAGGTTGGGAGGTTCAAGATCAAGGTGCCCACGGGTTCGGTGTCTGGTGAGGCCCCGTAACTCATAGACGGAGCCTCCTCTGTGACCTCACAGAGCCTGTGAGTGGGACGGGGACCTCGTTCCCCTGATGTTCTTATGAAGCCTCTGATCCCATTGATGAAGTTTCTACCCTCCTCCTCTTTACAGTGTCACATTGGCCATCAGGTTTCAGCATGGATTTCAGAGACAGGAAAAGGGTTCATCTCTAAGGGTGTGCAGACTCCTTCATTATGAGATGAGTGCATATTAACCATGCATGGAGATACTATTTCCCTCTGTCAGTTGGACTGCACCTGGTGGGTGAGGACATGATAAAACAGGCTTTGTGGTACCTGTGTGCGGACGGGTGATGTATGCTAATCGGACACAAATTAGCATAACTGCAAATGCCTGTCTCCTTCAGTCTGAGAATCCTATTTGAGGAGATTGATCCTACATCATGTCTACACTCCAAAATCATGAGTGCATAAGGTTTGTGCATTGTAACCTGGACAGTAAGAGGTGAGAGAAAACCCAACTGTCCCTCAGCAGGAAGTCGGTTAAGTAAAGGACAATAGGGTCATCTCATGCTGTTCAGGGTTTAGGATGAGGAAGCCAAGCCTGTGATCCTAGGGGCTCTGGAGGCCGAGGCAGGAGGATCTCGAGCTCCAAGCCAGCCTCGGCACTTAGCAAGACCCTGTCTCTAAATAAGATATTAAAAAAAAAGGGTCAGGGTTGTGGCTCAGTGGTCAAGTGTCCCTGGGTTCATTCCCTTGTACCAAAATAAATAAATAAATTAATTAATTGAACAAAATAGAATAAAGATAATTAGGAAGGTTTGAGGTACTGATATGAAGAGGCAGTGTCGTAAGTAAAAACAACAAGGTACAGAAAGCTACTTCCCGTTTAAGAAAGAGGGCAATAAACATATTAATACTGGCTTTGATTTGCATAAAGAAACTGGAAGAATCCACGAATACCGAGTGATTACAAGCCAGTAATGGCAGCTTCCTCTGCGGGAAGAGGCACAGTGAGACTTTATACTGTAGGTCCTGAGCTGTTTTTATTTTGAGCCACTCTTGCCTTTAAACAAAAAAAAATCCCTTTAGATTGCTGGGTGTGGTGGCGCACACCTGTGATCCCAGCAACTCAGGAGGCTGAGGCAGGAGGATCTGGGGTTCAAGGTCAGCCTCAGCCGTTTAGTGAGACTCTGCCTCAGGAGACGGGGTGGGGGATATAACTCACCTCCCTGGGTTCTCTCCCTAGTACTTCAGACAAAACCAACAAACAAAAGCTTTTAGATTAAAATAAAAAGAACACAGGCTTCAAAATAAGGTGGATAGGAATTCCAACTCCAGCTCTTCCAACTTACTAACAGAATGAAGAACTTAAATTCTTTGAGACTCAGTTTCTTTGTCTGCTGAATGGGCACAGTGTCTTCTGAGAGGCCCTGGGCAAATTGCCTGAGATGCCACGAGGGGAAACGCTTAACCAGCTCCAGGCACAGCCAACGCCCAAGGTGCTCTTGAAATGTTAGAGGAAGACCTTGGGCTGGTTTCTTCCTCTCCGGACGTCCATCTCCCAAATCACGGGGTTCACGCGGGGCTTCAGGCCGGGGGTCCCCTTCTTCCTCCCTCCCCAGGGCCTGGCTTACCCAGAGTCCCACGGCCAGGACGAAAATGAAGTAAAGCACCAGCACCGCGATGTCTCCAGGCTCCAGGCTCTTCTGGGGAAAAGCGTCCAGGGGATCCGACTGCGGAGGCCGCGGGCTGCTGGGGCCGCTCTCCATGGTCCTGAACCAGCCCTCTCCACCCTGCGAAGGGCAGATGCGTCAGACCCCAGATTCCCTTTCTAGGCTGCCTCTGGGGCCATCTGAGGAGTAAGATCCACACGGAGGGATGTGCGCTGGAGGAAGGTCCTTACGTCCATCCATCCACCCATCCATCCACCCGTCCATCCACTCGTCCATCCTCTTGTCCATCTGCTCATCCATCCATTCATGCATCCATTCATCCATCTGTTTGTCCATCCACTCATCCATCCACTTGACCATCCACTTGTCCATCCACTCGTCCATCCATTCATCCATCTGTACGTCCATCCACTCATCTATCCACTCATCTATCCACTCATCTATCCATTCATCCATCCACTCATCCATCCACTCATCCATCCAATCATCCATCCACTTGTCCATCTGTTCTTCCATCCACTCATCCTTCCACTCATCCATCCATTCATCCATCCATTTACCATCCATTTGTCCATCCATTCATTCATCCATTTGTCCATCTGTTTGTCCATCACTCATCCATCCACTCATCCTTCCATTCATCCATCCAATCATCCATCTGTTTGTCCATCTGTTCATCCACCCACTTGTCCATCCATCATCTATCCACTCGTCCATCCAATCATCCATCCACTTGTCCATCTGTTCTTCCATCCACTCATACTTCCACTCATCCATCCATTCATCCATCCATTTACCATCCATTTGTCCATCCACTCATCCATCCATTTGTCCATCTGTTTGTCCATCACTCATCCATCCACTCATCCTTCCATTCACCCATCCAATCATCCATCTGTCCATCCGTTCATCCACCCACTTTTCCATCCATCATCTATCCACTCGTCCATCCATTCATCCATCCATTCATCCATCCACTCATCCACCCACACGTCCACCCACACCCACTTGTCCATCCATCATTCATCCATCATCCATCCACTCATCCATCCAACCATCTACCCATCATCTATTCATTTGCTCAACAAATATTTTGATGAAGTCACCTCAAATCCTCAGGTTTTTTTTTTTAACCAATTCAGCCACACACTTTGCAAAATATAAAGAATCAACAACTTAAGCAGAGCAGCGGGCTTCAGCATCCTCTCCCACCTCGTAAGCACATGTCCCAGGAGGAGACGCCAGTCAGTTCCCTTGTGCAGGGCACCTCACAGCTGGGTGAGGTCTGAGCCACTGATTTTGTCCGAGGCTCAGTCAGACACCACGACCTTCTTCTAACGCTGGATATGCTCATACAATGGCATACATGTAGCACACATCTATGTAGCACCTACTGTATGCCAGGCATCACTCTTAGTGATTACGAACCTGCAGAGTGGATGCTATTATCATCCTCATTGTTTAGATGTGAAAGTTAAGTCACAGAGAAGTTAAGTCACTTGTCCACAGAAATACAGCTCAAGGGGTGGAGCTGGGATTTGAAGCAAACACTCTTGCTCTAGAATCCAGGCTTTCGACCTGTTTCCCAGCCGACTGCACTTTCATGGATAATTTAAGGGATTCCAGTGACAAGCAGGTTAACAGACCCAAAGATGTTGACATCTAATCCCCAGAACCTGAGAACATGTTCTTAAATGACTAAGGAAGATTCCGTTTGCAGGTAGAATTAAGGTTGCAAGTCAGTTGACCTTAAATATAGGGAGATGCCTGGGGGTAGAGGACCTTAAAGTAGGGACCTCTCTGGATGATGTGGGTGGGCCTGTGTCACTCACAAGGGGAGGCAGAACCAGAAGAGAAACCAAACAGGTGACGGTGGGAGGGGGAGTTGGGTGGACCGTGCTGGCTTTGCCAAAGGGGGAAGGGACCCTGCCTACAGGATTCGGATAAAGCAAAGGGATGGACTCTCCCCTGGACCTTCTAGAAGGAATTCAGCCCTGCTCATACCCTGATGTTGGCTCACGAGACCCATTTAGAACTTTGGAACTGTCAGATGCGCAACTCACGTTGTCTTAGCCACAAAATCTGCGACCGCTCACTCCAGCAACAACCCCACGAATAGTTTAAAAATAATTATCAAGACTCTTCTTTACCCTCAGGGCCCTAGAGAAACTAGTGGATGTACCAGGTATTTCCCATTTGCAAGAGACGCTTCGCGATTTTTAAATATTACCAAGATCAAGCAATCGTCATGGCAGAACACGCGTTTCAGAGAGTCCTCTGAAAAATATTCAGGGCCGCGCTGTGAACCAGCTCACCCGGCGTGTCTTGCCCACATGAATGTCTCCTGGGGATATGAACGCCTGGGGGTCTTTGCTGTCCAGGGCGGTCCTGTGCGTTCAAGGTGTCTCACCTCTCTGACCTCCACCTGCTGACTGCCGACGACACTCCCACATCATGAGGACAAAATGCTCCCATGGATTGTAAGACGTGTCCTGAAGGCCAGCAGCACCCAACTACCCACCTCTGCCCTCGGCTGACCTGGCAACACCGTGGAAGAGGTGGTAATAAGGAAGTGGTGGGGGCTGGGGCGTAGCTCAGGGGCAGAACAGGTACCTGGCCTGTAGGAGGGCCTGGGTTTCAGCCCCAGCGCTGCCAAAAATATATAAGGAAATGGGGAGAGGTGAGATCAGGTGGGGGCGGAGTCGAGAGGACAGGTGTGGCTGGGTGCAGAAGGTTGTGCAGGAAGGTTATTGTGAAGAGGGGTTAGGGGCTGTCTTCATTGGTTCCTGCTGCTATTAACAAAACGCCTTGGCCTGGGTGGTTCACAAACTACAGAACTGGGTCGGGTGTGGTGGCGCGCACCTGTCCTCCCAGCAGCTTGGGAGGCTGAGGCAGGAGGATCTCGAGGTCAAAGCCAGCCTCAGCAACTCAGCGGGGGCCCTAAGCAACTCAGAGAGACCCTGTCTCTAAATAAAATATAAAAAAAGGGCCGGGGATGGGGCTCAGATGGAGTGCCCCTGGGTTCAATCCCTGGTACAAACAAACAAGCAAAAACCAGAAGTGGGTGGCCCACAGCCCTGGAGGCCTGGGAGTTGAAGATCAAGGCACCAAGAGATGCAGCGGGCAAAGCCCCGATGCTCATAAATGATACTTCTCTGTGGCCTCCGTGGGGGACCGCTCTCGTAGAGGCTGACAGGAGGAGGCTGCATGTTCCCTTGGAGATGCTGCCCTGTGGGGCCCTCAGTATCTGTTAGGTCCTGTCTTGAGCCCAGCGTGACCTTGAACTTCTGGATGGGGCCACGGCACCTGCATGATCTCTTATCTCTTATGATGCAGGATTAAAGAGCAGAAGCCAAAGCTCCAACCCAGCCGCCGTCACCTGGGTCTCAGTGGGTCTCGGTTTAGGATCAATGGCAGCTGCTGCAGACCCCCTCTAGGACCATGCAGAGACCTCGGGTCTTGCGGGGGGGTGGGGGGGGAAAGGTGGGGAGGGAAGGATGGAGCTGGAGACCCCTTCACTGGGGTGAAGTTTCCTAAAGTAGGTTCTAGTGCTGAAAGGCGGGTTCTGGAGGCTTGGAGGGGGAGAGGGGGCGAGATGCCCTTGAGGGTATCTCTAAGGGGAAAGCCCTCCTCGGGTTATGCCGGCTTTGGAAGTGAGGAAGTTGTGGCTCAGAGAGGTTTAGGGATACATCCAAAGTCACACAGCGGATGAGCGGTGGAGTGAGACTCAAATCCAGATCTTTCTGACTTCAGAGCCTGCGTCGTTCTCCAACATCTCCACCTGCTGCTTCCAAAGCAGGGGACTTTGGGGAAAATGAGGACAGGAAGCAGCTCAGGGTTGCAGAAGGAGCCAGCCCTCCCTGTCCCCAGCCCCGCCCCCACGCCCCTTGCAGCCCTCGGCCCGCCAGGCACGGAGCGCGGTGGGAGCGGCTCGCTGCACATAAACAAGTTATTCATCACCGCTTTGGGGCCCGGGGGAGGCTGGCACCGCTTCTGAGCCTTCCTGGGTCCAGGGAGGTGGGGCCCTGCCAGGGTGTGCAGGGGCCCGGCTGCATCTTCACGGCGGGAACAGGAGCATCCGTGGACCAGAGGCGCCTGGTTCTGCTGCCTCTGCCCTGGCCCCCAGGCGATCCCTGCTGCGCCCCTTCCTTATCCAGCACCCCAGGGGTAGGGCAAGGACCGGCCATGAGCTTGGGGCCACAGGCTCCCTCTGTGTCACCCTGGCCTGCTGCACCTCCAGTGAGCTGGCTTCCGGGCTGATTTTTGTCACAGCAAACTCCAGAGGTAGGATTTGAACCCAGGTCCGGCGTGGCAGCTCATCATGGCCTGGCTGCCTCTTTTCCCCTCCTCGGCCACGTTTCTCCTTCATTCTTTCCTTCCCCCTGTCTCTGTTCCTTCTCCACAAACATTTGTTAGGCTCTCTGCCAGGCCTGGGAAACTCAAAGGAACATTTATTCAGCACTAGCTGTTTGCCAGGCTCAGTGCTAGGCCCTGGAGACTCATTGGAATGAACACTCATTGGGCACCAGTTGTGTGCCAGACTCCGTGCTAAGCCCTGGAGACGGAGTAGGGCAAACAATTATTAGGCCTCAGCTGTGTCTCAGGGTCTGTTAGGTCGGTCAGTGGAACAAGCATTTATTAGGCACCAGCTGTGTGCTCGGCATGGCGGATAAAACAGGGAGAAAGGCAGCCCCGCCCCCATCCTCAGGGGTTTTCACTCCAACCCCTTGCAGCGTGGTGTGTCCCCAGGACCAGGGGGTGAAATGACCCCAAGCACCTTTCGCACCTTGTCCCAGAATTCTTTGCAGCCTCTGGAGGGCCATGCTCCTCCTGCGGGGGGACCCTGCCAGTTCATTCCTGAAGGGTGGGTTAAGGGCAGCCTGGGTTCTGACAAAGGCTTTCTTTGCAGTGGGTGGCCCTGCCCTTGAGGTCGCCTGCTGGCCCGAGCACAAAAGGGAAGCTCAGTCCGGCGGGCGCAGCTCACAGCCCTTCCTTTTGACCTTCTGTGTAATGTGCTGTGGTCGATGTGAAAATTTTCCACACCAGGGAGCAAGGGGAAGAGAAATCAGGAAACAGGTTCCCAGGCCATGGGGCACAGGCAGGGGGGGGGCTGCATCTCCTGTCTCGGGTCCCCGGGTGTGCGCCCACTGTGGGGGGTACCTGCACCTCCAATAACTTCTGCGCCTCTGACGCATCTCACAATGAATGAAAGGGCAATGAAACAGAGAGCAATGCTGGCGGCCGGCTGTGTGCGCGGAGACACAGACACAGAACAGTACCACTTGTCAGGGTCGGGCATGTTGGCCAGTGAGGATCCATCACTTCAGAGGGAATGGCAGGAGGTGGACAGGGAGGGGGAGAGGGAGAGGAAACGGAAATTCTCTGCCTTAACCAACCACGACAGAGTTGCGCTCTCCCTGCAGATTTTAATTATGGGGAAAGGACGGCCCAGGAAATAGATGGGATAAAGTGTAAAAGCTTTAGAACTTCACTACCCCAGCTCAACTCCCAGCTCCACTTCCTCTGAGCTCTGTGACCTCGAGACTCAGTTTCCCCATCTGTAAAGCGGGAATCAACCAGACACAGGCCACGGGTCTGTTAAACGCACTGGGCATAGTCCCTGGTGCTAGGTAATAAGGAACGGGATACTTGATCTGTCCCCGTCCGTGGCCTTTGTGGTCAGCCAGACCCTGGCCACTCATTGCAGCTCTCCGAAGAGCTCGGGTCTCTGATAAACCCCACTGATCAGGGGAGTCAAAGAACAGGCCACTGGTAATGACCGAACTGGGCTCCAACCCAGGTTTAACTCGGAGCTCCTAACCACCCTGGGGCACTCAGTCCTTGAGCCCCAGCCCCAGCCCTATTTTGTATTTATTTAGAGACAGGGTCTCACGGAATTGCTCAGCACCTCGCTTTGGCTGAGGCTGGCTTTGAACTCGCCATCCTCCTGCCTCAGCCTCCTGAGCCGCTGGGGGATGGCAGGTAGCCCTCACCTTGACTTCTATTGCCCCCGTCCAAGCTCCATCACTTCTGTCTCGCCTACCGCCAGGACCTCTTCCCACCTCGGGCCACCTCTGCTCCCCTTTAACCCACACCCCCTGTGGAAGCTGCAGAGATCTTTGAACGTAAACCAGGTCAATTATTTGCTGGCTCCAATGGTCTCTGCGCCCACAGAGGTGTTTGCTCTGTCCCTGTCCCAGCCTCGGGGGCACACCGTCCTTCCTGGAAGGCAATTTCTGGCCTCAGGGACCTCATCCTTCTGTTCCCTCTGCCTGGGACGCCCTTCCCTGTTCTCTCTGCTTGACAAACTCCTCCTTGTCCCTGAGACACCAGCCTCCTGTGCCCATCTCCCAGACAGCCTCCTCTCGGGCCCCAGTGGAAGCTGGATCCTTGAGTCGCCTGCTTTGGTGGCAGACTTGACTTCTCAGGAGCCCCTCACTCCCACTCATCCCCACTCCTCTACGTTCCAAGGAGGCAGGGAGTGTCGCCGTGTGTGTGTGCGTGTGTGTGTGTGTGTGTGCGTGTGTGTGTGTGTGCGTGCGTGCGTGTGTGTGTGTGCGTGCGTGCGTGTGTGTGTGTGCGTGCGTGCGTGTGTGTGTGTGTGCGTGTGTGTGCGCGCGCGTGTGTATGGTTCATGTGGGTCGATTCTTCCTCCTTCTCTCTCTGGGTCCACACCTGTAGGCTGGGCCTGGCTGAGGCTCACATTCTCATTTGACAGATAAGGGCCGAAAGTCCCCAAAGTCCCGGAACTGACTGTGCTATGACCCTCACCAGGTGCCATCCGCTGCCCAAACCCACCCGCTGAGCCCCCAGTCCCCCAGCCACGCTGCTGGCCTGTGCTGGACAAGCTTTCTCTGCAGAGGGGGGCTGCGGCCCCCAGGGTTCCCAGCTAGAACCCCCTCTGCCTGGGCTGTCCCCTGCCCCAGACGGTCCTGCGCTCAGAGCGTGCAGGGGTCTGCTGCAGGGAGCAGGGCATCTTACCTGATTCCAGGTGCAGGCTCAGCTGTAGGGGGCTTCGGAGGCCGAAGGAGGCGCAGATGGACGTAAGAAGAGTGGCCCCTGGTCTCCCGTCCCCTTGCAGCAGAGAGCGTCAGAGGACAGCAGTGACCCCCTGTTCCTGGGCGGCTGCTGCTCAGAGAATCTCCCCAGAGGTCAAACTCCAAACTCCAACCTCAGCTGCAGCGAGGATTGAAGGGAGTGTGAATGATCTCCGGAACCCTTGAACCCTGAGCAGGCCCCTGCGGGAAGGTGGCCTGCCCTGGGCTCTGCCTCCACCACCAGGGACCTCACCTGGCAGGGGGCCCATGGACGGGAGGGGTGTGCGAGACTCTGGAGCCAGGGACACAGTCCTGCCTCACCACCCACTCTTCCTCGGTCCCGCCTCCAGGCTGGGGGAGGGCAGGCTTGGGACGGCAGGAGGAGGGGGAGGAGAGATGCTGGTGGGGGCGGGGGCGGGGTGGCAGGGGACAAAGGGAAAGTGCCCAGGAGGGACTTCTGCATCCCTGACAGCAGTGGCCTCAGCGGCCACAGGAATGACACGGGATTGTTCAGCCCTTTCTGCACCAAGGTAGGGCAGTGAGACGGCATCAATCAATTTAAAATGCGGGGCGCCCCCAGCATTTTAAATTAGTGACTAGCATCTGCGGACGAAGAGACTTGAAACGCAATTCCGAATTGCCCACATTTCTTGAACCATCTGAAAATCTGGCCAGACCCGGCCCCCATCACCCCTGGGCAGCTGCTGTCTGGAATCGAGTCCTGGCCACTCCCTCTTGCTCCATCACTTGGCCTGCCTGGACCCGGGGGGTCCTCTGTGCTTCCCCGTGTCCGGGCACAGATGAGCCCAGAACAACAGGAGAAGACAGCCTGCGTCTATCCTGCCGAGCTCAGTTCCCATGCTCCGTGTGTCGAGACAGGGCCTGCTCTCATCCGCATTTTCCCGATGAGGAAACAGGTGGAGAAAAGTCAGTAACGGGGCCAGGCTCAGCCTGCTCGTCAGTGAGTGCAGCAGAGCATGGCGTAGGGATGCAGCCAGCTGGACAGAGGGGGTTTGGGTGAGCCGAGACCTCAGTTAAACACTAATCCAGGCCCAGGAAAGCCTGCAGGGAGATAAGGAGGTCTCTAAAGGAGGTGGTCAGGAGGGAGATGGGGGAGGGGGGCTGGCCACGCCCCTATCTCCAGTCTTGAGAGAGGATCTGCAGGAAGGGTACGCACCCCAGGCCAGTGAGGAGTGTGTCCTAAAATGCCCCAGGGCTCTCCACTGCATGCTGGGGCCTTTGCAGCTGTGGGGTTGACCAGTTGGCTCAGGATCCCAGAGGGCAACTTGCCGGGTTGACTTTATTGTTGGGAAAGGACGTGGAGCCTGCAAGGGGTAGACCCCGGGGACTGGCCGCCGCCTTGATGCCATTGAAGGTGACTTCCCAATGGGAGGGGTGGGGACCACCGGGTGAGCATTGGGGACACCTGGAAAATGCAAAGAGGGGTGCTGCAAGCCTTAGAAGCAGGGTCCCAAGTAGTCCTGGTAAAGCAAAGAGAGACCGTGACACCAGAGTGGCCACAGGACCCCGCTGTGTGCGTCACCGGGAGCCGCAGACCAGGAGCCAGGCCCTCAGGCTCGGCTTGGCTCTGCAGAGTACCTACAGCCAGAGCCAGCCTCTGGGAGCGCTCACCCTGCTCTACGTCATGGCTTTGTGCCGGAGCCACAGGGAGAGTGAGGGTCCTTGCCGGGGGCTGGAGAGGGTGGCTTTGACTCCTGGGATCACGAATGCAGAATTCCATGCAGCCCCCATGTCCCCGGATGGTGCCTGGAATCAATATCGGTCCCACTGACTGCTCCCTCCGGCAAGCAGCCCGAGTGATGAGGTCCACGGGAGGCAGAGGGCTTATGGCACAAGGTTTGTGGTATAAAACCCGCCCAAGGCCTGGGGTTGGGGCTCAGTGGTAGAGTGCTCACCGAGCATGTGTGAGGCACTGGGTTCTAGTCTCAGCACCGCATATAAATAAGTAAAAAATAAAGGTCCATCAACAACTAAAACAAAACAAAACAAAAAACCAGCCCAAACTCTGCATTCCTATAGACAGATGCAGGTAGACTGACTTACAACTGGGGCAGGTGAAAGGAAAAATAGATAAAAAAATTTGATGCTACCCTGGTAGAGTTATGGAAGCAGTTTGTCCAAGAACAAAAGGTTTCAGCCACAACCTTTCAATAAGAAAACAAAAAAAAAGCAGGCGATCGGAAAAGGAGCAACGAACTCAAACTCCAAAAAGAGACAGAGCCCAGCCAGGCATGGTGACACATACCCGTGACCCCTCGGGAGGCCGAGGCAGGAGGACCGCAAGCTCAAGGCCAGCCTCAGCAACTTAGCGAGGCCCTGAGCCACTTAGTAAGAGATGGTTTCAAAATAAAAAAATAAAAAGGGCTGGGGAGGTGGCTCAGTGGTTAAGCACCCTGGGTTCAATCCCTGGTACCAAAAAAAAGAGGGAGAGAGAGAGACAAGACTGGCCTCTCTCATTAGGAGATGTCCTGAAGGCAGGTCCCCCCCCCCCCCGGAAGTCTTTGAGCCCTGGGTTGTGGGACAGCCAGGGGGAAGGCCAAGGCTCACGGTCCAAGCCTGGCTCTGGACCCGAGACTGTGTACGGACTTGGCAACACATTGGTCTTCAAAAAACCTTCACTGCCATTGGTGCCTCCGGGGTGGGGGGGACAGTAGAGTCCGAGCCTTGACATTGACTCTGAAGAAGGCCGACCCGTGTCCATAGCCTCCGTTTCTGCACACAGAACAGGTGCCGATGTCTCCTGGGGCCAGTGCCTACAGGGTCCCGCAGGAGAGGGCCTGGCCATCAAGTACAGGTCAGCCTAGCACCAAGGGCCAGCTAGACCCCTCCCGCTGCTTCACCTGCTGCCTGCTCAACGGTTGCCACCAAACAGTGTCCGCTCCCTGGCAACCACCAAGAGATAACAGGCCTCATGCACCTTGGCCAAAGGAAATACAATCGGCCCAACCCCCCGGTCCTTTTAATTCCCCCACGTGTGGCCCGTCAGACAGCGGGAGGCACCTGCCAGGATTTAAATAAGTTGATCCTCTGTTCCTCCCGTGCATTCTGCTGTCCTGCATTTAAAAAATCAAATCAATTAGAAAAAAATAAGTTGATGACCCACATCGGGCAGCAGGGCCCCCAAGGCAGAGGGGCTCAGACCCAGCCCGGAAGACGCCACTGGGTGCTGGATCTCGCCGATGCCTTCTTTAGCAGAGACCCCAGGTCAAGAGCCTCTGGGCTTCCTGTGGGAATGGACATTGGAGGTTTAAGGACATCTCCAGGGCCACTCTGTGTGACAAGGTGCAGTAGTGCCAAGACTTGGAAAGGTGGTTCTGATCTCCACAGAGAGTTGTTGCGTTATGTCGGTGACATGGGTGACGTCCTCCTCACTTCTGAACCTCCTTTGGCGCCCCGGAAGCAGCACCCATGCTCCGACTCCCTTGTGGGGGGGCCGGGGGAGAAGTCGGGCAGGGCCCGGGCTCCTCGGGAAGCTCCTGGTGTTGCCGACTGTGGGTACGACGAAGGCCACACCCAGGCTGTGACGGGCAAGGCCCGCGTTTCCACCTCGGTCCACAGTAAATGACACAGGTGCGGGCACAGGTGGGTCCTGGGATTCCGGAAGGCTGTCCTCCCTCCCCTGGCTCCGTTATCACCGCCCCTAGGTAAGTCATGGAAGAGGGGGACAGGATGGCACTGGGACAGATGGGACAGGATGGGACGACTGAAGCTTTCTTTGACATTCAGGCCCAAATGGACAGTAGTACAGTCACAAGTCCTTGTGACACTAGACGCATAGAAACCTCCTGTGCTTACTGTCCATGTCATCCAGGTGGCTTTGGAGGGGACTTATGCCAGTGGATTAAGGGACATAGGCCCCCATTGGATTGTGGTCACTGTTAAGGAAGGTGGCGGGCAGAGGACGTTCTAGCTTATTGGGAGGACAACATGTGCCGGTCACCTGCTCTTCCCGCCTCGGAGCCCGTCACCAGGGAAACAGGTGATGAGGGGACGAGAGGAAGGCCTGGCGGAGGGGACTGTCACTTGACTGCGTCGCAGATCAAAGCGTGCAGACGTCTACGTGGGCAGCCGTGGCACCCTGGGAACTGCCCAGGAAGATGTCACTGCTGCCCACCATGATGACCGGATGCCACCGAGGGGCGTATCAAGGAAGGGATGGAAATGGCAGATAGATGGGTCCATTGGCCCTCTCCAGCTACCAGAAGGGGCCAAATATGCACTGACCTGTGTGGACAGTTCCCGGCTTGATGCAAGCCTTCCCCAGCAAGAAAGCCCATCAAAAGGCAGCCATGGTGTGTGTGTGTGGGGGGGTGCGCTGTGGTGCACTCCTGTAATCCCAGCTGCTCGGGAGGCTGAGGCAGGAGGATCAAAAGTTCAAGGCCAGCCTCAGCAACTTAGTGAGGCTCTGAGCCACTTAGCGAGACCCTGTCTCAGAATAAGACATAAAAAGGTCTGGGAGGCGGCTCAGTGGTTAAGAGCCCTGGGTTCAATCCCCAGTGCCAATAAATAAACAAATAAATAAGGCAACTATTAAGTGACACACCACATGCGTGACACACCACAGGTGATTAAGAGTGACAGTCATGGGCCATGACATGCCCCAGTGGGCTCAAGATTAGGTCATACCCTGGGTCTTCCACCTGCCATGCCATGTGACAGGAGCTGTCTTGATTGGCAGATGGGCCTGCGAGAGCAAGCCCTAAGGAGGGAGAGAGGCTCTCAGCAGGGTGGCCGCTGGTCTGCCGCAGGCACTGAGGACAGTAGGTGCGAAATCCAGACATCAGCGAACTAGAGACATTTCTGTGTCATCTCACCGTGGCCACCAGCGATAAGGTGACTGATAGAGGACACTTGCACTGAACACTTTCTTCAACCAGCCCCGGGGGACAAGTCACCACTTAGTGCTGCTGGTTCCTCCAGAGGCCACCTCATCACGCTGAAGACTGTGAATTTGCAAGTGGAGCCGGCTGCCGGGACCCTGGCCCCCCAGGACAGGGGGTGTTACCTGGGGGGTGATAACCTGAGCCCTGACCCTGGGCTTGTACCCTAGGGAAATCCACGTGGTTAAAGGAGGAAAGTCCAGACTCACCTGACACGGGAGTGGGTTTCAGAACCGGGCAGAGCCAAAGAAGCGCTCAAGTACACACCTTGGGGTTCTCTCTGTGACCTGTGTCTCCGAGTCGTTGCTGTTCAGAGAACCTGTTCTGCAAGTTCCAGGCTGAACCCGGCCCTGGCTGCTGTGATTTCTTCCTGATTATCAATAGCGCCCCACCCCCCACCCCCCCCCCGACCTTTTTTTTTTTTTTTTTTGGATATCAGGGATTGAACCCAGGAGCGCCTTACCACGGAGCCACCTCCAGACCCTTTTTTGTGTTTTATTTGAAACAGTCTAAGTTGCCGAGGCTGGCTTTGAACTTGTGATCCTCCTGCCTGAGCGTCTGTCTCATGCCTGTTTAAAGACGTACCATCCCAGGGCTGTGGGTGCAGCTCAGTGATAGGGCCTCTGACATTTCTTTTTTATTTAAAAAAAACCTTTTTTTTTTTGGTTGTAGATGGACCCAATTCCTTTATTTATTTATGTGTGGTGCCGAGGATGGAACCCAGTGCCCCGAAGTCTCAAGGAGGGCTCTCCCGCTGAGCCCCCACCCCAGCCACGGAGACGACACGTTTCTTGACTTCGTAACTAGGAGCCCTGGTGCAAGTCTCTCAACTCCTCTGAACCTCCTTTTCTTCTGTACAAGCAGATGCTCGGAACCCCACTGTGCCAAGGGGGCGCTCCCATAGGCCCCCTCTGCAAACAGGTGTTCAGGACACCCTCTGCAGGACATTAGATACAGACTGAGAGGCGGCAGGTGAAGGACTGGGCTTGTGGTAGCTTGCTGTGTGTCTTTGTGCAACTGACTTCAGCGCTCTGAGCCTTGATTCTCATCTGCAAAACAGCCGTGCCCAGCTCTTTCATCAGGAAGATTCAAGGAGATAACATGTATAACATTCTCCCACCACAATACTAAGAGGCGGTTTTTCTTTCTCCCCTTGTTTGCTCATCACTGTTCAGTGGAATTTTCCAGTGGCTACGGAAGTGCATGGGAGAATCCTGCAGTCCTCTGCTAAGCCAAGCAGGAAGGAGAAGATCTGCAAACATGTAGATTGATTGCTACTATTTTTTTTTTTTTTTTACAAAAATCTTTTGGGGAAAATGTTATTTATTTAATGAGCAGTGGGTTTGGTGTTGCTACTTTAAAATCAGTAAATATTTTAAATGGATTCTTAATTTAAATATCAGATACAGGAACGTCACCTAACAAAAGTTCTTTGGGGTCTTTCTGGGTTAGGGGGGGTCCTGAGGCAAAATAATTTTTTTTTTTTTTTTGAGAAACGCTGCTCTTTGCAACCGTGCATGAGCCTGGGCACCTGCCAAAACCCTTGTAAATCAGGAGCGGTGGCACACGCCTGCGATCCCAGTGACTTGGGAGGCTGAGGCAGGAGGATCGCAAGTTCAAGGCCAGCCTCAGCAACTTCTTGAGACCCCCCCCCCCATCTCAAATTTAAAAATAAAAAGGTCTGGGGATGTAGCTCAGTGGTTCAATTCTAGCACTAAAACTAAAATAATAACAACCACCTTTTAATATTCGGTCTAAACCCAGAGTCACATAATGTGTGTCGAGAGGTGTCTTTGGATGAAGTGTACCTTCCTGGGGAGCTCCATGAGAGCTGCAGGGTCTGTCCTTAGACAGCTGTTTACATCTCCATCAACCTCCTCTCGCAGGCTGCTAATGACTCCAGAAGGACCCTTTAAATTGGTCACTAGACATTTTAACAGCAGGTCACCGTGGCAGAGGCTGGAGTTTGGAGTGAGACTTGAAGACACGTGGAGGTGACTAGGGAGGACAGCATCCTGCGCAAGCCCGTTGCTGGGTCTCGACGTGTTGGAAACATCACCCCCAAACTCATGTGTTAATGGTATTTGGAAGGGGGATGTTTGAGAGGTGATGGGGTGGCGAGGGCTCAGAGTGGGCTAATGAACGGATTCGTGGGTTATCTCGAGAGTGGTTCTTTGCCAGACCCAGCCCCTCGACCTTGGACCTCCCAGATTCCAGAATCATGAGCTGAATAAACCTTCATGCTTTATAAGTCACCCAGTCTGTGTTGCTCACTTACAGCAACAGAAAATGGCACCATACACCTGTCAGCCTGAACTTGTGCCAGCACTGTTTTACACCAGCCCAAGTGGCTTACTGACAACACACTGTCACTGGCGCAGGTGATGAGTTCCAGAATGGCACATGGGTAGGGAACTGGGTTCTGCTTTCAGCATTTGCTTCAGTCCTATCTCTCCTGGCTTTGTGATTTATGGCAAGTTACTTCACCTCTCTGTGCTTTAACCTGTTGGTCAAATAATTAGGATGGTTGTAAGGATTAAAGATGGGGACTGGTTGGCAAAGTCTCCCTCTCTCCCTCTCTCTCTCTTCCTGGATACCAGGGTTCTATCCCTGACCAGCTCTGCCATGTGACCAGCTCTTGTCTATGGAATGAGATGGTGTTGAGAGCCACAGCCAAAGGGGCCCCAGAAAACTTCCAGCTGCCAGCAAACTCCCAGCTGCCGGCTGATGATTGGCTCACAGCGGCCCCAGCAACAGCTAGCTGAACCAGGATGCTTTTTTCAATATCTGTTTTATTATTGCCCTTTCCCATATCATGAAGTTCTATTTTGTTTTTTGAGCTCATACAGACCTAGGTTAATGTTCTGCTGATCAGTTCTATTTTTTTGACTATAGAGTTTTTAAACATTGCAATGGAGATTTCACCTGTAAAAAGTCATAAGGCCTTTACTATTATGTTATGTGTTGTATGCATTATATTATGTATGCACACTTGTGTTTCGTGTTATATGTTTGAATGTACGTATTTATTTTTAGAACCACACAGGCCAAACAAAACAGCTCCTCAGGAAACACCCTCAGAGCCCAACTGCCAGCACCAGCTTCCTACAAGCCTCTCTCACTCCCACAATCCTCCTGCTCTTGAAGCCGATTGGCTGGGTTGTGTGGGCGGAGCCAAAAAAGACCCCCAATGAGCAGCTCCGTGGTCTGAAAGGGCAGGGAAACAGCCCAATGAGCATCACCGCAGAGGAGCCAATCAGCTAGATGTTGCTGGGGCCGCTGTGAGCCAATCATCAGCCCGCAGCTGGAAGTTTGCTGGCAGCTGGAAGTTTGCTGGGGCCCCTTGGGCTGTGGCTCTCAACAAGATGGGATGTGATCTATGAGATTTCTGTCCCCGTTTGCTTAGAAGGGAGCTGCTGACCCTCACTCTCTCTTTCCACCGCCAACATGGTCTTGGAGGCTGCGGAGGGAAGACAGTGGGGCTTCCAGAAGCCTGGGATTCTGAAGGAGCAGAGAGGCCACCGACTTGAAGCCTCCCGACTGGTTGCTGGATCCTTGTTACAACGTCACAGGTTTTTACTCCAAACCATGGTGCAAAGCCTTTGCAAGAGCATCTGCCTGCAGAAGCCCTGGGTGAAATTCACAGTCAGGGTGGAGCAGTTTTGTTCTGGAAGGACCCGGTAACTCCAGTCCTTCAGCCCAGGAAGATGCCCACGACCTGCTTGACTTTGCTAGTAGCCTCCACGACCCAGCGGGTGGGTGACCTGAGAGAGCTCCTCTCCCTCCCCAGTCAGCCTGAAGCTCCTCATCTGTTAAACCAGGAGGAAATAAAATCACTCTCTCTCACAGGGTAGTGGCGAGGCTTTGGTGAGAGAATCCGCGCAAACTCTTGAACTGTCTATTTTAAAAAAATATTTTCCAGTTATCAGTGGATCTTTTGTTTTATCTATTTATATGCGGTGCTGAGGATCCAACCCAGGGCCTCACACATGCCAGGCAAGCGCTCTACCACGGAGCCCCAACTGCAGCCCCTTGAGCTGTATTCTGTAAGCGCTAAATAAATGTGTACCATTGTTTTAATGACCATTTTTAATGTTTCTAGTAGATACGGTCTCATATATATCCAGCTGTGGGTTTTTCTGATTCTTGTTCCTTGGGCATCTTGCAGGTGTTTTGTCCAACTGGGGGGGGGGGAGTCTTCTGACGATTAAAAACATCTGGTTGCCCCGTGCAGTGGTGCACAGCTGTCATCCCAGCGGCTCAGGAGGCTGAGGCAGGAGGATCTCGAGTTCAAAGCCAGCCTCAGCCAAAGTGAGGTCTAAGCAACTCAGGGAGACCCTGTCTCTGAATAAAATACAAAATAGAGTTGGGGATGGGGCTCAGGGGTCAAGTGCCCCTGAGTTCAGTCCCTGGTACAAGAAACAACAACAACAACAACAACAAAACTTATCTGTTTTCCTGTTCCCAGCCCCTTCCTGTCCTCGGAGCCACAGTCCAGACCGGAATAAAGTTGAGAAGGCAGATAAATGGGGGACCCCTGGTCGCACCTGGGGGACGGTCAGCTGCCACACCCCAGATCTTGGAAGCCAGATCCTGCATTTTAACAAAGTGCCCAGACCAGCCCCTGCACCAGGAAGTCTGAGTCTCTTGTCACCTTGGTTTGACCTTGACCTTGAGCCCCTGGGATCACAGGCGGGCGCCCCCTCGCCAGGTTTCAATCTTAGAGGTTGAAGACCTCAGGGGGTGGGGGGATCCCGGCCTCCTGAAACCTCCTCCAGGAAAGCATCTCGGGCGCCCCCCAGTGGCCGGTTCCTCTACTTACAGGCAAGAGGGTGTGGGGGGAGGGGCCCAAAGACCCTGCAGCCCTGACCTTGAGCTGCTCAAGGGACAGAAAGCAACGGCTCTGGCCAGGGCTGCCCGGCACCTTTCTGGCCTGGAAGCTTCCTGCGTCCTCCCCTTCCCTTTGGCTCCGGGCTTTCAGAAACCTGTCTGCTGCCTCTGCCACGCCGAGCTCCGGGGGCGAGCACTCCAGGCAGGAGGAGCACCTACTGCACAACTTCTGGCCCCCTCTCTTCCCCACCTCCATATGCACACGTAGCCCAGCTGGCTGCCCTCTTGGATGGGCGAGATGGCTCAGACCCCGCTGCCTTCCGCTACCCCACCCGTTCAGACTTTCACACTCTCAGGAGTGAAGTGTGGGCCTCCCGTCCTTGCATGGTGTGAACGGGCCTCCTGTCTCTCTCTCCAACGCTTTCCCTGCTGGCTCGGTGTCTTAGTCCATTTTCTGTTGCTGTAACAAAACATCAGAGACCGGGTGATTTATAAAGCACAGAGGGTTTACTTAGCTCACAGTTCTGGAGGCTGGGGCCTCCATCTCTTTGTTATCTGGTGTTGTGTCTCCTTGTCACCAGTTTCCAACAGATGCCACCTCCTTCCCCTGCCTTCGCTTGTCTGCTTTAAGAGTGGTTCTCAAAGGCAGGCTCAGCTGGGTTCCAGCGGTGAGGGACTGTGAAGGCCAGCAGGCCACTTGCTGGATGGGGGACTCTCTTCCTCACATTCCCAGCGAGGGATTCAGGCAAGAGGACGAGCAAGGGTCCTGAGGCAGGTGCGAGGGGAGGAGTCCTGGAGAAGACGGGGTGACAGCCTCAGGCCTGCCAGCTTCCAGGGTGAGGTAAGGTAGGCAAATGCTGAAGGCCACTCGGGCTTGTTTAAGGAGGATGGCTTCAGGGGAAGAAGAGGGAGGGGTGTCCGGCTCTGCCTCTGACCTCCCTGGGGTTCTACTCTCCCCAGGCCCCCCTTTTTTTTGCAGGGGGTAACCGGGGATTGAACTCAGGGGCACTCGCCCACTGAGCCACACCCCAGCCCTATTTTGCATTTTATTTAGAGACAGGGTCTCCCTGAGTTGCTTAGGGTCTCGCTTTTGCTGAGGCTGGCTTTGATCCTCCTGCCTCAGCCTCCTGAGCTGCTTGGGATGGCAGGTGTGTGCCACCGCGCCTGGCTCCATTCTGCCCTTTTTAACGTTGACAGTTGGGTCTCGATCCAGAAAGCAATGTGTGTACGTTCCATGAGTTTCTTTCGTATTTGTGGAAAGCGATCTTGATTTTCTGTAAAGGTTAATGACGTCAACTTTCCTTGGAAAATAACATGGATCTAAGAAGTTGAATTTAAAAACGATAAAGTCGATTGAAACACAGTTGGTCTGGGATAAGGTCACATGCTAACAAGGTCCGAGAACCGGATGCAGGTCTGCAGACGGCTCCAGTCCCGGGGTCACTGTTTCCAGCTCCCCTCTCTGCCAGGAGATGGGCCTTGCCCCATCAGTAGGTCGCACGCTTCTCTACCTGGAGGGCCACCATCATTATGTGGGACAGGGGCGTCCTGGTCTCTGGGGACTTGGGCAGGGTCCACAAGGCTGGCTCAGCCAGCAGGGAGGTCTCTGGCTCCTTGGCCCTGCTGGTCAGCAGTCCTGACTGCACCCTGCTGTGGGTGTGGCCCACCTTTCTGAGGCACCAGCTTCACGGTCGACTTAAAAGCAGAATGTTTAGACCCGGGCGCAGTGGTGGCAGAGCACGTCTGTAATCCCAGAGACTCGGGAGACTGAGGCAGGAGGATCACAAGTTTGAGGCCAGCCTCAGCAACTTAGCGAGACCCTCAGCAACTTAGTTGAGATCCCGTCTCAAAAAGGAAAAAGAGCCAGGGATGTGGCTCAGTGGTTAAGTGCCCCTGGGTTCAATCCCTGATCCAAAAGAAAAAAAAAAAAATCCGGTATTTTTAGGTCAAGTCTTAACCTAGTATTAAGAGTTGAAAACTCTACTTCTAGATCCTGAGGGGATCCGCTTCCTCCTTTCTACTCAACTTTGGGGTGATGTTGGTGAACCGTTTGGGAAACGTGGCCAGGCTGGTGTGCTCTCCAAGCACACACCCAAAGCACCTGTCCTGCAGAGAGCCCCTCACACACTGCTCTCCTCCCTGGGGGGGGGGGGTGCCCTTCCAGAGCTCCCCCAGGACCCAAGGCCTGGTCTCTGCAGGGGGTTCTCAAGGTTCACTTGGGTTCCGATTCTGGCTCCTGTTCAGAAGTGCCACCTCTCACGTCCAAAGTCTAAGGATCAGCAGGAGCAGCTCTGGAGCCCGGTCCCAAGGTGTGCCGTGTCGGTAGCTGAACGTTATGCTCACCCGCTCAGGACAGTCTCCAGGCAAACTCCCCCTTCATCTCAACCCCCACCTTTCCGCCACTGCACCTGACAGTGACCTGACCGTGACCTCCACATCTTTCCCGGCTCATCCACTGGCAGAACTGGAGCAGGGACGGTTGGGTGAGGGAGGGCCAGGGAGAGCTTGCGCCTCACCTCGTGGCCCAGGCCAGGACTTGGGGTCTGTGATCAGGGGTCATCTGTGGCAAGCACTGGGAGAGGGGCCCGCTGGTGACAGGGTCCGTGCACAGGAGAGCCCTGTTGTCCCGGGTGGGGTGGGTCTGGGTGGGTCCCCTGGGGGAGCGGGGCGGGACCAGAGGGGCCAAGCAGAGCCACGTGGGATGTCCAGGGGCAGGGGAGTGGCCTGTGGCCCAGATCCAGGTGCAGGCAGTGGGAGGTATGGGTGGCTTGGGGAAAAGAGCCGCTGTTATTTAAGGACGAAGAAAGAATCAGGACCACTTGAAAGGGTTTGTTTTTTTTTTTTAAATCAAACACTTTATTTCCACATAACAAGCGCAAAAATCTCCCAAACACTTTAACAATACAATGAACGCAGTTATGAAGTCAATTATATACTACTCAAAGCCCCAAAGGTCATCAGCTTAACGTGAGTTCCAAACATCTCCAGACGTGGTTTTTCAAAGCTACCTTTGGTTTTTGGAAAAACCAGTATGGAAGTCAACACACACTGAAAGCACTGAACGACATTTGCTTAGGTTACGCGTCCAACATGAGCTCCCCCCTGGCAAGCGGAGCTGATTTGAACCACACACTGAGATACAGACACAGGTTTTGCCCTGGGCTCCTGCGGCGGAGCGTGGGCCGGAGGGGGAGAGAAGGCCAGTCCAGGCTGCGGCGTTCCTCACCGTGTGACAGAGGTATGGAAGTTTAACACTAGCACACGTCAAGTCATTAAGCTTCATGTTCCAAACGGTCTCTTGCTGAGGCTTGAGATGGGCACAAATGGTGGGGAGATGAAGTCACAGAGGAGGTTTTGAGCAACAAGATCCCAAAGATGCTCAAAGAGGGTAGGAAGGAGCGAGCTACAGTTTCCCATTGTTCTCACATTGTTTCAGGGTGAAATTGTGGATAAGTTCAGGTAAAATGTTCAAATATTTGCTTAGATTTTTAACCAGTTGCTCTGTGAGAACCCTCACACACAGCAACTCTGCAAATTTCATTATAAAAAAGAGCCTACAAATAAATCCACAAAAAAGACAATTAATGTTGAGCAGCCAAAAAGTCATGGTTTATTATATCTGAAGAAAGTTCATAATTCAACACAACCGAACTGTACATTTACAATCACATTCTATTTGTAAACAGTTAAAAGCCACTGACTTCTTTTGCATCTTAGGACACAAACAGTTAGAATCAAGGCAATGAAATGATGGCAAATTCTGTACTGTTAAAATTTTTACCCTTGTTTAGTCTCTCTTCTTTGACTAAGCAAGCATTATAATACCATTTGTGGGCGAAAAAGGGCGGGGGGAGAAATTTAAAAATGATGTAACTCGTTAGTTTGCAACAACATTTAAAATTTTCTTTATACAACAAACAACTCTGTAGGCCCAATACCTTGGTTACAGTATGCATAGTTACTGATTTCGGCTTTAAGGTACAACAGTTAAACATTAACACAGTCACAAGAGAGCAGAAACAGAGAGCCACTTGATGGGATTACAAAAATCATCACCTATTGATTATTAGCAAACCATCATCACTAAGAAAAAGACAGCATCTGAAAGCAGAATGTCCAACTCCAGCTTTAAGCATTTTTTTCTTTTTTTTTTCTTTTTTGGCAGAGAAAATTCTTTAACAGAGCAATACGTAGTATCAGTGCTAAAAGTTGGGGGGGGGGGTCTCTTTTTTTCCTATAAGAAACTACAAGGATTTTTTTTTTTTTTTTTTTTTTTTAACTGGGGAACTGGTTTTCCTGAGAACCATGCTCTTTGATTTAGGACAGGAATAGAAAAACGAAAGAACATGGCCAAATGCTGCTCCTTTTTTCCCAGAGATAGAAAGCATCTTTTAAATCATCCTCCATTTTTTTTTTGTTTTTTAATTTTTTTTTAAATGATGGAAGAGTAAACATTTTTTTTTTCTCAAAAAACAAACAAAAAAATCTGTAAACAAGAAGGCTCAGCGTGAGAACCTTCAAAACAAAATGGAAAGCCTATTCAAAGTGCAGGGCCCGTCCTGGGTGGCAGGTGGGCTGCAAGTCACAGCTGTGGCCACAGTTTTTCAAACTGCAGAGCGAAATTCTTTAGTTTTACAACATGAAAAAACTGGTGCAATACTTTCATTAATAATCCTAAGTCAGTATCATAACTTGATCTTTTAAACTCCACGATACCACAACAAGGTAGGCAACATCAAGGCATAGTAGAGAGCGCACACCTTTAAGAACATCCTTGAGTAAACATTTACACTGGAACAGCTGCCCCCCCATATTGCCGATTAGACGGAGAGAGCATCATTCAGTGCAAAGGTAAAAGCTCATACATTATCAGCCCAAAAAATGGTTTTGCAAAAAAAGGAAAGGGGGGGTGGGGAGGGAGGAGAAAAAAACAGAAAGAAGAAAGGAAGAATGAATCCAAGGCTAAACATGATGAATATACACGAGTGAGCTCATTCTATATGGTCTAGCATGTATGGCGCTACTTGGGAGTGTAAATAGATAGATACCTTTTCACATTATAATATTGGCCTGCATGATTCAAGTATTCAAACTGATATGTTTTGGGGAAAACAAAGTGGAAAATGTGCAGAGAACAGCTGTTCCCACAGGTGGCCCCTGGCTGCAGGCGGCGAGCCCAACTTAGTGCTCCATCTCTCGCATCTTGAGGTCACAGTTTGTGAGTCTACAACTACACCCTACATGGACTCCCCACCCCCACCCAGGTGGTCAACAGAAAGGAAAGCGTTAATGGGGGATGGGCTGCTAATTCCCCGGGGGTCACTGCTGCTTGGGGGACCCCACAGGCTTGTGGAATAATGTGGGGTCCCCCAGAGGGAAGTGCCGTGAAGGTCTCCACAGTTAGTTCCCGACAGCCCAGCACCATTCCAGTGATTGAGATCGGTCCGGCTGGAGAAGGAGTGGGAACAGTCGAGGGAGCCCAGCCGGCTCTGGCTGGACCCGAGGGACTGCCAGCCAGGAGAAGGGGTCAGAGACTGACTTTGTGCAAAGAAACGACTGATCTCCTCTTCACTGGCAAACTCAGCAAGAATAGTCGTGTTCCCCAGGACGCACCTAGAGCAGAAGGCAGAGAGCGTGAGGGCCTCCCGTGGGGGGCCTTCCTGGTCACAGACACGGGGAGGGGGGCACACGCCACACGCTGGTGTGCCCTTCCTTCAAGGAGCACGGGCCCTGGAGGACGGCCGGGCACAGGCTGTGGGGGGACACCTGGCCTGTCTGTCTGTCATGGGCAGCACAAGAGACTTTCCAGTTGATTCTTTTTGGAGACAGGGTGTCTCACTATGTTGTCTGGGGCTGTTCTCAGACTCCTGGCCTCCACTGAGCCTCCTGCCTTGGCCTCCTGAGTAGCTGCACTGCAGGTGCCTGGCTCCAGGGCCATTTTGACCCTGTCGGACTCTCCTCCTCAGGAATCCCGACCTTGGATCCCAGAGAACCGTGGGGCAATTCTGGGGAGAAGCCCCTCGGGAGCGGCACCCAGGACCAGGCTGTGCTTCCACCCCACTCCCAGCCCTCCCCAGCAGGAGCCCGGGGCACTTACATGTGCAGAGACTTTTGTGCCTTCACTACCTCTTCCTTTGAACTGTAGCGGACCAAAGCGTTTCCGTGTGGGAGGTTCAGGTGGAATGTGATCAGCGGGCCATGCTGCATGCACAGGGTACGCAGAGTTGAGCCATCGATCTGGAAGCAGTGGGAGGGCAATGAGAGGTTGTGGGGCCAGCGGGGAAGACATCCCAGACCTGCCCTCTGTGACCTCTAGCTCCTGGAGGCGCCCCTCAGGTGGTCACTGTCCCTGCTAGGGCTCCTCTCCTCTCAACCATCCCAGGAAGGGCTCACCAGGGCACTGCTTCTGCGCAGGGTGGACCAGGGGCCAAGGAAACTAAAGGGCAGAACAGCGTTTCTCCACAGGCAGGACGAGGATCGCCTGCCCCGGTTCACGTGGACACACTCTGCTGAGCCCCACTGGACCGTCCAGGGGACGCCTAGGAATCCCTGACTTTGGTTGGCTTCCCTGAACCCAAGACCTGTGAACCCAGGGGACCATGACGGCCTGCCACCAGAGGAGCTGGAGACGGCCTGGCTCTCCTCCGCCAGGCCCTCACTGCCTCGCAGGCCCTGCTGCCAGTAGGACGACGCCTGCTCGCGCCCTGCCGGCCCTCCACCCAGCCTTACCTGAGGTGTAAGGTTTTTCAGAACAAGCCAATTTGTTATTCTCCCTGAGCTGCTCTCACCCCAGCTGGAACCTAGTGGGGGGCGGGGGCGGAAAAAGGGACAAGTCAGTCTTCCCAGACCATGGCCTCAAACAGCCCAAATGAGTCACTTGACAGATGAGCCGAACACCCAGCCGCGCCGCCCCTGCCCACGGCCTCCTCCTCGGCCCACAGGAGCTCGTCCCCAGTCCAGGCGCAGCTCCCGGTGCTGGCGGCTCCGACCTCTGGGAGGCTGGGTCTGATGGCTTTGCAGGTGGGACCCACCCAGGGTGTGAAGCTTTAAGGGGACGGGTCACTTCAGGAGTCCTGGCTGGCCTTCCTGCCGGCCCAGGCTCCCCGCAGAGGAGCTCCCCCCCAGGGTCGAGACCCCACCCACCTCCTCTGGCTCATCCTTGGGACACACCCTGCCCTACCCCACAGCGGCCCCTTTGCTGAGTCTCTACAACCCAACAGGGAGCGCACGCTCAGGCCTCTCGGCCTCCAGGGAGGCTGTCCCTGCTCTCTGGGCTTCCCTTCAAAGCTTCCTGACTCTGCTCAAGTCCACGAACCCTGCAGGGTGGGCTCTGGGGTCATTTTCTCATTTCCCCTCATTGTGCTGATTTGCATTTGGTAGCACAGCATGACCTCCAGTGTTTTTTTTTTTTTTAAAAAAACATAATTAACACTTTCCCCCCAAAAGCCGAAAGTTTTATTGCAGCCGTTCACCTAAGGATCAGAAATTACAAACCAGATCAGATCAGGAAATATTATGACGTGTTATTAGTCATTTTTCAGCTCAGAGACGAGACCGACTGCTCTGGGTCTCGGGGAAAACGTTAAGGACACTGGAACAAGGCTCCCAGAGACGGGAGTCAGAGAGGTTTGGGTCTCGGTAAAGCTGCTGAGTGTTCAGCAAAGACCCCCCGACCCCAGCTCTCGCACTTCCTCCTACCTGGGGTATATCTGGCGTCAGAATTTCCCCATCCTCCACCTACACGAAGGGGAGAATTATCCCACGTAGACAAGGGCGGCTTCTGACCAGTCAGTCCCGGAGGCGGGCGGGACGGAGCAGTGATGTTCTTAGGTGGCAAAGGGACCTTCCACAGCTCATGAGCCAGAGAGGTGTTTGTGACTGAACCAGGAGACCATGTCAATTTGGAATCACTATTTCTGGCTGCTTTCAAAGCGGGTGGGGGAGAGCAGAGAGGTGGAATAATGTTGGAGAAATGAGAATATTTAAATAACATCTATTGTCCCACAAAAGGCAAATCAAAAAAACGCACACAGACATCTAAACCCCCAAATCAGCCAGGTATGGTGGTACAGTGCCGTGAGCCCAGCGACTCAGGCAGCTGAGGCAGGAGGATCCCAGGTTTAAGGACAACCTCAGCAACTTGGTAAGACCTTGTCTCAAAACAAAAAAGAACTGGGAATACACAGCTCAGTGATAGAGCATCCCCCAGGGTTCAATTCCCAGTGCCAGAGAAGAACAAAACAAAACGAAACAAAAGGCAAAGTCCAAATGAAACTAAGCTGCTAAAGAAAACCAAAAAGCCCAAAGGAAGCTGTCCCTCCTCTCAGACACTCACACTGTCATCTGTTGTTAACATAAGAACCTAGGAGCTTCCCCTGTGTAAAACGGTGTTAAATGAAATTAACACACGAAACGCTCTGAACTGCTCTAAAGTGGCAACTGTGAACTCCTTACCTTAATAACCACAGGCAAGCCCCTCAAGACAGCCACGCAGCCCATTAAACACACCTTACAACTCTGTCAATAATTCGTGGGGAAAAAACTGCATAAGTGGCCCCAACTCAAGGAGTCATCCAGCAGATATCACCAGCTGCCCGCCTTGATGCCAAGCCCAGGCCGCTAGGTGCTTTCAGATGCTACCTCTGACCCTGGCACACATTCTGAGGATCTGAGGGTGAGTGTTTGCCTTCGGGTCCAATGGGGAGCCAAGATCCAAATCTAAGACTCTGTTTTCACTTGAAAAAAAAAAAAAAAGTTTCCTGAGGCATGCTCAGTGCCAAGTGGGTATGCGGGGACCAGGCACATGGTAAGCTGAGGCAGGACTGCAAGTTCAAAGCCAGCCTCAGCAACTCAGCGAGACCCTGTCTCAAAACAAAAAATAGAAAGGGTTGGGGATGTAGCTCGGTAGTTTTTGTGCTTCTAAAAGTATGGCAGGAAGAGTGGCCGCAGTGGCCCAGTTCCTTCCTGGGCTGCAGCAGAAGCAGACTGGGCATCTGTGAGCGGTGACAGCATTCAACTCCACCCGACTCTCAAGTACATCAACAGCCCTGGGACAAGCTGAAATCCGCGTTCACCCTCTCCTACACGAGTACCAGCCTGTAAAGGACTGGAAATTTAAAGGTCCTCCACTGCAGACAGCCCAAGAGCCGCTGTGGAGTGCCGAGAGCCAGGCGCTGTCAGCGAGCTGCCTGGGGAAGGCCCAGGGTCTCAGGAGGGGACTGCAGCGCACGGAACAGTCAAACAGGGACAAACGCCGCTAAAGACACTGTCCCAGGATCATAAATACAGTCTCCTCCCTCCCGAAAATAAGAGACGGGTTAAAAGAAGAAGGCATTAACACAACGGCCCCAGACTGTGACCACACCACACCTCCTCCCAAGAGGGGCGCGGGGCTGTGCGGCCCACCTGAAGTGCTTTGTGCTGTACTGCTGAGGGGAACGTTGTAGTTGGAGGCACGAATGGATGACCAGGCACTAGTTGAAGGCAGCGTGGTGTTCAAGGATGAGGATGACCCTAGAGAGGGAGAGTTCCATTAGCGGCCAGAGCAAGGGACGCGTTTGACATGAGTAAAGGCACCCAGAAGTCCAGGTGCCCCAGCCCACCCCAGGAACAGGGCAGGGGGCGTGGTGAGCAGGCCAGACCCCAGACTGCGCCTCCTGCCTGCCTTCAGGAGAGCATGCCCAGAGCTGCTGGCTGTTTCCCCCTGCCCGTCCCCACCAGACGGGGCACATGCTCTTGGCAGTGAGGTGTGGGCAGAGGCCAGCCAACAGCCGCTCTGCTTCCCAGCAGGCTCTGAACGGAAGGCCATTCCCCGCTACGCAGCTCCCGCCCTAAGCTGTGTGACCTCCCAGGCCGGCCAGCCCACCCAAGCACCGGCCACTGGCGCTCCCTGAGCCAGTGGGTGGGACCCTCTCTAGCAGGCCCCAGGCGCAGGCTCCAAAACCCCGTCTTTCTTCCCACTTGAGAAAAAAAAAAGCCCTTTCCTCAGGTTCAGCTTCGACCTCATAAGCACATGGTCACCAGGACAGCCCCTAACTGGCCCCCACGTCCAACCCACACTGTTTACCGCTCAGATCACCTCCTCCACCCCCAACCTCCGGACCCTCTGCAAACACACACAAACAGAAGCCCGTTTCTGTGAGCCGTGGGCTTCTTCTATTAACCACACGCAGCGAGGGCTTCTGCTTGGTTTTGGGCCTCCTGACATTTTTTGTGAAAGTACAAACTTTACCTCTGTGAAGGTCTTTTAAATGCAGCCATTCTGGAATGATGAGGATTCTTTTCTGACCACTATGATGCACAAACACTTGTTATTCTTAACAAATTATATATTGAACGTATTTTTCTTTGTATACTGAAGGAACAGTGTGTGTGTGTGCGCGTGCATGCATGTGTTATGTATGTGTGCATACACACATACTTTTTTTCTTGCACATGCTGGTCAAACACTCTACCACTGAGCTACCTCTCGAGCCCTTTTCAATTGTATTTTTTAAGACAGGGTCTCACTAAATTGTCCAGGATAGTCTTGAACTTTCAATCCTCCTGCCTCAGTCTCCTGAGTAGCTGGAATCACAGGTGTGTGCTACCATGTCTGCCTGGGAGACTGTATTTTATAGAAACAAAATATTTTTTGGTCTGGGGAGGCAGCTTGGTAGTAAAGCTTGCCTAGCATGTTTGAGGCCCTGGGTTTAATCCCTGGGGGTGGGGGTGGGGCAGGTACCAGGGGTGTAGCTCGGTGGTGAAGAGGCCTGGATTCAATTCCCAGTACAAAGACCAAAACCAAAACAATTAATTCCATTCACCTTTCCTCATGAATGGGTTACCTGCAGAAGCCCTGAGGTGTGGTAGGTAACCGGGTGATTTTGGGCCTGGGTTACAGTGATCCTGAGTGACTTGTGTTCACACCAAGCCTGTTCCCCAGGGCGGCCCTTCAGTACGTGGAGTACACACACCCCACGACGATGCGCCTCAGCTGCTGGCACTGCTGCTGCAGAGCAAGTGCTGACAAATCCTCATCATCTCAAAAGTGGCCGCGGTCACTCGGGAAACCCGAGAACCGTGTTCCAGGTTCACGATCCCCGTGGGTGTCGGGGCTGAGAGCTCAGAGGGGCTTTTGCTACCCCAAGGTTCACACCCACTCAAAGCCTTCTCAGAACCTGCCTCTGAGCATCACAAGACAAGACTTGTGCTCTGTACGTACCACTGTTCCTGTCCCTGAGGTGGTCAACTTCCCGCACAGTATTAATTGAAAGATTGTTTATGACACTGCCAGGAGTGACGTAAGGGTCAGTTTCGGGGTCAATGTTTGGATAACCTTTCCATGGCTCACCAGGGCGAAATTCTAAAAGCAGAAATGTAAAATTAATTCAAGGCTTAATCATCACTTTATAATACATTACTAAATATCCAAATCTTATTTCTAAATCCTATACAATTGTCAAATATTTTCCAATTTATCCAACACCTTAAAAGATGAGTGTGATAATATAATTATTGTAGTATGAGTTATTCTCTATGATTAGCTTGTAAATTTTTTGTGACTGACATAATTTCTCTAGTTTATATATTTTTAAGCTGTAAAATAAAGTGCTTCATGATAAAATGCAAAGCCACAACTCAAGCAGGACCAAGCAGGGAAGGGATTCATTTTTGGCAATTTCTTAGTATAACCGAACACCCTGGCAAGAGTCCCCGACACAGCCGAGGAACAGTGACTGCAGGCTTCCTCTGGGACTCTTCATGCTGGTCAGAGGCTCATGCCACAGTCACTAGTAGAAGCAGAGGGCTGGGACCACACAGACTGACTCTACGTCCCCCTTTTCTCCCATCATCTCCACGCTCCTCGTCAGATCGCAGAGATGGCCCCAACATGCACCGGGCTAGACCACTAGGAAGCCTACATGCAGCGAAACTGCACCAGAAGCAGTGTCTCACAGAACGGGCCATCGGCACTTTACCTGGTGGCCAATTAACACTGCTAGAGCCGTTGGGCGATTTGGCACGTGGCCAGCCATCTCCTACTGAACCTGGAGGACTGGCTGGTGAAGAACTGCTGTTCATAAAGTCATAGGGAACAAATGGGGATTCCTCCAGCCTGAAACCACTTGAAATAGCACCTAAGAAATGAAAAACAATAGTGAACGTGAGCAAAACATACCACAAAATTTACCTCTTAGAGTTTCTCAAATATGGTAAGAAAAATTTCGACTGGAGTTCTACGTGGGTCTCAAACTGCGTCTTGGAGACTCTGTGGGGAGGCAAAGGTAAAGCCGGCTCTGCGCTCTGACAGAGGCTGGACCCTTCTAACTCCTACTTACTAAGATCGAAACATCTCACTTGAAGAACGCCTGAAAATGACCACAGCAGGTTTCATCTCAAGGGCACGAAGCCCACAACCGTCGGTAAGTGACAGAACGGAGCACAGAATCGTTCAACACTGGCATTGTGGCCTAGATGAGAACTAGTACAGTGAACACTTTGTCAGAGAGACTCGTGTTTTTGGAGGTGAGGAGTACAGAGTGGAGTACAAGAATCTCGACAAAGATGAAGGACGGAGGTCAGGAAAGCCTACAAGATAACATACAAGCAGGGAAAACAAAGCCACAGCCTTTGCCATCAGGACAGTTCCAATGCCACCCTGCGCGCCCTCCTGTGACTCTCGGTTTCTAAGATACGCTGCTACGATGAGCGCGAAGTCCCACGGAAGGAGAGCTCAGCCTCACAAAGAAATGACTGTTTTTTACGATTAATTCTTCGCACCCATCTTAACATGAACACGACTTATAATGACTAAAATTTTACTGCAAGTGGTAAAGCCCATCATTTCTCAGTGGAACAGTGCCAGCAGCTGGGCTGAATGCTGGACATAGAAAGTTAAGTATTCTATTAATTAATGTAAAGGAAAAACATCAGAAAAATTACGTGGTAGATTTAGTTTCAGCACTGGAAATGAATTTACTGGAGAACTTTCTGTCTTTGAGCAGGGAACCTCACGAGGTGACAGCGAAGGCGGTAATAATGACGGCTAAGACCTAATACTCACTCGTGGGCCCAACCCTGCTTGAGTGCTCAAGGGCTTGAGATTCACCCTCCACACACCCCAACAGGAGCTGCTACGGTTCGTGTTTTGCATATGAGAATCCTGAAGTTCAGAAAGGTTAAGTTACTTGCCAGCAGCTAATTAATAGCAGAATTGATTAGTAGCAGATCTAGGTCTAAAACCAGGGTCTATGTTTATTTTGCCATTCACTTCTCCATAGTTTGAACTCCCCATTCTCATCCTTAAGAAAAATTCCAGTGTGATATTCCATAGTGGCAAATCAACCTAGAATCTAGGTCTGTCTGTAATAGAATATTTCTCCTATTATATAATAACTTCGGATAATCATCAACCTAAGAAATAAAAAAATCTACAATCTAGGGGCTGGGGTTGTGGCTCAGTAGCAGAGTGCTTGCCTAGCACGTGCCCTGGGTTCGATCCTCAGTACCACATAATAAATAAATAAAAATATTAAAAAAAAATTTTTTAAAATCTATAATCTAGGAAACTTACTTGTAAGCCAAATTCAGTCAAAGTTTGATGATAAAACCCAATAGAAGAGAAGAAATGCCACAAAAAAATCGTGCTTTTGCTACTAAGCATAGGAACATAGACCTGAGGCTGCGTAAGCTGGGACACAAGTGCCTCTCCTGGCTCTGCTGCTCCTGTTATCTTTGGAAGTGACCAGGTCCTATCAGTTCTGTGCTCAGGCAGCTCCCGAGCCATGCCTGTGCTAGGTCAGGCTTCTCTTCATGGGACTCAGCGCTGGATTAGGCCAGAGAAACTTCCCAACTGGTCTCCATACGGTAGCCAGGCGAATCTTTGAAGAACACAAATCTGAGCATGTCACCTCCTAGCTTAAAACTCAGGTTTCCCATCATATAGGAGATAACACTCAAACTGTTCAATAGATTAATTAAAGTACTTAAAAAGTTCTAGCCTCTCCTACCTACCACGGTTTCCTTTCCTTTCATCCCCTCCCTGCCTGGGGCCTGGCCAATTCCTGTTTATTTTTCCCATCTTGACTTAAGAAATCATGGACCTCTTGGAAATCTTTCCTTAACTTCTCCCCAACTCCAAGATTAAAATGAAGGGAAAGGGTTTTTTGTTTGTTTGCTTTTTTGGTGCTGGGGATTGAACTCAGGGCCTTGTGCATGCGAGGCAAGTACTCTGGTTTTTAAAAATTTTTTTGTAGTTGTAAATGGACAGAATGCCTTTATTTTATTTGTTTATTTTTATGTGGTGCTGAGGATCGAACCCAGTGCCTCACGAGTGCGCAGTAAGCACTCTGCCACTGAGCTACAGCCCCAGCCCTGCCAACTGAACTTTACCCCCAGCCCAGGAAAGGGGATTTTATAAACTACCAGAAGTCCATCTTAGACCCATCCAGTGTCCCAGACATCCTGGTCCAACCCTTCCTCGATGTGGAATTTCCTTCTCAATTGTCCTTGCTTCAATTTTCCTCTACTTCCCTTAATAAGTCTGCTCTTTCTCACTGTCATGTACATGAAGGGTCAGCACGAGGCCCAGACTGCATACTTCTATGTGCTTTTGGCTTCTGGGATCTTCTAAGCCCGCAGAATGAAGAGCAGCTCTGTACACCGGAGGTCTGGTCCTCCCAGACACAGCAAGACAACATGACTTTTGGTGAACACTTGTGTTAGGCCTGGGGCTCAGGGCCAGGCAGTATTTGCCTGGCCTCTGAGGGTCTAGAGATAGGAGCCAAGACTCTGCAGGCCTATATGAGCGACCCTGATGGAAACTCTGGACACCACGGCTGGCGGGCTGGCATCTCTTATTAGCAGTGTTTTGGGCATGTGTCACACGTCCTTGCCGGGAGAATGAAGTGCTCTCCTGCAACTCCTTGGGGGAGGACGACAGGAAGCCTGCTCTTGCTTTCTCCTGGATTCTAGTCTAGGTGCCCTTTTCCTCTGCTGACTTTAACCTGTGCTCTTTTGTGTAATCAACTATAACTGTGAGGACAAAAGCTTTTCTGAATTATGTGATTTCTAACAAATCACTGAACCTAATGTGGCTCCCAAGAACCTCCGAGAAAGGAATCTCTTGGGTTTACCCTTTCTTCTCTGATCAACAGTGAATGTATTAGCTGCCTGAGCTTCAATAAAACAGGGGTAAGAAGTAAACCCACTGAAGATGGCGTTGCACACTGTACGACCCGTGCATGTCAAGGACTGCTGCCTGTAACCAGCTGTTCTCTGACGTGAGCCCCCTCAAGGCTACCAGGTCACCCCTTCTTACAACTACTCATACTCCTCTACTGGGTGGAAAAGCAGCCTATTCTGTGTTCCCACTTCTACTCCAGGGCACACAGAATTGCCAATGGGATTAATCAGAAGGATAGCTGCCGAAAAAATTCTATGGTCCTTCAGAAATATGAATTAACGGAAATATTTCTCCAATAAGGGGAGGGAGAAAGAAGGTTAAGGGGCATAAAAAGAAAAAAGAATATTTCCAAGCAGAGTAAAGCAAAATGGCAAAGGACTGTGGCAGAGAAAGCAAGAGACAGGCGTGCACTGAGGGAGCAGCCCAGGGAGGGGCCTGGAACATCTCAGCCTCTGAGGACGTGGCTTGGTGTCACCAGGCCTTCATATTTCAGAGAGAGGACAGAAAGCTCAATTTCAACATGGCATTTTCTGTATGTTTTAATAGATGTTGGTTTAAAAAATTATTTTCAATATGATAAGAGATAACTTCGGGGTTGGTAGTTTAAGGATCTCTCTTGGATATACAGTGAGAAGCTAATATTTTTTTTTAACAAAAGAGTGAAGGCCATTCCACAATATACATGTTAAAATGTTTAGCACTAAAAATATACAACTTCTGTTGCCAATTAAAAAAAAGAGTTAAACATTCATCCACTCTATGGATGTGATATTTCACTCTTTGGTATTTATGCAGAAGAAATAAAAACATGAAAAAAACTAATAAACTAAATAAAATATCCAAGTTCTATTAGGGTACCTTACTCTAGTAAAAAAAATAACAGTTTTGTTCAAATGTAAGTAAAACCAACACTTGTGGAAGAAGGCTGCCATTTTCCTGCTCGCTGGTTGTGCAGGTTGAAATTGCTCGTTGAAGAAGCCCAGTCTCCATGAGGGATTTCCCAGATTCATGCTGCATCATGCATCAATGTCTACTAAGCAGTGAGACAAACAAAAATTACTGCGTCCTAAAAGAAAAGGGAAGCTAGCTAGCTGGGCTCCATGGCACACACCTGTGATCCCAGTGCCTTGGAAAGCTGAGGCAGGAGAACTGCAAAGCCTGCCTCAGTAACTCGGCAAGACCCTAAGCAACTTGGGGACACCTCTCTCAAAATGAAAAATAAAAAGGGCTCAGTGGTTAAATGCTCCTGGGTTCAATCCCCCATACGAAAAATTAACTACAGAAAAGACAATAATACGAAATCTATTACTTTATTCCCATAGCAACATATATAAAGAAAATGTATCAAAAGAAAATAAACTAGTTCTTATACCCTACTGTGAACATATCAGGGTAAATCCAGTAGATGTTTAAAAAAAGAAAAAAGAAAAAATGTAGAACAATAAATCATGTAGGAAAAAAAAACCAAAATGATCATCAGAAGGGAAGTAGTTTTTTTTGACAAAGCACCCATAATCTCTCTCCTTTACAAAACAGCATAGTAGAGGTAAATTTTACTTTTCATTTAAAGGCTCTTATTTTTTACTAAGACTTAATAAAGCACAGTCTTTTTTGGTTTTAAGTTTTAAAAAAATCTAAGATAATTTGGCTTTGAAATGTACAGAAAAATAAAGGTCTAAATTTAGCTGGTTTACAAATATATATATATATGTGTGTGTGTGTGTGTATTTTTTTTAAAAGTATAAGAACATAATATATACCATGTTTGCTGGAATTTTGATCCAAAGATGTGTTCACAGAAATGCTGTCCACTGTAGTCCACTTCCTTAGTCTTGACTGTGGCTCTTTAATACTGTTCATATCCATATTTACATTCAAGTTCGAGTTCAAGCCTTAAAAATTAAAAAAATCTTATAAAATACAGCATATTTTCCTTCTGGCAAGACACTATTTTTCTAGAAAAACACACATAACTAATCTAATATTTCAATCCCATTTAATGCTCCTTAATAAATAGCATTATATAAATGTGGGAGTCAAATACTAAAGGCCCCACAGGCAGAAGAGATGCTCAGGACTCTTGGCCGAGGTCAAGCATACACAAGGCTGGGAGCAAGAGATCAGCTAGGTCAATAGAAAGCACATGCAAATTAACTGTGGAGTAGCCCTTCCAACCCCACAGTTCAATGTTTTCAACCCGTGAAATGCTCATACCATGTCATCTATGGAATAACTATTTTCCACATAACTTCAATCATGTTTAAATCTCAGCAAAATAAGAGAGAAAAAAGTCTCAGGGAGTTGAATTATAAAGTTTGTAAGTTTACCACTGATAGGAGGTAGCTACTCAGTGCTTCCCCAGGAGGATCATGCATGAAGAACATGTCATCACTTTCAGTTGCTATCTTCTAACTCGAAAACTAAACGATTTCCAGCTGGCTAACCGTCAAAGGATGCTGGCATTTAAAAGTAAAATGTCCTCCTCTAACATCTGGGGGAGACTCTCAGGCCGAGACACAATTTACTTGCAACTTGCTAATGAGGCCAGGCCAACTCTCTTGGAATAAGGCCGGAAGTTCACCTTAGACACTGACCAGTAAGCAGTGCTTTTAAAGATGTGACCCAGGGACCATTAACATCAGAAACATCTAAAATGCTTGTTAAAAACTGAAGACTTTCCATCGAGAGCCAAAATCCTTATTTAATATACTACCCCAAGGGGCTCTTTTTCTAAAGTTTCAAATCAAATGTCTTTTAATTCTTTGGTTTGATGAGTATTCTTGTGGTATTGGTTCTTTTATTAAAAAATTCTTTTAAATCATTCTGAATTCTTTAAAATCATCCCCATTTTTGCAATGACCAAATCTATGCTCTTATACCCGTGATTAGATCAAGAATTGGCAATTTTTTGAGAATAAAGGTCCATATAGTTCGTGGGTTTTATAGGCCACATGGTACCTAACTTCAATGTAACTCTGCTATTATAGCCCAAAAGGTGCCAGAGATGTTAGTCACCTAGTCACCATCAAAAGTATCCAACCACAGAGGTAACGGACAGAGGGACGGTTCCTCGAAATGCAAACTGCTAATGATCTTAAGGACTCGGTGCGATTTGTTCCCTGGGAGCCCACGGCAACACCAGGGAGCCCGGGGCAACATCAGTCCAGCCAAAGAGAAGCAGAGGCGGGGCAACAGCGTGCCCCAACCTTTGTCCACGGCCCAGACCACACTGATGAACTAACAATTAGGTTTTCAACAGAGTTGGCAAGCAACCAACCAAGATGGTTTAAAAGAAACTGTTGTGGGCTGGGGATGTGGCTCAAGCAGTAATGCACTCGCCTGGCATGCGCAGGGCGCTGGGTTCGATTCTCAGCACCACATAAAAATAAAATAAAGATGTTGTGTCCACCGAAAACTGAAAAATAAATATTAAAAAATCCTCTTTTTCTCTTCTCTCTCTTAAAAAAAAAAAAAAAAGAAACTGTTGTTCAGGTAAAGAGAGAGGAAAAGCAAAACAAACATGGTACGAACAATCACAAGCTGAAATTCAATCAAAGGAATAAAAAACAAAACAAACAAACAAAAAAACCCCCACAATCCCCGGGACAAGAAAAAAAACGAGGGGGAAGCTGCTACGTGTGACAAAGGCCTTCTCCACTCCCAGTTCTTATTTACACCAGCAAGTACTTACAAATCCCTGGTCTGACAACTAGCAAACCAGGTGACTACTTTCAGTTGTTTCCCCAAAGCGGTAAGTGCACAAAAATTCTCTAGTATGCCGTTTCTAATAACAATTCTTGTCAGCTCTCCACCTCCTCATACCCCACAACTAAGAAAGCTCGACTCCTAAAAGGAAATGTTTGCTTTATTTTAACTCTAAATGAGTTCAAACTTTCAAACAGGTGATTTTCTTGAATGAAGAGAGACCTTCCCTGAAGCACCCAGATGGGCTGAACCTTGAAGAGGGCCCGGCAGCCCTGGGAGAGGCACCTAGGAGACACAGCCAGCTTCTGTGAAGGGAGGCTGTAAAGGTGGAGGAGAAGGACGCATGCTGTGGCACTCAGGCACCAGCGCACACTGGCCCAGGAGAGACCCACCTATAGGAAAGTTGCTGAAAGCATTTATTGGTGATGGCCCTTTTTGCAGCTCCGGTGTAGTGTGAGGCATGACATTGTCAAGGAAAGACTTCATGGCTGGCTGATGGAGTGACTGCTGCTGAGACGGTGGAGTCGGCTGCTTCACCAACACGTTTGGATCAAGTTGACGAGACTGCTGCATCATTTGCTGCTGTACACTAAGAGGTCGACCCTTAAAATAGCAAAACAATTGGGAAACAATGTGTGGGGGGGAAGCCTTTGCAGATATATCCATATTCCTTTCATTTTTTAATTCACTTCCTTCTCAGCAGGAAAGGGAAGCATCATGTATAATAATTAATACGACTCATGGGCAAATTGCAGACTTGACAATATACTTCATTATATTTTAATAAAAGAATTTTCAGGTCTCTTGTCATAATGGAAGTGATAGGAGTTCACTGAAACACAGGACAGCACAGCACGTGGAAGAATCGGAGCTACCTGCTGGTCTTGCTGCTGCCGGTTACCAGAAGGCACGCTTCTCTGACTCTGCGCCCTTTGCTGCTGCGCTAACAATCGCTGGGGGAAAACGGCAAAAAGGTTGTCACTACCACACCACTCTACAATAGACCCATGACCCTTGACATGCCAATGCTGACGGGTCCCACCCCCCTCATCTAGTGCAACCTCTTCCTTGGACTCTGGCTTCCAGCTGCGCTGCTCAAGCTAAGCTTTCAACTCAGAAGGAACTGTCTGATCCTACCCCCACCATCTTAGACGTGGCCAGGTCTCCTCTCAAAGCATCTGTGCAAAACACTCCTCTCTGGTGTTCATCTCCATGCAAGCTTACAACTCTGCCCACCTTATTACTGCAGGACTCCCCACAAGGAGCCCAGTGGTCGGCAGCACGGCAGACACTCAATAAATGTGTGGCTATTATTCTGCTTACCTGTAACTGGGAGATCTGAGAAAGCTGGTTTAGTTGGGATAGCTGGTTCAGCATGGCTACCTGCTGAGGGCCGAAGAGCGGATTCAGGCCACCGTTGTTTGGTGCATACTTCAGCAATGAAACTGGAACCTTAGGATCACAACGGTAAATTAATAATGTTGATAACATAATTCAGACTAACTAAATGTACCTTATGTTTTAATTATAACAATTAAATTAGTGAATTATTCACGGAGGGGGGGGGTGATAGCTTTCTCTCTTTATTTGTCTAATTTATCATCCACATTATGTATAAAATTTATGTTCTCTTTCCTGTAGTTTGAGTTTCCTACTATGTAAAAGCAATGTGTTTGCTGTAATCTGAAACTTAAATTTCATAGTGGGTAGGTGGGTGGAGCTGATTTTAAGCCACAAAACCATGCAGTTGAAGCAGCCATTTTGAGCACCCCCCCCTTGTCCTCTGTCTTCCAATCATAATGCTCACAGTGTGGGAGGGGATCCAGTCATAACTACAGCCCTTTCCCTTGCCCTCCCCAATTTTAAATTAGTCACATGGAACCCTGAACTCCTCCTGGCAGAGCAAGGGCAGTGCTGCCTTAGGGATAAACCCTGGGCGGGCATCCTGTCCAGGGGCGGCCCGAGGGCTTCTTTTTGGTAGCGCCGCAGAAGTCAACTTTGCCCTGCCCAGTAGCTTTTGAGCACGTATCTGATTTCTTGTGACACGCTGGTATTTCTAACACATACTTTTTCTTGGGGTAAGTAAAGATGAGAGATGAATTTTAAATCAGTCAGCTTTACTTTGTTGCTATCCTGCTCCCAAGGTGTTCTATAGAAAAATAGTATTCTGGATTTGAACAAATCTTTGACTCACTTTCTTCATTCTTGTAGTAGTAGCTAATCAGAATTTACAGCATGTCAAAGATGCCAATAAATATTTTGATGCTTGACTAGTCACCTCATTCAATATCAAATTATTCAAGGTTCTTCTCCAGGTGTAAGTGGAGGAGACTATAATAGAAGTCTACTTACCTGAGGGGAGAGTAATGGAGGAGGCACTTGAGCACGGAGATTAGGCTGAGATGAACTAAGAGGTTGTGCTGGAGGCTGCTGCAAGCCCCGGGGTTGTGCTGCTGTGTTTCCAACACCAAACATACTGGGATTGCCATTCTATGAACACAAAGGGCAAAGCAACAGTGGGACTCTTTAGGGACAGGCGTCACATGACCATATTGTACTACTGATTTAAACAGTAACTACATGTAAGAGAGATCTTATCACTAATACAAATCATACAACAGAGAGCCTAAAATACACATCTGGACTTACCTGTCTAACAGAATTCAAGTTTTGCATACCCAGCCCTGCTATGGAGCCAAGGGCCTGGTTAGGTAGTGCACTATTTGAAGGGGGAAGCTTCATGCTTTGACTGGACATAAACTGCATGTTTTGGGATTCATCTGCTACAATGCCATCCTGATTGGACAGACAGAAAGATGTGCACACCAGCCAAGCAAACAAGTGGAAGGGAGAAATCATTGCAGGAACAGAAGAGAAGTCACATGACATCCCAGCACCAACAGGAAACAGGTAGAAAACAGAAGAGATCAGATTAGTGTTGGTTCTAGAGGACATAAAAAGAGCCAAACAATTTTATGGGATTAAGAAGGAAATATAAACACAACCCTATGCTAAACTGAGGCATAACTGGGACAATGAACTATAAATCTACTAACAGATGTGGCACTAAATTATAACATTTCATATCACATTGAATGTTCTAAAATATTAACATAAATATTAGGCTAATAAGTATATTGGTTATTAGTCACAGAGATAAAATCAAAAACAATCCTACCTTATCAAAATAAGGATTGCGCTCCATGGAAGACTCTTTGGAAATCTGAGGCCGAGAACCAGGGCCTTTCCCGACCGTTCGATTGTAATCACCAATATTCAGGCTATGTTTATCTATCTCCATTCGTTTGTCTTGTAACATTCCTAATAAATGCAGGACACTATGTTATCCATAGGAGGACAGACAACCTAACTGATTTCAGATAAATTTACAACAGAAAACAAAACACTTTCCAAACTGAAATGACTTCTACCTTGATAAAGATGTGAGAAATGCAGTATTTATGCATTTCCTAAATATTGTAATCCTCACAGGTGAAGCTGAGTTTTAGCAGATACTATTATTATTATTATTTTGGAGCTAGGGACCAAACCCAGGGCCTTGTGCATGCAAGGCAAGCACTCTACCAAGTGAGCTATATCCCCAGACCAGATACTATTATTTTTATGAACTAATTTACTTAAAAGTAAAATTAAAAGTAAATTAGTCAACAGAAGGTGGCTAATAACCTCATTTTAAAAAGAATTCTTAAGAAACATACTTTAAGACACCTTCATTTATCTGCTTAATCTTATTTTTTTAAGATTTATTTTAGTTGGAGATGGACAGAATACCTTTATTTTACTTATTTACTTTTATGCGGTACTAAGGATCAAACAAGGTAGAACACTTGCCTGGCAAGTGCTCTACCACTGAGCTACAGTCTCAGCCCCTGCTTAATCTTACAATAAAAACGTACTGTCCATTAACAAACAATGAAAATAAAAACTACCCACATTGACAAGCCACCACTTAGTAAGTGCTCACTTCACATTGGGTCCCACTCGGTGTGTGCACTGATTTAAATGATTTTAACTCTTTGTTATTATTGCCCCTTTTTGGCAGACGGTGAAACTGGAGACCAGCCAGGACAACATCCTGCCTTCCCTAAAGCCTTCTCTGTCGATCATCTCCTCATTATGACTGTTCCTGCAATCTTTTCTAATGAAAACTTCTGCAAAATCTTGGCTGGAAATAGCCAGTGCCTAGGCTACCATCCTATTTCAACCAATCTTTTTAAAAGTGGACAATGCCCTCGCTATGCCAGGCTCGACTGGCACTTCTCCACTTCTCTCCACCTCAAGACTCTTCAGCACGGGAACACACTAAGACTTGCTGTCTGCCTTTTCACTACCTACTTGCTGCCTTTAGACTTTTCTCACAACCAAGGCATCAAGTCACCCCATGTAAGTGACCCCGTGACTCCATGCTGCGGCTCAGCCCCAGCCTTTCACGGCCTGCTCAGCACACCCACATCAGGGTCCCAGTCCCCTCCAACAGATTTCTATTTCCCTCTACTTCATTTTGTACATTTTCTCAATCCACAAACCATCCATTCTTTGCAATTGCTACTTTTTGAGATGTCTTCCACCATCAGAATACTTAACCTTATTCCTGGCAAGTGGAAAAGACAAAAATTTGAAGAAAGGAAAAAATTCTTAAAATAGGTATGTTTTGAAAATGCCGTTAGTGTCTTTTCTTTCTTTTTTTGGTACTGGGAAATGAACCCGGGGCACTTAATCACTGAACCATCTCCCCAGCCCTCCCCACTTTTTTGAGACAGGGTCTCGCTAAGTTACACACTGCATCACTAAGTTGCTGAGGCTGGTCTTGAACTTGTGATCCTCCTGACTCCACCTCTTGAGTCACCGAAAATGCTTCTGGTTTCTTGAAGTACTGTTCCAGCTGTGGGTCAGATACCTCAGCAACCCACCGTCAGAGCTCCCCGGAATGTCAATAATCCTTTGCAATAAACAACTCCTCTGTTTCCTTTCCCCATGAATGGCACCACTATTCACTCACACACCCAGCCCAGTCATTCTGAATTTTTGGCCTAACTCTCCACATCTACTCCTACAACCAAATTCAACCAACTCTTTTTTTTTTTTTAAGGTCTTCCCAAGTTCTTCCTTCCTGATAATCAACATTATTCTGTGCAAATTATCTTTTAAAAGTTTATTAAAAGATTCTCCACAAACCATTCTCCAACACTTCCACATCCCTTTCAGAATCAACTTGGTGCCAAACGTGGTGATTTCCCCTCAGTGCATCACTCCATTAATAAGGCCCTTTAGAAACCAATGATTTACCCCACTGTCAACCTTACTCCATGACAGCCATTTTCTTTTCAAGACTCTATGCGCACTTGGCTTCTCAAAAATTACTCTAACTTCTCCTGCTTCTCTCAGGATCATTCCTTAAATGTTATTTGTTATTACTCAGGATTCCGTCTTTGGTCCATTACTCTACATCTCTCTCTGATCAATCCTGTGGCTTCTCTACCATCCATGTCCAGGTAATTACATGTCCTATCTATTCTGGCTTGGCATCCAGACTTCTGCTTACCAAACATGGTCTTGACAGTAACTTCAAACTCAATGTCTTATTGAACCTGCTATTTCTATTATATTCTTATCTCAAATAATTTCCAGCTATTGATCTGTTGTCTCTCAGTTCCAGATTCACCCTTTTCGCCTCTTCTATGAAAAGACAGCCCCCTTGGAATCGGTTTTTTTCCCTTTGCCATCTGACACTGAGGTTTGGTCAGTAGAGGGCGCTGGAGAGAGTGCAGGGAAAAGTGTGGCCTCTTTGGCCCAGCGCTCTCTTGGCAGGCTTCAGCTGCACTCCCAGCTTCTCCAGGGCCTGGGTGGTCAGTAGTATGCAGTGGTCAGCTTCTCCCAGCATTCTTCCAAATCTCCAGTCTCGGAGCAGTGTCTCTGGTGAGCTGTCTCTCCATGAACAGCTTCCCCCAGCACCTCAGAGGACAGATTTCCAGCAAGTTCCATTAGCATGACATCTGAGCTACTTCTGTCATTCAGTGAGCCGTGGAAGAAGCAGAAATTTGTCCTCACAGGACTACATGCATCTTCTGGATGTGGATTTTTCTAGTCTACAAAGCTCTGCCATCTATGGTCTCACAGAATACCTTGTCCCTTGTCAGAGAACAGTGTCAAGTCAAGCCACATTTCAGGTCAAGAATTCTTTTCAGCTGGGTGTGGTGGTGCACACCTGTAATCCCAGCAGCTAGGGAGGCCGAGGCAGGAGGATCACAAGTTCAAAGCCAGCCTCAGTAAAAGCGAGGCATTAAGTAATTCAGTGAGACCCTGTCTCTAAATAAATAAAATAGGGCTGGGGATGTGGCTCAGTGGGCAAGTGCCCCTGAGTTCAAAAACCAAAAACAAAACAAAAAACCAACCCCACAAACAAAAAGATCAAAAAGAATCTTTTTTTTTTTTTTTTTCCATAGCAAAGGAAGTACAATAGGGGAATTAACTGGCCTTACTACCTACACCATCATCTGAAGGTGGCTAGCCAAGTGATGGGCAGGGTGGCCACTGAAGACTCAATACAAAGCAAGTTAAGGGACAACATGCTCAGAGGAGGGCTTCTGTCTTGCAAGAAACAAGCATGAATCTCTCCCACGGCCAGAATCCACAAACAAAAAGATGAAAGCGGGAGTGGTCTCCCTCACAATCATACCTACGAGGCCACTTACAGAATTCTTGCTTCCTGTCTGATAGCTCCATTTAGAGAACTTACTCCTTGAGAGAGAAAATGCTTCCTCCAAAAGACACACAAATGGTTCCACACAACGGAGGACGGCGATGGCCGCCTGGACATGGGGACTCCTATGACAGGCAGGACCAGGCTGGTTCTGACTACCAAGGGGAGAGTGGTTTTCTGACTCAGAATGAAAGCATGAAGACTGCGGAACCCAGAGGTTTCTCTGGGCGCTTTGCACAGTCCCTTACTCAACATTAGAGGCAGCTAAAAGGGACAGGGAGAAATGCAGCTCCAATCCTTCGAAAATAAAGGTTTGGATCATTCCAACCCATTAAGGGGCCTAGAACAGCCAAGGTTCAACTTGAAAGCAGAGTAGATAAAGGATAACAATGAAAGAAGGAAGACACTGACACTAACGGCGGGTTGTGACCAGCTACTGAATAAGGACGGCACAGGGTAAGTCACCCTGATCTGAAAACCCCAAATCTGAAACTTTTTGTGTATCTGATACTCAAAAAATTTTGGATTTTGAAGCACTTTGAATCAGGGATTACATAAACCAGTAGTTTATGTAAATATTCTAAAATCCAAAACACTTCCATCAGAGGAAGGGACCTCAGCCCTGGAGTGGCGCGACGTGGTTTCCACTGCTTGTTCCAGGTTGGTGGTGACTTGTTTGGGTCGACCGTTACCTTCCTTCTCTTTCTCATTTTTACCTTACTCAAAAGTTAATAGAAGTACTTTATAATTTAGTGTTTTGGGTAAGAAACTGTGGCTGAACTCAAGGGGAGATTAATAGGGCCAACACTGGTACAATGACAATTGGGACTGCACAGCTTCTCATCTTTCTCATGTTTAAGAAAGAAAGCTGCATTCTGTTACGCAGAAAGAGCAGTCTGCCACTGTGAGCAGAAGGATGCACGTGGAAGGTGAGTGGTCAGAGGGGGGGTGAACTGTACTGATCACTAGTCCTTTCTGGCTGCTTTGTGAAAGTAATGGATTCAGCCTGTTACATATTTGTTCCTTTGCTAGCCGGCACTGAAGCCATGTCAATAGAGTGTGCAGAAGAGACACTGTAAAAAGACCTGGCTCCCGGGCCTGGTGTGCTCTCTCCAGCCACACAGGCAGCTCTCCCAAGCTCACCTTGCCAGGAACCCGCAGCTTCCACCAGGCACCCCTCTGGCCGTTTTATAGTGGAGTGCCACTAGTGAGACGCCTCTCCTAGGCTGTCACTCTCTGCTTGCTATCCTGAAGGGTACACTTCCCACAATTCCTCTGGGGTGGCATCACAATGACTACTCTCTGCTCAGCAGTAAGCCATGGCTGTGCCCAGGAGACGGGAGTTCAGCAGGGGGCAGGATGCATGCCATCTCCATCCCAAGGTTGGTGACTTCTTCTGTGTGCTACTCATAGTTCTTTCACCGTTTTCTGACCGATTCCTTGCTATCCTAATTCCTTGCTAGAGTTAATAATTCTTAAAGTTCCCCTCTTCTGCCCAGACCACCCACGGCACTGCGCGGGTGAGGAAGCTGAGGCAGCTTTCGTTACAACTCCCCTCACCCTCTGCAACAACATCAGCGACAGCTGATCATCAATTTCTGGTGATTCCAGTCCTATATGGCCACGGGAGGAGGTTCTTTCCAGGCACTTTCTCAGTTTGGAGCTTGGAAGGCAACACAGCTACCGCAGCAGGGCTCTGCCCAGTGCGCCATCTCGAGGGTCTTCGGTGCACCCTTTGCTGCTGCTGTTTTCTGTCCTGAGCTATTTTCAATCTGTGCCCAGGGTTATTTTTTCTAAAACAGAAACCTAAATCATGCAACTCCTCTGCTTCAAACTCTTAATCTCATATTTTCAGAAGAAAGCTCAGGCCCCCAAGTTCCCCCTGATTTAGTGCCTGGCTCTATGGCATCTCTACCCAAGGGGAGCTGCATCATCTCCACTCACACCACCCTCTTCTGACCATCACTTTTGTATTTCTGGCCTCATTACAGGGACCTACTTGCCATTTCTCCAGTAAGGTTGAAGACACCCCGGTCACATCTAGGCCTCCATACACGCGGTTCCCTGATTGAGAAAATCAACTCCCTCTTTGGAGAAAACCCACTGCTGATAGGACTCTAATAACAGACTACCATCGCCACTACCTTAGACCCCCACTGACGTGCGTGCACTCACTGAACCACGCCCAGGGGTCTCTCCTGGGGTGGGTGAGGGCTCCCTGAGGAAGGCCGCATTTTAGATACACTTGTTCATCAGAGATCAACAGGAACTCAAACGGATTTAATTTTCTCTCACCTCCAGAAAGGTCCATCTTATTGCTCTGTACATTTTCTTCTGGTGAGTCTCTCTGAAATAAGAAAAAGTAACACATTAGCAGACCTTAATTCGTTAATGAAAACAAATAAAAGTGAATTTTTAGTGTATTTCACCAAAGCTTCATTTTTCATTATATTTTAATGTAAAAAATTTTCAATGAGATGTGATCTGGGTTTTTAGCTTAAACTATAAAAATTAAGGTTTGAAGGTCAATTTTACTCTCACTGCAATGATATTTTAAGGACCCAAGGATGAAGAAAGACTTTTAGAAAACAAAAATATGAAATTGGGATAAATTATGGACCACTACGGAAAGGGGAGGGGCTACCGGAAAACACACTTACCGAAAAACTGATATTTGAAAACTGTTTAACAAATGGATTTATCCATGCTTCTTCTTGTTTGTTTCCACCTTTCATCATTCCCTTTGTAAAATAAAAGAGTAGAAAAGATGCCATGGCCATCTCTATTTATCTGGGTATAGTGATGGATTAATAAAACTTTAAGACAATTCCCAACTCTCATTTTTAGCCAATAATTTCTCCTCCAACCAACTCTTATCAGAGTTGTTGACATTATAAAAATCAACTTATTTAAATGATTTTCAACTTCCTTTGCTCCAGTCCTCTGATATAGCTGTAATGTACAGAGAAATCTCTAAAGGCAGGCAGTCAGAAGGAAAAGACAGAAGCAAAGGCCCCGAGGACCCCCTAAATGAAAAAGGGGCCTCTGAACAATGAGGACCTGTCCACTGGGCAGTTCTCAATCTACAAATGGACTCTGTTCTGAAAGATTTATTATAATTTGGATTTTTAGAATTCTCATACCAAAGTGAAAAATAGTGATTCACTTCTCAAGTTAGTCCAAAAAAAATAATTTAACCTTTAATTATGCTATGTGTACTATACTGAAGAAACACCATGTGTTTCCCCATGAAAAGATATTTAAACTTTCTATTTGTGTTGCCAAGAACACAGCATCTCCAGCAGCAGTTGAAGCTGGATCCCTCCCGCTTCGTGCTGGCTCTCTGAGGCTGGTTGGGGTATGGAAGGTACAGACACCACCCTGACACCCGGCCTGAAACAATGAAGGCACTTGATCAGCAGCAGCCTGGTAGACAGAGAGGCCGGAGTCTCAGAAACCGAGGTCTCCCGTCCATGTGAAGACTGCAGACCATCCTCAAGTCTGTGGCCTGAATTTCCCTTTCCCATTGCTACTACCTGTTCCTTCTGACTGTGAAACAGAACCCAGCTTCATAATTAACCCCCTAAATGCAGGTCTCTGAAGCAAGCACCTAACCCTCTCCAAGGCTCTCAAGTCGTCTTTGATTCCTTTTCCTTTCACTCCCGCCCCCTCTAACTAGGTGCCAAGTTTTCTGTCCCTCGAATTCTAAAATGTCTTTCAAATTAGTCCCTTCAACTACACATTTATTCTAATTTCCCAAATCAAACCCTCTTTTCTAACTTGAATTAATGGAAAAGCTTCCTGAGATTCCTAAATCCGGTCTCTCCTGTTCCAATTTATATTTCATACTATCATTGGCTAGTTTTAAAAAGTTTTTAAAAAATTCACTGATGTTCTCTTTTATTCTTTTTCATTGGCTCCATATTTTATGTAAAATAAAGTTCAAATTCCTTGGCATGAACTGAGAATACCTTAATAATCTCTCTAATTTAACTACAGAGCCAGATCTCCTACCACTTCTTTCTAGAAAGTTGCCTTTTAGTAATGTCAGGCTTCTATTCTCCTTAATACATCCCACCCCAGGCCTCTTCCAAATTTCAGCTGACACTCTTAGGAAGCTCTCCTAATGCCCCATACAATCATGAGCTCCTTGAATACACAGCTCATCTCTCAAGTGAATTTCAATCCCCAGCACCAAGCACAGTACCTGGCACACAGCAGAAGCTAAATAAATGTTTGCAGTTGCTTTCTAAAGAATTTTACTAGTAGAAACAAAGGAGAAAGAGTAAAAAGGCTACACACCCTTTCCCTTCTCCTTTTTTTGCCACTCAGACCCTGTAAGGAAAGACAAAGTCACAAAACAGCATGGTCCAGTGGGAAGAACACAGGGTTTGGAATCGGAAGACCTAAACTTAAGTCCTTGCTCTGTCACTAGTTATGCAAATTTGGGCAAGTCACCACCTTTTGCAGCCTCAAATTCCTCATCAGTATCCTATCTTAGAAGGTTGTGAGGATCAAATGATTCATGTAGAAGCATTTCATAAGCCATATGGCAAGGCAATAGGCAGACTCAGCCAAATGAAGAAAGTATGAGGTAAAAATGGCAGGTCCTAGACTGCGAATCCCAGGATGAAAAGGGAAACTCTGGCAGCCAGCCAGTCCAGTGACCCACTGGATATCTGACTTCTAAGGTCACCCAGAAGTCAAATAGGAGGGAAGGACATGTTAGAACCACCTGGGAGACTAGGCACATATTTTGAAAAATGTCCCCAGGAGAATCTGACACCAGCCCCAATATCATCTCTTAGAGAACCAGTGCTCTAAATCAGAGGTTCCTAAACCTGGATCTGTATCAGAGACATCTGGGGAACGTTTAGGACAGGACACTTGACCCCATTCCCAAAACTTCAAGAGACCTGGGGTACAGGAAAAGATACTGTTAACAAATGCCAGATGATTCTGATAAAAACCAGGTTTGGGAATACAATCTGTCCACATATTAAAACAAAATCAAACTCAGCCCATATCTAGGGATTTTTGTCATAGGACCTTCTGGGATGAGAAGGGCCAAAGGTGGCAGATGAATAGGAGAATGGTGACTTGGGTAAGGGGGCTGTCAGGGGCTCTGGTGAGGAGGTGGAATGGGAGGACTGGCAGTGGGATGCCAAGCGTCACCATGGAGATCTGCCTTCTCTCCATCCTCACCACTGCAGGCACCACCCTGGGAGGCGGGGTCGCCCCGGGCAGCGCTAGTGGAGGGGAGTGGGAGAGAGATCCCAAGCTGTAGCAGTGGGGAGAAAGGAAGTTCCTGTGGGCTTCGGTTTTCCTAGGTGGCTGCCCATATAAGAGGCTGTACCTAAGTTGGGGACTGCCTGGACTACACTGATGGCCATAAATGGGCAGGCAGGAGGTTAATTTTCTGTGGGTAAACTACCTTTGGAAATGAAAGTTTCAAGGGCTTTGCCCTCGAAATGTTTACCTTCGATGACATTTTCTTGGTATATGGTGGCCAATTTAAAGATGAATTAAGCTCTTGAGATGAGTTACTATTCCACATTCCAATCTCTACATCCTCTTCCTCTTCCCAGCCAGTGGGGCGATTTCCAGGCAATGGCATGTCATCACCACACCAGCCATCTTGCATAGATTTTGGCCCTGATTGTGGATTTGTGATAGAAACAGACTTTAATAAAACAATTTTTTCTAGAAGAAAGTATACATTAAAGAGTGGAGAGAGGGAACCTAAAACAAAAGAAAACAAAACACTATTTCTTTTGCCAAATTTGCATAATAGGAATGTACATTTTACACTGAGCTAAAAGTCCAATTAAAGAAGAATTTATTTTTATTAAATTTTTTTCATTAAATCCTCCCCTATTCCTTTACCAATTATAGGGTCCCTAAACACAGACAATGGTGGCTTTCATGGGTTCCCAATTAATCTGCATAGTGACACAAATGAAATTTGAAAAGATCAAATTGATAAATATTTTCAAAGAATTTTAGAACTCAAAAGCAGAAAGCAGTTTCTCCCTACACACGGCCTTTGGGATTCCAATAAGGTCTAATATACACAGTGAGTGGGACAGTGACAGGGTTGATCTGAATCTCAGGTCTCTCAAATTAAATGAACTTTTTGAGAAACATCTAGCGGTTTGGAGATGTGTCCCATGTTATATTCTTTCAGCCTCTCAGGTTGGATGGCACGAAAGATGACAGACTATTTATAGATTGTCCAATTTGGTAAAATATAATTTAAACTTGGTAAGAAGTATGTAAATCATTAATGATTACAATTTGAGGAAAATGAACATAAAAAATTTAGACAGGAGACAGAAGAATAAATCATGTTACAAACTCAAAGAGCTAAGTGCTGAGTATCATCAGGTATACCACAGTACACCCACACATCATCAACAATGTACAAGCATTATCCAATTATTCAACAGTAGTTAGTGCTACATACTAGCTTCCAGGGATCAAGGGTAACTTACCAGATTTGCTTAACGCTTGTGGACCAACAGAGCTGGAGCCCCAGGTGGATGTGTTGGATGCTGGAGCAATGGGTTCCCCCCAGCTGGGACCACTGTCTATGGGTTTACCCCATGCTGAAGTACCATTATCCACAGTTGTGGCTGGAGTAGAAGGCTCCCCCCAGGGCTCACCCCAGCCTTTAGAAAGTATGGGAAAAAAGTCATCAGCATAGATGGTAAGAAAGTACACTGGAATAAGCGGCAATAAAGAATACTTGGGAATCAAGGATGAAGAATTTCATATTTACATATAAATAATGATTCTGCAGTAGGCATTTGTTTTATAAAAAGAAGACTAACCACTTCCCAATGACAAATTTAACTTCATGTTTTTTTTTTTTTTTTAAACCTCTTCTTTTAAAATTGCCCTCTGGGCCTATAGTAGATTCTTTTGAATAACCTTAATCATGGTACCAAAAAAAAAAAAAAAAAAAAAAGGACCCTCCTTTATGGATTAGCTTAATTCCTAGTAAAATCTTTCTAAACCAAACCTAGTTAATTTAAGGTGATTAAGTTGGGTAATAGTGTAAGAATTTATACTATTAATTACATGACTATAATTTTTTACCAATGACTAACAATAGCGAAGTATCCTACTTTTATATATGCTGGATAGTACTTATTAAATATTACACTGAGGGGCTGGGATTGTGGCTCAGCGGTAGAGCGCTCGCCTAGCACGGGCGGGACCTGGGTTCAATCCTCAGCACCAAAAAAAAGTAAAGGCATTGTTGTGTCCATCTACACCTAAAAAATAAATATTAAAAAAAAAATATTATACTGAAGTTGTCCAAAGCCAACAACATCAAAGCCATAAACATATTTTGTTAAAAGAACCTCAACAAGGAGAGGTTTTCCCTTAGATAAATAAGTGTTTCTTCTAAGAATTAAACCTAAGACTCAGACTTAAAAAATTAGGTGCTGACTGACAAGTAAGTTCATGAAAACATCCCTATCTCTATGTATGATAAGACTATTCAACAAAAACTCCATTAACAAAGACAATGCATGTCAATGTTGTCAAAATAACTTGTAGAGATAAGAATTAGACCACTATATGGAAATAGGAATACACAAGAAAGGTATTACCAAAATGTTCAATCATACACATGTGCACCTAAAACAGACCTGGACTGCATACCTACCTAAACAAAACCAAAAACCAAACAAAAGAAAACCAGCTGAGGGGCACTTGACAGTCAATCGCCAGCACCCTGAAACATACCAAAAAACCTTTCTTCTTAGGCCAAGTACAATGATGTCTAGAGAGCACAGTATTCAGAAGACTGTTTTACTTCCAAGGTATTCTAGTCAAATAATAAAACCAAATGAAGGCCTGACTCAAAACAATGAGAGAAGTGTAGCATACTCCCACCTGACCCCACTTTTCAGATAATACACTCCCAATAGGGAACAATATCGCCAAGGTGGAGCGCGACTACCTGGGTGAACATCACCCCTCATCTCCCCGCCAAGCTTTTCCAGATTAGAGGAAAGGCCTTTGTGCGCAGCACCCAGCACTCTGTTAATCATCTGTGGAAACAGTAGGCTGATACAGAGCCTTTGTAAAGGAGACTCCACAAAGTGGAAGCTTACCAGAGCCGCTGCTTGCCTCTTTGCTGGAGATGGCACTTGCAGAAGGCAGCAGCTGATGTACCTGTGCTTGCTGGTCTGAACGGCTGCTGCCATTTGGGACGTTTTTGTTCCACATGTTCACATTTTTGTAGTTGTATTTGCTTGGATCTCCCCAGGCAGAAGTTCCGTCATCAATCTCCATTTTGCGTCGTATGGATTCTGGGGATGGTTCCTCCCAGCCTGTGGGCTCTTCTTCTTTTGCTGGGGCTGGTATGGGTCCCCCCAGCCAGCCTGTGCCAGGAGGTTTGCCTGCAGCTGGTGGGATTCCCCAGGACCCAACAAGGTCTTGTTGCTTGTTCCAGTCCGGAGAACTGACTGGCTTTGATGAATCTCCCCAACCTAGAGACTGATTAGACTTTGGAGGGTCTCCCCATCCCTGGGAAGGATTAGGTTTAGCAGATTCATCCCATCCTGATGAATTATTTGGATTTATGTTATTTCCCCAAGTAAAAGAACTAGTTTTACCAAGTTCATTCCAACCAGAAACGGACCTATCACTGTCACTACCTCCTGAGCTGGACTTTTTATTAGCCTCCCCCCAATGGTTACTCCTTGAGGTTTCTCCCCAGTTGTCAGTGGCAGAAACGGACCAACCTTGGCTTGCCTTCTGTCCATCACCCCATCCCTGTTTGCTCTTTTGCGAATCATTCCACGCAGACTTCTCTTCTTTGCAATTCCCCCACTGATTGCTCTTGATCATTCCTGTAGCAGCAGAATCATCTTCCCACCCCCCCTGGCAGTTTGAGCCTTTGGAATCTCCCCACCTCAGAGCAGGCTTGGGGTCGCCCCACCCCGATACAGCTGAGGTATCATTACCATTAGGGCCAGTCTTCTCCATACATGCCCCTGAGTTAAGAGTCTGTGCTGCAGAGCTTCCCCAGGCCTCGGTCCCATTGTCAGTCTTTCTTTCCCCTCTAGGTGATGTTTCGGTATCCCAGGCAGTATTCTGCTTAATAGGAGTCTGTCCCCAGCCAGAGTTGGACAGGACACGTGGATCTAAGTCAGCTCTGTTCACGATGCTTTGGAGTAATGTGTGCTGATCAAGTTTTCTTCTGTCTCGACTCTGACTGTCCCCAGTTGCTTTTTCCTCTAGGCGTCCAGTGCTTTCTGTGCTACCCTCACTCTCCACTGCACCTCCTGTTTTGGCCCACACGCTGCTTTGCTCATTTGTCTGAGATGTGGCAGAACCCTGATCCTCTTCCTCAGTAGACTTCCATCCATTTGTAAACTTCTTTCCATTGCCGTTTGCACTGTCACTGGAATGCTGATTGCTAGGCAGTTTGTTCCACTCGACGCTGGGTATATTAGTGCCAGTGTTTTGTGCAGGGGTTCCCCATCCTCTTCGACTTCCTCCAGAATTCGCACCATTTCCACTTCCCCATGACGTACTCTGGGAATTTGCTGCCCCAGACTCCCAAACGCTTCCTCCTTTATTTGTGTTAACTTGAAAGTTAGTGCCCACAGGCCCATTGATGCCAGGCTGCATTAGAGTTGCATTCACAGTGTCACCATTAGCTTGGCCATTAGGGCCGGAACACTTGTCTCCAGAGTAATTAGAACCATAGGCACCCCATGTAGTACCATAAGAGCCCCCACTTTTTGACTCTCCATTGCTAAGATGAGAAAGGGAAGTGCCATTCATAACTGATGGAGCCTGTATTTGAGGATGATTCATTGTGCTCACACGCCAGGCCCCTGTATTACTACTAGGCAGTTCATTATTCTGTACTGAACCGGAGTTTGGTAAACTAGAGGTCATAAAGTTAGTAGTGTTATTTGGTCCAGTCATTTCAGTGGTAATATTTTGAGGTTGACCACTGAATGAAACCTTCTGTGTACCACTTACTTCAGATTCACAAGTTTCCTGAAGGCTTCCCCAGGTACCATGGGTAGAAGAACCACTCACTTTAGAGTTAATACTCTGATTGTTAGGCATCTGGCCTATGGTACTGCACTGAATATTGATGCCAGAATTACCACTCCCTACAGGCCCTTTTAGGGCAAGTCCATTGTTCTCTAATACTGGCCAGGCACCATGGTTGCTAGCTGAATTCAAAGTGCTTGGATTTAACCCTCCATTTGATGAAGAACTTACAGTGCCCCAAGCATTCATTCTATTGTTGCTACTTTCTGATTTGCTTTCAGGAGCATCCACAGAGACCTGACATGTGCTTATTATGGCTCCATGGGAAAACCCCCACGGTCCAGTACTGCTTCCATGGCCCACATTATTGCTGCTGCTACCAACCACAAACTTGTTTTGGGAACCAAGTCCAGTGCTATTCCGAAGGCTATCTTTTTCACCACCTGTGCTCCCTGAAGCCATGATAGTGATGTTTCTCTCTGATTCAGAACTGGAGGCAGAATCAGCATCCACACATTCTGAAGCCAATTCTGGATCACTGCCAGGGGCTGAAGGCCATACTTCTTTTTCCAACAAGTCGCTCACAACAGCATTCTTACAGTTTGTGCTGGAGTCACTCGTAGAAGACACAGGTCCCCGCTGGGAATTTTCATAATGGGATCCTGAAGTATTGTGGTTTATATCTAGAATAAAGGAGAAAGACACAGTTTATAAAGTGCTAGTCATTTTCAAAATGACACAAAACAGTCTCAGAAAAATGGCAAGTATGTCATAACTATATGTGGTTCCTCAACTTTAATAAGATAAGGCGCCTGGCAGGATGGTTACTGCTTATCTTTCAGCCACCAACTTTCCATAATCCAGTAAGTTTACACAGGCAGAGGATTTTGCAGCTTTGCTCATTAACATTATCCCACAGCCCTAGAACACAACAGTCCCTCAATAAATGCGGGATGAATGAACTGTTAACACATCAGCCAGAAAAGAATTCTGATGTCAGAGGGACTGGTGGCAGTGATGTGTTATAATAATGGAGCAACCCAGACTCAGAGGCTGGACTTGGGAAAGAGGAGGCTGGGATGAAGGCAGGTCAAGATTAATAACCTGAACTTGATAAAATATATTAGTAATGTATTTGGGATCCTTTTCCCATTCTGCTTTCTAGAATAGCCTGTCCATACTTTTCAGTTTATAAGAATTCCAAAAGTTTTATCCATTATATTTCCACTTCTTCAGTGTTTACATTCAGCTAAAATACTGCACACAAGCAAGAATTATTTTTAGCTTGACTCAATAAGATTTTTACCTGCAAAGCCAAGTTTATTAAAAGAGACAACAGAAAAACACAAAAATTGACATATGAAAGATCACCAAATCATTATGATAAAAGTCAGCTGCTGACATTAAGAACCACAAATGACCAGCCATATAATCCCACAATCTGAGATTCTCTGCTATGTATTATTATCTAGTTACTCTACCACAGGCTGGGCAATCCGAACATTTCTGATAATTCCCAGGTTCTTTATTGTCATTTGGTTTAAGGCTCTGGAAGGTAGAAATTCCTCAGGGATATTAACTACAAAAGATGTTTGCATTCAGTCCGTCTCGAGGGGGTTGCTTATGTTGTAGTTCTCTACTACAGTAAGAATCAGAATTACAAGTAGAGCTTTTAAATGCACACATCATGTCCCATGGAGGGGTTTTTTGGGTTTTTTTGGGGGGAGGTACCGGGGATTAAAACCAGGGTCGCTTAACTAGGGCCATATCCCCAGCCCTTTTTTATATTTTATTTATAGACAAGGTCTTGCTGGGTTACTTAGGGTCTCACTAAGTTGCTGAGGCTGCAATCCTCCTGCCTCAGCCTCCCCAAGGTGCTGGGATTACAGGCATGCGCCCCCATGCCCTGCATGTCCCACACTTCATGGTTATAAAGCCTAGGAAATAAATGTAAATTGCTACTAGGGAGTTTTGCTAATATGGAAAATCAGATTCTGCTTGTATCATTTTCTCTCAAAGTATACACTGTTAGGAAGTAACAGATGATAAACCAGAAAGAGTGGCAGGAAAAGGGACTACAGAGACCAGAAATGTATATGTAATTTACCAAATATATATATTAAAGCTTCATAAGTGACTCTAATTTCTATTCCCTGCTTAGGAATCATTTTGTTAAGTTTCTGAAGTTTGTTATCTTTCAGTGAACATGAAAAGAATTTCTCATGAAATAAAGGGTACTAAAAAGTCAATCTCACGGAGTAAAAACAAATCAGCATACTGACGTCCACACCAGCCCATCAACAGATGTTCAGCTACATGTCATGAGCTTAACACACTTTCATCATTGAATAGCTGAAATAACCCCACAGGATAGGTATAACCTTTGCTCTCCAGATGAGAAAAATCACCATTCAGAAGTTAATTTGTAGAAATCAAGCGAGATTTGTCAGAATCCTTCATGAAGCAAGGTGACTACATGGCTGAGTCTATAGAGGCAACTTGACTCAAGTCTGGATTCTATGCAGTAGACTTGTGACAAAATCTGTGAAGCAGGGGTACTTCCTAACCCAGTTACTTTGCTGACGGTACCATCTTATGCAAAACGTTTAGCTCACACTGTCAGCAAGGTAAGTAGTGATTAAAAGCACATAGTCTGAGACATTTTACCATCTACTATCTGTATGATCACAAGCAGGATCTCTGCCTTAGTTTCTTCATAGTACCAATCTAATGCAACTGTTATGAGGATTAAATGATTAACAACTATAAGCCATATCTGATTCATATAACACTTAAAAAATGAAGGCCATTATTATCATTAATTAATGTATGCTAAAGATTATTATCATTTTTCATTCTCCAGAACATATTTTTCATTCTACCACGTCTCCCTGATGAAGAATATGAGAACTCATAGAACTTGCTTACTTAAAATCTCCTCCTTGAGATCATGCACAGAATAACTGGACTTTTATTCCCAAGACATATCTCCTCCCAAAGAAGGGGAGACACAACTCTCCTAGCTTTCCTCAACTCAGTGAGTTTCTAAAACCCTTTATCCTTTATTTATCCTTTATTCCTTGCTGTGTACAGAAAATCCCAAACATAACCAAGTCCTGAATCCAGACTTTTCCTCTAATCTAGAATACTTCCTTCAGCCATCACTTCTGTCCTCTCCTGGATTGCTGCAAAAGCATTTCTGCTGCCATTATTTTCCATGTGTGTTGTCACTTTTATAAAGTAAGAAAAAGAGATTTGGCATCTAAAACAGAACGACTCAAGTAAAAATAAAAGAATGACCCAGAATTTAACAATGAAGTGTCAGCAGCATTCCCACAATAATAGGAGAAAGACAAGGACACTGGTCATCAACACTCTTAAACTCCACCCTGGACATGTGAACCCAGGAAATAGGGTCCAAAATGAGAGATAAATTCATGAAGATCAAAAAGACCAACATGTGAAAAACAATAGTTTTCCAATATCCATTTTCAATGAGAAAATGTGATAGAAAACAGATCCTAATCAGTACAACTCATAAAATCACTTGAACATACTAATAAATATATTTAAATTTCATTTTAATTTTTATATATGTAATTTCTAGATGTAGTTGCACACAATACCTTTAGTTATTTATTTTTATGTGGTGCTAAGGATCGAACCCAGAACCTTGCATGTGCTAGGCGAGCACTCTACTGCTGAGCCACAACCCCAGCCCTCGTTTTAAATTTTATTCTAAGTCACAGAAGACAACTTGATTATGTACAGAAACTTGTTCCTAGATAGGAAGATCTAAAAATTTTAACATAATTACAAGGAACTGTTAAACATATTAACCATGTATGATGATTAAAAGTGATTTTAAGATTCATGTTAAAAAATGGGAGTCTCTACTCCACTTCCCCCAATAAATCTCAAACAGAATTTATGAGGGAGGGAATTCACATTATCAGGCAGTACTGCTCTGAGAGAATATGCAAACATACTGAACAGAAAATCCAGGAATAGTCCCAAGCATATGTCAATGTTACTGTTTTGGATGTGGGGGAGGTATTCAGTACTTAAAAAATATTTTCGAATGAGACAATATATTCAAAATAATACCAAATGATTAATATTAGAAGTCATGCCTAAAACCCTGGATTCAATCATGACCACCATTAAAAAAAAAAAGTGTAATGGCAAATGATGAAACCATGAAGTTATAGAATTTTTTATACACAAATCATAGAAACCACAAAAGGATAGGTTAGACTACTTATTTTTAAAGTGAAACCTTTTAATATCAGAATGAAGAAAAGCAGAAAAACAAACACTAGAATTCACTCTGCAAAAGAGTTTGTTGCCTTTAACGCTAGCAAAAAATGTTCCCACATTCTAGTCTAGTCCTGGTTTTGGAACCGTGGTAGTGATCTAAGACTGTCTTTTGCTATATTTTCTTTTAGGAAAGTAAGGAGAGGTACCATGAATAATTTTTAGCTAAAATTCCATTTTTAATCTGGATCCTACTTTAGTTTCAACAAAACCTAAATTAAAGACCATTCTAAAAACTGTACATCAAGGATAAGTCACAAGGGCTGGGGATGTGGCTCAAGCGGTAGCGCGCTCGCCTGGCATGCGTGCGGCCCGGGTTCAATCCTCAGCACCACATACCAACAAAGATGTTGTGTCCACCGAGAACTAGAAAATAAATATTGAAAATTCTCTCTCTCTCTCTCTCTCTCTCTTAAAAAAAAAAAAAAGATCCGGATTTTTTTTTTAAAAAAAAAGGATAAGTCACAAGGCATTTTTAGTTATGAAAAGAGTTATAGTTTAGGAAGAATAATGAAATGGTATGGAGGGGAAACAGACACAATTCCAACTAAAGGAGAGAAAAGAAAATGCATCCTCAGAAATCACAGGTGCAGAAGCTATTTCAGAGTTGAAGAAGTGAAATAATATATTTCCCCTTTCAGACAAGGGGAACACCAGTGTTCAAAATATCTGAGGATAAACATACAGGAATACCATTAAGTAGATCATCACTACTTTTTTTAAAAAAATATTTATTTAGTTGTAGATGAACACACAGTATCTGCTTTTGTTTTTATGTGGTGCTGAGGATTGAACCCAGGGCCTCATACATGCAAGGCAAGCATTTTACCACTGAACTACAGCCTCAGCCCTATCCACTACTTTATTCCCCCAGGAAATAGAAACATTAAGGCTGTAAATCTCTGTGGTAATGCAAAAAAAAAAAAAAAAAAAAAAAAATAGCAGGTTTTTTTTTTAATTTAATGCAAATCTTTACAAACCATAATGCTATAAGCAAACTAAGATTTAGAAGGTTGCATGTTACTTAGAAACAACTGGAATCCAGAATGGCATCAGCATCCTACTTTTACACAAAATCATCAAGAGAGAATGGGGGCAGCTCTAGTACTACACCTCAGGAAGAATACAGTCAGTCCTGGTGGTGCACACCTGTACGCTTGGCAACTTGGGAGGCCTAGGATCACAGCCTCAGCAACTTAGTGAAAGCCTGTTTCAAAAAATAAAGGACTGGGATGTATATTACTGGTCAAGCACCCCTGGATTCAATCCCCAGCACTGCAAACAGACACACACAATTGCATTACTGTACTTCTATTCAAAGAGATTATGTAGGGAGCAAAGACTGGTGATAATTCAAGTGGCTAATAAACAGCATGTGTGGGAAGAATTTAGACTGATGTAAGTTCATGAGCAAGTTTTTTCTTAGAAAATATATGACAATATAACAAAACAGTCGAATTATTTGCTTTCCTACCTTAGACTTTATTTCTATAGAAAGAGAAGAGCTTAATAAATAAGTAATCTTTAGGTTTAACAGTGTTTCCATGGAGTGTGAGATGTACCACCAAGAATATGAGAGAACCTTAAATGCACAATTTCAAATAGCTCTTAAAAGTGACAAAGTCCATGATGTCTCTTGGTTATTTCAGCCTTTGGTGCTGGGTCACCAAACATTTTATGTAAAAGTCTCGTTAATAAATATTTTGTGGGCTAGATAGACAGCTTTGGCAACTACTTAAGTCTGGCACTGTAGCTTGAAAGCAGCCACAAACAACATGTAACCCAACAGGCATGGCAGCCTTTCAATAAAACTGGACTAATGGAGGTTTGGTTCTGGAATAAAGATAACAACACACCAGATGCAACACATGGATCATGACTGGCTTCTGGTCTGACAAATGGGGGTGCGGATGGTAGAAAAAAAGATATTTGGGGGGGATTTTACTTTACACCAAATGGTGAGTACCTCAACCATGGCAACTGGCAGGAGACGGAAAAGAGTTCAGTTCAAACAAAAATAAAAAACCCAGTATTTGAGGTTAAAAATTATACAGCGCAGTGAACCACTGGCTTATGAAACACTAAGAAAGGAAGAGTCTGAGCCTGATTTCAGGATTTTGGAAGAGTTACTGGATGAACGGACAGGCTGGCTTTTTTGAGCAAGGGAATCCAGACAGAGGAAGTGGTATGGGGCAAGGTAAGAGTTTAAGTTTGAACACTCTGAGTCTAAGGGTCCCACCTTCAGTGGAAGACATCCAGGAGAAAGACAGCCAAAATTTGGAAAGATATGCAACAATGATTCGGCAAGTAATAAAATCTGAGAGCTGGTCAAAGAAAAACGGTAAAATACAGAAGAGGAACAGAAAGGTGTGAGGAGAACAAGAGCTACATGGTGACAGAGGCCACACAATGAAAGACCTTCATTTAGCAAATAGGAGGCAAATGGCAGGGGTGGGGCACATTAAGATAGAAAAGACTGCTTTTTGAACTATGAATGTGATTTTTTTAAAAGTCTTGATTGGAAATTTAGAAGATCAGTGACTTTAATAAAAGCTATTTTAGTCAAGTGAGCAGGAGTTGGATTCTAGAGGATCAACGCAAATGTATGAAAGATTGCAAGCGCAGACTTCAAGAACTTGGAAAAAGGAGAGATCCTGCAAGAACTCAAGAGTACAGGACTTACCAGATTGTTTTGTCAAAGAGAACAGAGACGTGAGCATGTTTATAGACCAAATGAAAGGTGAAAACTGAGAGCCGGACATATAAGTTACAAGACAGCAAAGATGTTACACTATGCTGAAAAAAAATACAAAATGCCAGGTGCATGGACAGTATTCTAGTGATTCTCCAAAAACTTTTAAGCCATTCCAACAGATCCCCACTCATAATTATACACATATACTTCACTGGTTTTAAAATAATAATAATAATATATAAAACGTTCATGTATCCCCCCTGAAGAAATATATCCTAAATAAATAAATCCTAGTCTACAGGAAAAGACTCGCTGCCTCCTCCTCTGATTTATATCTCCTTCATTCCCTTTAGATCTCCCAGTGGTAATCAATCATGTAAATTTCCGTATTTTATTCATCCCTAAATGACATGTAATATTGTTTTATAGTCTTTGTTTTACAAAGGGATCATACTGTGAACAAACAAACAAAAATACATTCTTGGAACAACCGGCAGGAAGGTGAACATGAACTATTAGGAGACATTGTTGAATTGCTGTTATTCTTTTCCTTTAGGGGTGATTATGATATTGTCATTGTACAGGAAATCATCCTCATGCTTAGGGTAGCTACCAGGACATGTTTGCCATTTACCCTCCAATGACTCAACCATAATGAACTTGTGTGGGGAGGGATTTAACCCAGGGGCTATGCCTCAACTACATGCACCCAGCCCTTTTTTATTTTTGAGACAGGGTCGGTCTCACTAAGTTACCAAGGCTATCCTTGAACTTATGATCCTCCTGCCTCAGCCTCACAAATCACTGGGATTACAGGTGTGCGCCACCACACCAGCACATGTGTGTCTATGACACATATGAAAGAAAAGAGAGACACTGAGTGCCCTGCGTGTGTGATCCAGATGGGACTGTGCTAACAATCACTGGATCTGGGGGGAAGGTGAACTAGTGGTCACTATTCTAGTCTAACTGATTTCTCTATGGATCATGTTGGATGACAAAAAGTGATATAGATCATTTTGGCCCAAAAGACTATTGCTGCTGTCCAGGTGGCTGAGCATATTAGTCCTCCTGAAATGCCTTATTACATGGCCCCTAATTCAGGGTTATTTGGGCTTGTCAGGGCACTAAGAAGTCAACTGCAAAAAAAAAAAGAGGTCTTAAGTCTAAGTTAAAACAATTAGGGGCTGAGGTTGTGGCTCAGCGGTAGAGCGCTTGCCTTGCACGTTTGAGACCCTGGGTTCGAACCTCAGCACCACTTAAAAATAAAATAAGTGAAATAAAGGTATTGTGCCCAACTACAACTAAAACAAAACAAAACAAAAACAAAAACAAACAAAAAAAAACGATTAATAAGTGTTTCAAGCACAGTTGCAAAATGGCAGGTCAGGACTCAACCTGCAGAGCTGTCTATTTGACCACCACAGGGTCCTAACAACAGTAAAAATGAAAAGGTGTTAAGTATTTAGCAAGGGTACAAAATCAAAACCCACTGACCACCGTCCCCATCACCCTTTCCACCATTTACTCCACTTACCTGCCAGCCCATGAAGGCATCCGTTTGTGACTTCTGATTTACAAACTATCTAATCTCATCTAGGTACAAAACTTGCTCTGTCCACACTGAATAAATGAGAAACATATTAAGGGAAGAAAAGGAGGTCTAACTAACACTGCTCCTTTTTAGCATGAAAACCTGAAATAAGTGAATTTCCATGTACCACATTCAGTAATTTAAATGCTAAATCCACTCCATTAACCATCTCTGTTCAAAAAGAGCCAAATACAAACGGATAAAAACAGTGAAGATGGTGTTCTCACAATCCTGAACTGCCTGTAGTCAACACAGAGTTCTCACCTCTCTGGGCTCACACTATTTACACTGTTTGTACACTCTTCTCCATGGACCACTTGGCTGCTTTTAGTCTGTAAGATGGCCCTCCTTGGCCTGTGACATGAGAACTAAATAAGCTATCACAGCATTTGGGTTCCAGTAAGCACCCTATGAAAATTAGTCAGGGGATCAGCATTATTCGTACTGATGACTCTTCAGGAATGAGGACAGACTGGCCCCTCCGAGATTCACTGAGTCCTACTGGCCCACTCTGCAGCCAGAGTTTGCACTACCATCCCTAGAAGCACACGTAAGGGTATTTTAATGTAAATATGTGAAATACGCTGATAGAAAGGAGGAGATCCACGACCTTTATTAAAGATAAAACTGCCAATCTGGTTCTTCGGGATGCCTTGGCTTCATCACCTGCATTCTCTAACTGCTTTAGCATTTAATTTCAAACTGATCCCTGCACCCTCCTGACTTCCATCTCAACCTCCACATTAATGCTGTCCACCTTGTAAAGTTCTTTTAGAAACGGGCAGGATGTTTTTCCCTCTAGGGTTTTTTTGAAGACTTTCTCCTATACCCACACCTTAGGTCTTCTCATCTGAACATATGCCTACAATGCTTTTGGGTTTTTTTTTTGATCCATACTCATTTTTGAGAAATAATCTTATATTTCTGTTATTTCCATTTCAAAAACAGCTTTGCTCTTTCATTTTCCAAACTGAAGAAGCGCACTGGACAAGTTTCTAAATGTACTGCGCCATCTTGCTGTGTGTGTTCTTAATTATGCTATCTGCCAGCTCTCAGTAAAGCACACTCCAGCATTTATTGTATAAATCATCTCTCCCAAGACATTTTAACGACATTTTTTCTTATGCTGATGACCAATATGTTAAACCTGATTTCCTCAATGAAATTCAAATTACTAATGCCTACTTATTGGCATTAGGTGTAATATTTAGATCTCAAAGCAATCACAGGATTGGGTACTACTGTCAACCCTAGAGATTAAGAAAGAAGGACACAATAGCTATCTGGCCAGTCTCACACAGGTACTGCGTGAGCAGGGGAGTGAGGATTAAAGATGAACTCAGGATGATAAGTTTGTATCATTCCCAATGACAATGTGCTGCTGTAAGTACCTGCGCTAGAAAATTCACATCTGTGTCCTCTTCCTCTTTACCTAACACTTCCAGTATGTCGCCAAAGCACAGTACGGTGGTCATGAGCAACAGCTCTGGAATCACATCTCGGTATGGGTCCAGAACCGCTACTTATTATCCGTGAAATGCCATAATATATAGTACAATGTAGAGGGCAACACCTGGTGTATACATAAAGTAGCGGAGGTTGAAGTAAATAACTTCTCCTCGGGCAATCAGGAGACAGAGTAGTGAGAAAACAACATCTCACAGGGTTGTTGAAGATTAGATGCAATAATATGCATAAACGCACAGCACATGACTGGGTGGAGGAGAGAGGGCAAGTTTAGCTGGAGTCTTACAGTCTACTTTAGCTAAAAGCTTCTTGTTAAAGTGGGCAGAACCTAAAGGGCGAGAAAGTCATTAAAATATTCATTTTCAAGTAGGATGGCAGGTACCTTACGGAAAACATTTTAAGATTCTCCACTTGTAACTCCCTGTACAGGACTTTAAAATTAAAGCCCAGATCTGAGAAACACCAAAACAGCTGTCAATCTGTAAACTTGCTAATGATGCTAACGTTTGAGTCTTGTAAGAAGGGCCTTCTCTCACCTGACTCGGTTCTGCTGTTCTGCACCTCTCCGTTATTTTGTGGCTGCTGATTTATTACAGCACTGCTTTCTGACTGGCTGTTTAACACCTTAACAGCAGATCCCAGGTTTGCTGCTATGACAGGAAAATGCTGACCCCTCTTTAGAAGCTGCTTATGTTCCTGGTGGCGAAATCGTGGAGGTACTTCTCGAGGATACCGAGGCAAGGCCTGTGGCTGCGGCGGCTGCTGCTGCTGCTGCTGCTGCAATGATGGTGGTGGCTGCTGCTGCTGCGGCTGCTGCTGCTGCTGCTGCGGCTGCTGCTGTTGCTGCTGCTGCTGCTGATTGTTGGCTGTAGCTCGCTTGGCATTATTATTAGTGCTGGTTGCTGTGGAAGTGCCGTTATTAGAGTTGGCAGGCTGAGGCTGGCTTACACTGGGCTTTATCTGTTCTGGCACTAATCCCAACAAAAGAGAAGGGGTGGAGAAGATTAGCCAGTAAAGTACACCTTCATAGGAAGCCATCTAAATTCAAAGGCACTACAAACAACAATCCTAACAGAACAGAAGCTTTATGTGTGCAGGAATAGCCTCATTCACATGCTTGAGTTTTCTTAGAAGACATCACTGCCAGGAGTCAAATTTTATTTCCACTAACTACTTATTCAATAAAGGTATGGAGACTGTTGGCCTTCCAGACCAGGATAACGAATCATGCTCACCATCTCCTTCCCATATTACTCTGTGATCAGCAAGCAAGTACTCATACATGATCGTACAATCTTGACTAAAATAATCAATGTGCTGCTGGGCCCAGAGGCGCAGACCTATAAGCCTAGCTACTCATTTGGGAGACTGAGGATCACAAGTTTGAGGCCAACCTTGGAAACTGAGTGAGATCCTGTTTCAAAATACAAAATAAAAAGGGTTGGGGATTCAGCTCAGTGGTAGAGCACTCCTTGGTTCAATCCCCAGTACTAGAAAAACAAAATACACAAAAAAACAAAAACAGAATAAATGTGCTAAATCAAGTCTGTATCCTAAAAGAATCATTAATTTTCTGATAACTATTCTTATTCATTCTTAATGTTTGTCCCTACTGTACATCTGGGGAAGACAAGAACAAAGTTATGAGAAAACCTGCTGGTTTCCTTTAAAAAAAAAAAAAAAGGAAAATTTAACAATTTCTTATTGATAAACTATAAAGTCTGAACCAAAGACAAACTCATGATACATACATAAATACAAAGATAACAGAATGAATCTGTAAGACTAATCAAAATTGGAGAAATAATTTGGATACTGTTTTGCAAATCTGAGAAACAAACACTTGTCTATGGAGACAGCGTGGTGTATGAGCTTTGGTGCCAGATGGACCCAGGTTTCAGTCTCACCTCTGCTTCACTAAGCTGTGGGTCTTCAGTTCAAGTTGTACAAACCTGACTGTCTCTAATCCCCACTGTGCAATGGGGAGGATGCTATGCCTTACACAGCTCTCCAAAGGCTAAAGGGTTAATGCTTACAAAGCACAGAACAGAAGACTGTACAAATACTGGTTATTCTTTAAGGACTGGCGCAATACACACTTATACATTTGTAGCAGTTAAATGTTTCTGTAAAATCTGCACCTATCTTCTAGACACCAGTCAGGTAAGTGGAGTGAAACACCTCGTGCTACTGTGAGCATACTTGAAGAAGACTCTCTGTTCCAAGGTTAAGGTTCTAGTCCTGGAAACTAGCTCTACTCTCCCAGGATAACCTCCGTGTCTTCTCTATAAAGTAGGGATAATCTTGGTCAAGCATCCAGTATACTGTAACCACTCAGTTAATGACAAGTACTACTGTGGCCTATGTTATTTACAAATGCCATAATGTATAGGTTGCTGTGATGTCAGCCCTGGTCACCTGTGTTGTTTACCATGGTCACCAACTTGCTCGTGCCCACCCTCAGCTCTACGCCTTCACCTTCATCGTGAACAACCTGACCTTCTATCCTCTTCCTTCTCAGAATACCTGGTGGATTCAGTCTACCAACATATTTTTTGAGATGGGGTCTTGCTAAGTTACCCAGACAGCACTTAAACCATGATCCCCCTGCCTCAGGCTCCCAAGTAGGTGAGATTATGGGTCTGAGCCACCACAACCAGTTTACTATTTTTAAATATATAATCTTAGCCTCTTATTTGCTTCAATGTGACTTTCATTTTTCAAGGAATATAAGCAAACTGCAGTCCAGATTTTTAACAGTAGAAAATCATTAACATTCTCCCTATTGCTTGAAATCCTTTCTATTCTTCCCAATGCTCACTGACAAGCCTCTTACAATGTTCCAAGTGCTTTCTGGTTCTAATAACATTGTGTATGGAAATTGTCACCCAGACAAGTTAATGTTACCAATATATGCAATATGCAATGACGCATATTCTCCTTTGTATCTCACACATGGTAATAAGCAAATATTAGTAATCAAAAACCATTTAATAAGAATAAGGCACTAGGGGCTGGGGCTTTAGCGCAGTGTAAAGTGCTTGACTCGTATGTGTGAGGCACTGGGTTAGATCCTCAGCACCACATGAAAATAAATAAAAGATACGGTGTGAAGATACTAAATAAATATTTTTTAAAAAGAATAAGGCATTAGAATATTCTAAAGTGCCTCAAAAGGAAAGGAAGACAAAGTATATGCAACTATGAAATCATAGGAAACATAAAAGCTGACTCATGCTTAGCAGTGGATCTGGCCTGGTTCCAGGCAGTTACATGTAAGTTGAAGGTGGTACAGTCAGCTGCTACTGCAACACAGCCTTGTTTGACATTTATTACTGAGAAAATGAAGCATTCTTTAAAACAAAAGCACAAAACATTGTGACAATAAATTTATACCCCCCAAAATGTGATACTCAGGAAAGAAGGCAACAAGAAAATGATCTTTAAATATTCCAGGAATGAGAAGACAGCCTATTTGCTAGCACTGTGAAGGCATGTACAAGAACTCTAGCACGAAATCCAAAGTGACCAGGAACTCGGAGCAATACCTACATCTGTCACTCAGCCACCCCATCCCCACCTCAAACTCAAATAAACGCTGCCCTTTTCAGCAGTAAAGTACCATATGGAAAACCAGGCTGAGAAAGGGACTCATTTCTGAGTCCAGAAAAACTCACTAAAACCAGCAAAGAAATTAAGAGAATGTAACTACTGATCCTAAATTTTAACTACACATTCTGAAGTAGAATCCCAGATATAAAATGGGATATAATAGTTATGGATAAAGGAGAAGCTAAAAGTAGATAAAGATAGGGGATAAAGAGTCACTGGGTAACATATAAACAGTGAATAATTCTAGCTATTATATTTTGTGTAGTTAAAAAATTAAGTTAATTATAACAGTAAGCAACTAAATCATTAGAAGAAAAAATGAAAATTAGAAACTTTTCATTCAATAGACAAAGAAAATGGAATTTTAAAAATTCAAAATTGTGGTTAATTCAAAATACAAAAGATGTTAAGAATAAGCTTCAAAATACCTAAGTCACAATAAACATAAAGGAGTTAAAGTCATTTGGTAAAAGACAAAACTTCTTTAATGGGGTTAAGAAAAGAGAAGCATACTTAAAGCAAATACTTTGCAAAAAGTACTCTTAAAATAATGCAAGAAGTGGGGCGGGAAGCACAGAGAAATATATAACACCAAGAAATGCTAAAAAAAAAAAAAAAAAAGCTAAATGAAAACAATTAACATCAGACAAGAGAAAATTCCAATGAGAAAAACATTATAAAAGATATATTTTATATTAACAAAAGGAATAAGTAAAAAAACGAGCAATTAAGAACTTATCAAAGTATCGAAATATGTAAATCAAATGGAGAAAAAAGACAAAACAGCAAAACCATGTACCTCGACAGCAGTTAGTATCTTTTTGACAAGCACACATGAAAATCATAAATAAATCTGAGTTGAAAATAAAATAAATATGAAAACCATGGGGTTATTATAAAAATAACAGTAAAACACTAAATACATTTTAAGACACAGCTAAATCAATGCCCAGAGAAAAATTCATAGCCTAATTATTTGCAACAGACAAAAAAAGATAAAGCATCTAACTCAAGAGGGTAGAAAGTGAAGTAAAGAAGAAGAAAGAAGGAATCAGTAAAGATGAAAACAGAAATCAGTTGCTTTAAAGATGAACCTATAAGCCCGAGGCATGGTTATGTGGAAAATAGTTAACATTTTTAAATAAAAATGGTAAAAAAAAACTGAAATTAAGAAATTTCCTTATGTTCAACTCATTATCTGCTGTAAGTCTGAAAAGCTACACAGCAGACAATGATTTTCCTGAAGAGGCAGGAAACCTAAACTGAATAATTAGCATAGAAAAATGGATTTATGAAAGATCTCATCAGGACCAGAAAATCTTTTCTGTCAATATAATATACTTTTAAATTTACTTTTTACTAGAGTAGTTTTAAGACCCATGTATCTTTCTTTACATGTTTAAACTGGTACAGAGCACAGTAAAACACATGGGTACCAAGGTAACATTTTACCAGTAAGTCAAATGAAATTTTAGTAATCCCCAGCAATCGGAACAAAAAAAAAATAGTAGATAAAATAGTACTAGGAATGAAACAGGAAGGCAAAATTTCAAATCTAGACATCATGGAAAGACAAGAAATACTGTGTACAATTTATACAAAAAAAAAGCAGAAAATCCAGCTAAGCTTTATGCAAAAAATAAGACAGTAAACAAACATTTTAGGCTTTGTGGACCACACAGTCTCTGCCACAACTACTCCATTCTGCCATCTTAGCACAAAAGCAGCAATGAACAACAGATTAATAAATAAATGCGACTTCGTTCCAATCAAATTTCATATACAAAACCAGGTGTGGCTGTAGTTTTCTAGTCCCTGCTCTACAAAATGTAATTTACCAAAATAGGCTCACAGAAGAATAGAAGGATTTACACTATAAGACACTGAAAAAGTCCTCCAAGATTTATCCTTCTAAGAGGCACTGGGCTGGATGACTTTAAGGGGTGCGGGGAGGTGTTAGGCAGGCAGACATACACAAAAAGAGGAGGGCGTGGGGGAACACCTTTAGGAATCCCTTACACCGCAGTAGATATGCACTATAAAGTGCTGGTTCCTTATTTCTCCTCCACTTCACCACTGGCATCCCTAGTACCACCAAACACAGCAAGTGCACAAGATTCTGCAATGCAGAAATGTCAGCATGTGCAGGACGAGGCATCCAGAGAGCAGTGGAGAGCAGTACTGAGGAGGTAACCTGTGGAGCACCAACCTTCAAGAGGTGGAACACGGAGAGCTAGGAAAGAAGACACAAGAATGACCAAGAGGAAGAGGATGGTGACAGCGACTGGTCAGCAGACTGCTGAATGAGTCAGTAGCTGTAAATAAATCTCTGCTCCACAGAAAATCTAGCGCCAGCATGTGCGGTACCAGACAAGCTCAGCCAACATGGAAGGAAGTAGTCCTAACATTCCATTGTCTAAACACAACAGAAAAACATTTTAAAGGAATTTCATTCAAGTAAAAAACACACATACCAGTAAAAAGTTAAATTTTTACTGTTTTTTTTTTTTTTTTTTTTGTCATGCTATGTCACAACTCACTTATTTCACAGTTTAAAGGAGCTGGGCAAAATCTGAGTTGGCCCAGAAATTTAAAAACTACTTAAAGAATTTAAACCAACATTTCTTCAACTTCAGGACTTGTATGAAACAACAAAACAACTCTATTCTACAATTAAATTATTAACTTTTGCTAAATTTTACTACTTTATAGGTTTTCCAGTATTTTGTTAAAATGTCTGTAAACCCAGAATTATTCTAATATATACAGTCCATTAATTGAAAAAATACTTTGCAATTGTCTTATATTAAAATGAAAAATCAAGAATACATATATAGGACAATATCCAATTCTAAACATACCAAGTGTTAAATCTGTAAAAACACTTTTTAACCAATATTTACTTCTTTAAGCTTTGAAATAATTCTTTAAAATGTCATTTTAACCAATTTATTTCAGAAAATAATAAATGAACTTCACTTTGATTATCTACAAGTTTAACAGAAACAAAAAATTTAAATATGAATCATCAATTATCTTTGATTACAACTAAGCTCCAAGAAATCATGCTTTGATGATACCTTAAGCTATACATTATTGCTATCTTTCAACAATTTAAGGTTTATATAATAGCTTTCAAGCTGGGTATAGTGGCTCATACCTGTAATCCCAAGAGGGAGCCTGAGGTAGGAAGATGGTAAGTTTGAAGCCAGCACCAGCAACTTAGGGAGACCCTGTCTCAAAATTAATAATAAAAAGGGCTAGAGATGTACCTCAGTGGTAGAGCATACGTGAATTCAATTCCTAACATTAAAAGAAAAAACAACAACACAAAAAAAACCCCTTCATTTTCACATTGGCTACACTGTAAATCTTCGAAACTACTAACTGAAATGATAGGCGTAATATACAAAATACCATTTTAACACATGATTACTTTAACAGAATAAAGCCTTAAGTTGACTTCAGAAAATAAAAACAACATGCAGATTTGAATTTCAATTATTGAAAGAACTGAAAAAGTTAAGACTACCAGCTGAAGATGTTAATATCTAAATATCTTCAGAACATACAGTGCCTTTAAATACTTCTTTTGGCAAACTTTAAATTTAATAGAAGTACTATTTCTAATCTCAATTTGGGTCACTGTCTGGAAAATAAAATCAATCAGGTTAGTCTCTGAAGACAAACTGGCATGAAAGCTCTTAAGAAAATGTTACTCTCACCTAAAATCAACTATTTAAAATTTTCCTAAGTATTTCTCTTTTATTATGTTTAGAAAAAATTTTGTCTTCTCAGCAAATGAAATTAGGCATTATCAATCAAATAAAAAGTATATTAAAACCATTCACTAATAATTAGAAATTTAGATGTTCAAAAATTATAGGGCTGCGGTTGTGGCTCAGCAGAAGAGCGCTTGCCTAGCATGTGCGGAGCCTGGGTTTGCTCCTCAGCACCACATAAAAACAAATAAATAAAATAAAGGTATTGAGTCCAACTACAACTAAAAAAAAAAAGAATATTTAAAAAATTAAAGGACAAAATTTCTACCTGTTAAATAAATAAGCCAAACGCCACAGGCTTGTTGCTTAAAAAATTCTTAAAGTACAATTATTCTAATTATATTTTTATAAATGTCATCTATAAACATTCTTTAAAATCTTTATTGTTTTATGCTTTTAAGAGCCTCAAAATAAAATCCTTGTAGACGAAAGAAAAGTTAACATGCAACAAATTAGCATATTTCAAGTTTAACCGTGTATCAGGCAACATCATCACATCTTTCTGTCTTCTCTGTTAATATTTTTAAATGTGATTGATTGTTCGTTCTTTAATCCTAAACTTGCAAATCAATTATTCTAGCTGCTCCACTAACATAATAAGGTAGCTTTCAATAATGTGCACATTCAAAAAGCTGTCTAATGACAGAGAAAGAGCAGACAAGTTTGGGTGAGAAGGATTCTTACAGCTTTCTGATGAATAGCAGCAACACTATCTTACTGGGGCACAGATTTTCAAAAGACACAAACCTGATGAGAACTTCAAGGTAGATTAGAAAATTCTCTATGGTAAGACATTCCAAAGAAAGGTGTTTCCAAGTTCTGTTTCTTTCCCACTGTGCAGCTTTCAGTAGGAAACGCAGGGAAAGCACACTGTCATTGTACTGCTCTATTTCTCCAGTATTTGAGGCCCAATAACTTGAATTCCATCTCCTTCTATTTTAAGGAGGGTCAGAAGGGAAAAGCACCAGCTTGTTCAACAATGCAAAAAGCAGTTTTATTCAATTAAGATCAGTTTGTAAATAAAATTTATTTAAACGCAAACAACATACTACTATAAAAATCATCTTCTTGCTCATTCGTAAGTATACTGAGGACTTATATACATTCCCTGGCATATATCAACTCTAGTCAGTTCTGGAATGCATAAGGCTACAGAGGGCAATCTGGCTTTTAAGCTGATACAGCTTAAGATGCAATACTAAAATTTTTACTGAGAATAAATGGCTATAATTTTAAGTCACCAACAGAAAATCTGGAAAAACACTAAATGCCTGCCAATCCACTAACTCCCCTTAATTCTTAGTAGTAGTTTGAATTAAATGGCTCTTTGAAAAATAAGATTTAAAAACTTATGTGAAATATAACGAATTTTTAAATACAGGCACAAGGAAATCTTATTTCTGTCGAAAAGTTTTAAGGAAAAATACCAAACAGCAAGACAGCATAGAACAATCAGTTCAACATTAGATATCAAAAGTAAAAATAAATATAAAATTGCATTCATTTAGTTTTAATTCACCTCACAAACTACAAAAATATGATGTATACATTTTTCTGTGTTTTAGGAAAACACCGGTTCTGCTCCCTCAAGGGACTCTTATCACCCTATCCAAATCCCCCCACACCCCACTTGAATTACCAATACAAAGAGAAATAAATCATCTGTCTTGATACAATTCTCCAGGTGTAGATCACTCAAGATCTCCCTGAGGGGCTGGGGTTGTGGCTCAGTGGTAGAGCATTGGCCTTGCATGTGCGAGACCCTGGGTTCGATCCTCAACACAATATAAAAATAAATAAATAAAATAAAGGTATTGTGTTAAAAAAAAAAAAAAAAGGTCACCCTGAGTTTCTTCATTAGTGTAACTCAGGATGAAACCACTGTATTAGTGAATTTTCCTCTTCAGCAAAATGAGCAAGTTGTATCTGTTCCAAAGTATAGGATCTTCTTTTAGAGATGGAGGACACCCACAATGTTTATAATATAGCACCTCTAAAACCTGTATTTAATCTACTCATTGAATCTTATCCAAATCTAAGATTCAGAAAAGTGAGACAAAGATTTGCTAATCTGAATCTATTTTTAAAGCAAATATCACATGGGGGTTTTCAATGTCTAAACTTTGGAAAAGTGTCCTAGAAGATAATGTAGCAACATCTAGAAAGCTCTGGCTTCCATTTGAGACTCAAAAGAAAGTAAATAAAAAAGTGAATAAGTAAATAAAAAAAAGATAGCACCGAAAAATTCAGCTAGAAGTTAGTAGCAGAACACTATAAAAATCTCAGAGCTGGGACAGGTGGCATATGCCTGTAATCCCAGCAGCTGGGGAGGTTGAGACAGCAGATCAAGAGTTCAAAGCCAGCCTCAGCAAAAAAGGGAGACACTAAGCAACTCAGTGAGACCCTGTCTCTAAATAAAATACAAAATTAGGCTGGGGATGTGGCTCAGTGGTCGAGTGCCCCTGAGTTCAATCCTTGGTATCCCCCCTCCCCCACTGAAAAAAGCCTCAAACAGAAATATTTTTTTAATTCAAAGGAAAGTCCCAAAGTTAGAGATAATAAAGGAATTATCTTAAATCACTGAAGATCTGAATTATTTAAGAAATACAGGATGGTGCTGGGCGAGCATGTCTATAATCCCAGCAGCTCAGGAGAGTGAAGCAGGAGGGTTTTGAGTTCTACAAAACCTCAGCAAATTATTGAGGCCCAACTCGATTAAGCAAGAATAAAAAGCACTGGGAATGTGGCTCAGTGGTTAAATGCCTTTGGGTTCAATAGGAAGGAAGGGAGGAAGGAAGGGAGGGAGGGAGGGAGGGGAAACAAGTGGTTATTTTTTTAATTATAAAAAATATTCTATATCAATGCATAAATGCATTCTACTGTCATGTATAACTAACTAAAACAAAAAATTATAAATATTTTACATAAAAATAAAATTTGAAACACTGTCTAAAAACGCTTTCAGAAAATAAACGTCTGAGTCAAAAGTATTTTCTACATCTGGATAAATGGTGGGATTTTATTCACATCAAATGAGTTTAGAAAATAAAAATTTAAAAATTGGCAAGATTGGGCTGGGATTGTGGCTCAGTGGCAGAGCACTCGCCTAGCACGGGCGGGACCCGGGTTCGATCCTCAGCACCACATAAAAAAATAAAGGCATTGGGTTGTGTACATCTACACCTAAAAAAATTGGCAAGATTGACAAAACACAATTATTCTGTGAAGAGATATATATTTTATATTTTCAAATGTGTGTGTATTCCAAATTAAAATGCAAACTTTTGGAAAAAATTTGTCTTTTGGAACAAATGAAATGGATCCATTCTCTTCCCTCACATTTGTCACCTCACTTTCCCTAAACCAAAGGGAAGAGCTCTATACTGTTTAAGAATATCAGCCCTAACTTAGGAAAGCATTCAACACAGTCACTGAAGTTTAGAACTAGAGACCAAGCTATTAGGATAAGTTACACAATTCTCCTTTCTTCCTTTTGAACATGTATTTGCAACTCCTGCGAATGTATTCCATATAGGGCCTGGCACTGGGCAAAATACAGATATCCTACCTGATACCTCATCCTCGAAACGATTTCAGACATATGATAGTCTATAATGCTGAAAATCTTTGCATCAAAAACACTACATGAAACATTAATGAGGTTATACGATGAGCTCATGTAAATTGTGAACAAACACCAGATAAAACACCAGTTTTTCTCTACCAGATTCATAGAGATATTCCACCCTATTCTCATGCTAAGATGTATTCCTTGTACCAAGGCAGAGACGCTGCACTGTGGTTCACTCTTCCCAGGTTCATTCTACTTTATTTTGTTTGTTTGTTTATATGCGGTGCTGAGGGTTGAACCCAGTGCCTCACACATGCTGGACAAGCACTCTACCACTGAGCCACAACCCACCCTGCCCTCTACTTTAATGGGAGGAAAAAGCAAATCCTATTTGGGTGGGAGGGAACCCTGAAGTGGCTGGAGAAACTGAGAGCATGCTGCACAGAGAGCTGTGAGACAGCAAGGACCCGGCAGCTCCACAGGGGGATTAAATCTGCTAAGTGCCAGGCGTTAGATCCCTTATCTGTTCATCCTCATCATAATTCTATGCATCTAAAACATTAACCTTTTATAGACAGGCAACTAAGGCTCAGAAGATGCCTGCCCAGGCACAAACATCTGGCAATCAGAACTAAATCTAAAACCAATCTGACCCCCAAACAAATGTTCCTTCTAGAATATATCAAGTTTCATCTTAACTGTATGAGTAAAAACAAATTCCCTAAAAACAGGGAAATTATTTCACAGCCATTAAAACTGATTTATTAAGACTAAAACATGAATGCATGCTCAATGAGTTATTAAAGGAAAAGACAGTGGGACAGAATGCAACCAAGGTCTGTGTGTTGTTCATTTTCCACTGGGCCAGCCATAGCTGTAGATTTTACCCCAAATGCTGCTGCCTGAAAGCAGCAATTCAAGAATTTCTATCAGTATACATAAAAATGAGATATCTATTATACACTCCAGGCCTATGATTTAATTTTTCTAGATGTCATTTCATTCCCCAAACATTTAGATGGTCCGAATCATCTCCTTTTAAGAGAGACAAACTGAATTTAAAAGTTAAGGAACTTGCCCAAGACACAGAAATAAGCACTGAAAAGGTAACAATTAAACTCAAGTCTATCTAACTCAGAAGCCTGGACTTCTAACAATTATAACTTGTTTGTGTTAAAATTCCAGGATTATCTTTAGTGGTTGATTCAGTGTCTTATGTCTCCAGCCAAATCTGCTGTCTCTAGGCTGTGTTTCATCAAATACATTCTCTCATGGTTACTACACTGGGAAAAGACTCACACGGCATGCTTTTTCTCGTTTTGAGAGATAGACCATACTTTCACTAGAATTAAAAGAATACAAAAATACAAACCAAACACAGATAAACAAATTATGGCTTAGTATTCTGTCCTAGCCTAGAGGATTTGTAAAATTGATTGTAACTGAAAAGGCTACTTCTAACTCTTGCTAATGCATCCTGGATTCTCTACTAAAATTGGAACCAGAAGGCTCCGGATTTGTTTTCTTTGAAACAAGGGAAGACCTAATGACTGCCAATGTAGCATCTCAGCCCAGGACACAATGCCTCAGACTCCCACAGATTTCTAATTACCATGGGCTCTTTCCCCTTAGTCCCTAACCCTAAGGAGAAAATTATGAACAGTTAACGACTTAACTTTCTCCCTAAGGAGAAAATTATGAACAGTTAACGACTTAACTTTCTCCTTTCTCTTTCTCCTTTTTTACTTCCTGCTGCTTTGTCTTGCTCAGTCTTATCACAGACAGCTGAAGTATGAAATTTTTCATTTCTACCAATTTTAAATCTAGTAGTATTATAAGCAAAACCATCTACATTTGCTAGAAACAAAGATTTTTGTCTAAAGCTAAAAGGAATCCTCAGCATTTTCCACAACCTTATTCAGTGCACAAATCTAGATTTACATGTATAAATCTATGTATTGTCTTTTCTTAATTAAGAAGAAAGGAAAATGGTGACTTTGATATACCTAAAAATAATAATTTCATTGACTATTCCCCATGGAAGTAGAAGGATATTTCCCCCATCATGTTAGTATAGGGCTATAAATATTATTTGTTTCATAGCTCAAAGACAACTTCTACAGGAAGAAAAACATCTGTTATTAGTAAAGCCCTAGTTAGTCATAACCTCTGCTTCCATTTAAAAAAAAAAATAAGCAATACAAGTTTGTCTTTAAATTATCTCATAAAGTCAAAGTACTATCATGGCATATTAGGGATCAAACCCTAGTCTAACTAATATCACTGAATACCAGCCTACAACACAAACAACATGATTTCTACTATGCAGACAGTAGACAAAAACACTGAACCAAACCCCAGTTCTAACAGGAGACCCTCCCACCTGTGTAACATCAAGTTATGGGTGCTCTGCAGGGAGGAGCATCTCAGAGTCTGAGGTGACCAGGCTTTGTCACTAAGAAACTTAAGATCTAACTGGCTCTCAAAAAATTAAAAAACAGCCAGGTGCAGTGGTACACACTAGTAATCCCAGCAATTTAGGAGGCACAGACGGCAGGATCACAAGTTCAAGGCCAGTCACAGCAACTGTGACCCTGTTTTAAAAAATAAAGAGTTTAGGATACAGATCAGTGGTAAAGTGTTCCTGGGTTAAAACCCAAGTACCACCCTTAAATAAATAAATAAAAATAAAAAATAGAACTACCCTCTGACCTAGCAGTCCCTCTTCTGGACATCCACCAAAGAAAGTGAAGTGAACCGGCACCTTATGGAAGCACCTGTGCTCCCAGCTCACTGCAGCATTTCTCCCAGGAGCCACAGTAGGCAGCAACCTGGGGTCTGTTGACAATTAAGAGAAACTGTGGCGTACTCATACAGTGGAATCTTTTTCACCATTAAAAAAAAATATCTTGCTATTTGCGACAACAGGGATGAACCTGAAGGACATTTAGAATAGAGAGCAGAACAGGTGTGACCATGGGCAGGACTGGGGGCGCGGGGAGATGTAAGCCGAGGGTACGAAGCTGCGGTTCCTTTGATAAACGAGTGTGCAGCTATCGTATAGAACAGGGACCAGTGCTAACAATCTTACAATATACGCTGGAAATTTGCTAAAACATAATTTCAGGTTCTCTTAACACCAAAAATATATAAAGACAACTATGTGGGATGATAAATCTGTTATCTTGCTTGACTGTAGTATTCATTTCTCTATGTGTATTTATATCAAAAACAGCAGCACTGTGTGGGCCAAAACCCAGAGACATCACATAGACACAAACACAGCACAAAAATAAAACAACACATTTTTATGAATTAAAAAAAAAGTGACTAATTATGAAGGGAGCAAAACAACATGATGAATTTGCAAGTGACTTTCATATACTCAGCCCAACATTCTCAGAGTTGTGGAAAATCTAAAAACAAGAAGACCTGAATACTGTTCAGATTTTATGTAAGGATGTAAAAGGATGCTTTATATTTGGAAAGATATAAACAGTAGCTACTCAAAAATTATGCTGGAGAAACAGATACACATGGATCAGCCAACAGTCTAAGATAGGATACAGTCAAGTGCCCAAATTTAAGATGTGTCATAAGACCCTAAGAAACTGGAGAGGGAAAGATCAACGGTAGGTGGAGTGATCCATTAGGAGATGAACTTAGAGGTTCAGAAAACCTAAAAGGCATGATGAAGACATCCTTGCTTAAGAAACTGAATCAAAAAGAAAACAAGAGTAAACATCAAGGAGATTAAAAATACTCTGAAAAGTACAAAGGAGTGGTAGAGAAACAGGTTTAGACCACAGGAGTTCAGATCAAAAGAAGCCCTTAAAAGCCAAGCAGGGCGGTTTGGTCTTGAAGCAGGAAAAACTAAGGACAAATTAATATTCCAAAGCGGGCAGATGGGCTGAGGAAAGTGGAATTTCAGGAAAATTAATTTGGCAAAGTTCCTCCCTGTATTCTATGTCCCTTAAACATCTGGATTCAAAGTCGCACTCTCAGCTGTAATACCTCTCCTTTTTGCAACAGCTGCCAATTCTGTCAGTCACACTTCACACATCTCTCATCCTCCTTTTACTCCCACTGCGAAGATCCCAGTTCAAGCCCACACTGCCCTCTCCATTCCTAGTCTTCCCTATCTGTTCTTATTTCTACTGGTGACACTGGGAACTGCTGACAAAGACATTCCTAAAGAACAGCTTATGATCACGACACTCTCGATGAAACTCCTCAGCTGGTTCTCTGCTCCTTGAGCAGCATCAAGCCCATGCATGGATCCCTGCCACCTCGAGGCCTACGTGCTTACACTGGCCTGGATACCTCTATGTTAGAGACTCAAACTGCATGATCTTTTCCACCTCCCTCTTCTGCCCAGAATGCATTTCTTCTCTAGCTTTCTCTTTTAAATCCTTACCTACTGACAGCTGAACAGGCTATTTGGAGGTGGGGCACAATTAGGAAGTAGGCCACTGGAAGTACAAATTTGAAGTCTATCTTGTCCCTGATCCCCTCAGCCTTGCACGTCTCCTCCCTCTCCCCGACCCAACTCTGTTTCTTGGTTGCCAGAGTTGAGCATCCTTCCTCTGTCACACCCTTCCATCATGATGTCCTGCCCAACAGTGCATCAGAGCAGCTAACCATGGTCTGAAATCTCTGAAACCATAAGGCAAGGTAACTCTTTCCTCCTTTAAGTTGGTATTTTATTACACTGACAAAAAGCTAACACAATATAAACGGTGTTCGAGGCCTTCTTCGACCTGACCCCTGTCTGTCTCTTCACCCTCAACTCTCCTGACTACCTGCTAGGTAGTTAATTCTCCAGGAGTACCACCACTGCATATAACATCATAGTATTTTCTTCTCAGTGGTTTGAATGATGCTGATCCCTTTGTCATTTTATTGTGACTAGCCAGTTCATATTATGAGATTCCTAATCTCAAGGAGATCTGCTTTAACACTTGTGTTAGGTTAATTATCACTACTCTGTGCTTCTGGATAACTTGATTAGCCAAATCATATTATATGCTTAACTATGACTGTACACTGTACCCTTTCTCCAGTAAAGTATAAGCTACATTTGTTTTTATTCACTCTTATACAATTACATCCAATAAATGTTACCTTAACTAATGTTGACCTCAAATAAAGACAGGCAATACTGTGAATGAATATACTAATGAAATGCAGAGACCACATTTCTGGTACAGCTAAAGATGACAATTGATAACACTGAGGTCTAACAAGTTCAGTCTCTGTGAGCCTTACACCTTTCATCACCAAGCAGTCAGCTTCTGGGAGGGTGGAGGACTCCTGATTCAGGGTCTGAGGAATTAGGCTCCTGTTTCCTTCTCACCCTCATGTCTTCTGCTTAGGGTGTACTGGGTGCTGCTGGACCTGGTTCAACGACCATAAGGTTAGCAATATTATTGTGTTAATGTAGAGATGAATGTCACTATTGTGTCTTCTAGAAGGAGTAGGGGGCAACATTATAACAGAGAACAAGGAATAAAGCAGGCAGAACCCCAAGGGATGGAGTGGGATCCTAGAGGTAGTTCCATCCCAAAGACCTTTAGATGGAAGACTTAAGGAAAACTACATGTGGCCAAAGACCCAGAACAAGGGGGTATGTTCGAAAGCAGTGTTCATCTAAGAGACAGCTTAAATGGTAGTACATTCTAAAAGTGGTAATATATACCACGATAAAGCATAAAATCCAAAGGATGACTCCACAGTAAAGTCACTGAAGAAGTCTGTTCCCACCCCTGTTTTTTTCACTCTTCTCTCCCATCCTGGAGGTGAATAAAAATGCATATCAACAATCTTGCTTTAGTGGGGGTCAGGGGGGAGAATAAAAAAATAGCTTTAAACGTACCTTTGATTTTTTGTTCAGTGGCCTAAAATAAAAACAAACAAACAAAAAACAATGTAAATATGAAACTGAAAGAAATGGATTGTTATGATAAAATGCTCATATATTACTGTTATATAAAACATATACACTTTTATTTAAAAAGGGAATTTGTCACTTAGATGAATTGCATGGGAAAAGATATGCAAAGAAAGCATGCTTTTCCCATAGATGTGCCCCATTGTCCCTGATACTATGTTCATTAAAAAAAAAAAAGGAAAAAAAATGTAACATTTCTTTACACATAAAGCATAGACAACACTGTATTACCATATTTAATTTTTAAAACGGGAGCTGCACTTTTCTCATCATTTAGTTTAAAATGTTTTTTTATGTAATTTTCACTTTCTCACATAATGGATTTAATAGACCTCTGCATGTTTAAATGGCTTCAAAATTTGTTACAAATGATAAAAGACAAATTAAGTTTTAAGAAAAGCTACGTATAATCACTTGGGCCAAATTAGTAATAAATTTAATTCCTGCAGGGTAAGTTACAATTACAGTTAAACACAGTCAACTTTTAAGTTATTTGTGAGTGGGAAAATCTTCAAAAACTAATGTCACTTCTGATACATCTGACAATTCACTAAAATTACTGTGATCAGAAGCTGAACTGACATGAACTCTGCTCTCACTACTTTCTAACCCTGCTCCTACACCAGGACGAAAGAGGGAGAGCAGGTTGCCTTGGGGTGCCTAGCCCAAACTTCCAAGGGCCTCCAGAACTGTAGACAGAGGGTCCCAGGCAAAAATCAACCTTTTCATAAGACCAATTGTATAGGAGACACAAGAACAGGCAGGCAGATGAGGAAAGACTGAGTAATTGGTAACTCGATAGCTAGGAATGATTTCTAAATGAAGACAAGCTAGTCATGGGGCATGGCAATTCATTTTGCTTAGTCATATTAAATTATTAAATTACCAAAAATTCCATTTTAATTAATATAATTATAGATATATATGGTAAAAACTGTAATAATTATTCTAATATTGAAGCCACACTAAATATTAATCTTTCCCTGGGGGCTGACCCTAGACACTGAAATGCTTCATAAAGTTTTAAAACATCACAGATTCATAAAATAATGGAGGCCCATCTTTTGCTCTATGAATAAAAATTAAAAGGAAAAAAACTGATGAGAGGACAATTTCAAAAGATCAGTCAACTAGCTTGACAACAGTTGATTTATTTCTGGGAAAAGTCATTTTTTAAAACCTGACAATAGGAAAAAACAAATATTCTTAGAATTTAGTAAGAACACTTTTAAGTATTAGAAGTATCATGTCAAATAATATGATACATAATTTTCTGAAGCTAAAGAATTAGTATAAAAATTGTATTGCATGTCAAAAACTTAAAAAACAAACAAACAAAAAAACCTAAACCGGTCTCTTCCAAAGGAAACTAAATTGCAGGACATAAAAACCATGACCACATTGTTAAAATCCAAGACATACAGTGATGCTCCTCTAAGTCTCACAACATAAAGGTCATGTGCCAGCAACTCCTTTGGAAAAACTCTTCAATGTTGCCACCAGAACAATGGTCAGCCTCATGTAATAGCCTCTCATCTATGGAGAATGGCACTGAAGAGATGTCCCTCGCACAGTGGCTTAATATAAACAAGGAATGTAAGTAATAGAAACCAACAGCACCTGATTAGGGGAAAGGGAACTAATAAGAGCTCTACTTCTATGAAGTAAATTTTTGTGGGATGATCTATTAAAATGAGAATTTTCCCAAATGGGCTCAGTGAATTTAATAGCAATTTTCTGCACTGTTCAAAACCATCAGTCACATGTGGCTATTGACCACTGAAATGTGGCTAGTCTAAATTGAGACATGCAAAATGCATACTGGATTTCTAATATTTAGATTTTTTTTTTTTTTTTTGCAGTGCTAGGATCGAACCCAGGGCCTTGTGCATGTAAGGCAAGCACTCTACCAACTGAGCTATGTCCCCAGTCCCCTAAAATTTAATATTTTTAAAAGAATATAAAATATCTCTTTGGTGGTATTTTGGTTCTTTGGGGTTCCAGAAAATGTTAAAATATCTTCATTTTGTTTTAAAATGACCTTGTCATTTAAACCTCTGGGTCTCAGTTTCCTAGTCCCTCCAATGGAAAAAATAATTGTCCTGTCACAATACCTTTCAGGGCTACTGTGAGGGTTAAACAATAAAGCATGAAAGGTCTTTTTTGGAAAACAAAACACTACATATTATTTAAATAGGAGGGATCATTGTAGATCTTCCTGCACAAGAAAGTTAAAAGGTTCTGGCAAACCTATAAGCAACTGTGATTTCCATTTTTAATGTTTTTTTCTTAAGAAAATCTGAGCTGATTCCATAATCAATTATCACAACTGCCCTGATTCATTAAAGGCAGCATCAGACAAGTGGCTGGGTACTCTGACAGCTCTGCACTGCTTTCCCAACTCCCCAATCCTAAACATACTTCAGTCGTTAAGAGCCTATGTCTGAAGCCAGATTGCCTGGCTTTGAAACCTGGCTCTACTGCTTATACTATGTGACCTTAACTTAAGTTAACTTCTCTAAAACTTGTTTTCCTCATACACACAACATGGGCAAAACGGCCCACCTCAAGAGTTGCCTTGAGGCTGAAGGCATGCGACTCAGACAGTGCCTGGCCTACAGAAAACATCTACTAGAAGCTGCTCCTTCTGTCATCAGCCCTACCTGCCCCTTCTTAGGCTCAGTCTTTCCTCCTGCATTTGGGATAAACTGACCCTACAGTCATTACCAGTCCCCCGCTCTAGTCTTTCCATTTTTCTAACCCTTTACAAAGTCTCAGCAGTGTGAGAATAAAGACTTCATCTAGTTCAATTCACATGTACTGCATGGGATAATGACTGATGAGCAAGCTTCCCTGTGATTCAGCAGACAGCACCCAGTCAAGGACGCAGGTCTAATGAATAAAATGAGTTTTTAAAAATGAGGGAGGAAAAAAGAGTAATGTGGAATCAGGGCAGGACTGTAAGAGAGTATTTAACTGCCCCAAGTGAGTGCACAGCCCTAGCCTGGTCATGTCATCACCAAGGTCACCAAGAAAAGGTACTTATTAGACTGCTTAATTGACCCCCCTCCCAAAAGGGGAATGAGGTTTTCTAAAACCTAAGTCTCATTTAAACCTGACTTTAGGTCCACATTAGTCAATAAAGCCTATAAAAATCCCTTCAGATCTTAACACAGTAACAACAAAAAAACCCACGAATGGTGAGACATTCTGACACTAAAAGATCCCAATTTGCACTGCTGCTTCCCCCAGCCCTCAACCATTATGTGCTTTCCAGGAACTACAATCACGAGCTTCAAGTAAAGCTTATACTAAATTATCCCTCTGTAATTACCTTATTTTCAACCTCCTTTTTCCACATTACAGTTCCCTTAAGATCCTTCCAAGAATTTTTCTCTAAAGACAGAACTTGGAGGGAGAGGCACGGTAACCTGCTGCTACTGTTCTTGTACCCCTGGCCCCTAAAGTATGAAAACTGCATTCCCATGTTCTAGCTGATTATTGTCTAAGTCTAAGAATCAGAAAATAAGAAAACAGCCCTAATTCTTAGATGTGAGGGATAACTTTTTTTTAGATATAAAGAACTCACAAAACAAAGTCATACAACCATTGATCTTCATAGTAATTAAGAGATTAGGACTGAAATACAATAAAAATCATCCAACTGTTAATAAACTATCTTTAGAGAAAAAACAAATATTCAAATTTATACTTAATAAACAAAAAAAGAAAAATTCTCATGGTAAAAATACTGTAGTGAGTCTTGTAGGTGTCTAATTGTTTATCAAAGAAGTTGTGTTACCTGGTTTTCATTTAAAATAGAAAATAACCCACGGTATGAATTTAAACTTCTTTAAAAGACCAATAGTGGCTATTAGGAATAGTCAAATCTACGTATTTTCTCTATTCATGGCATAAGGGCCTATTTTATAATGTTATAAAAATTATTGTAATATATTATTTCCCAATTTTAAAGTTCAGGATAATATTCTGCATCAGAAGAATACAGCCATGGCACTGGGTTTTGAAAAAAAGCCCCAGCTGGAGGGATCAGAGGACTTCCATTCTATTCCTGGTTCTGTCACCATTATAAAATAAAGGTCAGCCACTTAATTTTTAGGTTCCTTATATTGAAAGTGAGACTAGACAGATAACATCTGAAGTCTTTTTCAGAAATGAAAGTATGCTTATGTGTATATATGATATATATAATACCAAAAAACAAAACAGGCAGACTGTTTATACTGTAATGAGTTTGTGTTCCAACACTTATGTAAATGGATCTGCCCACCTGGCTCAGTCTGACAACTGTCTCCATACACCTGCTGGCTGCTACTAGCTTGTCTTAAAACTCTTGTGACTCACAATCGTTCACATGGGCTATAAGTGTGCCAATTTGGGAGTTTCTTTTCTCATTTTTTAAAAGAGCTATTTGGTAGTAGTCTATGGAAATACCACTGTCCTTACGTCATCAACAAGTTGTATTCCAATTCGTTGTAAGCTGGTTTTCTAAAATTTGGAGAATAGTTATATTTACAGTACACCTCAGGCTATGAACTTAACATTTATTGATTTTAGGTACTAAACTTTCCTTTATGTTGTGGGGTAGATACCACTATGTGTCTATGGGATTCACAGGAATACTACTGATACTGAAGATACACAAAAAGAAACAGACTTCCTGTCTCTGAAGCCTCTGATGATGGTTCTGGAGGACACTGTAGGGCTCAGAGACTGGAGGCATGAAGTAAGGCAGGATTGAACTAGAAAAAGGGTTGAAAAATTGTCACTTCAGATTTCATGAGAAGTCAAATGGCACACTAATCACCATTCATGTGCTAGAGAAAAATGTATGCTGGGCACACACAGGGTCTACTTTCACTGAGTTGAGGATTTATAAATTTGATTATGAAAGAATATAAAGATGAATTTTTAACAATTAGAGCCACCATTCCAGTGTCCTTTCCCTTTCTTGGAATTTCAACGAATTGAGTAAATTCCACACAAACACACTTGGATATACCTTAGACCTCTTCTCTAGCTCTTTCACATACATTGTGATTTACTAGCTGAATCTTGAAATTGTTAGGTGCTACAACCAACCAGGCCTACTAAGACGCTTGGATGTGCTGGCCAAACTACTGACTTTATATGAAACACACTCAAGCATCCTCCATCAACCCTTAATTATCTAAGAAGTTCCCATGGGTAAATGACCTTCAAACATGGAACAAGAGTCTGATTAGCCTTCCCCCAACCTTAGGCTTACAGAGGACACAACTTTTTCATAAGTTCTAAGCAAAGACTGATATAACTGTGAAGAGACTGTCCTATATAAACAAGTCTCTTGAAACAGACTGAATTTGGGGGACCCTCTAAAATTAGGAGCAACTTTCTCATGCTGGGCCTAAAGGCTGAAGGGCTGTAACCCATGGCCTATAGGGCATCAAGCAAGCTGAGGATGGAGACTTACTCTCCCCAGGCCTGTCCAGCACAGGCTAACTAAACCAGCACAGATCTATTTCCTATCTTTTGTTTCACTTTGCCACTTCTCTTTAAAATCTTTGTTCCCCTCAGAGCTTCCAAAGATAGAATTTTTGAAATGAAAAGTTCCTTCTATCTTTCTTCAAAGCAGGCTTTGAATAGAGCCTGTTTTCCTATCAATTTGACTCTGAATATTTCTAGCGCAATAAGCAGTATACCCTACCCTCTTCCTATGTCAGTATTAGTGACTCTCCCTGGTCTCACCCCCAACAGTTTTGGCAAGTTCCAACCAGGAGTAAATATCTAGCCCTGAAGCAACATATCTCAAGTTGGTGATGATCTCTCAGGAAGATAAGGCTCAGGAGTCAAATGCTTGCCACTAGTCAAATATGCAGTTGAAATTTCAGGGAAAAAATTCCAAGCAGCTGCAGGAAATAAATAAATCCTAGAGAACTTATCCCTATCCTTCCTACTGAAGCCTTGACTGCATAAAATCCTTCACTGGTCAGGATGGGCCATGTTGGTTATCTATGCAGATGCACACTGAGGATTTTATCTCTGTTGTTTGAGGTTTTGGACTTGAGTTTTGTGGTGTTGGGCAGTGTGAGATAACAAGCTCTATCTGGGCACCATCTATGGCCTGAGTGAGCCATCTAGGGCTTGACTAAGCCACCATTTGCTTTGGGTGTACCAGTCTGTACTGGTGCATTTTAGAGAATGGAAAAACTCCCCCAACAATTAATATTGGTATTGTTTTGGAAAAAGATCACAACGTAGTCTATATATCTAAAAGTGCCTGCTACTTTAAGACAACTGTTCTACATGTTTGCTACCCTGACTGACATTGTCTTATCAGGCAAAAATTCTGATGACTGCAGCAACAGATTTATCTACTAAGGGAGGGAATCATTTCAGAAGAACTATACCAAGTTCCTGGGTTGAAAGGAAAGATGCCACCCAAGCGGGAGGAGCAGTCTCCACTCTCAACAGACCTGTGGTAGGCGGTAGGGGGGTTGGGGCGCCGGCCTGGAGCTTTACGCTCAGCATGAGGAAGTTGCTCTCCATTTTAGAAGGACCCCCAAATCCAGTCTGTTTCACTGTGACACACAGCTACAGACCCTTCTGGTCTACTCTGCTTGGGACCCTTACTATTCCACTCCTCATTCACTAGACTAATTTCTAGTCTACGAAACTTTCCCACCCCTTTGCCCCGTTTCAGGGTGTCAGACACCCACCTCTCTGTGAATCAACAGTTTCCCATAAATAAACACCTCGCCTACCACAGTCTTGTACCCTGTGCTTTTCCTTTATTAAATAATGTGGAAATGAGTATGTTGCTACAGTATCTACTCAGTTTCCAGCATGGAAAAGATTTATATTACAAATCAAAGAAATCATTTTTCATTAAAATAGAGAAATGGAACAGTAATTTCACTGGATCTTCTAAAGTATTTGGAACCTCGATATGGTAGATACATGAATTTAATTAACTATCATCAGCCATTAGTATTAATAACTTGTAAATAATTTTATAATTAAAGACATAGTCTTTTATTTCTGCCTGAACTTTTATTGTTTTGGTTATAATTTTCTTAGATTTTACTGGCTACAGTTCTTTTGCAGTAAATAATGTTTTAAGCTAATTTTAAAGTATCTTAATATAAACTGCAAATTTTAAAAATCTGCTGAAGTACCAAATACAAAAGAAAAACCAACACTTCATTCCCTATTATGTCTGTTTCCTTAAGTACTGTATTCTTGTATTACTTTATTTCTTACTATGTGTATACACCAAAATCTCATTAAATTCAAACCTCATTCTATAAGACATACGGAAACTAAGGCCCAGAGAGGTTAAATAAAATTTAAGGCCACACCATCCATGTGCTAGGTGGGAAAGTGAAGTTTTGAATTCTCTCTAAATGGGTACAAAACTCTATGCTCTTCCCACTTATAAAACTATGTACTAAAAAATATCTAGAAACAGCTAAATATAAAGACCTATGTAATATACTTACCTTTAAAAACCTATTGGCAAGATGAAATAACTATGCATTAAATTGCATACTCAGCAAGCTACTTTATATGCATATTCAAAGACATTAAATATTAAGATTAATCTCATTGAAGTTAAAACATTAAATCAAATGCTTTTTAAAGATCAGATCGATTTTTTTTGTCTATAAACTGCTTAACATGAAGTGTGTACACACTACCTTCTTTTGAGCAGCTTCCTTCTTTTTCTTGTCGTCTTTTTTCTTTTTCTTTTCTTCCATCAACTGTTCTTCTTCTTGCACTAAATCCCTGAACCACACAGTTGCAATTAACTTTCCCAAAATATATTAAGAAATAAAAATAATGTTGCATACAGGTTCATTTTTACTTATTAGAAATAAAGGCATGGCAAATTTTTCTTTTTCTTTTATCACCCACTGAAATAAAACACCTAAATCTAACTATAAGATACAATTCACATTTCTTTAATTAATAATGGAGCCTTTTTTCCATAATCAAGAGTTTTTATCATAACGTTACATCATGGAACACAATCTAAAATTAGCAAATTTTCCATTGGGAAATAAGCAATTTCCTCCAATTCTAGATCGTAAACAACATCAGGTAAGTTACCTTGCTACTGGCCCCCGTCATCAATCAATAGTTAGTGGAGATACCTGGGACCTCTCCTGCCATGGTATCTGGGAGTAGCTTTGGCTTTCCTTGCTCTAAACATCTTTATAAATACTTTAGAGTATATATAATTCACAAACAGGTGACACGTATTTCAGCATTACAATAATTTGTAATTGCTACAAACATTTTAAACTATTCTATCAATTCTTGGAAAATAATCAACATGGACTCTTTATATGTTTGTTTAAATTTCTGAATTCAAATCTTCAAAGTTGTGAACAGAATCTTCCATTCAGGATTTCAAAATGACAGACTGGGCAAATGTGTTAGTGTCCTCCTTTACCTCACTGAGATTCAGGGGGAAAAGTCATCACCCTATTCAGAACTGGTGACTGACAAGAGCAAAGAAAACCACATCCGAGGACAAACCCAGGAGCAGTCTTAGATGAACCTGCCCCCTTTTTGGTGGAGCTCTAGACAGGCTCCAAGATCAGAAGAGGGATGGGGCAAAAAGATCACATAGGAAATAGAAAGGCCATGGCTATGCCCGCTCCCCACTGCTGACCCCCTGCCTCCACGGCTACAGGGAGCAACATTTTTAAATCCAGCCACCGAAACCCTCTGAAGAACACATTCCACCGGAGGCTGGTGGGCTCCTGCAATGGGTTTGGTTGTCTCAAAACAAAGCCCTCTTACTGGAGGGTACTGCTACCTGCTCCACGACACCCAAACCGAAGCCTGCCAATCAGCACTCTTCACACACACAGCACTCACTTGGCATGAACCCTCTCATTCAAGATAGGAATCCACTGGGTAAAGAAATCTCTGAGGGAGGCTGAGACAGGAGGATCCCAATTTCAAGGCCAGGCTCAGCAATTTAGTGAGACCCTGTCTCAAAAATTAAACAACAACAAAAAAGAAATCCATGTAAAGGCAGAGGAAATTCACTTCAGATACCTCTATTAATTGTCCTGAATTCTTGAACCTAAGAAGTCCATTCATAATACCAACAATCAAAAATCACTAGACACTTGAAGAAAACCATATCCCCCGCGCTCTGCCCCCATACATACATACCACTCAACTCCATTCTAAGGAAGCTTTCCAGAAGGAACACTACAAGTATCAGGCAGACAATGAGAAAGGTTCGGGATGTGAACTAGGCACCTGGAGGTATGAAAGTCATCATCAAGGCTGGGACGCACAAGGTAGTGGGGGGTGTAACAGAAGATAAAATCAGAAAGAGGCAAGTACGCAAGAAACGGCAAGAGGTGCTACAGGTGCCATGCAACGAGCACAAACAAAATTAAGTTGGCTTTTCTGAAGGAAGAAACTAAAAGGAAACATAAATAGTGAGAGAGGAGATGAGTAGCATTATGCACCACAGATGACATTTAGTGAAGTTGGCCATGTGGCTGCTAACAGCAGCTAAAAGTTGAAAGAAGAGCAGAAAAACTTGCTAAATTCCTTGTCATTTTGTTATGAGTGGATCTGTCATGTGGCTAATGGATAGTAACACAGACTCACGCCAATGTACTGTGACTCACTCCTGGGATCTGGGAGAGGGAGACAGTAAGAGTGCACAAACTCATTCATGCCCCAATCCCGGGGCAGCCCAGGACTGGGGCAGCCTCCACCTGTGACTGGGGCAGAGTAAAGCAGTGAAGGAAACTAGGTCCAACGAAGAACTCAAGAGCCAAAGCTGACTGTTACCTCTAAGTACTTAACCTTCTTCAGCCTCAGCTTCCTCCTATCAAAACTGGGGATAAATAACCATAAATGTCTATTTCATGGTTTTTAAAATAAAGATTAGGTAAGGACTACTACTTAGTACAAAGTTCCCAGTAAGCATGCAAAGAGCCTCACTGATTCTCAGTGGTGTCCAAAAGACTGTCTAGCCCTCTGTGTCAAGACGTCATTCAGCATTTAATCTTCCTGTCCTGTGAATTACAGACAGGTCCTTTTCTGAACTTCTATGCCACAGTACTTTGACTCTGTGGGATGTTCTCTATCTGGAATGTTTTCTCCTTTCTCAAACCTTATTTTACAGACTTTTTGAGGAGATTAGCAACTGTTTTCCTGGCCACAAACATTCTTCTTGGTACTTAAAAGGCGTGCCACATTTCCTCTCGAGCAGATACAATAGCAGCTGATATTTTAAGCCTAGGAAACAAAATCCAGTTCTTCAACACTGTTCCCAGAGCCAATTAACCATGCTTTCCCCCCATCTCCTACCTGAGGAAATCAAGTGGAAAAATACATATATCAATGCACCAGTTGTGCTCAAACACATCTGCTTCCAGAATTTAAATGCTAGTAGAGATTAAGACATTTAATTACAACAGTTATAGTACCTATCAAAAGGAATAAAGGGCTGGGCATGGTAATGTACACCTGTAATCCCAGCAGTAAGAACTGGCAGGATAGACCTAAAGGGATCGGTCCTATTTGACTTTCGCTCTACAAAGACAACTTTCCTGCCAGCAATCGTCTACCCCTTAAAGGTCAGGGGCAAGAAACCGTAAACCTGCCTCATTGCTTTATAAAAATTAAGACTCCCTTTTGATTAGAACTTGATATTCTTATTTACTTATACCTTGTACCACATGTACAAAGCCTTTGAGGTAGCTATAAGAATCCATCCCTCTGAGGGAACTTTCTAGGAAGAAGGAAATGTTTGCTAACTTTACTGGATTTTAGGAATGCAGTTACATGAGGGTATACATCTTTCAAGTCAATCACCTATACAATAAAAATGTGTGAACTTTGCTGTACATAAACTATATCTTGAAGTTAATTTTAATACATAGAATGGGGGGATACAATATTTAAATTAGGTAAAATACACATATTAAGATTAAGGTGGTATTCTCCACATAATTCTTCAACTGTTGTCGTTGTAAAGCATGCATCAATTTTTGAATTCATCTTCCAGTGATCAATAAAAATCATTTATTTGTAGGTCTAGGAATGAATTTCCTCAACAAGCAATGACAGTTTTATCTGTGTTGACTGCACCCTGTTCAACAATTACGCAGGCCAATTTTAGAAAACTCTCTCCTCATTAATCCAAAATCTACTTCCCTGTAATTCCCAATCACTGGTCCTAGGAACCTAGGAAAGAAAACAAACCTGAGCGATTAAAATGTTACAGTGACTATACAGGACCTTTTTAATGTTTTCTAATTTAGCTACTCATTTTTTTATGATAGGTTAAAAAAATCTCCCTTTTATAGATGAAGAAACGAAAGCACAGAAAAGTGACTTTGTTCAAAGTCATATGCTAATACAGGGTGGAGTCAGGACTCATCTCTGTTTTCTAAGTCTCGGTTGTCTTTTCACTATTCTGCTATCTCCCTAACCCCAAGTAAAGTACAGCCTTACTAGATCTCTTTTTCAGGAGTTACAACACAGGGGTGGGAGTTTGGCTCAGTGATAGAGTGGTTGCCCAGTATGCACGAGGCCCTGATTTTATCTCCAGCAGTGCCTGCATGCACACACACACATCACAGGGAAAGGTCATCATTTTGTCATTTTGATAGGTTGTAATAAATCTTATTTATGACATAATTTTCCCACAGACGGAATGCCTTCTAATTTCCCTACAACTTTCACAGGAACTCTTTCAACAAAATACACTGCAGAAAACACAAGTATTAGCATTCCACGAACCATGGGTATATAATTAGGAACAAGAACAGCTAATGTACCAAGTTAGAGAGACTAATTGCCACTGGTTTTAACAAGAGAGGCCCAGGCATTGGTGATCTGAAGAAATGAGGCCTCTACTAATGTAGTAAAGTCCCACATTTGAGGTTTTCCATAGTTTAAAGGCGGGGTGGGGCAGGAAGGTAACTAGAAGGCCAGGAGAATTAGCAAAAATTTCTGTTCTTAAAATGTTAAGTATTTTTAGTTTTAAAAAGTACTAAATGAGGGCTGGGATTGTCACTCAGTGATACAGAGCTTGTCTACCATGAGTGAGGCACTGGGTTTGATTCTCAGCACCACATATAAATAAATAGAATAACAACTAAAAAAAAAATTAACTAAAAAAATTTTTTACAAAAAGTATTAAATGAGTGAATGCTAGTTTTTAAAAACAAAAGAATTGGTTGAACACAGTGGTGCATACCTGTGAGTCCAGTACTTGGGAAGCTGAGGCAGAAGGACCCCAAGTTCAAAGTCAACCACGGGCAACCTGCCCAGTCACAAAATAAAAAAGACTGGGAATGTAGCTTAATGGTAGAGCGCCTCCGTAGCATGCATGAGACCCTGTGTTCTATCCCCAGTACTGCAAAACAACAACAACAAAAAACCACCTCCCCACACACAATAAATAACAACAACAAAAAAACCCAAAAGCACTAAAAGGCTATTCTCCTGTTTCTAGGTGTCACGAGTACATGATATATTTGCTAAATCTTTTCTGTATCTACTGAAATGTTTATATGGCCTTTCACTTTTGATCAGTGGACATAATGAATGTGTCAATAAATTTTCTAAAGTTGAACAGAGCTTGAATTTGGAAATATAAACCCAACTCAATATTTTTAAATAAACTGCTAAATTTTATTTTTCAATAATGAAAAAGTACTGGCAAAAAATGTTCAAGGTAAAAGTTCTGACAAGAATGAAGAGAATTCTTATATTATTGGTGGGAATAAGAACTACTAAAATCTTTGGGGAAGCACGATGGCAGCAGTGTGGTCTTAACAAGTTATATTCTATCCAGCCACCCCCCCTTGACAGTGTCCTTCTGTAGTATGGTACACAGGCCAAATGTATACAAAAGTTCACAATAAGGTTCTAAAGGCCTGAAAGCAGAAAATGTGAATATTCATCAATAAAGAAATGGCAATGGTACAGCAAAACATATTAAAAAGGAGCTAGATCTGTTTACTGATCTGAAAGAATATCTCTAACATGTTAAAGGAAAAAAAAAGTGATAGCGCGCTTGCCTGGCATGCATGTGGCCCGGGTTCGATCCTCAGCACCACATACAAACAAAGATGTTGTGTCCGCCGAAAACTAAAAAATAAATATTAAAAATAATAATAATAATAAAAAAATAAAAAATAAAAGCCAATCTGTAAGTTTAAACAAATCAGGCAGGAGGGCAGACTTGAGTCAGGAGAGAGGTAACACAGCTCGTCTGAGAACGTGGTCTTTGGAAACAGCAAGCTTAGCCCTCGGTGGGTGTGAGGGAAGTGGAATTTCTGGATTCATACCATCCCCTAAGGTAAGCTATTAACAAACACCATGGTTTATGCTAAGCATAAACTCTCTTTGAGAGCATGGAATTTTGGTCCAGGACCAGCCTGCAAGGGAAACACTGGACTTGAATCTCTAACAGCTCCCAGGCAAACACTGTACTCACAATGTTACAATTTGATGCTGGGAAAATGAAGCATGCCCTCCAAGACTCTAGGGGAAGAGGACTCTGGGAAGCTTACACCTGGGGCTTTGCCCTTAGTATCCTTCATGGTACTAAGTGGCAGCCACGAGCACAATAGCATGCAAGTCCTGGAAGCCTTCCTTCACACTGAAGAGACAAAACTTGTAAGACTCAGGAGCAGGTGGGCCTCCTCAGGCAAACCCAGCACAGCAAGGAGCCGACAGACAATTTCTGGGACTAAGATTGACTGAAACAGCAAAGGGAGGAAAAGTGTTGAGTAAGAACAGGCAATAAACTGGCTATAAAGGTGAGAAGTCAGATGCAGAAATCTGAGTGAACCACAATTATGGCAGTGGAAAAGCAAAGAATAAATTCAAGATAACCCTAACAAATTGGAATCATTATCAGTAATAATAAGATTGACAAGAGAGAGTAAGGTTAATGACAACTCTAGATTTTAAAGAGTTAAATGGCTCTATTTCACTTTAAGAAAGAGAAAACTAGAAGCAAGTTTCCTGAGGCCCAACAAGTTCATCAGTCAAAATTCACCATAAGCCAGACCATCCTCACGGAGAAGTCACCTGCATGCTACAAGCAAGTTACAGCAGCACACTTCACATTCTCCTGCCAAAAAATACTTTGCTCTACTTCTTCCCTTACAGATCCTACCTTATTCTATTTTCTCCTGCTGAAAGGATATTACTATCCTTTCATTTTTTTCTCCTTTTGGTCCTTCTATGAAAATTAATGACCAAAGTCAGTCCAGCATACAAAAAAAGGAAGCCAATGGTAAACTTCACCAGACCGTAGAGATGGAAATCCAACTCCAGCAAAAACAGGTAGGGGTTTGAAATCCCAGGGGGTTGGGTCAGTTTTTTCAAAAACTCTCCCAGTAAAATGAAGAGAACAGAATAAAACGAAGTTATACAGATTGCTTTCAAAATGAAGAACATTAGTACATTTCTGGGAGAGAAAAGGAGTTAAGAAACAAAGGAATCAAAGAAGTAACAATGGAGGAGTTGTGCTAGAATCTGTAACCACAGGTAGTTAAATATCTGCAAATTCAGAAGTAGCTAAATGATAAAATGGAATACTAACAGTTGCAAAACCAACAAAGCTCTTTGTTTACATTCTGATATGCAATGACTGAGAAGGCATGAAGTTAACTGAAAGCTAAAGTTCAGTGTGCTATCTTTTAGGCTGGGGATAGATAATATGAACATACACCCACATGTGACTCTCTAGTACTATAAAGATTAAATTCTAGAAGTGTGTACGAACAAATTAATAAAAACATTTATATTAAGAGTATGGAGAGGAAAGAGGAATAACACACAGGGTAGTAGCAATGCTATTTTCATTCAATTACATACATTATATATACCATGTATGTAATTGAACCCAAGGCCTTGCACATGCTAGGCAAGATCTCTACCACTAAGTTGCACCACCAGCTCCATCAATGCTATTTTCAGAATGCTTAGTTTCAGAGGCACAAGTGAAAGTGGTAGTGACAAGTTGGAGTATCTTCTTCTGAATGAAGGGGCCAGGTGTGGTGCCGCATACCTATAATACCAGTGACTTGGGAGGCTGAGGCAGAAGGATCACAAGTTCAAGGCCGGCCTTAGCAACTTAGCAAGGCCCTTAGCAGTGCGGTGAAACCTTGTCACAAAATAAAAAATAAAAAAGCCTAGGGATGAGCTCAGTGGTAAAGCACCCCTGGGTTAAATTCCCAGTTAAAAAAAAAAAGAATGAATAGTGGGGAAATAGACAAAAGGTAGCAATGAAGATGCAAATAATACCTTGTCTGGATCTTGTCTGAAGGGTGAGCTTAAAAGGCTCCCACTAATCCTATAATTTGAACAATAACATTTAATAAAATGTTCTTCTACAAAGATTCTACAAAGAGCACTTGCCTAGCAGGCTTGAGGCCCTGGGTTCAATCCTCAGCACCACATAAAAATAAATAAAATAAAGGTATTGGGTCTATCTAAACTAAAAAAAATTTTTAAAAATCATTAAAAGATCATTAATGAGACAACTAACAAAACTTAACGTTTACAGATCAGCTATAAATATTGTGCCAATGTTATTTTCCCAATTTTAAGAATTCTATTGTAATTAAGAAAAATGCCTTTGACTTTAGGAAATACCAACCCATGTTTTTTAGGGGTAAGAGGGTGCCATGTCTGTAAACTAATCTCAAATGGTAAAAACAGTATGTATGTATGTATGCATATGGGTGTGAGTGGGCATGTAAGTGTGTGTGGGGGTACTGATAAAGCAAACAATTAAATGTTAACATCTGAGGAATAAGGGTCATGGATATTTGGGAATTTTTTGCACTACTATTGTAGTTCTTTTCTACATCTGAAATTATTTCAAAACAAAAAGTTCAAAATGAAGAAAACTTTTGAGATTAGAAACAGAGAAAATAATCGATACCCTGACATTAGGACAGAAGCACTGTACAGTGTCTGAGATATTATTCATTTTGAACCCTCAACCCTGAAACTCAGAATTAATATTCCTATTTGACAGTTAAAAAAACTAAGAACCAGAATGTCTAAGTGACTTGTCCAGATGGCACAAGGCTAAGGTAAGGCTGACTCAAATCCCAGTTTGTAAAATCTGCCCACCTCTCTTTTCAGGTTTAATTACTAGTTCCTTTACATTTCTTTCCAACCCAGACAAACCTTACCCTTGACCTCTAATTAAACAACACTCAATTTTCTAATTATTTTAGATGTTAATCTCACGCTTCCAAATATGACTAATTACTGGTCTGGGAACAAAAACCAGTTCTTCTATCTGATTTGTACCCCTGGCACTGGGCACTCTGAATCAGATGACAATTGTGGCTTCCTTGCCTTTACTAACACCAAAACTGCACTCTTTTCACTCTTACACCTACTCACTCGCTACTTCTTTAAGGACCAGTTTGATTCCAGTCTATTCAGAAAAGCAGTTCTGTGCAGAAAAGCATTTCCAGGTTCAATGTCAAAGAAAACTTAAATCTCAACTCTGCCACCTACTTGTGCAACCTTAGAACAATTTGTTTAATTTCTCTCAAAGATAAACTTATGAAAGATTTAAAATTATACCTCCCTCAAAGGGTTGTTTGTGAAGATTAGTCAATGGAGATAAGATCATACTAAACGGTGCGTGTGGGAGATTAGGTGCTGCAACACAGGAGGGAACACGCGGGACTGAGCCCATGAACACAGTATTAGCACAATGAGAGGAGGCAGGTGTCAACTAATACTCAAAGCCCCCAGATCCCAAACCAAGAGCAGGCCAGGCACCATGTACTAAATAAAAGCAGGCAAGGATATCGCAGGAAGAGAAAAATATAGATTAATAATCCTCATGAACATGAACACAAAAATCAAATCCAGCAATATATAGGATCACACAAAATGTGGTTATCCCAAGAATGCAAGGTTGGTTTATCATGTGACAATCAACACAATACATGCTAATAGAATATCTCAATAGACAAAAAAAAAAAAAAAAGCATGACAAAATCTAGCACTCTTTCACAAAAAATAAAATAAAACACAAAACTTAGAACAGAAAACTTCCTTAACCTGACAAACTCCATCTACAGAACTAGGGTTGTGGCTCAGTGTTAGAGTGATCACCTCGCATGTGGAAGGCACTGGGTTCGATCAGCAGCACCACATAAAAATAAAACAATAAAAAATAAATGTATTGTGTCTATCTACAACTAAAAAATTTTTTAAAAAACTTATAGCTTATATCACACTTATTGGTAAAGACTGAATGCTTTTTAGGTTAGAAACTCAATTTTATAACAAAGATGTAGTATCTTCTCACCTGCTATTCCACATTGTGCCAGAAGTTCTTTTTTATAGACAGAGAGAGAGAGAGAATATTTATTTTTCAGTTTTTGGCGGACACATCTTTGTTTGTATGTGGTGCTGAGGATCCAACCCGGGCCGCACGCATGCCAGGCGAGCGCGCTACCGCTTGAGCCACATCCCCAGCCCATGCCAGAAGTTCTTAAAAAAAAAAAAAAAACCTAAGGGGAGAGACAGAGACAGAGCATGTGTGTACCTGTACAAGCAAACATAAAGGACATAAACATCAAGGACAATGTAAACCTATCTCCAGTCAGAGATGACATGGGCTGGGGGTATAACTCACCCTAAAATTCATACAGAAATGCAAGAAGAACAGCCAAAGCAACCCTAAAAGGAACAAAACACACCATACACTCCTTAATATCCAATACCACAGGAGATACAGTAATCAAGACAACATGAACTGATGAATGGATGTACAGAACAAATGGATCAGAGAATCCAGAGACACTTCATTACATATGATCAATACATGTTCAGCACAGGTGCCAAAATAAAGTCTTTTCAACAAATAGTGTCTGCAGTCAAAAGAAAAGAATGAGATTGGAGTCCTTACATCATATACAAAAATTAACTAAAATTGGATAACAAGCATAAATGTGAGAACTAAAATTAAAAACTATTAGAAAACTTTTAAAAAGTAATCTCAGAATGAGTACCAGAGGCACAAGCAACCAAAGAGATAATACCAGCTCACCCAGAAAGTGAAGAGAACATACAAATGGGGGGAAAATATACTAGTAAATCATATATCTCATGTGATACTTGTTTTCAAATTGTATTAAGAATTCTTACAAGTCAATAATAAAAAATATAACCCAATTTTAAAACGAGCAAAGTATACTCATACACATTTCTCCAAATCAGATACACAAATGACAAATAAGAACATGAAAAGATGCTCAACATCATTAGTCAAAGGGAAACGCAAATCAAAACCACAACTGAAATAACCAGTTATATCCAGTAGGATGGCTATAACCAAAAAGGGCAATAACAAGTGTTGGCAAAGATGTGGAGAACAGGAACCCTCTCATATTGCTGGCAGAAATATCAAGTAGCATGGATGCTTTGGAAGACGCCTGCAGTTCCTCAAAGAGTTTCCCCGTAATCCAGCAACCCTAGGCACACACCAAACAGAACTGGAAACATGTCCACACAAACACTTGTACACAAATGTTAATGGTAGCATTACTCCTGATATCCTCAAAGTGAAAACAACAAAGTGGAAAAAAAAATTGAAAACAAATGCCCACCAAAAGATAAATGGGTATAAAATATGGTATGTGGGGCTGAGGATGCAGCTCAGTAGCAGGGTACTAGTTTGGCATTCTAAGGTCCTGGATTTGATTTCCAGCACCACAAAGAAACAAAAAGAAAGGAAATATAGTATAACCACACAATGGGTTATAAAAAGAAATGAAGTACTGATATATGCTACAAAATGGAAAACCTTGAAAACACTATGCTAAATAAATTAGGCCAGACACAAAAAGATACCAAGAATCATAATGCATGATTCCATTTATATGAAATACCTGGAAGAGGCAAATCCACAGTCAGAAAGTAGATCAGTGGTGGGGCTTGGAAGGAGGGTCAAACGAGTGATTGCTATCAGGTATGAGGTTTTAGGGAGCAGGATGAAAATGTTCTGAAATCAGACAGTGATGAACACACAATTCTGTGAATATATTAGAAACCAATGAGTCACACACTTTGTATACTTTTTAAAAGAGTGAGTTTTATGATATGTGAATTTTACCTCAATAAAGCTGCTATTAAAAACCTGGAAAGTGAATGGAATGTTCAGAGGTGGTGGCGTATGGAGTCAGGGTGAGAAGTGGAAGGACAGCACTAACCAGATAAGCTGAAATCTGAAGTGCAGGAGTCTGAGCTTAAATTCCTGAGTCACTGGAGAACCAGCAAAGGTTTCTAGGAAATAGTGATTGACAAGCTCAAAATTGTGGCTTAAAGATGACTAACCTTCAGCAGTGTAGGGAATGCACGTTTTATGCCCCTTTCCATCTTTACACTTTTAAAATGTACATTTAAATGCCTCACATTGCCTAAGGATTTACAAATAGACTGTATTCTTCTGACATCCTCTGTACAGTCAATTTAAAAAAGTGAAGCCAAGTACATTTAAAATCAGTGCATATTTAAGCACGACACAGAACCATTTCCTTCTGTTGGTTCATATACGTGTTTTGGGAGTATACTTCAAAAGAACAGGAGAAAGACTGGACCCAAGTCAACAAGACACAGATGTCGTAACTATAAAAACATTCAATATCATTGCAGCAGACTGCTCAAAAAATGCTTGCTGACTAAAAACCACTAGGAAGAACAGGAAAGCTCAGTCTTGTTTGTTATTATACAGAATCCAATCAATCATTGTTTGCAGAAAATACCTTGTGAGGTTCAAAGTATAAAATTCCTCAACCAAGTTTCAATCTGTTTTGAACATTCCATTTAAAATGGGAAGTCAGCTGAGTCATCGTCACATAACATACTACTGCTGAAAATTCAAAACGTTTCTCAGTTACAAGAGTGGAAATGCTAAGATTCTGCTTAGCAGCCAACTCAAACACACACAGAGAATGAAAATCATTTTTAAAATACAACATCTTAAATAAGAAATTTAAACTATATTTATGTTTGTTTCTTAAAATTAAAATTATGCCTTAGCTGAATACTACTTTTTCTCTTTTGAATCTCATTTCAGGCCCTCTGACAGATTCCCTACAATGCAATGCTTCTTAATCTTTAAAAAGCGATGACTCTTTGAAATTTGACAAATGCTAAGAATCACATCTGGTTTGTTTTGTATTATGCTTTTTTCAAGCACACTTTTTCAAACTAATTTTCTGCAGAAACCAGGATGAACCTCATTCTGTGGACACAGTGCCATTCTAATCTAAATGGGGCTTTCTTTTAATTAAGAATGCATATTACACCTGTCATGGTGGCACAGGCCTGTAATCTCAGACATTTGGGAGGCTGCAGCAAGAGGATTACAAGTTCAAGGCCAGCCTTGGCAATTTAGCGGTAGGTACCATCTCAAAAATAAAAAATGAAAAGGGATGGGAATGTTGATAAGTGGCACAATGCCCCTGGGTTCAACCTCCCAAAATGTGTGTGTGTGTTTTATATGCCCAACTCCTGTATTTCATTTTTTATCTTAGAGGATTATCAGTTCATCACTGAACAATGCTAAAAACCAGCAACTTTTATGTCCAACAGTAAGGGAGCTATTCAAATAAACCTTCAAAAAAGCAGCAATTAGTACAAGTAGTAATTGATTTAAATATGAAGACATAATTATTGTGACTTCAAATGTTTATAATGATCTCAGTTTAGTTGTTTGGCATTTCCTAAAATGAAAGAAAACATCCAGTGTGAAAGCATAAATACTGTATAATCATCTGGTTAATTTACTTAAAAATGGTCAAGGACAGTGTCTAATGTGGTATACTGAGAACACACACATCATCACCTCTGGGATATTTCTTTCAAAAAATATGAATCTAATCATACAGAAACTCAGATAAATCCAAGTTGCAGAAACAACTAGTCACAGAAATGGCACCATTATGAAAGGGGCAGAAAAGGATTCAGGAACTGTTCCTGATACAAGGAAACTTCTGAGACAAGACAATTAAATGCAACCCTGGGTTCAGAAATTGAGGAAAAGAAAAAACATTATTAGGACAACTGAGAAACTTTAGATATGGATCAAACAGTATGTAAAGCTGAACTTGCCAAGTGAGATCCTTTGATTGTCATATGCAGATGCCATGGTGCCATATTTGGGGGTGAAATGTCATGGAAAACACAAATGTAGCAAAATATTAGTAATCAAGAAACCTAGCTAAAGAGAGACCAATTTTCAATGCACTACTTAATGTTAGAATGATTAAACAACAACAACAACAAAAAACCCTTAAAACAGGAGAGGAACTTTTTCTTCATCTTGAGATTTATTATAAACCAGATTTAACAGAATACATACACCAAATTCAAGAGATCATAAAAATTATACTTTTTATGTTTATGTTCCAATTTTCCAGAGGATTGTTACATTTTTTTAATTAAGCATACAGTTTACGACTCATTTACTCTATCTACTGATTTACCAGAGTTGCCAAACTAAACTAGAAAGAAACCTATCAAAATGAATTTGCTTAAAAAATAAGAATTTGCTAGCCTGCAAACCAGATCACAGCAAAGCACCAGAAAAACTTAAAATCAGAAGATGAATTATCTCCCAAATAAAGGTAGATGGATTCCAAGAAGAGGATCCACCTTGGCTAGAGAGAGCTAACGCCCTGGTTTACTCTTCTGTCTCAAGTGTCTTCTGATATAGCATTTGTCCCAGTCATAAGTGCCTCACACAAGTGTCCCAGTTTAGATGCTACATTATAGGGTATAAAGAATGTCTGCTATACAGCAGCATTTAATAGTTGATTTACAGGGGGGGACGGTGTGGAGGGATCAGTACAACATGAAGCACGTCAGCACCTACTTTAGACAATATACTCTATATTACAGTAAATACATCACTAGAATGGGCATAAAACATATTGTTACCTTTTCAGAAAGAAAAAACCAAAGTTATCTATTATGTAATTAAAATAAAATGCTGCATGGTGGGAAAACTGGAGTTCAGAGTAAAAAGGCCTCTGTCACTTTTGAATTCCACCTCTGTCACTTTTTTTAAAATATTTTTTTAGATGTTGATGGATCTTTATTTTATTCATTTATTTATATGTGGTGCTGAGAATCGAACCCAGGGCCTCACACATGCTAGGCAAGTGCTCTACCACTGAGCCACAACTCCAGTCCTACCACCTGTCACTTTTTAAGAGACTACAATAACCTTAGGTAAATTTCTCCACCGCAGCCTTCTCATCTGAAAAATAAATAAGTCAGAACACCAGCTGATCTGTCATAGGTCATGGTCAAGCTCTAAATATTCTATGACTTTGGCCTCCAAAAATACTTTCAAAACTTAGCCTAGTTGAGCTGCACTGGCAGAGATGTTTTTGCTGCTGTTTGTTTTCACAAGGGCAAAATTTAACGCATCTTCTCTCCCCAGATAGACTCCTATTTCTGCTTTGGCTTTACTCTTTCTAAAGGTTGGGTCAATCTCCCTTTACCAAGATGCAGACCCCTATTTGACTCTTTGCATACCTATCAGCTGCCAAATCCCAGGTTCAACCTCCTCAGAATCTCATACTCTTTCACCTCTTTTCTTTTTGATTCTTACTTGTTTTCTTTTCAGTTATATGACAGTAGAATCCATTTTGATATGCTTATACAAACTCGAAATATCTCATTCTAATTAGGATTCTACTCATGTGGATCCACCTCTTTTCTATCACTTTAATCCCAGTCTTCATCACTCCTTGCCTAGATCACTAATTATCTCCCATAAATACCTGGATCTCCAATCCCAGCCTAGAGTTTTCTATCATATTAGTACTTTGCCAAAAAGCATGCAATGCCTCCCTATACATGAAAATTCATAACAAATTTCTCAACCTGAATTCAAGAACCCCACATCTCAACCAGTTTGCTATGAATGTCTTATCCAAAAATCCAACTGAACTACTATTTTCTGCTACATCAGATTCCTTTGTACTTACTGGATTTTGTGCCTTTTACTTCTGTGTTGTTCTTACTCTACCCCGTTCTCTTTTCAAAACTGATTCTGTTATTTTAAGGTCCACTCTAAGGGTGATCATCTTCATCTAGAAATTACAGCTCCCTCTTCTGAGTGCACAGGATGCTGACATATGACAATTTTAATTACTGACAGTGAATTTTAAAAGACAATTTACCTAGCTAGTAAATTCAATTAATCCCTTGTGCTAATTTTGTTTAACTGACATCAGATACCTGGCATACTGTCTTGAGAAAGATTTACTGCTTAGCAGGGGAACAGGAAAGAGTGACATATCTTTGACATTCAGAAACCAGTTTCCAAACTGGAGCTTCACATAACAGAGTTTGGGTTCCTGGGTATTAAAGACGTTTAAATGAAGTCAACAATTAAAGGTTTGGACTTGCCATGTCAAAAATCCGAACAAAGTTATACAACAGTGATTCACAATCAGGCTTGATTTCAGCCCATCTCCCAACCCCATGGACCTTTATAAATGTCTGGAAACAGGTGAGCACACGGCACACGCCTGTGATCCCAGTGGCTTGGGAGGCTGAGGCAGGAGAATCACAAATTCAAAACCAGCCTCAATATCTCAGCAAGGCCCTAAGCAACTCAATGAGATTCTGTTTCTAAATAAAATATTTTAAAAAGAGCTGGGAATGTGGCTCAGTGGTTAACACCCCTGGTTGTTCAATCCCCAGTGCCAAAAACAAGTCTGGAACACCTTTGAGCATCACACACACTGAGCAGGGAGAACTACCAGCTGAACATCCTATTACACCCAGAACAGTCCTCACAACGAAGAATTATCTGACCCACAAGGTCAACAGTGTCCAGGTTGAGAAACTCTGGTCTAAACATACTGCATGCATCTATGGGTTTTGCTTCACAAAAGAAATTTTCAAATTTTTCATAGTGAAGAACCATTTCTTCAAACACTAGTGGTTTGGCCTCCTGCAAGTTATTTAATCTCTTTAAACCTCAATTTCTTCATCCGTAAAACAGGGTAAAAGCCAGGCACAGCGGTGTACCCTGTGATCCCAGTGACTTAGAAGACTGAAGCAGGAGGATCACAAGTTTGAGGTCAGCTGGCACCAGCAACTTAGCAAGACCACAGCAACTTAACAAGACCCTTTCTCAAAATAGAAAAGACTGTGGACATAACTCAGTGGTAAAGCACCCCTGCATCCATTCCCTAGGAGCAAACAGATAAATAAAAATAATAATAATGATTATTACTATTACCACCTACCTCATGGGGCTTTTCAAGGAGATGAATCCATGCATGTCAAGTCCTTAGACAAGTACATCAGGCAGAGGGTGAGCATTCAACAAGTCTAGAACTTACATTCTTCCCCTATCTAATGCCCAGTCCAATGTTTTAAATACAGAAGATGCTCAATAATCGTTCCCTAAGTGAATACAAAAACCTGACTTCCTGGGGACAGCCCTAAGGGGTAAAGACAGATGTATTCTTTTTTTTTTTTTTTTTTAATGTTTTTATAGTTGAGCACAGTATCTTAATTATTTATTTTTATGTGATGCTGAGGATGGAACCCAGGGCCTCACACATGCTAGGCAAGTGCTCTACCGCTGAGCCACAACCCCAGCCCTGACGAATGTATTCTTGTTTGGGGAAAAAGGAAGCATTTGCCACCTAATAACATCTCTCCCCACTTGGAACACATTTAACTCAATCTTTTTTTCCCCCTTTTCTTTTTCAATACTGGGGATTAAAGCCAGGGCCTTGCACATACTAGGCAAACACGCTACCACTGAGCTGCATTCCTAGCCCTCAGAACATCTTTAACCTTTTAAGAATTGGAAGCACTGCCTTAAAAAACATCTCATCGATACTTGTCTTTTCTTTTCACACCTTCTGACCAACTGAGGATCCTCAAACCTGTGAATGGACTGGTATCTCCTGATCCCTATATCTTCTGTCTTGTGTTAGTTATTTATGTACTTATTATAGTTTTCCTACTAGTTTATACATGCCCTGTGGGCATGGACAACATTTGACTCCTTTTTATATAACTCAAGGGGCCTAAAAGACCTTAACAACTGGCTGGCCCAAGCCTCTCATTTTTATAGATTAGCCACAGAGAGGACAAGTGACTTGCCAAGAGTCAAGGTCATATTTCAAGTGGCAGAACTCAAATTCGAACTCAGATAGACAGCCAATACAAAGTCTCCAAGTTCTGCCCAATTGTAACAGCATATGAAAATTATACCTGTGGTACAATGTTCAACTTAAGTCCCAGGACACTCTTATAGGAACTAGACCTATATATGGTTACCTTGCAAAACAAAAATTAGAAAGGGAAATAGACCCATATCCCAAGCTCCTTTCTGCCGCTGAAATCATACCTTACCAACTCAACCTGTTTTCTTTAATTCTGTATCTTACTATTTAGTGACTTTTTGACAACAAAACTTGTTTAAATGTTTGACAACTATTATTTAATCAGAGACATCTGGCTTAATTTCCTCTAAATTATTATTTTGAGTAACAAAATCTCTTAATGGATAAACCAATGATGCCCATCCTCTGCTAACTGAACATTCTTTAACCATCATCTGATCAGATTAATGCTTATAAACCTCAAAAATCTGGAAATTTAGGCTAGTTCTATAAGGTGAAACATCCAGATAACTTGAATTGTGAGTGTAAATAATCCCAACATAAGCCTAAAATTTACAATAATCAAGCATAAAGCACACACTAAGACCCAAGATCCGAGAGATTTTATTTTACTATGTTCAAGTGAAAGCTGTTCACATTTTCTCAGGTAGATCATGAAATTTCTCTCAATGTCCCAATATGATGCAAAAGAAAAAGGTGAATAAGAAAGGAAAAGATCGTTAAGACAATGTGGATGAGAAAAAGAGTTAAACACAGTGTAATTCCCTGAAGCTGAAGCAATTACAGTTCAATAAAGCCAAACATGACCATAAAGCAATCATTAAAAAAAAAAAAGAAAAAGAAAAAGAAAGAAAAACCTTCCTCTGCGGTGATGCTTTATGTTACCAGTGCAAAAGCATTCAGGCCCAATAGGACCGATTACCACTGACTGAGAACAGATCTTTAATTATTTTACCAGCTGATTAAAAGGAAAAAGAAAAAAAAAAGCGCATACACACGGACACAAAACGTAGTGTCAAAGGAAAACAAACGCAGTTTATGCTTGGTAAAGTTCAAGGGCAAAACTGTTTCCAATGCAACAGAATCCGCCTGACTACAATGTGTTGGAAGAGGAAAAAAAAAATGCGAACACATAGTATCTTTTTATAAAGGCAACAATTTGAGCTACAAAGTAATAACGGGGAAGCCAAAACAGTTTGACAGCCCGCCATAAGGGCCGCCTCAATCATGAGTCACACAATGCCTGCAACCATTTACAATAGTAATTAATGCACAAGTCCCCTAATTAAATCCTAAAAGGGTGAGAATGCTTTAACTAAGTTTACAAGAATTGCTTTTTTTTTTTTTTAAGAAAGGCGCGCGCGCACGCACACACACACTCACACACTTACACTCACACACACATACACGTAATTACGCATCTCCCCGCAATCCTTCCATCCAATATTCCCTCGGGCCGTTTTCTCCCGAATGTCTGTGCTCCTGGCGTGCGAAGGAAAAATGACCAGGGGGGGGTGGGGGGACTTGTAAACCCAGGAAGGACGAACCCGAGTGGCCAGAGCCGAGTGGAGAGGGGCGGGAGACGGAGAGCTCGCCCATCTTACCTGCTAAGATTTCTTTCTACGTCTTTGGTAGCTTTAGCTTCCAATTCTCTGAAACAGAAAACAAACACACATACACACAAAAAATAAAATAAAATAAAACAACACACACACGCACGCACAAACAAACACCGAGATGCGCGTGAAAACCGAGCTGCTGCTGCTGCTGCTGCTGCTGCTGCTGCTGCTGCGGCAGAGGCTCGCGCCGGCCGGATGGGGGGAGGGGAGCGGGGGGAGGGGGCTCACAAAGCTGCGGGGCTGCAGCCCAGACTGCGGTCAGGCGGCGCGGGCGAGGCGCAGCCCCGGAGCCGGGCCCAGCGGCGCAGTCAGGCCTCTCCCGGACGCCCGCCGGGGCTCCGCCACGGCACAGCCCGCGCCCTCCCAGCGAGGCCCGAGATCTCGGGGACGCCCGGCGCCGCCGCTGCCGCTGCCGCCGCCGCCCGCACTTGCGGGCCCCGCAGCAGCACCCGAGGCTCCTCCCGCCCGGAGGGAGGTCCCCGCTCCGCTCACCTCATGTGTGTAAAGTGCACGAGCAAGTGGGGCGCGGTGATGAGGCTCGCGAGCCTCAAGCCCTCCGCAGCGCCGCGGGGAGAGGCCCGAGCCGCTGCACCAGCGCCATTTTCTACACCGACCCGCTGCCGCCGCCGCCGCCGCCGCCGATGCTGCTGCTGCTGCCGCCGCCGCCGCCGCCGCAGGCCCCAGACCGGAAGTGAATGCCCCACGCGGCAACCCCTTCCGGGGGCGCCGCGGCCACCGGCCCCAAGATGGAGGCCCTAGCAACTAGACCCGCTGACGGGACAGGCCCTTGGCAACCGTCCGGGTGCCTCGCGTGGATCCGGGCCGGACCTCCCCGGAGGACTCAGCCTCCGAGGCGCCCCGCGAGCGGCTGCGGGGCCTCACGAGCCCCGCGCCCAGCCCTTCTCGCCGCGGCGGGTCCCCGTCTGACTCGGCTCCCTCCCCTCCTCCGCCTTCGTTACTGCGACACAAGTTTCCTTCCCCGCCGCCGGCCCCGCCCCCACCGAAACATGCAAAAAAAAAAAAAAATTCCTCTAAACCTCCAATTCCACCCCTGCCGAAGCCGGATGAGGCCGCGCGGCTTTTGAATCCAGCCACTTTTAATTATTGTTGACCTTGTGCCAAATATTTAACCTCTGCTTCCCCGACTCCTCCTCAGGTGAAGGGCGCAGACCTGAGAGGGTTGGGAGGTTTGCAAAGGCGATTTTTTTTTTTTTTTTAACCACTCGATTTTACGAACCCTTTGGCTGGACAATTGCACTTGCATGCATCTCTGCTCAGGAAATAATCCCAAGTGTCTATAGACATTGCACCATCGAGATTCGAAGTCATGGCTTTGGTGGTGGTGAAAAGTGGTAAAAGGGACAGTGTGTCCAACCTGAGAGGGTAGCTTTAAAAATTGAACCTGTGGCATGTATAAGAATAGCATGAAAATGATGTCGAGGGGAAATGGTTACAATAGGCAGGATCCGTAGCAAATATGTAGACACACTAAGATACTTATGTTTGCAGACCCAGGAGGATACTATGTGTAGATGGAGTCATATATGGACACCTTCGTGTGGATACAATACCTACAGGTGGATGCAGCACTGTTAATATGATACATATAGATACAATAGATTTTATAATAAGATTCATATGTTCATGTGCCTGCATTCCCTTCTCTCAATGCTTCTCATCTAAAGAGGATACCTCCTCTGTACTTAAAATCCATTCCTTTTTACCTTCTCAAAATCCCAATCTGTGGATCATCTCATTTTCCTTTTTTCCTAACCTAAGCCCTTCAACTGGCTTCAAAATATGCTCTCATTAAACACAAGCAACACCTCTCTGCACTGTCCAGATCCTATCTCTTCTGAGGTTAGTATATAGGAAAATGAATGAATGCACAGAAATATATTCATCAAAATGTTAGCTGATGATACCATGCATCTTTCTTCTTTCAGTGTCTCATTTGTTTTCTTTCTATATTTACTCTTGAGGGTTCAAATGAGGCTTACAATATGTAAAATGTAGGGCATATCAAATAAATACGCGTGACTTTTCCTTTCCTGCCTTCATCCGTGAAGTTCACTTGCTCACACACACATTTATTTTTTCTTTCATGATCTTTTCTACTTAAAATGTTAAAAGTTATATTACAGAATTTCTTGAGAAGTTGAAAGGTTGAATATATATGTACGGCACAATATGTTTTCATGCCGGGTTTATGAATAATTTTCCACAATAGCATAAGGCAATGAAAATAGCAATATTTATCAACATTTGCACAGCTGTTAAAATCAGCTGGTTTTCTTATTAAACTTTCTTAGGTTTGAATAACAGCCATTCTCAATTGGGGTGATATTGCTTACCGCCTCTGTTCCTGAGAACATTTAGCAATGTCTAGTTTTTAGTTGTCACCTGGGTATTACAAGTATCTAGTGGTTAGAGCCTAGGGATTCTACTAAATCCTGCAATGTGTAGGATAGACCCCCTACAAAGCAAGCAAGAGTATCTCAACCAAAATACCAATAATTTTCAGCCCTAGAGGAGCCAAGAAAATGTGGTTTCTTTCTTTCTTTCTTTTTCTTTTTTTGGTACCAGAGGACTTAACCACTGAGCCACATTCCCTGCCCTTTTAATAATAATAATAATAATAATAATTATTATTATTATTTTAATTTGAGTCAGGGTCCTGCTAAGTTGCTTACAGCCTAAGTTACTGAGGATGGCTCACTGTATAGGGATGTCCACACCCGGCCTAGAAGGGGTTTCTTGAAGTTCTGTCCGGAGTGCTTTTTCTTGTAAGATATTTCCTGGGCTGCTGTGTAGTTCACTGTGTGGCACTGCTAGTCACTTGTTATTGCTGCTGCACCAGGGATTCAACGCAGAGGTGCTTAACCTCTGACTCACATCTCCGCATCTCTAGCCCTTTTTATTTTTTATTTGGAGACAGGGTCTTGCTAACTTGCTTAGGGCTCTGCTAAGTTGCTGAGGCTGCCTTTGAACTTGGAATCCTCCTGTCTAAGTCTCCTGAGCCCCAGGGATTACAGGCTTGCGCCACTATGCCTGGCTGCTAGTCAGTTTTTAATTATCTTGTACTTAAGCTGGCTACATAGGAGCAGGTCAAGGGAGAATAATATAAGACCAGCACTGATTCCTTTCTGGGGACTCATCAAGGAATCTGTTCTTCCCATCCTTTCTCTTTAAAAAAAAATAAATAATTAGTCTTTCTGCTGAATAGTTTCCATCATCAAATAAAAAGCAACTGCAAGAATTCCCTTGTGCCTCATTCCTACCATCTCCATTTTTTTTAAAGAGAGAGAGAGAGAGAATTTTAAATTTATTTTTTAATTTTCGGCGGACACAACATCTTTGTATGTGGTGCTGAGGATCGAACCCGGGCCGTGCGCATGGCAGGGGAGTGCGCTACAGCTTGAGCCACATCCCCAGCCCCTACCATCTCCATTTTTCAGCTCTCCCTAGCAAAGTTTTTTGGAAAAATCCTGCACAAGCTGCTTTCAGATGGTCAACTGCTTTCCCCACTTTACCCGAAAAGCCCACTCCTTCCTGCAAACCCTTCATATCAAGGTCACAAATGACTCTGAAGCCAAACTCAATGACAGTATCTCTGTCTTCACCTTGATTGACTTTTTACCTGTGTTTGCCACAACTGACCACTCTCTCCTTCTTAAGAGAGCCTTGTTCCTTGGCTATCCCGACAACAGATGCTTCTGGAGTCCTTTTTATCATCATCATCATCATCATCATCATCACCATGATCATCATCATTTTTTTTTTGTTGTGTGTCTCTGTGCATTCCTTTTTTGCATTCTTTGCCAACATCTCCTGCTTTATACCAGACAAATGTTGGAGATGTCCAAGACTCTATTCCAGAAGCTCCCTGCCCTTTCTCTTGGGCATGAGCAGTATCATCCACTCTTTTATATTTAAGTAGTATCTAAATGCGGATGACACTCAAATTCATAGTCTTAGCCCACATCTCATCCGGGCACCCCAGAATGGCAACATGACAGTCCAACCACCTAACGACTGTTTATCGAGCACCTGCTATGTGCCAGGTATGTGCCATGTGTAGATCCTACTACAGTACCTGGCGCATAGCAGGTTCCCTGTGATTCATGCAGAACTACTCTGGCAGATTGAGTCTAGCAGAGAAGACAAGGTTTATTTATTTCTTTCTTTAATTTTAAAGCAAACTAATAAAGTGTTTAATTACAAAACGCAACAAGTGCACAGAAGAAAAGACATAAAATAAAGGAACATAGTAAGAGATGGTGTGCTGTAAAGTTTCCTTGGCAACATAAAACTGCACCCGAGGACTGAAAGATGAAGGGAATGGTGGAGGAAGGGTCTGGGGCTGGAGCTTACGTGTGTACGTTGTCATTCTGGACAAAACAGGCTTTGCCTTGCAGCTAGATTCTCACTGAGCCACTGCTTTTTACTTCTCTTGCATAACCCACTCAGAACCAAACCAGAAACACGGCGCTGTGCAGGAAAACAGGAGCTACAAATTCAGATCTAAATAGGACCTTTTCCCCATTTGTCTTCATTCCTTGGAGCCTCTGCTTCCGAAGTTCTTGCAGTTGCCAGAACATAAATGTTCTCCTGCTTCTCTTCCTTCTCTTACTGAGGATTAACGACCGTCCTGATATTTCAGAAATTATGCACTTGAACAAGAGGGATTTCTTTTTTCTTCTAAGGCATTGCCAAATACCATCATGAGATATATATGTATTTTTTTAGGCAAGCCTCACTCAATATTTTTATTTTTATATTTTGCAGTGCTGGGGATTGAATCCAAGGACTTACAGTATTCGATGAGTGCTCTACCACTGAGCTATAGCCCCAGCCCAATATTTTTTAATCTAGAAATTTTCCACAGTCCTGAATAAATGGCCATTGAAAACATGAACATAGATAAGACTTCCTGGAGAAAGTATATTTGTGACCTTTTGGTTACACTTTCTTTGGTACCACTCAGGCACACATTGATTAACAAATCATTAATTGTCCTCACACAGCCCTGTGAGGTAAGAACATTATATACCCATTTTGTAAATGAGGGTGATTAACCTTCCCAAAGTCACATAAATAGTAAATGGTTAAACTTTCCTAAAAAGTGTTTTGGCTCCAGAGTTGGGCATGGTGGTGCAGGCCTGTAATCCCAGTGATTCAGGAGGCTGAGTCAGGAGGATCACAAGTTTGAGGCCAGCCTCATCAACATAGCAATACCTTGTCTCAAAATAAATAAATAAATAAATAAATAAATAAATAAATAAACAAACAAACAAACAAACACTGGGGATGTAGCTCAGTGGTAAAGTGCCCCTGGATTCAATCCCCATTACCAAAACAAAACCCAGTGTTTTGGCTCCAAAGCTGATCTTTCTAGAAACTACAGTACATTGTACATCTATTTTTCCAAACTGTATTAGACCCTACAGTGGCTTTTGATAACAAGTGTTTTTTAATATCACTCCTTACTTTCCAAAAATGATAATCATAGATAATATAATCTACCTAAGACATAATTTCAACATGTATATAAAATGGCATATCTCTGAAATAAGGGAGAAATAAAAGTACATCTAATAAACGTCTTTGGCTATGTAAATGCTTGAGAAGACTCAGGGTAGCCGGAGTACTGGCACCTATGTTTCATATCAGCCCCACACTGACAGTGACACGGCTGTCTCTGATGGATTACTCGCACTCTACGAACTGTAGCTCTGTCAGATGAATCATTTTTTCTGGAATGGAGAGCAACTCTCAGTCAAGTTCTGAGCAAATAGAAAACAATTCTGCCTCCATTTATGTGATTATTGTCACCCCTCGTGGTTTTGCTTGTTTTTGGTACCAGGGATAGAAGCCAGGGGTGCTTAACCACAGAGCCACATCCTCAGCCCTTTTTATTTTTAGTTTTTAGACAGAGTCTTGCTAAGTTGCTTAGGGCCTCACTAAGTTTCTGAGGCTGGCTTTGAACTTGCCATCCTCCTGCCTCAGCCTCCCAGGCTGCTGGGATTATAGGTGTGCACCACCACGCCCAGCTGTGTCGCCTCTTTTGGTAACACTTGCCTGAGACTCTTTGGACCTCATAGGAATAAGGATGTGCATATCTTATAGGATACTAAATGCAGCATCCCACTTTCCTTCCTCACCCCAATTATCCAAGTAGAGACTCAACTCTCTGAAAAAGAACCATTGGAATATCTTGGGGCTAAAATCTCACATCTTTTTATGAGGGAACTCATTTTATCCAGGCACTGCCAACGCGTAAGGCCCCTGAGAGTAGGAACTTGTCTATTGTGTTCAGTGTTGTATTCATGATACCAAGAACAGTGCCTGGGAGCTACTAAGCATGGCATTGATATCTACTCAATGATGAAAATTGAATGTTGCCTTTCTCCCAAGCCGTTCCATAACGTCTGTCAAGGCACATCCTTGTTCTCCCAGGATCAGGTTTATCCCCCTCATAACTGACAGCAAGAACTGGATTCTCTGAGACTCCTGCCTGCTCTTTTTGGTGCTGCTGGGTTTTGCTTTAGGTTGTCAATGCCAACAACATTCTTTCTGTGATGCTCCAGCTTGCCACCAGATCCGTCAGGCACCTTCGTTATTTAATTAAGAATAAAGTGGGTACCTCCACTTTTACTGGTCTCTCAGATATTCCCTGTTAAAATTAAACAGTTGTTTCTCCTACCCACCTCCACTTTTCTGAAAATGATGTCATGCTTTTCCTTACAGGTTACCTTCAATTTCAGTCTACAAATTTTGGTAGAGAAATGATGTTTAAAGCATTGCTATGTTTAAGATTCTTCTACTTACTGATTAAGTTGAGGATAAATTGAGCATTCAAACACATAATGAGAGAAAAGGATTGGAACACTCGATACAACCGAAAACTACACATCTACAAACAAATGTATTCATTCGTTTACTTCATTCATTCCTTCATTCAAAGTTTGATGAGGAACAGGGACTTCTGCTTCCAACCAAGACGAGTAATTAGAATGACATTTACCCTTCCTCCTGAAACAACTCAAAGATACAGCTGAAATTCATGAAATGACAGTTTTCAAAACATGAGACATTAAAGCAGTGGAGGACGGGGACCCCTGAGAGACAGGAAGCAAGTGACATGCATTCTATGATGACCTCAGATCTCTGCTTGAGGACAGTTAATTCCCAGGCAGTGGCTCAGGGGTACAGGAAGTGGTACCCCCAAAGAGTGGTCTTCCTTAGAGGGGACAAGTAGCAAAAGTCTTTAAAAACCGGAGTGAGTGGAGTTCCTGGGTTAGAGAGCTGGCGAGGAGAGACCCACATGGATTGTGGGTTCTGAGATGCTCAGAGGACCACACTGGCAACTTTGGCTAAGGACTGAGCTGTTTATGCATGTCATAAAAACCACTCAGCACTGGAAAGAACCGCCCAGAAGGAGTAGAAGGAATGCTATCTGGGGGCTCACAGAGAACTTGTCATAGTTTCTGTCCCCATTTGCCAGAGGAAAATAGCTTTATTATGTGCAGGGTATTAAGTGGAGTACTTGGGAGGATTTTTTGCATCCACAATGGGACAAAGTTAGTTTGACTCTTAAATGTTCCCTAAAAGCTCAAATGTTAAAAGTCTGGTCCCACGTTGCAATTGGGGGAGTGCTGGAAGTTTGGGTGGGGGGCTCATCGGGTCGTTTGGGACATGCCCTTGAAGGGCATATTGGGGTTCTGGTCTGCTTCTCTTTCTGATTCGTAACCGCCATCAGGGGAGCAGCCTCCTACACCATGTGCTCCTGCCGTAATTTTCTGCCTCAACACAGATCCAAAGGCATCAGGACCAAGCAACCATGGACTAAAATCTCAAAGGCCAAAAGCCAAAATAAACTTTTTTTTCATTTTAAGTTGTTTATCTCAAGTATGTTGTCACAGTGATGGAAAGCAGGAATATACTAAGCAAACTTTAAAAGAAATCCCTCAAAGGTTCAAACTGTTTTCATGTGACTTAACAATATCCCAGGACAAATCTCAGGAGCATTTATTTGAGTGCAAAAATATTCAGTATTCAATAAGGTAAAATTAGCAATGTCTGGCAGTTAATAAAAACTTACCATGGTGGGGTGTATAGCTCAGGGGTTGAGTATTTGCCTAGCATATGCAAGGACTGAGTTTCACCAGCACCGCAAAAAACAAACAAACAAACAAAAAAAAAAAACCAGAAAGCAAACAAACAAAAAAATCAGATAGTTGTTGGGAGTATAGTTGAGTGCTTAACTAGCACGTACAAAACTCTGGGTTTGATCCACAGCATGGCAAAAATAAGTAAATGAACAAACGATAATTACCAGATAAGGAAAAAAAGTAGAAAATATGATTAAGGAGAAAAATTTATCAGTTGGAATTGACCCTGGTGCTCATATTAAGAGAAACTGATATTAAAATAGCAATAATTGTATTCCATATGTTGCAAAAATTAAATAGCAACCTGGAAGATTTGTTTGTTTTGTTTTGTTTGAAGACTGAATCAAACTTCTGGGGATGAGAACTATAATGTTTGAGAAAAAACAAAAACATACTGGATTGAATTAACAGAATATTAGACATTGAAGAAGAAAAGATTAGTGGACTTGAAGAGAGTAAGAGAAACTATTTAAAATGAAATAGATAAGGAAAAACTTAAAAAAATGAAAAGAATCATCAGTGCTCTATAGAACAACTTAAAAACCCTAACATATTTTGTTTTGGAGTTCCTGAAGGGACAAAGAAATAGATTAAATATTTGTAGAAATAATAGTATTTTTTTCCAAATATGATGGAAAATATCACCTTCAATGTCAAAAAGTCTCAAACACATATACACACACATACCCCAAGGCATATCATAATCTTATAATTTTTTTGGGGGGGGCAGTACCAGGGATTGAACTCAGGGGCACTTGACCCCTGAGCCCCATCCCCAGCTCTATTTTGTATTTTATTTAGAGACAGGGTCTCACTGAGTTGCTTAGTGCCTCCCTTTTGCTGAGGCTGGCTTTGAATTTGTGATCCTCCTGCACCAGCCTCCCCAGACCCTGGGATTACAGGCATGCACCATTGTGCCTGGCTATAATCTTATAATTTTAAAACTATGATTTAAGAGAAAAATTTAAAAGCAGCCAGAGAAAAAGACATGTTATAGACCAAGCAGTATAGGTAAGAATGACAGCAGACTTTTCATCAGAGACAGTGCAAGAGAGAAGACATTGAAGAAACATACTTTGAGCGTTAAAAGGAAAAAGGTGATTGACATAGACTTCTATTACTCATAAAAATACTCTTAAAATTAAAGATTAAATAAAGACATTCTAGGCAGAGAAAATGTGAAGGAATTACCACCAGCAGACCTTTATTATAAAAAGTGCTTTAGATAGAAAGAAAATGATAAAAAAATTAAAATCTAGATATACGAAAAAATGAACACTATAAATGGTACCAACTAGAAAAATATGAAAAATATTTTTATTATTTAGGTGTCATTAAAAGATAATTGGTGGGCTGGGGTTTTGGCTCAGGGATGGAGTGCTCATGTAGCATGCATTGGGCACTGGGTTCGATCTTCAATACCACATAAATGTAAAATAAAGACATTGTGTCCACCTAAAACTAAAAAAAATGATTTAAAAAAAAAGAACTGTCAGCTGGACATGATGGCGCACACCTGTAATCCCAGTGGCTCAGGAGCCTGAGGTAGGAGGATCTCAAGTTCAAAGTCAGCCTCAGTTACTGAGCAAGGCCCTAAGCAACTTAGTGAGACCCTGTTGAAAAATTTAAAAACTTAGAAAAACAGGGCTGGGGATGTGGCTCAGTGGTTAAGCCCCTAAGTTCAATCCCTGGTACCAAAAAAAAATAATAATAATAATAGTAATTTTCTTGCCAGGCACAGTGGAGCGTACCTGTAATCCTAACTACTTGAGAGGCTGAGACAGGAGGATCATAAATTTGAAGTTAGTCTGAGCAATTTAGGCAAGATCCTCTCTCAAAACGAAAACTAAAAAGTGTACTGGGGATGTAGCTTAACGATGGTAGAGCATCCTTGGGTTCAATTCCCAGCACCAACATAAATAAATAAATAAATAAATGGCTGGGGATGTAACTCAGTGGTAGAATGCCCTGGATTTAATCCTCAGTACCAAAATAAATAAATGAAATTGCCTGTTTAAAATGATGAATATTCCCAAGGGGCTTACAACATTTATAGAAATAAATTGAAAAACAATAATAGCACAAAAATTGGGAAAAGGCAAACAGAAGTATTGTCGTGCTGTTTAATTCATCAAGACACATACCATGGGCTGGGGTTGCAGCTCAGTGGTAGAGCCCTTGCGTAGCATATGTTGAGGCACTGGGTTCGATTCTTAGCACCGCATATAAATGAATGAATAAAATAAAATAAAATAAAGACACATAATATTGTCTAAAAGCAGACCGTGGTAGATCATGAGCATACATGTAAACCAACCCAGTAAAGTACCATGATAAATAGTTATGGTTAATAAGCCAACATCATTGTTAAGTAAGAGTGCAATGTCATTGTCTCCCACGTGGATAACTGGTTTTCCACATTTAACAAAAAAGACTGTTCTTTCCCTCTGTGGATGGCCTTGGCATTCTTCAAAGGAGTAAAATAAAATATAAAAGTTATTCAACTTAAAGTATGCAAAAACAAAAGAAAGAAAGAAAGAGAAGGAAAAATGGAAATGAAGAATAAATGAGATGCATAGAAAACAAATTTCCAAGACATAAATTTAATGTCAACCAAGACGCAAACGAGTTCCACATCAAAGCATATTATTTAGCAATAAAAACAAACAAGCAATTGACATTCACAGCATGTTTGAATTTCAAAAATAATTATGTTAGATTCAAAAGACTCCAGATCCCCACCATTTAAAAAAGGTGGTGGTGGATGGGGCTGGGGTTGTGGCTCAGAGGTAGTGTGCTCACCTACCATGCATGAGGCACTGGGTTCGATCCTCAGCACCACATAAAAATAAAATAAAGATACAGTGTCCACCTATAACTAAAAAATAAATGTTAAAAAAAAAAACTAAAAAAAATGGGTATTGGTGATGGTGGAAACAAATTGTATGATTTAATTTATATAAAGCTTTAGAAAAATGGAAATTATTCTATAGTAATAGGAAGAACGTCTGTGGTTGCCTGGGGATAGGAAAAGTGCAGGAACAGACGAGAGAGAAAGATTATAAAAAGATGAAGAAGAAAACTGTTGGAGGTGATCGATGTGTTGTTATCTCGGTTGCGGTGACGGTTTCACAGCTGTATACACATGTCAAAACTTATCAGATCATGCGCTTTAAATAAGTGAGTCAATAAAGCTGTCTCAAAAAGAGTTCGATGAGAAATGGGCTATTTACATAATTTCAAAACACCTCCCACAACAATGCTTATATATTAGAAAGGGAAAAAGAGACACCATCTCAACCCAGTGATTCAAGTTAAAATCGCTGGAATGGAGCAAACCAAAATCTGGTGTTCCTGGTGGGATGCAGGGAGCAAACCGTAGGAGTGCTGTCAAAGATACACAACTTGAACCTGATCAGGGGGAAACCTCAAACTAAATTGTGAAACATTCTTCAAAATAGTGAGCCTAGGATTTCTTTTCTTTCTTTTTTTTTTTTTTTGGTACTGAGGATTGAACTCAGGGGCACTCGACCACTGAGCCCCATCCCCAGCCCTATTTTGAATTTTATTTAGAGACAGGGTCTCACGGAGTTGCTTAGCATCTCGCTAAGTTGCTGAGGCTGGCTTTGAATTCGAGATCTTCCTGCCTCAGCCTCCCAAGTTGCTATGATTTCTTAAAGTTATAAATGTACAGAAAAAAAAAAAAATGAAGGAACCAAGCCAGGCGTGGTGGTGCATGTTTGTAATTACGGCAGTACGGGAGGCTGAGGCAAGAGGATCGCAAGTTGAAGGCCAACCTCAGTAAGGTTGGTAGGCCCTATGCAACTTATCAAGACCCTGTCTCAAAATAAAAAATAAAAAGGGCTGGGCAGGTGGCTCAGTGGTGAAGTCCCCCTGGGTTCAGTCACCAGTACCAAAAAGAAAAAAAAAAAGACAAAACTTTTCCTGTACAAAGGGTACCAAAGAGACGGGGCAAGTAAAATCAAGGCTTTATTCTGAACTGGATCCCTTTGCTAAAAAGACATTAATAAAACAGTGGGGCAGAAAGAGGTGGCAGCAATTTTAATTTCTTGATTTCAGCAGTCTTACCGAGATTACCAAGGAGAACTTCCCAGCTCACAGGAAATTCTCATTAATTTATTCTGGGGTGCTGTGGCATGTACTTGGTTCTCTTTCTAGATTGCCCTCAATTTAGTCACAACCGGTTTAGGAAAATATAAAAGTTCTTTTTTCTGTACTTTGAACTTTCCTGTTAGTTTGTAATTATTCTAAAACTTTAATTTGCACTTTTGTTCATACATTTGAAGCCTTGGTAGCCGAGCTTCCTAGAAATGGAATCACAGAGGGGTGGTTAAAGGATCTAAACATTTTAAAATGTGGTAAGTGCTTTCCATTAGTGTTCCAAGGAGAAGATTACAATCTTCTCCTGGTTCTCATCTTCCAGTTCCCATCCTCGCCAGGGCTGAAGGCACTTGGGTGGATTTATCACTTGGGGCATGAGTAAACACTTGAAGCTTTGCCCGTCTCTCATCTCACTTTGATTTGTCTTTCTTTAATCACTCATGAGGTTGAGAGACTGTGCTTATAAGCAATTTGTACTTCTCTGTGAGTTGTCATTCCCCACTGTTTGCCCAATGTTAAAGCTATTAAATGTTTCTTCTTTTTAATTATAATGCTCTTTGTATATTAAAGCAGTTAGTTCTTGGTCCACCATCTAGTTGAAATAATAATAATAATAATAATAATAATAATAATAAAAACTCCTTCTTTTCTGTTACCTATCTTTTAACTTATTCTGGGGGCATTTTTAAAAATACTGAGTAGCTATTTTAAATGTATGTAGCTCTTTTACTTTTTTTTTCTTTTTTAGAGTTTCATTTTTGGGTGTTAGGCTTTAAAAGATTTTCTGAGCTGGGCATGGTGGCATATGCCTTAGGAGGAGCACATGTTGAAGTCCAGGTTTGGGAACTTAGTGAGAACCTATCTCAGAATAAAAAAAGGCTGGGGAATGTAGTTCAGTGGTGGAGTCCCTGGGTTCAATCCCCAGTACAGCAAAATAAAAGATTAACAAAAGAAAAGGAGGAGGGGGGGGAGGGGAGGAGGAGGGGGGAGGGGGAGGAGGAGGGGGGGAGGGGGAAAGAAAAACAAAAAGAAAAAAATTCTTCAATTACAGATTTGGTGTTTACATGGGTTTTTTTTTTTTTTTTTACTCCTATTTCATTTATTTGCATTTAAATGGTTTGTAATTGCTAAAGTTTAGATCTCAGTGTTCCCCATAGGCCTAGTGTTTTAAAGGGTTTCTCCCCGTTTTGACCCTATTAGGAGATGGCAGAAACTTCAGGAGATGAGACCTGCGGGGCAATCTTTTGGTCACAGGGGCTATGCCCTTGAAGGAATAGTGGCACTGCAGTCCCCTCCTCTTCCTCCCTGTTTTGTGTGTTCAGGCCTTGAGATGAGCAGGCCCCAAAACAACAAGGCCAACCCACCATGGACTGAATCCTCTAAAACTGTGAGCCAAAAGATACCTTTTCTCTTTATACGTTGATTATTTCACAGGTGTCTTGTTACAGTAACGACAAGCTGACCGTACTAACATAATCAGTCTGAAATATTTATTTTTTTTTAACATAAGGAATCAGGGCATCCATCTTTAGCTTACATTTTTCCAAATGGCCAAGCCAGTCATCCCAACACCAAGTACTGCACTGTGTAATTTTATTTTATTTTTTCCCTCTGATTTGGAATACAACTTTACTGTATACTAGTTCCTCGAGGCCTCTGGTTTATTTCTAGATTTAATCTGTTTCATGAATCTGTCCTTCCCCTTAGGTGCCATACCGAACTCTTTTCATAACCACGGCTTTATCATATGCTCTAATACTTGCTAGGGTTAATCCTTCTTTATTACTTTCCTTCTTCAGAATTTTTCCTGGCGAGCCTCACTTGTTTATTTTTCCATCTGAACTTTAAACCCAGCGATTCTACTTCTAAAAACTTCATAATTTTTATTGCTATAAAACTTAAGGTCAAGGCCAACATAGGAAGACGAGACGCCGTTAAATCTCCTCACTGGTGAATAGGCTATATATTTTCATTTGTTTCTTCTTTCATTTTCCTTCCTTCTGGTTGCTGATGTTGCAATAGTGGGTATTGGTGCTATTTTAAGTAGCACCATTTTGGTTTTTAGGATTTTTTTTTTTTTTTACAAATGTGGAATGTGGATTTGGGCTGTTGATGTTATAAGCAACTACCTTCCCAACTTAACTCATTGTTTATAAGAGATTTTCCAGAGGCACGGTTGGATTGTGTACACAATCGCATTACTGACAACTATCAACATCTTGTCTCTACTTTGTAATTCTTAAAATTCTGATTTTTTATCTTGGCACACATAAAACAGTATTCAATAATGACGGTATATTATTTCTCTTGTCTTTCCAGGTTTTAATGGAAAATGCTTCTGGTGATCCATATTAAACATGATGGTGTATTTATCTTTCTGTTTTTCAGTGCTGGGATCTAACCCAGGGTCCTATGCATGCTAGGCAAGTGCTCTCCCACAGAACGACACCCTCAGACCTTGATGCTGTATTTAAAATTAAATGTGTTTTTATTGTGTGAATAATGGATTTTAAATTTTATTAAATACCCTCTTTGTGTCCAAGGAAAGCCATATGGTTATTCTCCTTTAACCAGCATTAAGAGTCCTCCTAGCTGGAGGTAGTGGTACATGCTTATAATCCTCGCTACGTGGAGGCTGAGGCAGCAGGGTTATAAGTTTGAGGCCAACCTCAGGAATTTAGTAAAAAACTGCCTAAAAATTAAAAAATAAAAATAAAGAGTTCCTCTAATATCAACACAGATTCTGTGTAACAGAATTCGAGAGATCAGACTGGCTGGTTTCAATTCTAGACGTGCCATTTGTTATGTGTGTGACTATTGCAAGATTTTTTGGCTTTCTGATCCTTGGTTATCTCTTCTGTACAATGAGAGTTGATAGAAGTTCCTACCTCAGAGAATGTTTGGGGATTTAAATGAATAAGTAGATACAAGGTGCTTTGAACAATGCCTGGTGCATAGCAAATCTTGTTTAAGTATTATTCATCAGTATTGCATTCCTGGAAGAAGCTCACGTGTGCTGAGCATTTTTTGTTCTCAATGTTTTCGACAAATGTATTTATTTACTTATTTATTTTGGTACCAGGGATTGAATCCAGGGGCACTTAACCACTGAGCCACATCCCCAGCCCCTTTCTATATTTTATTTAGAGACGGAGTCTTGCTCAATTACTGAAGGCCTTGTTAAGTTGCTGAGGCTGGCTTTGAACTCATGATCCTCCTGCCTCAGCCTCCCAAGACTCTGAAATTACAGGCATGCGCCACCATGCCCAGCTCAATACATTTATTTTTTGAAACATAGCTTGCATCCAGAAATGTGCATAGCTGAATGGAATGCTACAAAATACAACCCCACCCCAGAAGCACCCCCCACAGACCCCTACCAGAGTACATCCTGCACTTCTTCCCCAAGGAAAACTACCACCCTCCTGCTTAACAGGTTGTGTGGACCATGGTTTGAAGGTGCTAGTTGGTGTGTCAACATTCTGCTCACTTGAAGGAAAAACTTGAGACACTTTCTTTTCTCCATGGAATAGGTTGAATCAGTCCACATCATGCCAAGAGTCTGGTGTTTAGGCTTTACCAAAAAATGGCAGTTTCATTACAGAAGTTATAAATAAATGGAAGGACATCTGTGCCCAGGGATCCCCAAACTTCATATTGTTAAGATGGCAGTTTCCCCCAAGTTGATGGAGAGATTCAACTCAATCTATATTGGAATCCCAACTGGATTCCTCGTAGAAATTGACAAAGCTAGATGAGAATACGTTACACTCCATGTATGTCTAATATGTCAAAATACACTCTACGGTCATGTATAGCTAAAAAGAACAAATTTTTAAGCCGGGCACAGTAGCTGGAGCATATCTGTAATCCTGGGGGCTCAGGAGACTGAGGCAGGATGATCTCGACTTCAAAGCCAGCCTCAGCAAGGCGCTAAGCAACTCAGTGAGATCCTGTCTCTAAGTCAAATACAAAATAGGGCTGGGGGTGTGGCTCAGTGGCCGAGTGCCCCTGAGTTCAATCCCTGGTACCCCCCAACCCTCCCTCCCAAAAGAATAATTTTTTAAAAATTACAGAAAAAAAAAGAAATTGACAAGGTAATCTTTTTTTTTAAAAGAGAGAGTAAGAGAGGAGAGAGATAGAGAGATAAAGAGAGAGAGAATTTTTAATATTTATTTTTTTTAGTTCTCGGGGGACACAACATCTTTGTTGGTATGTGGTGCTGAGGATCGAACCCGGGCCGCACGCATGCCAGGCGAGCACACTACCGCTTGAGCCACATCCCCAGCCCTTGACAAGGTAATCTTGAAATTTATATAAAAATGCCATGAATCTGGAATTGCCAAAATCATCTTGAAAAAGAGCCAAGTTGAGCCTGGGAGTAGAGGACAGGAGTGGGCACTTGGCTAGCAGGTGCAAAGTCCAAGCACAGCAAACAACAACAACAACAAGAAAAGTTGAAGGGTTAAAAAAAAAAAAAAGTTGGAGGGTTTGTACTCTTCAATTTTAGAAATTACTCTAAGGCACAGTAATTAAGGAGTCTGATACTGCAGAAGGGTAGACATATAGATCAAAGGAATAGAGTTGGGTAATCCAGAAATAAACCTTCACGTTCATGACCAACTGATTTGCAATAAGGATGTGAAGACGGCTCAACGGGGAAGGAAAAGGCTTTTTAACCAACGGTGCTGGGGCGACAGAGTACCCGGATGTAAAGAATGCAGGGTGGCCCTACCTATGCCATCTTGCATGCCTGACCTCGAGAGGGATCAAGACCTACAGGGAAGAGCTGAAACCACAAAGCTCTGGGAAGAAAACGCAGGAGCACATCTTCACCGTCTGGGATTTGGCCATCATCTTGCAGACAGCACACCGAAAGTTCAGACCATCATGACAAGAAGATCAACTGGGTATCATCCAAATCAATCTGGGGCATTCAAAGGAAATCCAACTAAGGTGAAAAAGCAACCCATTCAACAGGTGAAAACATTTGCAAATCTCCAATCTGTATCTAGAAAATAAAAATAAACTCTACAATGCAATAATGAAGAGACATAGATTCCAAAAAAAAAAAAAAAATAGTACAAAGGATCTACATGACCACGTCTCCAAGGAAGATGCACAAGTATCCAACAGGCACATGAAAAGATGCTCAGATGGGCCGGGGTTGTGGCTCAGAGGGAGAGCGCTCGCCTCGCAGGCGTGAAACACTGGGTTCGATCCTCGGTACCACATAAAAATACAACAAACATATTGTGTCCACCTATAGCTAAAAAATAAATATTTAAAAAAAGACGCTCAAGGCATTGGTCATCACAGGAATGTAAATCAAAGCCATATGAGATCTTGCTTCACGGCCACCAGGACAGTTGTAACCAAACAGAGCAACTATCAACAAGTGCTGGCGAGAACACAGACAAATTGGGACCCTCGTGTACTGCCAATGGGAAGGCAGAGGGGTGTCATCACTCTGGAAAAAAGTCTGGAAGTTCCTCAAAAAGTCAGAAAATGTATTTCCCATATGGCCTACCAATTCTGCTTCTAGGTCCGCACTCAGAGATGTGAAAACATAGCCCACTCCTATTCATTCAATGAGATGTTACTATATGGCATGAAAAGGAAGTATTAACACATGTTATAACATAAATGTGCCTTGAACACATCATGCCACGCGAAAGAATCCAGACACAAAAGATCACATATTATTCTTATTTGATTCCATTGATAGGAATTGTCCAGAATAGCAAATTCATTGAGGCAAGAAGTCTTTTTTTGTTTGGTACTGGGAATTGAACCTAGAGGTGCTTAACCACTGAGCCACATCCCCAGTCCTTTTTTTTTGTATTTTATTTTGAGACAGATTCTCACTGAGTTGTTTAGGGCCTTGCTAAGTCGCTAAGACTGGCTTTAAACTTACGATCCTCCTGCCTCAGCCTCAAGAGTCGCTGGGATTAGCGACTAGTCCATGGCACCCCGGCAAATTAATCATTGTTTAGGGCTATGGTAGCATACTGGAAGATTCATTGGCAATATTTAAAGGATATGGGGCTTCTTGGGGGGTAGGGGTGACAAAAATGTTCTAAAACTGATGGCGGTGACTGGTTGTAGAACTCTCTGAATATTGTATTGTAACACACTTCCTAGGTGTGAGTTTTTAGGATGTGTAAATCATACCTCAATAAAGCCGTTACTAAAATTGACGATTTAACGTCATTAAATATTTAGTATTGTTCAATAGAATTTTCTGAAGTAGTTGAAGTAGCACTGGCATAGTCTGATATGGTTTGATAGATTTGGTGGAGTTTACATAGGAAACTTGGAAGAGGAGAGAAATAATAACAATCACTGGCATTAGACCATAGGAAAGGAAGAAATCAGTGGGGGTTGTGGGAGGCTTGTTAATGAGGATGGAAAATATTTGAGCTTCGTTCTAGGATGAGGAGAAAGAATTAGCAGTGTGGAAGAAATGCGAAAGAACTAGGAACAAAGGTGATGGATGGGTTCCAAAGGGACAGGAGGGAGGAGTCCCGTATCAGCCAGGCACGGTGGTGCATGCTGTGTCATCCCAGTGACTCTCGAGGCTGAGGCGGGAGGATTGCAAGTTGGAGGCCAGCCTCAGCAAATTAGCAAGAACCTAAGCAACTTAGCGAGACCCCCCTGTCTCAAAACAAATAATAAAAAGGGCTGGGGATGTAACTCGGTGGTCAATTGACTCTGGCTTCTATCCCTCGTACAAAAACAAACAACTAAACAAAGAGAGTCCAGTCTCTATTCCATCTGACCAGAAGGAAAGAGGAGATGATAGGTCTCAGATACTAATTAATTCATGACACAAAGAAGTTTTTTTTTTTCTTCTTCTTCTTACCGGCTTCAATTTTCTCTAGAAAGAAAGCAAAATCACTTGTGCAGCTGAGAGCAGAGATCGTGGGCAATGGGTTGAGAAGAGGGGCAAGTGGGAAGAGTTGGTAAGAGGCCAAGGAAAGGAACTCAGAGGGACTCAGAGCCCTGGAGGCCCGAGGCTCAGCAGAGGACTAACCCTGGAGTGGCCGTGAGCAAGTCTCCCCCAGCAGTCCCAAGTGGCTACATTTGGGAGCAGTCTCCTCCTGAGTCATCTCTGCTCCCGGCCAGACAGCCCCAGTTCTCTCGATGTTACTCATGTACTTTGGCTTTGAGCCTCCTTCTCTCTCTGGACAGCCTCCCCTGAACTCCCCTGAACCTTTTGGCAACATTCTTCCCAGAACTGAATGTTCTTCCATGGTCAGGGCGGCCCAAGTCCACCTCCCTGGTTCTACGCCATAGGCTTTCATTAATTCGGCCTGGGATGACCACAGCGCATTGGGTAGCTTTCACAGCATTGGGTCGGTGGCCGATCCAAAAAAATAGAGAGAAATCTGTCTGATCGTGCATCCCTCTCCTTGTTAGCCACGGGAGAAACTCGAAAAAGATGTTGAGCCTGTTGGTTAGTGGAGCCTGTCCAGAGGTATGAGGTCAGGGATCAGGGGTGGAAAAACATCTGTAGGACATTTCCTGAGAAAACCGCTCACTGGTGAAGGCCGGCCAGCCAGGCACAGCTCCGCCACCCCAGACCCTAGTTACTGAGCATGGCCAGGGCAGCACCTCGGCCCTGAAGATCTGCAGCCCGTCAGGATCCCAGAGTGTGGCAAGAGAAAGAGGAGAGCGGGAGGGAATCTCTGAGGCACCTTTGGACCCCTGCTCTCTCCAGACGCTGAGGTGGCGGCCACTCCAAGTCCCTGCAGCCTGGGGATCCTGGTTCTGAAGAGGTAGGGGTGACAGGCAGTGTCAGGAAGACAGCCTTGGGCCTCGGATCTAGATTTTGAACCTATTCACGAATGGCTGGGTCGCCGCGTGCGCATCTGGATCACGGCTTAGCTTTTTGGAGCCTCAGTTTCCACATCTGCAAAATGGCAATGAATCAAACCAACCCTTCAAGGCTGGCTGTTGCAGAAATGATATCAACTGCCATCTAATGTAGTGCTATCTCTCAGGGCTGGACGTATTGCTCAGTGATAGAGTGCTTGCCTAGCAGGCACACGGCCCTGGGTTCCAACCCAGTACTGGAAAAAAATTTTTTTTGCTTTAGATATCATTTGACTTTTTTCTTCCTCCCAGAAGCCTTCCTGGATTAGGTATCCCTCTTCTGTGCTCCCATAATACTTCCCACTTCTCCTTCATCAGACTCATGCACCACATTAGAATTAGACAGAAGTAGGATCTTTTTTTGTTTGTTTTTGTTTTGGTACCAGAGATTAAACCCAGGGGTGCTTAACCACGGAGCCACATCCCCAGCCCTTTTTTTAAAATTTCTTTAGTTGTAGATGGACACAATACCTTTATTTTATATTTATGTGGTGCCAGGGATCGAACCCCGTGCCCCACACATGCTGGGCAAGTGCTCCACCACTGAGCCACAACCCCAGCCCCATCCCCAGCCCTTTTTATATTTTATTTAGAGACCCAGTCTCTCTGAATTACTTAGGGTCTTGCTGAGTTGCTGAGGCTGGCTTTGAACTCACGATCCTCCTGGCTCAGCCTCCCGAGCCACTGGATTACAGGCGTGCGCCACCACGCCCAGCCAGGAGTAGGATCTTGCTTGCTACTGTATCCCTGGTTGCTGGCACGTCATGCCAAGTGCTCAAGTATGTTGATGGAGTGACCTTTCAAGGTTAAATGAGATAATGAACCGTTGAACCTGTGTTTCCCAAACCACACAGGCTTGGGGGATAAAAACAGAAACATGAAAGATACTTGTCCACTTTAAATCCTCTCCCCTGACTCTTGGGCTCCCTTCAAATTCTCCCCAAAGACTCGGGGGAAACCTGAGGGAAGACCGTGCCAACTCTGGAAACCGACTGCCTGGCTTCTGATCTGTTCTGATCTCCATGACAAACCCCATCCATGCTTGGGTTTGCTCGCCCATGGGGTGACTCATAAGGGTGCAGATTAAACAAGCTATTTGCACGGTATTGGCCACAGTGCCTGGAACAGTAAATACCATATAAGAATCTAACAAATATCTCACAAATGCTGCCTGCACCACTCCTGGCTGCTTTACCATTTCCTTCTCTTTCACTCCAGCTGATAATATTGACGCCCCAAATGTCACTTCTTCTAACCTTATGGGCTCCCCGCAACCTCTGTCTATCAGATCGTGTTCAACTACACTCTTACAATGTCTAAAACCGTGGCTTCTCATACTTAAATGTGCCTTGAGTTCACTGCGGATCCTGTGCATTCTGATTTGAAATCTGGGAAAGCCCTGAGAGTCTGCATTTCCAACAAGCTTCCAAGCGACGCTGATGTTGGAGGTCTACGGATGACATGGATGACACGCCGCTTACAAAGAACCTAAGCAATTAGGATTTGCTTTTCCCACAAATCTGTATCCTGAGGCAAAGAGAGAAACAAAAGTGTACTTGAAACCATTCAAAGAAGATTAGAAAGAAGTCCAAAGGTAACCAGATGTAGGTAGGTGTGTGTCGTTGTTTCTGTATTTTGATGCTGTCAGGGCGTATATCTCTGTGATTCTTTTGGCCCCCAAATGAATGCTTCAGCTCCAGCCATCAAGTCCATGACCCAAGGCAGAAAGAAGGGGAATGGGTAAAGGTGTGAGCCAGTTCTGAGGGTACCCTTTTAATATGAAAGCAAAAGGTATTCCAGATCCTTCTAGCAAAGCTCTGGTTATGACCATTGGCAAGAAGGTGTGTCCAGCTGGGCTCAGCCCTGCCCCAAAAGGAGGAAGAATGAGATGAACAGATAGGTTATAAACGATTGTTAGTATCAGCCACAGTCTGTGCTTATGCCCAGATCATGCACTCATGCACCTCTTGCTATTCTGAAAAGATTATGGGGTGCATAAAGCAGGATCTCCCTGCCTCTGGGGCTCAGGTTTGTGTCCAGGGCTCAGATTCGTGTCCAGGGGGCCGGTCTCAGAACCACCCCTCACTTCTGAATGAATACTTTTTTTTTTCCTAATATTTCTGGTTGTAGATGGACACAATACCTTTATTTTATTTATTTATTTTTATGTGGTGCGGAGGATGGAACCCAGGGCCTCATACGAGCTAGGCAATCGCTCTACCACCGAGCTACAGCCCCAGAGCCCTGAGCAAATACTTTTAGCATGAATTCTTTCCAGAAGCTTCTGAAACTCTCCTGCAGGACAGCAGCAAGAGAGCTGTGCAAGTCTTCCCTCCCCGCCTCCAGCTGTTCCCCTTCTTGAGGCCACAGCACACCATCCTGCCTTAAGGGAGCTCCTCCACCTCCGCCCTCAGCCAAGAGTCAGGACGAAACTGATTAATTCCAGGCTTAGGGAGGCGGGGCCTAGGAGTGAGCCTGAACCAATCATCACACGCCTTCTCCCTAGGCCACGAGTGATTGGTTCAGGGATGGTGGCCTGGCCAAATCAATCACCGGGGCTGAAAAGACTCCCTCTACAGCTTTTGCTTGCACCGTGGAGAAGCAATCTTGCTTTTTCAGGGTGAAAGTTCGTCTGGGGGGGGGGAACCATAGCCACAGATGCTTCTGGAAGCCCCCTTGAAATTACAAAAAAAATTCACAAAGAGTGAATTCAACTGAAAACCCAGCCCACTGAGAGGAGGAATGGAGAAAGAAAAGGGTCACAACATCATCGGTGACCTGCAGAAACCATGCTTGAACCCTTTAGTTTGGGCGTGTCATAAATGTCCTTACTTAAGCCAGTTTGCCCTGGGCTTCTGTGATTTGCCTCAGGTACAGGAGGCACCCTGACTTGGGATGACGGTGGGTAGGCTGCAGAATCAGGCACCTTGGTGTTGAATCCCCCTCCCCCTCCTCGGGATCCGATGGGATTAAATGAGATGGCATTTGTGCAATACTTAGCACAGCACCCAGCACACTCTGGGGCAAGGAATGTCGCATTGCACGTGTGGATGTGTGTGGGTGTGTGTGTGTGTGTGTGTGTGTGTGTGTGTTAATAAAATTAAAGCTGAGGGCATGCTGCAAGTTTCAGCTCAGCCATTAGTGGGCCATGATCCTGGGAGGGCTCTTGGGGAGGGGTCTATCATTGGTCACTGCAGCTCTGAGTCCCTGAGCTGGGTTTGTGTGTGAGGTTTTTGTTTTAGGGGTGGGTGGCTACTGGGGATTGAACTCAGGGGCACTCGATGAGCCCCATCCCAGCCCTATTTTGTATTTTATTTAGAGACAGGGTCTCACTGAGTGGCTTAGGGCTTCACTTTTGCTGGGGCTGGCTTTGAACTCCTGATCCTCCTGCCTCAGCCTCCCCAGCTGCTGGGATGACAGGCACACGCCACCGCACCTGGCTGGGTGTTGGGTTTTTGAAAATAGATGGTTTGGTTGCTATTGTCCCTACCATGAATGCAGGGGCCTTGGCTAAGCTGGGAGCCCTGGGTTGCAATCCAAATACCTGCACTGAGGTCATATCCTCATGAATCCCCGTCGTCACCTTCCCAGGGTGTTGTAAGAGGTGGGATGCTGGTCCTCTGATCTTGTGGGATCTAGGGTTCTCTGGCTCACTTCTAGTCCTACCCTCCCACCTCTACTTGGGATGGAACCTAGGACCCAGGAGCAGTTAACCACTGAGCCACATCCCCAGCCTTTTAAATTTTTTTTTTTTTTTAATTTTGAGACAGGGTCTTGCTCAATTGCTGAGGCTGCCTTTGAACTTGTGATCCTCCTGCCACAGCCTCCCTAGTCACTGGGATTACAGACATGCCCCATAACACCAGGCTGGTCCTATACTTCTCTCTCCCTCTTGGCTCTGACTGCCTCTGGGTCCCCTCCACCAGAGACATGTGCCTCTCTCTCTTCTTAAAGTGACCCGACATACATTTCACAGTAAATACTATTTTGAGAGACAAAACCAGAAATGAGAGTTGTCTAGGGGTGACTTTCACTTTCCGCCATGTTCCTGGAGTCCCTTGGGTGAGAAAACACAAAGCCTGGTTTTCTTCTTAGAGTAAGGGAGGAGAAAAATCTATTGGGAACAAAATTAGAATTAATATCTCAGTAAACGATATTGCCACAGTCTGAATGTGTTTATTTTTTTTTTAGTTTTATTATTTAAGACAGTAGTTGGGAATGTGCTAACAGTTAACCATGATAAACGAAAACTTTGGCTCAAATTTGAGACCTCTAAGTGCAACGTCTGGCACCTACTGCATCCATGACAGATAATAATGTTCTCCCTGGATTTTCACTAAGAACCTGGCGAGGTATGCGATATCTAAGGGTTGATCACCTCCTAAACCAATACTGTAAATTTCAGAATTACATGTAGAGTAGAACAACACTGTTTTTTGTTTTAATCAAGCACATAGGCTGCAATCATATGTAGATTCTATAGAAAAAGGAAACATTTAGGAAAACATCTAGAAGGATACACTCCAGACTCACTGAACAGGAGTTAAAAAAGGAAGACAAGAATTGGTGGCAAAAGTTGAAAGGGAATTTTAACCTTATTTGTTCTTTTTAACTTTAAAAAAAGAGAGAGAGAATCATTCATGTGTGCGCATGAAATAAATTTCTAACACGTTGATTTACAATTGATCAAAAGGAAAAGTGGATAGGAAAAGAGTCAAGCATCCCCAAATAAGGGTATCCAAAAAGCAACCTTTGCTTTGCTTTTTGACTCTTAGGTGTCTAATGTTGGGTTTTGATAACGGCATGGTTGCTTTGGCATGAGAAAGATTCAGGGAGTCCCCTTTAAAACTTAAGTTGAATCCCAGCTTAAATACCAAAGATCTTTACCTTAGTGGGTCCACTTCATCTCTCCAACAAACTCTGGGCGAACCTGAGATTGCAACTTGGAATAAAAAAGGGGAATGATGTGGGCCGTGGGGTGAGAGGTGTTCAGGAATCTTGATGGAAAGGGTAGCCAGATGCTGGGGGCAGATTCCACTCTCTTGACCCTCCAAAGACCTTCAGATTTCCTCTCACGGAGCACATTTGAAAGATTTCATTTATCTAACTGAACATAGCCTTTAAAAGAATTCATCTTCTCTTCCGTTGTCTTATCTGACATTACTGTTCGTCATTGCCGGGAAACAGAAAGGTGGAGTTGAGAGGAGCAACCCTACAAAGCTAACTTCCAACAGTAAAAACAGAGCCAAGAGCTCGCTGGGGGAACCGACGTGGTCCTGAGTGGCTGCCCCTTGGTGTTCTTGAGTAGCTCCTTTTACCCCGCTAGCTCTTACCTCCCTTAAGAACTGGTTGCAGATTGAGGAAGATAGTTATTTGTGAACAGATTGGAACACCACTTTTGCTTTTATGTCGTAGGCACTTGGTGAACCTTCGGGTTATTTTATCATAATAGTAGCTATGATTTCTGTGTACCCGGCCAGAGACCACCCACTGAATCACTCAACTTCTTTCTTTCTTTTTTTTTTTTTACCAGGGATGGAACCCAGGAGCACTTAACTACTGAGCCACATCCCCAGTCCTATTTTGTGTTTTTATTTAGAGACAGGGTCTCGATAAGTTGCTGAGGCTGACTTTGAACTCGCGAACTTCCTGCCTCAGCCTCCTGAGCTGCTGGGATGACAGGCGTGCACCAGAATCTTTTCGTGGAGGAAAAAAAAAAAGCCCTCTTTTGAAGACCATGGATCAAGAACTTCTGGGTAAACAATTTCCCTTCCCTGAGACTCCCTATTCATTTTTTCTTTTAGAATGTTTTCTCCATAGCACGTTTCACCATCTAGCCCACTGTGTGTGGGCACTCATCCATTCTGTTGATGATGATCTATCTTCAGTCACTTGTCATTGACACCACAGGTCCACAGGTAGCCTGGACCCGCCTTCCTCTCAAATCCTGTCCACCCTCTTCACTGCCACCAGGGGGCTCTTTTCATGGTACTGTAGCTGGTCCTTGTCACACATGTCACACATGTCACACATGTCACACATGTGGTCTGTTGATGGCTGATCTCTCTAAGACCTGCTTGGATGCCAACCGTCTGGCCAGCTCACATGTTTATACCAGTTTGGATATTCTTGGCAATTTTTTTCTTTTTTTCTTTTTTTGTGTGTATGTAGTACTGGGGATTAAACCCAGGGCGTCACACGTGCTAGGCAAGCGCTCTACCACTAAGCCACATCCCCAGCCCTATTCCTGGCAATTTTTAAAATGTCAGGATATATACCTCCATGGAGCTCAACCCATGTAGAAAATCACTGAATCCCATGCAGAGTCCAGAGACAGAGTCAACTTCAAGTCTGATCCGATCCGGAGGCTCTGGATCAACTTGCCTTGCCTTGGTCCGAGAGAGGTGTCACTCACAGGCTCACAGGGAGAAAGGATCTTACTGTGTTGTCCTGGCTGCTTCTCTCAACAGTGTCGGGAAGAGGAGAGACCAGTGCATCTTGAGGCTCTGTCTGCAAGGTCACCAGCCCACGTCTAATTTCCCTCCAGGCTTTGCAGAACTGATTTGGGTCTTTGCTCAATCTTAAACCCATCTTGTCTGCAGAAGAACGCCATTCTCTGATGGATCCTCGTCTGGATTTCTGAATCAATCTCCAACACAGAGGATGAAATATAATGGACATTTCTCCATTGGGATCCACTCTTGTTCTGCTTTCCTGAAGCGGATGGGCAACACTTCCAGAGGCTCTAGAATGGTGGTGAGGAGGTGGATACAGCCTGCCCCTCACCCTGGACCTCACAGCATCCCTTCAAACGAGCACCACAGTGTTCATCTGAACAAACGTGAATCAATGAGTCAGTAGGGTGTCACCCGCTAAGGAAGGAAGCCAGGTGGAAGTGCCTCTATCGGCATTGCTTCCTGAGAGTCGTTCTGACCTGGGTGGTAGGGTCGGGCAGGATCTTCAGCACTTAGAGTAAGGGAGTCTGGCGAGGAGGTCAGCCTTCATCCTCTGGTCCTGCAGTCATTCACACGTTCACTGGTCTCCACCCCCACGGACTTTGCTCAGAGGTAAGATGTGGTCTATGACGTCAAGGAAGCAGGACGGGGAAAAATCAGATAATCAGGGTTGGGGAGGTGGCTCGGTGGTGGAGCGCTTGCCTAACCTGCGTGGGGACCTGGGCTGGATCCCCAGCATGGCAAAGCCAAACAAAACCAAACACCCGTACACACAGCAGCCACGGCCGAACACCCCAGGTAATTACATCAGTAGCTAATTATTCAGATGCTACCTCCTCTGCTAAGGAGGCCCTCGCCAACCACCCTCCAGGGCGGGCTCCGAGGAGACCCAAGTCTCTCCCTCTTCTGAGATCCTGGGGGTCCCTTGAGCTAGTGCTAGCAGGAATGCTTGTTCCAAGTGCCATGCATTGGCTCATGTCAGCCTCCCACAGCCCTGGGAGGTGGGCCCTGGGCCAGGCTAAAAGCGTAAAAGGATGCTTTTAAAGGCCAGGATAAGTCCCTGGCCCAAGGACACAGAACTACGGAGTGGGAGAGCTGAGATCGGAACCAGCTGGTCCTACCCACTGCAGAACTCGGACAACTCCACGGGCCACAAGCTGGGCCCATCGCCACCCTCGTCCCCATTTGACAGATGAGAAGACTGAGGCGCAGGGCAGGATTTTGCCAAAGGCCACAGGGTTTGGGAGTGCCATCGGAATGCAGGGAAGATGGCAGAGGCTTTGCTTTCCAACAGGACCCCCTACCACCCCCTGCAGAGACCCCTGTCAGGAGTCAATCATACTGGGTACAGTTATTCGCTGCCTGCCTCTGATCACCGGGTACACAGGCGCCTCTGAGGGACAAGATCAGGCCCGTTTCTATTTCTTCAGCTCCAGCTCTGACCCGCCAGTCGATCTGCTATGCAAATGTTTGTTGAGTGAACCCAACGACTGGTAACCGGATGAATAAATGAATGGATTAATAATTACGAGTGGAGCTTCCAGACACAGGGCGTGGCCCGTCACGAGGAGGCTTTAGACATCCTCTTGGCACATTGAGGTTGCGCGTGAGCCTCCGTCCTCCAGCCTCAGGAAGAAACAAAACCCTCGAAAAGGGAGAAAGAAAACGGGGCGTCACAAGGATTCCGGACCGGATTCCATGACGTCACTCCAAGTTGGATGTCTGGCCTGGTAAACAAAAGCTCTTGTGACATGGCCTCTGGCCAGGCTGGCCACTGGGCCCCCGTGTGGGGGAGGCTGTTAAAGTGAACCACACAGCCCCGGCCTCCACCCGAGCCTCCTCCACCCAGGCGCCTCTGCAGTCAGCAGGTATCTCATCCAAGGGAAAACCAGGACAGGAAATCATGTTGCCATGGAGACCAGAGAGGCCCTTCCAGACACAGGGGGAAAATAAACACGTTCTGGTTGGACTTAACCCCCGAAAAGCCAGGGTGGCCTCCTCTCCGCGTCTGAGAGGTTCCGGCTTTCACCACAAAGGTTCAGTGGCCTGACCCCCGAGGACCCCCGAGGCCACTCCAGGCCCTGCAGAGTCCCGGGGACAGGGTCACTCCAGGGCCCAAAGAAGAAATCATTTTATGCTTCAACTTAAGGTCTTCTCAGGCTCCTTTGCAGCAACGATGACGGGGCTAACATTTATCTTGTGCTTGCTGTATACCAGGCACGTTTGCACATACTTTAGACGGATGAACTCGTTCACAACTCTCACAACGATCCAATGGGGGAAGTCCTCGTTGTTATTATAACACCCATTTTATCGATGGGGAAACGGAGACAAGGTGAGAGAAAATGAGTCACTCAAGGGCACGGGGTGGTTGGTAGTGGCACCAAAATTTAAGGTACTTTGAGAATATGGGGGGCAACAGATCACTGCACAGCCTGACCCTGGGGCAAGTTAATGAATATCCCCCAGCCTCAGTTTCCCCACTGGTAATATAAACCTCTACCTTGAAAGACTGTTATGGGATTGAATTGGATGTACATTTATGGAGCACTTATGGTATGCGAAGCACTATGTTGAGCCCTAGAATTACGAAGGGAAAGAGACAAACGTGGTCCCAGGATCATGCAGCTTAGGGACAAACAGGAGTTTCTGGGTCAGAGGAGGCCCCCTAAGGAGGGAAGGAGTTCTAGCTCCTTAGAAGAAGAGGAAGGAAGACAGATAGGCTGAAATTCCCAGAGAAGGAGGCAGCAGCTGGATTGCCCAGGGGGGAAAGGGAAACTGATTTCTAAATGGAAAAGGTAGATTTTGTTCCCAGACCTGTCTCAGCCGAAGAAGAGAAGAAAGTCCAGTTTGTGGACAATTGCTACAGACTCCCTTCTGAGGGCAGGAAACCAGACCAGGGGCGGGCTATTGATACTCTGAGGGTCAAGACTGGCCTGCCACCTGCTTTGGTATGGCCTGGCATTAAGAATGGCCTTTGCATTTAAAAAAAAATTTTTTTAATATATTATTTTTTTAGTTGCTAATCGACCTTTATTTATTTTATATGTGATGCTGAGAATCGAACCCGGGGCCTCACACATGCTAGGCAAGTACTCTACCACCGAGCCCCAGCCCCAGCCCCAGCCCTGGCCTTTACATTTTGAAATCACTGAGAAAGAATCAAAGAATACTATTTCATGCCCTGGGGAAAGTAGGTGAGATTCCAGTCTCAGTGTCCATCGATAAAGTTTTATTGACACACAGCCACCTCCCCTTCATTTGGGAACCCTCTATGGCAGCTTGTGTGGCCCAAGGGCAGAGCTGAATGGTTGCAACAGGCATCCCGTCCACAGAGCTGAGAATATTTACTTCCTGGCCCTGAGCTCAAGGTGGGGGGGCCTGGGCAAGATGCCTGGGTTTGGGGTTCAGAATCTAATTAAGGAGAGAGTTTAGGTGAAGACCCTTGGACGGGAAGCGCATCGAGGAGGCAGGATCTCGGCACTGATACCCATGACACCATCACACACGAGAGGGCTCGCTCTGCCCCGGGGGCTCTGCATATGGGACCTATGAAGTCCTCATAGCAATCATTTTGATGATAATACAGTTATCATCGTTTTACAGACGAGGAAACTGAGATAAGGAACTTGCCCCCAAAAGGAAGTGACAGACCCAGGATTTGCGCTCAGTGGTCTGTTTGCCTCCAAAATCTGCACTTTGGGCACCGTCCCCTGCCACCTCCGCGGGGGCTGGCTGCAGTTGGAGCTGCCCAGCTGCGACTCTTCGGCTGGCTCTTACCTGAGCTGCCACCTCACGTGGCATAAAAGCCGGAGGAGAGTCTGATCCTGCCTCCAGAACGGTGTTGGGGAATCTCAGAGTCTGATCGAGTGTCTGTGCCCCGTCACGTGACGTCCTGCCTGGCCCTCGGACCCAAGCTCCATAGCACTTAAGGGCGCAGGGTTTGGAACCTCCAAGATTAACTGCGTGACTTCAGGCAAATCCATGAAGTCCTCAAGCCTCAGTTTCCGTGAAGGTACCATTGGAGGATGCATTTATTTAGCACTTAGTGTGTTCTGTAAGCCCTGTGCCTTGGGAGGCTGGGTGTGAGGTCTGTCCCTTGCCACTCTGGCTTCCCATAGATTTTTTGGGGGGTGGAGGGGACCTGGGATTGAACTCAGGGACACTTAACCCCTGAGCCCCATCCCTAGCCCTATTTTGTATTTTATTTAGAGACAGGGTCTCACTGGGTTGCTTAGCGCCTGGCTGTTGCCGAGGCTGGCTTTGAACCTGCAGTCCTCCTGCCTCAGCCTCCTGAGCTGCGGAGATGACAGGTATTTGCCACTGTGTCCGGCTTCCTATAGATTTTGACCAATAAGAAGCCCCAGAAGGCAATTAGGGGAGGGAGGAGGGTGAGGTTGGGGCACTTCTTTCCTGGTGACTCTGAGCACTAGGCGCCTGCCTCCATGGACCTCTTAGGTGGTCCTCCCTACGTAGGCTTCTTCTCAGGCCCCAGGTTACAGTGGCCACTGTTCCCCAGGCCCCTGGGGACTAGGCTGGTAAGAGAACCCATTGTGATTAGAGCTTGTGGGTCCTTGGAGTTTTCTGAAACCTGCCCTCCCTTAGTAAAGACTCTTTCTACTAAACGCTCCTTCAATGGCCTCGTTAGAGAGGACCTTCTCTTTCCTGCTGGAACCCTAACTGATGCACTCTTCATTTAGATTAATTTCCCAGGCACAGCTGGTGGGCTCCATGCATTCCGCTCAATCTCACAGAACTGCTACTTCCCAGTCCCGGAGACAATAGTTATAGCTGAAAATCCCACCACAGCTTATGACCGAGATGTGCCCCCTCCCATATAATTCCCAAGGCACAGGGACGTGGGTCTTTTCATACACCGATGGGTAGGAATTCAATATCTTCCTGCCTAAATGCAGAGGAACTCGGCAATATTATTTCAAAAATTTAAAATAGGCAACCATCTGGACCCAGCAATGTAATCTTTAGGTACTCATCACAAGGAAACAATCAAATTAATGTGAAAATAGTTGTGCATTGTGTTGGAATCAAAATAATTGTCTAATAGGAGTTGATTAGTTAATTGGATTCACCCAGTGGCTAGTTTTTGAATGCTTCAAGCTCAGCAAGCTCTAAGGAGAAAGTCATAAGTAAGTCTAAGGAAGCTCTGTTTTCATAGAACTTGCATTTGAGCAGTTGGATTAATTACAACACAGACATACAATGGAATAGCATGCAACTGTGCAAAATATTAATAGTTCCATATATGTGATTACAGAGAGATGGCCATGATGTATTAGGCTCAAGAACAATAAGTACTATAAAATCTCAATTTTACCTGCTGGATTTAAAAAAATATGGAAAAAATATAAAACCAACTTTTAATAGTGATTAATTGGGGAGATAGGGCTATCACAGACTTTTCTATTTCATATGGTTCTGTATCATTTCAGTCTTATAGGAATAAACTAATAAAAAAAGGATCTTTTCATTTTGAACCATTAAAGCTTGATGCCTGTTTCCTTTCTACTGAAGTAATATTTACCTTTTTAATTACAAAACTTACACATAAATATATTCTTGGTATGAAAGTTTCAAGAATTGTAGATAAAGTTTAAATCCTTTCTAAGCATCTTGAGGAAATCATCGCTGTTAGCTCATATGTTTATCTCCAGATTTATTTCCATGCATTCATACACATTTATAAGAAGCTGTAGAAGATACACTGTTATCCAGGTGGTACATGCCTGTAATCCCAGCAGGCTGAAGCAGGAGGATTCCAAGTTCAAGGTCATCTTGGAAAACTTAATGAGATGCGTCTGTCTCAAAATGAAAGAATAGAAAATAAAAAAGACTGGGGATATAGTTCAGTGGTAGAGCACCTCTGGGTTCAATCCCCAACACCACAAAAATGAATACTGTTTTGTTTTTTTTTTAAGATTACATGAATGGTATTCTAGAATAGGTATTGTTCTCCACTTTGTAAGATCCGGTGTCATAGGGGCTGAGGATGCAGCTCAGTGATATAGCGGTAAAGCATGTACTTAGCATATGCTAGGCCCTGAGTTCAATCCCCAGCACCCACCTCCAAAAAACGTCCAATGTCTTTTGTTTTGGCGGGAAGGGGTTACTGGGGATTAAACTTTGGGGCACTCGACCACTGAGCCCCATCCCCAGCCCTATTTTGTATTTGTTTAGAGACAGGGTCTCACTGAGCTGCTTAGAGCCTCGCCATTGCTGAGGCTGGCTTTGAACTCCCTAACCTCCTACCTCAGCCTCCTTAGCCGCTGGAATTACAGGCACGCACCACTGCGTATAGTAATCCAATGTCTTAAAAAACCTCTTCACATTAATATTTATAGGTCAAGTTGGTGTCTCTGAAGCACTCCACAGTTTTGTAGCGTGGATATAAAGTAGCTTACCACAGGCCACTAGAAGTTTAGGGCTTGCATTATAAACTGAGCCCTAGGCCGTGTATTAATTATCTGTGTCCCCATAACAAATTATCGCAGAATTTAGCAGCTTCAAACCACACCCATTTATTCTATCACGGTTCCTCACAATGCTGCGGTCAAGGTGTTGGCCAGGACCGTGGTCTCCTGTGGTGGGTGGAGTCAGGAAGAGTCCACTTCTAAACTCACCCACAGGCTAGTTGGCCGACCTCTGTGCTAGCCGTTGGCTGGAGGTTCCTGTCCATATCGGTCTTTCAGAGGACAGCTCCCAGCACGGATTCTATCTCCCCTCCCCTACAGCTTCATATAAATGTGTGGAAATAAATCTGGAGATAAACATATTAGCACGCAAGAGAGGGGCACAAAAAATGAAAGCCAGTCTTTCGGTGACTTAGTAGAAAAGTGACACCTCATCATTTCTGCAGATTCTATTCATGAGACCTGTTTCGCTCTACCCGGCCCCAATTCACCAGGAGGAGACACACGCGCACCAGAAGGCAAGAATCACCAGGTGGCATCTTGAAGGATAATCCCCCACAGAAAGAGAATCTTGCAGACCTATTCATTAATCCAAGAAACAGGCGTGGAGTCGTTACTTTGCTCCCCGGGTGACTCTTTCTAGACCTGGATGATACATTTAGCCAACAGGACAGAAAAAGGTCAAGGGCTTACAGAGTTGACGGTCCAGCAGAGACAAGTCAAGGCCACCAGACAGATCACGGGCATAAGGAACGAGACGGTGGTCATGCAATTCCCGAACCGTGACACAGGCACTCTGCACAGCTGGTGAGCGATTGGATGTGGCAGGTGAGGATCAGCTGCCGTGTGTGTTTCAGGGTTGGGCCGCGCGAATGGATGGTGGTATCTTTCCCTGGGACAAAGAAAAAACTGGAAAGTGGGTAGGATCTGGAGAAGGATCATCAACGTAGTGTTGGGCATATTGAATGGAAGGAATTCATGGACCAGCAGCTGATGGCCAGAAGGTCATTGGCCGGAGAACCAGAAATCAGGATATTGCCAAAGGGTGCAAAAGGAGGTCATTTTTGATGGGAAGAGTTTGAGAGATGCAGAGTTGGAAAAAGAAAGCTGAGGAGTGGGAGAGAGAGAGAGAGAGAAAGAGAAAGAGAGCGAGAGAGAGAGAGAGCGCATGCGCGCACTAGCTTTTAAATCATTGCAGACTCTTTTTATCCTATTGACACATACATGCATTCGGAGGCATTATCTGAATTAAATGTCCACCGCTGAAGTTATTTTGGTATCTGGGAAGCTGCCAGCCCTCCCCATTTCCTTCAGCTGTAATGCATAGCTCCATTAGGTGAGATGAACAGGATTATTTGGGACAAGTTGGGAAAAAAAAAAAAAAAGCCAAATAGGTAGAGTTGAGGGTGATGCTCAGTCTCCTGGACTCTGATGGTGAAGCCGAGTCGTCTCCAGTGGACACTGGAAGGCAAACGGTGAGAGGGTGCGCCTTCCTGGATCCCCTGTAGCGCTCACATTCTCTCTTAGACACAGGACATCCTCTTTGGAGGCCACACTGCAGCCATGTCCATTAGCAACCTGAAATCTTAGGAAAGGGGGAAGCACCGTGGCGCTTCCTCTGTGCAAAACGTCTTTGCATACGACTTTTGCAATCCCCGTGGGTCATCTCTGCCCCATACACCCGTGGATTTTCTTTTTTCTCCTTGGGATCACAAATACGCCCCCCCCCATGGACGTGTTAGTGTCGGTTGGAGAATTTGAGCAGTTTCGACTGCGATGGTAAACTCTTCCATCTTTTCCATCCATGTCACACGATGGCTCACATCTAGACCAAGGCCCGTGGGTCCGTCAGCTTTTCGCCACGGTGACCAAAAATACCTGACAAGAAGAACTTAGAGGAGGAGAAGTTCATTTGGGGTTTCGGAGGTTCAGTTCACGGTCGGTGACTGCACTGCTCCGAGCCCAAGATGAGGCAGAACATCATGGCGGAAGGGAGTGGTGAGCAGAGCTACTTGGTTATGGTAGCCAGGGAGCAGAGAGAGAGAAAGGAGGGTGCCCAGAACAGAACCTAAACCCCCAAGGCACAGCTCCAGTGCCACACCCTCCCTGCCTACAGCTACCATCCGGTATAGTCATCCTTTCCAACGATCGAGCCATCAAGTGGATTAATCCACTGTTAGGGTCACCGTTCTCACAGTCTAACCATTTCACCTCTGAACATCTCACGCGTGAGCTTTTGTGAAACACCCCATATGCAAACCATAACTGCAAAAAAACATGTGTGGGGGAGCGTGTTTTAAAAGAATAAATAATGCTTAAAAGGAAGAATTCACAGAGCTCCCCACCCCGCCCCCCACTCTGTGGCCATACACTGGAGAATCTATTCTGCTTTTAATTGTGTAATTCTGTTGCGATGCAGAAGAAGGGTGTTCCACTCCGTTTGAATTCCAGGCGCTATTGTTTGTCAAATCCCTGTCTAGTTCATCCCGGATTATTAATGCCATCCTGGAAAACTGCTGATTGTGAGGCCCTTGAATCATTCTGTAGTATTTATATTGATTAACTAATCAATTAATTTGGGGCTGGGGATCGATTCCAGGATATTGTGCATGCTAAGAATGTGATCGACCACAGAGTTACACCCCCCAGATTCATAAATTTATTTTATTTTTTTGTTACAGGGGATTGAACTTCAGGGAGCTTTACCACTGAGCTGCATCACTAGTCTTTCCTTTTTTTTCTTTAAGACAGGGTCTTGCTAAGTTGCTAAGGGTCTTGCTAAATTGCTGAGGCTGGCCTCCAACTCGAGATCCTCCTGCCTCAGCCTCCCGAGCTGCTGGGATGACAGACATGGGCCACCACACCTGGCTCTCATGTGTCATTTTGGTTTTTCCTGTTCCGCATGAGATTTTTATTAATTGTGTTTCCCTTCGAATTCACTTTTTGTTTTTTCACTCTTGGCCTTTTTTCTCCTCATTCAACATGGACCATTCTTCAAACAAGCTGCCTTCTCTGCAATAAATCTTTGTTTCAGGAGACACTTTTTCTTCTGAGACCTTCGGAACTCATCTCATGCTGCTGCATATTTTCATAACACCTATGGTTTTGTTTTCTATTATTGATAATCCATTCATTTCATGTGTTCACCCACACACGTGCTGATTGATGTTTCAATGTGTGGAGCAGGAGGGCAGAAAGACAGCAGCAGGTACAGCTCATCCACCCCGTTTCCACAGTATGCTTCAGACTAGACCCTGACTCATTTTATCCCGAGACCCTTGCACATTCACGCCTGGGTATCAGCGGTTGACAAAACTTCCCAGGTGATTCTAACACACAGCCACGTTAGAATCCCTGCTTAGCTCCTGGCTTTTACCAAGGCTTAATTGAAAGATAAAACATCCAACAAAGCTAGCAATAGGGTACTCAGTTTTGAGCAAAACACTAATAACCATGAAGATATTTATTAAATTCAAGTCTATTACGATTATATTTCCTTTTTTTTTTTTTTCTTTGTACTGGGATTGAACTTAGGGGCACTCCACCACTGAGCCCCATCCCCAGCCCTATTTTGTATTCTATTTAGAGACAGGGTCTCCCCGAGTTGCTTAGCTCCTCACAGTTGCTGAGGCTGGCCTTGAACTCCTGATCCTCCTGCCTCAGCCTCCCGAGTAGCTGGGATGACAGGTGTGCACCACCACCCTAGGCCTCACAGAACAACATCTTTTTGAACTCTTGAAAGGTTGTTTCACTGCTTGAACTGGCAAGATTCTCACACTGCTAGAACCTGCTTGCTTATCTCCGTGTGGGACCTGGGCCCCTGCCAAGGCGACCCTCTGGCATCCCTGGGGGAGCAAAGGTTTCTCTCTCTCCCTAGGAGAGTTGTGAAACACTGTTTTCAAACACGGCTCTGAAGCTGGGTGACCCAGGTCTGAGTTTTCACTTCTGAGACTCAATAGCTCTGTGATCTTGAGCCTTGGGGAAGTGACTTAACCTTCCTTTTCTACTTTCCCTCGTGACTCTTCTGGAAGTTTTCACACAGGCAGAAAAGTTTGAAGGGGTATAGGGCTCCAGTGATCCAGATGATATAGTACTGTGGCCCAGCAGTGAAGCATCCAGATTCAAGAACCGTAACTATTTTGTTTTATTTGCTGCATGTATGTGCTAAATGCATGCATGTGCCTGTTATTATAAATATAGAATATATATTATATATGTGCATAAACATAATATATATGTATATATATAATTACATGTACCAGTAAGTTATAGGCATTAGGATACTTCTCCCCTAAATACTTTGCCCTGAATCACCTAAAGAGAAGAATGTTCTCCTACATAATCACAACACCAGAATCACACTTCAAAGTATCAAGCCAGGCATTGGGGTACACGCCTGTAATTCCAGCTACTCAGGAGGCTGAGGCAGGAGGATGGCAAGTTTGAGGCCAGCCTTAGTAACTTAGCAAGGCCCTAAGCAACTCAGTGAGACCCTGTCGCAAAATAAAAATTTAAAAAATAAGGAGGACTGGGAAAGTGGTCCAGTGGTTAAGCACCCCTGGGTTCAATCCCTGTTACCCAAAGGGAAAAAAAAATGCAAGAAAAATTACAAATCTTCCTAATGCTGCCTCATGAGCAGTGCACATTCTTTAAAAAAAAAAACAAAAAACAAAAAAAACAAAAAACAATTGTCACTTAAATATCTCTTCTGACTATTTTTATTTTTTTGGTCAGGATTCATTTTAGGATCACAAATGGCATTTGGGTCTCCTCTGTCTTCATTCCTTTTTTTAACTTTTTTTTAATTGGTGTTTGATAACTTGAGGTTAACAGTGGAATTCAGTAGGCCATATTTGCATATGCAAATGACATAACTTGATCCATCTCATTCCCCAGCCCTTTCCTTTTCCTCCTGTGTGCCCCCTCCTCCATCCCCACCGTCCGTTCTATGGGTCTTCCTACTATTTTCGTTTTGGCTCTAATTTCCTAGCAAAATTCCCTAGGTGTTTACAAAAGGCATGCATACTGTTGCAGAGGCCGAGCCGAGCGTCATGCAGAACAGTCACACGTTCAGGATTTGTGCGACAGCTCCCTCAGGGTTCCCTGATGCTGAACGGACATACCCATCTGTGCAATGGGCAGAGGGACTGCCCTGACCACAGAGCCACTACCTACTCGGCTGCGTCCGGGGGAGGGTTCTGTGCAGCGAATGAGGCCTCTGGTCCTGCTACCACCACCATCATGTCCCCTGCGCTCCAGGCCTCATTGACACAGGGACTTCTCTGATGCTTTCCCTACCCTCCTGGGGCGGGTCCTGCCTGTCTCTGCTCTCTCTCTCTCTCTCTCTCTCTCTCTCTCTCTCTCCCCCCCCAGGAGAAGCTAATGGATGAACCTTTAGCCAAATGAACCTCTCAGCCCCTCCAAGAGCTGGATCCATCCTCCTGGGGACAACGTGTCTTTTCCAGAATCCTCATCTCCTAAGCCCAAGCCACAGGGAGGCGTTGACGGGTGCCATGTCCACGAGGGTGGGGGAGGGCGGGGTGTTGGTCACGGGGAAGAGCTGGTGGTGACCTTGGGGTTGAGCTGTTGGTACTGCAGTTGCTGCAGCCGGCGACGCTGGGGAAAGGAGATTGGCTGGCGAGGGAGGTGAGGGATGTGCTGCCAGAAGACTGGGCTCCCCGCCAGATGCTCATGACGGTGGCCTGGGGGGGACCAGAGCCCCCAGAAGCGTCAGCTCCCCGTCATCCCAAGGAAGTGTGGGGGCTGGAGGGAGTGGGGGATGGAGAGGGACTGACAGGTTGGAGAAATCCACTTGTTCCCCTAGGGTCTCCCTCCCTTCAGACCCAAGCTGTCTGGGAGAAACTGTGGCTGTCACCATAGCAACAGAAGCAGCTGATGCGTGATGCAGAGAACCTCGGTCAAGCTGGTGCCAGTATTTTTCCATCTGAATCTCATTTCTTCAGTGAAAAGAGAGACCCGAGGCCGGGGAATGGCCCGGGTGGGGAGGTCTGGGGGTTTGGAGGTGGGAGAGTTCTCAGATATTCGATTGAATGTCTGGGGAATGCAGATGGAAGAGAAGCCGCCATTTACTCGGGGAAGACATACTTTAAATATTCAAGCGGCTTCAGAACTCCCTTAAATCATACATGAATCCTGGAAGCAGCTTTCTCGTCGCCCTTGGAAAGGTCTAGAGCATTACATTCCGGAGAACCTCATGGAAGGGGCTGTCTCTGATCGTGAAAGACCATGAACTTGGGAGTCCGACTGACCTTGGAGTCCCAGTTCTGTGAACTTCCAGATGTGCCACTCTGCCTCCCCGCTCATAAGCCTCAGTTGAGTGGACACCCGATTCCCACCTGATCCCACATCCCCAGCCCCTTTTTATTTTTTATTTAGAGACAGGGTCTTGGTAAGTTGTTGAGGGCCTCACTAAGTTGCTGAGGCCGGCCTCCAACTTGCCATCCTCCTCCTTCAGCCTCCCGAGTTGCTGGGATGACAGATGTGCCCCGCGGTGCCGGGCCTAAAAATCATTGTTGACTTTATCAATGCTCCATAAACGTGCTCAATAAACGTTCACGGCTTTCATCACTGTGAACGTTTCTAGTATTCCTACGACAACTACTCTTGGTAGACGACGGCTATTCCTATTTCCACTCTTACTACGACCACTATCACTCCACCCCCTCCTCCCCATCCTCTCGCCAGCCATCGTGGGGATAACATAATTTGGTAAGTACACGGTGATGAATCACTGGCGACTCAGTCCTCTCCCACGAATATAGAGTGTGTCTGAATTTGCCAGTGCTTTTGGGAAGAACTGGGGTTCAAGACAGGGGGAGCATGGTTACTGCACTCGCAGACCTAGTGTTACACAAAGGTGTGACTCATCACACAGCAAGGGAATCCTACACGAGCTATAGGATTTTTCTTAGAAGAGTTTGGATCACGGATCTATTTCAAGGGTTTATTTTTTATTTAGAGACTCGGTCTCACCAAGTTGCTTAAGGCCTCGCTAAGTTGCTGAGGCTGGCCTTAAACTTGTGATCCTCCTGTCTCAGCCTCCCGAGCCCCCCCTGGAATTATACCCATGCGCCACGACACCCAGCCTTAATGTGTTTTCCCAAATGTGTCACTCAATTACCCCCTCTCTGTTTGTCCTGGGAACCACCCACACGGTTATTTATTTAAGGGCTTTTTTCTTTGTTTTGATTCCCTTTATGGTGATCAGATAAATGTGGCTTTAATGGAAATTATATAGTACTGTGAACAGTGTGGAGCTAGTAGCACTTGCATGAAAGAAGCTATAAAAATAAAAGTGATAGAAATAATTCAGTGTTGTTGAATTCTAGCTAATACCTTCTTCTGGTAGAAATTTCTGTGACTTTGCTAAAAAGGAAGGCTAGCACGTCTGAGAGAGGTGTTAAGGACCAAAATAAAAAAGACTAGCATCAAAATGTAACTTTCTTGATGAATCAGATGGGCTGAAAGACAGATGAAGGGAAATGACTTTCTTACGATATAGTTCAGTGATTTCTAATCTCCATATGTGGCCCCACCCAAAAATCATAATTATTTTTGTTTTTTGTTTTTGTGCTGGGGATTGAACCCAGGGATACTTAACCACGGAGCCACATCCCCAGCCCCTTTTAATTTTTTATTTAGAGACAGGGTCTTGCTAAGTTGTTTAGGGCCTCACTAAGTTGCTGAGGCTGGCCTTGAACTTGAGATCCTCCTGCTTCAGCCTCCCGATTTGCTGGGATGGCAGACGTGTCCCACCGTGTCTGGCCTAAAAAAATCATTGTTGACCTTGACTAAGAGTGAATAATAACTTCTGCTCAGAGAGGGAGGCGGGAGACAGGGCAAGAAACAGCCCCTAGAGCAGAGTGCAGCTCTTCTGCATCTGACAATGCAGGTGGCCAAGGAGACGGGTGAACCCTCCAGGTGGAAGGGGCCGCGTTAGTGAGTACAGTAGAGGCGGGTTTGGTGTGACCTTCAGGCCACTTCAAGTGGTTCAGAGTCCCTGAAACCAGAGAGGAAGAGAAGGTTCAGATCACAGGGCTTTCTTAGCTGCATAAAGAATTCCAATGTTATTCACCGCATGAAGCACAAAGCCCTGAAATGCACGGAGGGGCAGAATGACTAGAGAGTGAGCATACAAGCATTTTAGAAGCATTAGCTTCTTACGCACAGTCATGGACTCTTCCCAGCTCTGAGGTAGGGAATATCATGCCTGTTTGGGGATGATGGGAAAATGAGGCCTAAGGAGGGTCAATAGCTTGCCCAGATGCGGTGGAATCCTCCAAGAAGAACGGCCCAAAGAGATCACTCTGCAAACAGACTTTGCACTTCCTGCTGTTAAAAGAGGAGTCTGTTTTCCCACCCAGGGGCCTTGCCGATCTGCTTGGACCAAAGGGCTGCAGTGGAGGGATGATGGGGCACTTCCAAGTTGTTCTTTTGGAACCTTGTCATTGCCATGTCCAAGGCCAGGTCAGCCTTCTGCAGGATGAGCATGCATGTGGCAGGAAGTCCAGGTGTTCCAGCGGAGGCCAGACAGAGGACAGAGCCCAGCCAACATCAGCAGAGCCACCTCTCCAGCCTGTCATGATCACAGGTACATGGATGAGCCCCGGAGAGTCACCGTGCTGACCCAGAGACTCGTGAACAATCAATGGTGTTGTTTTAAGCCGTTAGTTTTTGCAGTGGATTTGGTGAGTAAAAGGTAACTGGAAAACCAAGGCAGGCCAGGGAGCCAGTTTGGGAGTTGGGATTTGTCCCAGATGGGCCCCGCCCCAAGGCGATTTACTCTCGTGGACATCACTTCTCAGCAAGACCCAGGTGTCCACTTGAGTCCAAGTCTTGTCTTGGGTGCGCTGTGCATAACTTTCCACCCAGGGTGAATCACACACGGGCTGCCCCATACCACCACCTTTCAAAGATTTGATGGAGGGATCAGCAGAGACAGAGCAGGAACAGGGAATGAGACATTGTCCCTGCAAGTCCATCTTGCACAAGTGCCACTCTCAATAGTTTGTTTTTTTTTTGAGGTTGTAGTTCTCAACCAGATGTGATTTTGACCCTCGGTGGTGGTGGTGCGCGGGGGGACATTAGCAATATCTGGAGACATTTTTTAACTGTTATAACTAGAGGGGTGATCTGGGCCACTCTGCCAGTAGAGGTCAGGTATAATGCTATATGAATGTCCTATAGGGCTCGGGGTGCCGCTGCAGGATGGGGTGCTCACCTACCCTGTGGAAGGCCAGGGTTTAATCCCCAGCACTGCAGAACAAAACAAGAAAATCCGACAGTGCCCAGGGTGGCCCACAGCAGAGAATGATCCAACCAGAATGTCAACAGTGAAGATGATGTCTAATCCCGACCATTGTTCTCTGGGATGGAAACATCTTTGAATCCCGGCTTTCAACCCTGGCTAACCTGTTAGGTTCCCTCAGGGAATTAAGAAATAATAATAATAATAATACCAACGCCCAGCTCAGATTCTCTAGGATTCTGATTCATTTGGGGTTTAACCATTTAAAAAAAAAAATCCCTCTAGGTGATTGTAATGCCCAACCAGGGTTGAAAAACTACTTTAGGAAAATGATTTTGAAGTCGAGTCTTACAATGATGGTAGCAAAATGATGGTTTAAAAAAAAAAAATGTGGGTCCCTGGTCCTCATTGGAATGGCTTCCCCACACCAAGTCCTGTTCGGCTGGCCTCAGGGTGTGAAATCGCACCCTCTCCAGGGGCGATTTCAGCTGGTCAGGGGCTTACTTCCCCCGGCTTCTTTCTGTCTCTCTTTACCCCGGTCCTCCACCACCATGGCCCCCATCACCTTCTCTGAAATGTTCTCTCTGACGTGCAGGTGCCGAAGCACAATAAGAGGGGGAAGAAGAGAAGTTGGTTGGGTTACACAGAGAGGAAGGAAGGGAAGGGAGGGGAGGGGAGTAGGAAGGACAGTGGAATGAATGGGACACCACTCTCCTATGTTCACACGTGGATCCACGACCAGTTAACTCCACACCCCGTACAACCGCAGAATGGGATGCCAATTAGGATAAGTTATACTCTGTGTATGGATATGATGTCAAAATACACTCTGCTGTCATGTATAATGTAAATCTAAAAAGAACAAACATGATTTTTTTTTAAAAAAAGAAAAAAAGGCGCAGTGGCGCACGCCTATCATCCCAGCGGCTCAGGAGGCTGAGGCAGGAGGATTGCAAGTTCAAAGCCAGCCTCAGCAACAGTGAGGCACTAAGCAACCCAGGGAGACCCTGTCTCTAAATAAAATCCAAAACAGGGTTGGGAATGTGACTCAGTGGTCAAGTGCCCTTGAGTTCAATCCCTGGTACCAAAGAAAAGAAAGAAAGAAAGAAAGAAAGAAAGGATGTGGCTCATGGATTTCCATAAGACCTTTAGTTTTCAGTATTCCCTGGAGGCTTTTTCTGGAGAGTTGACGACGAATGGCAGGGCACTCTGTATACAAGTCTTTTGACATCTCCTGTCCTTCATTTACTCTTCTGTTTCCTAAAGGGTTATAAAGCTCTGCAGATTTGGGGTGGTCAAACCCTGCACATCTCGAAGAAAGAAATTGCCCTTGACCTGTTCCTGGGAGATAACCTCTGAGCCACTGTAATATCCTATGTGATAAGAGAGTTCCATACACCTGGAGCCTGGGGCCATACCAGATAATTTATGCTAAAAATGTGATTTATGGTGGGGACCTTGGGCCATGCTGGAGGGACTGCAGGCTGGGTAACTGACCCCCAGTAAAAGCCGTCAGTACTAAGGCTCAAGTGAGCTTCCTGATGGCCTTCTTACTCTGTCTGTGTGTGTTGTCATATGTCATTGCTGGAAAAATTAAGCACTGTCTCTGACCCTCCTTGGAGGGTATAACTGTAACAAGGATACACTTGATGCTTTGACTATATCCCCTGTGGCCTTGAAACTTATGGTTTTTTTTTCTTCTTTTTCTCAAACTTCTTTTCAAACGTCTCCTCCCTAACCTTCCTGATCTCTCCTCCCTAATCTCATTTTTCTCTGAATCACCTCTGTAAAAGCCCCCTGTTCCTGCTGATGGGCAGAATCACAGCCTTTGGGACAGGAGTCTCCTGTGTTTCTCCTTGGCTAGCAAAGCAATAAGCCTGCTCTTTCCTTTTTCTGAAGACCTTGTCTCTGTTACTGGATTGGCATCAAGGATGAGGACGGAGCTTTGGTTACATAACTGGAATCTTGCGCCTGGACTCTGCCTTGTGCATCTTTGTCCTTTGCTGGTTTTCATCTGTGTCTTAAACTGTTAATAAACTGTTAACTATGAATACAGTAGTTCTGTGAGTCCTCCTAGCACGTCGTCCAAACTTAGGGTTTCTTGGGGACTCTCTGACACATCTTCCCACTCCCTGCTTTCTCTTCACTTCTCGGGCATCAACGAAAAGATTCCTTCTGCTGTTCTGACCATACTCATTTATGATCTTACGCAATCTTCTAAGAAACTCATCAAGAAATTTATTTCACATAAATTCAGTCTCTCCGTGGAAGCGATGCTTGGGAGAAATTTTCTCCAGCCGATTAGGGTACTTTTGCAAAACATTCCTGTGTAAGCATGCGCACAACTGTCACGTACTCACCCAAACCAGACTAGGATACTGCTAGCATCTAGGAACCACCTGCACATATCATAAGGCCATTGAGCCTGGAATAAGAACTGGCAGCCTACTGTGCTTAGCCTCCTGCAGGTAAGGAGCACATCCTTTACCTGATGCCTCAGACTGCAAATGGCCCCATGGATTCCAGCAGATGGAAGTATGTTAATTTTCTTAAGTCCTTAGCTTCTTGGATTCTTTCCAACTTTTTTGCTCTTCCAAGTGATGCACCAATAACGATTCTTGCAAATGAATCATTAGGCTGTTCTATAATGATTATCTGAAGATACACGTCTACACATGGAATCTCTGAATTCAAGAGTACAGGTGTCTTAAAGATCTTTGATAGATGATACCTTTGGGGAACTATATCAATTAAAAACTCCATTGGTTTTGCATACACATGCATTTTCCTGTTTCCTTGCCAACACCGAACATTAATTACTTGTTCTACTAACAAATAAATTGCTCCATCTAACTGCACGATTAGAAAAATCACAGTGCATTGATATTACAGAATATTTTGCTATAAAGAATTAGGGAAGTTTCTGGAATATAAAAGGTAGAGAGATGCAAAAAGTTGATTTTCAACAGAATGAACAGAAAACTGACAAAGTCCAGGTGAACAAGCAAGAGGCATTTAGAGAAAAACAGGAATGTTGGTGTCCGGGTAATGCTTTGAAGTGTCAATCAAAGAAATTCAAATACAGAGGTTTCAAGCAATGGACAGGCAGTCTCTCTCCTGTGGCCCAAGAAGAGACAAGGGAATGAGGAATGGGTAGAAAGTAAGGCCAAAAATCCTAAAAATCATAGCCATATGCCCCCCCCATTCCAAGGGACATGCTGACTTCCTGGAAGGAAAGATGCCCCTTGCCTGCAGCAGCCCCAGGATAGGTTAAAAAAGTCTTATCCTATGAAAGATTTGAAAAAAAAAAAAAAAAAACAGTGAGGGCCTTAGCTCCCAGATGGCAGGAAAGCTGTCGGTGGATCTTAACCCACCCACGGCGCTTGCCATGTCTTGCCACGTCTTGCCACAGAAGCAATCAGGCGACAATAAGAAAAACCTAAAGACGTCCGTCCAGGACCTGTGCCGCAGGTGGAGCCCAGTGCGCATGCGCCATCCTCCCACGCTTGGCCAAGGGCGAAGGGGCAGGGAAGGGTGGGGGCAGCGCAGCCCTGCGAGGGGCGTCCAGCGCCCGGGCTGAGGACGGAAACCAGCTGCCCGCAGCCCAGAGGGCAGCTCAGAGGCTCGGTTTAGCACTTTTCCCTCCCCCTCCCCCCCCCCTTTTTTTTTTGTTGCTTGCCCCACCCAAGCCCCAATGGAAAAACTGACCCAACAGAAACTCAGCAAGCGCACCCAATTTCTGTTATTTCAGTGAGTCAATGCATATTTTCTACCGACGACGGCGCTGAAAATAGAGTTTTAAAATAATAGCGAACGGCAGAAAGCCTACCCCAAGCATAAAAAAGCTAAAATGACCATAAATAGAGGAAGACAAAGCCATGCAAAACAGGGCCCATGTCAGATTCTGGAAAAATTAAAGGTGGAAAATATAAGAGATTTAAAGCAGACCTCGTGGATGATTTTCAATCAATGTAGGTGGAGTGAGTTGCTTTTTTTTTTTTTTTTTTTAAACAAAGAAGCCATTTAAATAGAAAGACTTCAAGATTGCACCCAGGACCTGTAAAAATCTGGCCTTGGATTGAAAGCAAAAAGCTGCTTATTATATTTCTTAGGGAGATTGAAATTAAAGGTGCAGATAAAGACATCGCAGGGAAAGGTTAATACAGAGAAAGCGGGGTTCATGGTTTTCAGATGAGATGGAATCGAATCCAAGGTTCCAGGAGGCCACCAAGACCCATGGGGACATTTTATAAATGACACGGGGACATGCCTTCTAAAGGGAGGTTAAAACTTCAGGGATAGGTGTGCAGACTGAGATGGATCAAAACCCATCCAAGCGCCTTCCCCGGGCACAAAACCGAGCCCTGACACACCTTCCCAGGCCCAGGGGATGTGGGAATGAGACATAAAGACTTGGAGGGGCTGATGTATATTTAGTAAGGTGCCCTTGGTAGTTTAGGATCAAATGCTATTCACTGAATATAGAGGATATATCTTTTATGGTCTTGTGGGGTTTTTTTTACAGGGTGATCTGTCAGGCTGCAAAGAAAACCTTAACAAGATTCAAAGAGTAGAAATAGCACAGAGTATTTTCTAATCGTAGTTCAAAAAACCTAGAAATGTGTAACCTGGTCAGGGGGCCATTAGGGGAGAGAGGGAGGGGCGGAAGGAAGGGGGAAGAAGAGGGTGAGAATTAAACCCCCAATTCTTTTTTGGGGGGGTGGGTGGGTACTGGATATTGAACTCAGAGGCACTCAACCACTGAGCCACGTCCCCAGCCCTATTTTGTATTTCAGAGGACATGAAAAAGACTTATCACCTTGCAAAACTTTGTGCAATTAAATGTGAACACCTGAAGGAAATAGACGATTTTTCTAAGAAAAAGCAAATAACAACAAAAATAATCAGCCTTACACATCTTAAATAAAATAGGAAGCAGGAGCAAAATTGAAATTTTTTTTTTTAAAGAGAGAGTGAGAGAGGAGAGAGAGAGAGAGAGAGAGAGAGAGAGAGAGAGAGAGAGAGAGAGAGAGAGAGAGAGAGAGGAGAGAGAGATTTTTTTTTAATATTTATTTTTTAGTTCTTGGTGGACACAACATCTTTGTTGTTATGTGGTGCTGGGGATCGATCCCGGGCCACACACATGCCAGGCGAGCGCGCTACCGCTTGAGCCACATCCCCAGCCCCCAAAATTGAAAATTTTACCCCAAGTCTCCATCTAAAATCTACCAGCCCCAGGAGGTGGAGAAATTCTTCCAAATAATTAAGAAATAAGTGACCCTGTTTCAATATCAATTCCATTGGAGCACAGAGAAGTAAAAGATGTTCATTTTTTTTCTATGTGTGAAAAACACACCTAAACCCAGAAATCATGTAATTTAACAAACATGATTATAAGAATCAGTGTGACCCTGTCTCTAAATAAAAATATATAGGGCTGGGGTTGTATCTCAGTGGTAGAGCACTTGCCTAGCATGTGCAAGGCCCTGGGTTTGATCCCCAGCACCACATAAAACTAAATAAACAAAATAAATATATATATTTTAAAAAGGGTTGGGGATGGAGCTCAGTGGTTAAGCACCCCTGGGTTCAATTCTTGGTGCAAAAAAAAAAAAAAAAGTTATTACCAAGAAAATCTAATATAGTTCAGGAATGGAAAAAAAAATGCTTAGCATTAGGTAATATGTTAGAAAGCATTGTGGACCATATATCTCAGTTTAAAAAATAAATTTCAATTTTACTAGCAGAGAATGGTCAAAACATTCTCTTATGGCTTTCTAAAGAGCCACCGTATTTATGGCTAAACTTCCCTTTTTATTTCCAAAATTTGAAATATGTACTGTATTCTCCTTGAAGGGAAAAAAAAAATCTCTCTAGAGATTTTTTGTTTTATTGATCCTATCAAAGACCCAGATCATGGTTTTATTTAACACTTGTTTTTGGTTTAATTCGGTAGCGTCTATATCATGACTGATTTGATTTACCTGCTATTTTGGTCCATTAGGTTATTTTTTTCAAACCTCTTTTCTGAGAAACGTGTTTCATCCCTTTTCATTCTTTCTTAATAAAAACATTTGAAATAATGTTTCAAGTGGATTTGTCTTTTGATTACAGGGTTGTCTACTTCCCATCAGTTTTGAAAGGTATTTGTTCTTTTTGTTATTTTATACATAAACAGAAATTGTGGGTTTAATTTCCTCTTTTCCTCAAATCATTTTATATGGATGGTTATCATTTTATAACATTTTAAAATGTTCTAAACATGTTAAATTTTTTGCTAACCTGGTGTTATTACTTATTTACAAGGTTTTTTTTTATTGGGGGGGGTGCAGGGGGATTGAACTCAGGGGCACTCAACCCCTGAGCCCCATCCCCAGCCCTGTTTTGTATTTTAGTTAGAGACAGGGTCTCACTGAGTTGCTTAGTGCCTCGATGTTGCTAAGGCTGGCTTTGAACTCGAGATCCTCCTGCCTCAGCCTCCCAAGTTTCTGGGATTACAGGCGTGTGCCACTGTGCTTGGCTTATTTATAAGTTGTTTTTATTAAACACTTTGACTTCTATAATTTCTGCCTTTGGAAGTCATTTAGGTTTTATTTGGCCTGACACACATTTCTGTTTTCTGTTTTTGTTTTTTGGTACCAGTGACTGAACCCAGGGTCACTTTACCATTGAGCCACACCTTCAGCCTTTTTATTTTTTTGAGACAGATTCACCCTAAATTGCTTAGGGCCTTGCTAAGTTGCTGAGGCTGGTCTTGAACTTGTTATCCTCCTGCCTCAGCCTCCCAGGTTTCTGGAATTACAGGCACAAACCACCTTACCCTACTACATTGCTATTTTAAAATACATGTTCTATATATGTTTGAAAAGCATTTGTATTTCTTGATATGTATGTATTGCTGATTCCATTATTTAAATCCTGATGTTTTTGTATGTTGTTCTATCAGGAGGAGAATGGTTTGTGAATCTCTTACTCAGTTTTATTCTTGTCAACATTTTTCATATTTCTATGGAAACAATTACTTTGAAACTCCTTGATCTTTGTTTCAGCCTTGCTTTAAATTTGAGGCAATAAATTCAACTGTACTTAAGCACAAGCTCTAAGTTAAAAAGCTGTGGACTCTGAGTTTTTTTGGAGGAGTGTGAGGGTTACCAGAAATTAAACTCAGGAGCACTCAACTATTGAGCCACATTCCTAGCCATATGTATATTTGTATTTTATTTAGAGGGCCTCACTGAGTTGCTTAGCACCTCGATTTTGCTGAGGCTGACTTTGAACTCTCGATCCTCCTGCCTCAACCTCCTGAGTAGCAGGGCTTACACCCGTGCGCCAGTGCTCCCAACAAACATGAGCTTTTATCAAAATAAATTTCTTTCTAAAAACATGGTAGAGGGGCTGGGGTGGTGGCTCAGTGGTAGAGCACTTGCCTAGCGTGTGTGAGGCACTGGGTTCGAGTCTCAGCACCGCATATAAATAAATAAAATAAAGGTCCATTGACCACCAAAAAAATATTTTTAAAAAACCATGGTAGAAATGTCTAGAACAGTGCAAATATTTTAAAAGCATGCTAGGAGCCAGTAATTATAAAATTGTTACATGTGTACTTCTGTGGCTTCCTGTCATCCTAGCATTAAAATTTTGTCTGACAACTGAGACAGGCAAGGGATGCTCTTAAATGCGGAGACTGGTTTAATGGCATCAAGCTTAGTTCTGTAAACACTGGAGACAGGAAATGGCATTTGCTGGAGTGTTTGTTGTGGAAAATGTTGTTTTCCTCCTCAATATTGTCGACTCTATTTGCCAAAATAAAAAAAAATGTGAATGCTTTTTTACTGGTCTAGTTACAATTGAATCAGCGGACACAGAAAGCACCTATATTCTCTTGAACTCAGGAATAGCTCTGAGGGACTTTTTCGTGCAATCAAAATGCATAATGAGGATAATGGGAATATTTCAAACCACGGGGCGGAATCTCACTCTCTTGGACAATGTTATTTTTTTTTCTCCACATCCGTGTTTTGCTCTTTCGATTCATAGACGCTCATCAATGTCATTATCTTTTTTAGGGGGGATTGGATCATCTACCAAGAAATAATACTCTGCCTAAAATGCTTTGATTCTAGGTCCTCTAAAATTAATATTGCTGTTTTCTTCACGTTTGCATTAGGGCTTGCTTCTTGGAAATTCGAGAGAGCTGGATTTAGAAGCTCCTGTCTGAAGGGCTCTGTTTTCCACGGGGGGGTTGGTTAAGTCTTTCTGGCTCTGTCATTCCAGATCTCATCCTTGTCCTTCTGAAGGTGGATGTCCCTTTGTTGACTTTTTCTTCCTGTCACCTGCAATATGAATCATGCTCATTTTTTTTTTGGTGGTATTTTTCTACTTTTATACATACATATGTTCTGCTTTTCTACTCTAATGGAGTAGGTTCCTCTCGGTTTTATTCTCAGACGCACCCACACACACATCTTGTGCTTCTGGGGTTGAAAGTCTCCCCATAATCCTGTCTAGTTGAAAGGTTGTGTGGTCTGAGGGGAAGCGGAATGTGATTCCCATTGAGGAAACGGCTCCCATCGAAGGCTCCCGAGACGCTCCCATTTCAGGGCGCTTTGCAACCAAGTTCAAGAAGATTCTCTGGACTCTCTTCTGGTTTAATGGTCTTTCTTTGACTCGTCCAGGAACTCAGCCAACATCGGGTAGGGCGACGGTCATTTCCAGATTGGGATGAGGATCACAGGCAACCCATGTCCTGGGGACCCTAGGAGATGTCCCCCTCTCTGTCCCCCTCTCTTTGCTGAGAAAGCCCGTGTTGTTTGGATCCAGTGACCCGATGACCGCTTAATCAATGTGTCTGTTTAAGAAATAAACACAGAAAGCCAGAGAAAAAGAGCAGTGGCTCTGAGATGAGAGCTTTGGAGAAGGATTGCGGTGTGCGAAGACGGTGGAGCTCAGCAGGCTGGGTGCCAGCTGGTGGCGTGGTCTGGAGACATCTGAAGCAATAGCCGTTTGGAACGTGTTCCCTGGACAGGGGCCAAGACGCGGGTGCAGAAAAGCCTCATAAATGAGTTTTGATCCCTGTCTGGCATTTCCCGTTTTTTCCATTTACAGAAAGGCCTCCATACAACCCGCGGATCTTCTTTCCCAAAGAATTGCTTTTGACATTTGCATTCGATATTCCACCATGCGATAACTTATTTAGCCACCCTATCATGGGCACCACCGTTAACTCGACTTAATTGGCTCCTTTGTTCATCTTTACACTTCTGTCAAGATGTCCCCTTACCTTAGCATTTTCTAAATCAATTTTAATTATATGAGTCATACATAAATGCTTTCTTCTGATGAAATGCAAGTTGAATAGAGGTCCCCTCTCTCCCTCCACAGCACAGAGGTAGGTGGTCACTTTTGGATGCCCTCTGTCTAACGTGATCATAATTTGGGGGAGGCATGTGACCACTGAGCCCCATCCCCAGCCCTATTTTGTATTTAGAGACAGGGTCTCACTGAGTTGCTTAGCACCTTGCTTTGGCAGAGGCTGGCTTTGAACTCACGATCCTCCTGCCTCAGCCTCCGGAGCCACTGGGATGACAGACATGTACCATTCCCAGCATGATCATCAATTTTAAAATATATTTAAAAGAAAATAATACCACTTGAATTTTTCCTTCCCATCTAGCAATATGTCATTGAGATCTACCTACATGTCTGTTTTAAACTGTGGCATATAATTCCTTTTGAACTCGAGATCCTCCTGCCTCAGCCTCCTGAGCTGCTGGGAGGCTGGGATTACAGGTGTGAGCCACCGTGCCCTGCCTGTGCAGAATTTCTTTATGGAAAAAAACATGCATAGTGGAAATGCTGAATGTATGGCTGCTTTATATTACTGGAACTGCACTGTCTGTCAGAGTTGTCACTAGCTGCATGTGGCTTTTGAATGTGTCACTTGAAATGTGGCTGCTGAGGGCAGAACTGCCTTCGCTAGAATAAATTTTGAAAATTTCAAAACTGAACCGGTATAAAATACTTTTCTGTTAGATTCTATTTTGTTTTGGTAAGGCTATTATACTCTCTCAAAAGTGTGTCACATTAAATATCACGTCATTCTCTCACGTGCCAGATAGTGAGTGTTTTCCAGGTTTCCGTGTGAATGTAACACGGATCTAATTGGCATCCTTGACTCCGCTCTAAGGATTTTTCTCTGTGCGTTGATAGAACATTATAATGTGTTTACTTGAGGATTTGAGGCAGACGGTATGAGTTTCCTAACACCTTTGTATTACGATAGGGAAGTAAATAAAAATACAGAAAATCAAAATACAGATTATTTTAATCATCATCTAGGTATTTTTTTTATTATGCACAAAATTTGAAATGAAGGCATACAGCTGATGCTGAATCAGCGAGTCCTTGATAAGAATAGTGAATTTAAAAAGAGCCAGGGCGGGGCTGGGCATCTAGCTCAGTTGGTAGAGGGCTTGCCTCGAATGCACAAAGCCCTGGGTTCAATCCCCAGCAACCCCCTGCCTGCCCCCCCCAGCACACACACACAAAAGAGCCTGGGGCTGGGGGTGGAGGGAGGGATTGGGGAGATGCTGGTCAAAGAACACAACATTTCAGTTGGAAATAAGTTCAAGATGTGTCGGGCAGTTAATAACAATATGTATTTGGAAGTTGCTTAAAGAGCGCTGGGGGTTTAGCCCAGTGGTAGCATGCTTGTCTAGCCTGTGTCAGGTTCTGGGTTCAATCCCCAGTACTACCCCCCAAAATTGCTTCAAGAGTAGATGGTGCCGGGTACGGTGGTGCATGCCTGTCATCCCAGCGGCTTGGGAGGCTGAGGCAGGAGGATCATGAGTTTAATGCCAGCCTCAGCAAAAGCGAGGCCCTAAGCAACTCAGGGAGACCCTGTCTCTAAATAAAATACAAAATAGGGCTGGGGATGGGGCTCAGTGGTTGAGTGTCCCTGAGATCAATCCCCAGGACAAAAAAATTAAAAAGCAAAACAAAACATTAGGTTGTAAGTCTACTAGCCACAAGAAATCAGTAGTGGTAGTGCTTATGTTAAATAGCTTAGCCATTCCAGAATGCTCGCGTGCATCAGAACATCACATTACACACCATAAATAGAAGCAATTTTTACTTGTCCATTAAAAAAAGGAAAAACCCACAAGAGACCAGAAGACGAAATGCCACAGATTTCATGATGAACGCCATGAACAATGTGCTCCTTCAGAGCCAAAAGGGAAAAGCTGTATGTTTGTTGTGAAAAAAAAAATTATTTATTAATCTGAAAAGTGTTGAGATGTTTTTAGCCAATATGTGAACTTAATAAGAAGTTGTCTCTTGACATTCAAACAAAGAACCAAGGAAGCTCATGAAAAGATGCTCCGCCTCACTAAAATCGTTGGGAAGATGCAAATCAAAACCACGAGACACCGCGTCACGCCTATTAAAGGTGGCAATTTCCACAAGACAAAATAATCTAGAAAATAACAAGGGTTGGCAAGGATACGGACAAACTAGGACCCCTGGACCCCGGTGCATTGCTCATGAATATGTAAAACAGTATAATTGCTGTGGAAGATGGTACGGCAACTCCTCAAAGATTAAACAGAAATATCACATGGTCTAGCAGGTTCTGCTTCTCAGTGAAAAGAAGTGGGAGCAGGCCGTTGAACAGATGTTGATACACTCGAGTTTTTCTTAACACCATTATTCACAAAAGCCAGAGGCAAAATAACCCACATGTCCATCAACAGATGAATGGGAAACCAAACAGCAAGGGCCCATGATGGAATATTATGCAGCCTCGAGAAAGAAGGAAATTCTGACCCATGCTTCAACATGGACAGACCTGGATGACAGTATGGCAACTGAAATAAGGCCATCCCCAAAGGATAAATATGATATGATTCCTCATATATAAAGCTCCTAGAATAGTGAAGCTCACAGATATAGATGACAGAATGGTGATTGCCGTGGGCCGAGGGAAGGGGGAAATTGGGGTGCTAGTGTTGAGTAGGTTCAGGGTTTCAGTTAGGAAAGACTTTTAACATCCTGGTGCTAGATGGTGGTGACAGTCCCACAACCACGTGAATGTACTCAATGAACTGTACACTTAACCGTGGTCAAAATGGTAAATTTCTGTTATGTATAATTTATCACCATTTAAAAAAAAAACAAATTGCCTTAAGTCAGAAGAAAATGTTGAACAAAAAAATTTAAATACATTAGGATCAGAGATTCTGATTTGGGCCAGTTATAAAATGAATTAGATTCTTTTTTTGGGGGGGTGGGGAAGATGTACTGGGGATGGAACTCAGGGGCACTGGACCACTGAGCCCCATCCCCAGCCCTATTCTGTATTTTATTTAGAAACAGGGTCTCCCTGAGTTGCTTAGCGCCTCACTATTGCTGAGGCTGGCTTTGACCTCCCGATCCTCCTGCCTCAGCCTCCGGAGCTGCTGGGATGACAGGCGTGCACTACCATGCCTGGCTGAATTGGATTCATGAATGTGGAGTGTGTGTGTGTGTGTGTGTGTGTGTGTGCGCGCACATGCACACATACAACCAATATTTAATGGAAAGATGGTAAAATAAATTATTTCAGTTACGAAAATTTTGTCATGACAAAAGCGAAGAATCATCACTTAAGCCAACCATTTCCCATAGAATCAATGAACACGTCAAAGGTAAAAATAATTCAAATTTTGCAAAACAGCGAATTTTAGGTGAATCACTCCACAGGATGCTGACCAACGAATAGGTTGGGTATATTTAATCCTAAAGCTCTTCCAAATTTATAAAAAAAAAAAAAACCAGTGCCAATCCACAAATGTAGTATAGACTTTTTGAATCTCTTACATCTGATAGAGAAGAATTTCAGTTAGATATGAAAAAAAAATTAGTTTCTATCCTACCAGATGGTGTTCCAAAAATATGGATTTATTAGAACTTCAAAACAAGGGACTGATGTTTTCCGTCTTGCTGCCTTCCACCGTATGATATATATTGAAAATATTTATGCTGCTTTCAGAAGTAGATTCTTTGGGAGGTGCCATGGATACAGTTGCTAACGCTGCTCCCTGTGTGTATATACAAACGCTATGAATCATCACCAACATGTGGAACTTCCTTTTTGTGTGTGTGTGCTGGTGGGGATTTGAACCCAGGACCTTATGCATGGAAGACAAGCACCCTCCCAACTGAGCTGTATCCCCCATGTGGAACTTCTGAAAGGAACAGAAGGCAATAAACACAATGATTCGGGGTCTCTGCCCAACATCACTGGTTGAATTGCGCAAGAATTTTGGAAGGATTTACTGGACGGTCAATTCCAAATCAAGATTTTTCTTGAAACTAAAGGAATGCTTGCCCAGAACCTAATAAAGACAAAATGAAAAACAACACCAGTGTGACTTGTTTTTCTCACCAACATGACAATATATATGAATGAGATGACCCTGAAAATCGAAGGAAAGAAGAACTTCCTTTTGGTCTGGCTGGAGAGTTATTAGAATTTACACTGAAATTGAAATTTCAGCCAGGCGGGTGGTGCACGCCTGTGATCCCAGCAGCTCAGGAGGCTGAGGCAGGAGGATCGCAAGTTCAAGGCCAGCCTCAGCAATTTAGCAACGCCCTAAGCAACTTAGTGAGACCCTGTCTCTGGATGAAAAAATTTAAAAGGCTGGGGTTGTGGCTCAGTGGTTAAGCGCCCCCTGAGTTTAATCCCTGATACACAAAAAAAAGAAATGAAAGAAATTGAAACTTTCCGTGATCCAAATCTATGACAATGAGCTCACCCACTTTCTGACATGAATTGATATGGCAAATATTTTTAACTGTGATCCCAGCATCATGCAAATCCTATGCAGGGTTTACCAGAGAAATTTGAAGAATATATTACTGATACTGATAAACTTAGAGTTGCTTTTCAATTTATATAATATCCCTTTACCTGCCACATTAATAATATTAAATTGACATAATTTAGACAGAAGCAGTTTTAAAATTGATATACTTTTGCTTCAAAGTGAAATAATTCTTCCAATAAAGATGAGCTGGTTTGCGGCTGGGTGCGGTGGCACACGTCTATAATCCCAGCAGCTCAGGAGGCTGAGGCAGGAGGATCACAAGTTCAAAGCCAGCCTCCGCAATTTACTGAGGCGCTAAGCAACTCAGTGAGACCCTGTCTCTAATAAAATACAAAATAGGGCTGGGATGTGGCTCAGTGGTCGAGCGCCCCTGAGTTCAATTCCTGATACCTCCCCTTCTTGGCTGGGTACAGAATCGCGAGCCACCACACACCTTGTAGATTCAAACAGCAATTCTTTATTCCCGAACTCACACGGGCCTCTACACACGTTCAGGGGAAATCTCAGTTCTCCCGCTGCCCAATCCACCTACTCCATGAGGCTTTTTTCCAAAATACTTTTTGAATCTCACGAGAACTCAAGCAGCAGGAACGCCCTATTCCTAGCAGCAATAAACTTAAACCTGGAACTTCCCTAAAACCCATATAGTCTTAAACCAGGAACGCCTTAAGCCCAAGGACGAGATACTCCCTAAAACCTGATCAGCTCTAAACCTGGATCCGCCCTGGTCCTTGAGCAAGGTCACCTTACTAAAGCATACATGCAGTGTCCCAGCGAATGTCCTCTAAGCAACATGGGGTACGCTGGCAAGGAAATTTCGATGCGTCAATCCTACTTGGCAATGGCCCTCAGCATCTCCCCCCTTCTGATTAATTAAACAACAAGCAATGTGGCTTAAGGACGGTGCCTGATAGGTTGTCCAATTCAACATATGGTTCTTACCCGTCATGGGAAAAACTGACCTTTAGGCGTCAGCCTCCTGTCTTAGGTTGATACCACTGCAATTGGATCCTACCCGTCCCTGACTACCCGTGCAGCATTCAGCCATGCTTGTGGATAGGCCTATGCACCAGTGGGGGGGTGAGGTTCTTGCCTCACCTCTGTTGGCCCCCAAATTTTAGACCATCACTAGTAGAAGGGAGGAGGATACAGAAATGCCACAACACCAAGCCAATTGACAGTTCCTTTGGAAAAATTCCATCACTGGTGACACCATCAGCAAAGATATGCCAGCGTGACCACAATTAACATGGGGTGCGCTGGCAAGGAAATTTCGATGCGTCAGTCCTACTTGGCAATGGCCCTCAGCACTCCCCCTCCAAAAAAAAAAAAATGAAGATGAGCTAGTTTTGGTACTATGGAAATGAATATTAAAGAAAAAATGATTTTAGGGGACTAATTGGAAAATGTTTAAATGTCTAAGACAACTTAGGTATGATTCTGCTTTGGGGGCTATAAATATAAATATGATCAAATATCTCCAATACAATTTTAGTTCATTGAGCTATGCTATGTTTTAAAAAAATATATCCTGGCTAGGCATGACGGCCCAGGCCTGTGATCCCAGTGACTCAGGAGGCTGAGGATCACAAGTTCAAGGGCAGCCTTGGTAACTTGGCAAGAGTCTGTCTTGAAATAAAAATAGAAAGGGCTGGGGATGTAGCTCAGTGGTAGAGCGCCCTGGGGTTCAGTCTGGGGGTGTCACAAAATATAAATAAAAAAGAGGTCTGGGGTTGTAGCTTAGTGGTAGAGCACTTGCCTGGCGTGAGTGAGGCACTGGGTTCGATTCTCAGCACTGCATATGAATGAATAAAATAAAGGTGTTGTGTCCATCTACAACTAAAAATATATTTTTAAAAAAAATTGAGCAATTTTGTAAGTGTACACACACACACACACACACAAAATCACCCTGGATGTCAAAGCCTTACTTCAGCAACAACAACCAAAGAACATACCACCTTGATCATTTTTATATTGATGACATATTGGCATGATGGTATTTTTAGAAAGAGTGGGTTAAATTAAATATAATTCTGAAATTATTTTGACCTTCTTCCTACTTTTTTTTTTTTCCTAATGAAACATGAAAAGTTAGAACACGTAAAAATTACCTCTGTGGGGCTGGGATGTAGCTTAGTGGTAGAGGGTTTGTCTAGCAAGCATGAGGCCCTGGGTTCCATCCCTGGCCCAACCAACCAATCAGTCAATCACAGGTGGCTTCTGTTTTTACGCCATTCCATGGTCGAGGTCTAGAATCACCTCCCTTTCTCCTTAGCACCTCGGGGAGAATTCTCCATTGAACTCTGGAAAGAGGATCATAAGAAGCAACGGGCTCCATCCTCAGCTCCCTCCATGAAAACCAAAGGAGTTGGCCAGACCCAAGGAGCTGGCTGTGAACTTGAGCAACTCAGCCGCTGTGACTCCTGAAAACTTTGAATCTGGAGTCAGCAAAGACAGAATTAGGCAGAAGCCCAATTCAACATCAGTGTCAGGTGCATGGACCAGGCTTTGAAAGACCCCCGCCCCCCCACAACTACTAATGGGAGTGGGGTAGCATAGGGAGCCCAGAACCGGTGACCGCCCATCACAGAGACGTGGCTGGAGGTCGGTGCGGGGAGAAGATGGGGACACTCCCCGGGTCTGATGGGCTGGGTGAGCCTCCCAGCAGAAGAATAAGTGACCACATTGGCACTTTAGAAGGCGGAAGGAGAAGAAGAACAGAGAGAAAGAGCTGGAATACGAGGTTGGAACTTAGAATGAGTGGCGGGTAGGAGAAGGGAAGCACCGTCAAGCAGAAGATTCAGACCGAGGTTAGGACTCGCTCCCCTGGGACTCAGAGTGCCAGGTTGGACTAAAGGTGCCAGGCTTACAACTGGGCTCCTGTGGCCAAGGGCAAGCCTTGTGCCCAGTTCTAAGGTCACGTCCCTTCTTCCCCTCTGGGCCGGACTCCCTGTCTCAGTGCCGTGTCTGGGATGGAGCTTACTCCTCCCAGAGGCTAGAGATGCTGGTCCAACACCCGCTCAGCGATGACCACAGCCCCGCCTACTGCCCACTGACTGTCACCATGTTGGAGCAAAACGGCTCTATGATCTTCGGAGCCCCTCTGGACCTTCCGTTCTGTCTGCAGACCCGAACCTTCCCCCCGGTGCCTCCTTTACTGTGGCCTAGGTGGGCCCCGCTGTCTGCTCTGTTAGCAGACACAGGATCACAGACAGCAATTCGAGTAGATCCTCTGGGGGGAGCATCCTGTTATCTCAGCTCTCCCCACCTGAAAAAAAAAAAAATCATCCCCCCCACCAAGGTACGCAGTCAAACTCAGCCTATCAATATATATTCCAGCTTTTGCTTGGATGAATGCTATTTCGATTCAGTCATTTTCTCCTTCACTTTCTCTCCCATTGATTTTTTTTTTCCCCAAGAGTCTACCTTCTCGGATTACCTCCTCCTGATTGAGTTCTAGGAGGATTATGTGTTTAGTGCACTTGGTGTATTTCAAATGTCCAGAACTGGACCTGGCACACAGTAGATGCTCAAGAATCATCTACCATTTTGAAGGAACAGAAAAGTCAACATCTCAGGCTCTTTGGAGACTCAGCCCACACCATCAATGATTAGTACCTGTGTTTGCATAGAACACAGAGGTTACCTATGGGAGCTGAGCTAGTTTTTATTTTACCAATACCGAGCTGAAAAAAATCCCTTAATATACACAACAAAGTGGCTACATGCAATGGCCCGGACTCTTTTCCTTTCTATCTGGGTGGATTTTATTTTCAGTCTATGTTTTGCATTACCACCACTGACCAGTGTTAACAGCCACCGGCTCGGGTGACGTTAAGCTCTCTCGCAGATCCCACCCACCAGAGCTCCCTCTTTAATCCCCTCCTGCATTTGTACACAAGTCTTTTTTCCGTGATGCCCCCAAACCTGCCCCTGCATCCTCTCCAAGTGGCCGCTGATTTTCCCAGTGCCGTGAATTACACTGGACAGAGTCCCGCAGCCGAGTGGCCCACAGAGGACCCACCATCATGCAAGCCATTTGGACGTGGACGTGATACTGCCAGAAGGATCAGCCACCTTCAGAGGATGGCAGGTACACTGGCCCCTGCCGTGAGATCCTGAGGTCCGAGTTTCGGAACCTTCCCCTCTTTCTCCTGCCCAGCTTTGATTTCAACCCCCTTTAACTCAGAGTTCGGGGCGGTTCTTTCCTCTGTTCCCTTAGTTGGAACAGGAGGCAGCCCTGGGCTGAGTGGACCGACCCGTGGCCCCAGGTGAGTCATACTACCTGTTCCATTCCTCGGGCAGCGGAATGTCTTGAGAGCCAGGGCACCTGGCTTCTAGGCCTGGCTCTGCCACGAGGTGCATGACTTTAGGCAAATCACATCACCTCTCTGGGCCTCAGTGGTCACACCTGAGAAATGAAGGGGTTGCATTCGATTAGTGAATCTCCACTGTTTACTTTTGTCCCCTCCCAAACACAACCAGCAGGGTATACCGACCTACAAGACGCACGTCCCTGGGCAGCTCCTAGGTGCACCCTCGAATTGCATCCCTTTCTTTCCCACTCAAGAATGCCTATGAGCCTGTAATCCCAGCAGCTAAGGAGGCTGAGGCAGGAGGATCGCCAGTCGAAGGCCAGCCTCAACAACTTAGGGAGGCCCTAACTAAGCAACTTATCGAGACCCTGTCTCTAAATAAAATACCAAAAAAAAAAAAAGGCTGGGGGGTGTGCTTCGGGGGTTAAGTGCCTCTGAGTTCAATCCTTGATACCAAAAAAGAAAAATGCCTATCAGAATGAAATGAACTGGAAGGATAAAGAGAACGTGCGTGATTTTATTCATATTTTTAAAATCATCTTGGGGCTGGGGATGTCGTGCTCAGTGGTAGACCACTTTCCTAGCACGTGCGAGGCCCTGTACTGCAAAACAAACAAAAACTCCTTTAAGCTTGGTGTTTTGACCGCAAGTGAATTACACTTCCTGAAGATTTAATTATGCACTTTCAGAATAAAAAAGAGAGAGCAAGAAAGAAAAGCACATCACTCGAGTGGCATGCAATGCGCGTGTGAGGTGGGGAGTGAATATCTGAAGCTCCTCCATTGGTTCTGGTTCTTGCAAAAACACGTTCGAGGTGGGGTTCTCATTAGGTGCAGGTTTGCACTAGTATTTAAAGACAAATCTTGCACACAAGGTCCCTGAATACAAACCAATGACATCAGCTCCTGTTCAAATAAAGGAACTTCAATCCGTACCTACGTTGGGGGGGAACCTGAGAGGTGGCTTCTCCAGCCGGGCCTTTGCCTCAGGAGTTCATGTGGGTAACCCTGGCTCGGTGCAGGATTCGCCTTTCCCTGGCTTATGCATCCCTGTGCAAGGTGGGGCTCTGCAGGTCTATTTACAGGGCTTCTGAGTCACCCTCCACAACTGCCCCTTTTATGAACTGAGGTTGCAAAGCTGCAGAGTGCGGTGATGGCTAAGGCCCTTTGCACCGCCCAGGGCACTGGCTTATGCCTGCGGTCCCTCTTCACCTAACTAGTGCTCTTTTCTTCTCTCTTGCCTAAGAAGAATGCCACTCTGCTCTCTTAACAACTGTTCTTTCCACGATCGAGATCTGTCTTTTCATTGTAAACCCTTTGAAGAAAGGACCCCTCTTGACCATGTTCATTCTTCCCCTAGAACTTGGATTCGGCTTCTCCCACTCAACTCTCATTCTTCCCTTCACCTGTGCCTGCAAGGTCTATCTGATAGCCTGCAAGCTGCCTGAGGGCAAAGACTGGGTCAGCCTTATTCACTACCATCAAACACAACCACGACAGGTACAATAGGAAATTAATAATCAGGTGGTGAATAAATGAACGACCAGAAGATGGAATGCAGAAATCCATGAATGAAACTAGTCTTGTCTACTGATTCCCTCCCTGAGCACGTAAACACACGTTCGTGTTTGATAAATGCTCACACAAACACGCACGCGCGCGCGCACACACACACACACACACAATCGTCAACCCCTTGCACAATCTCTCCTGATTTTAGAAGTCAAGAGAACTTAAAATCTCTGTCGGCATTCAGTCTTCTTCACCTCTCATTTCTTCCCCAAACCTCATGAGCTGACCTCTGTTGCCTCCATCCAAGGACAATGTTCCCAATAACTGCACCAAGACCGGACACGCCACCAGATTCAATAAAGTTTCTGTCCCCATTTTATTTGGTGCCCTGATTCTAAGTTGTAAAAGTATTTGGATGGCTCCTGGGTTTATTATTCTTACAGAAGCAGAGGGGAGACAGATGGCTTTGTTATTGTTGTTGTTGTTTTAGTTATACATGACACTAGAGTGTATTGGGGCAGAACAGACATACATAAAGTATAACTTGTTCTATTAGGTTCCCACTCCAATGGTCGTAAATGATGTGGAGTTACCCTGGTCATGCATATAAATACAAGACTAGGAAGGTTATGACCAATTCATTCTCTTTCCTATTCCCCCCCGAGACAGATGACTTCTTAATTGTTCTTTCAGTTGTAGATGGATACAATATCTATTTATTCCTTTATTTTTACGTGGTGCTGAGGATCGAACCCAGTGCCTCACACATGTGAGGCAAGTGCTCTACCGCTGAGCCACAACCGCAGCCTGACAGATTGACTTTTAAAATAGGGGAATGAGAGCATAAATAGGTATTGGGTTCTGTTTTCCCAAGATGATGAGTTCCAGGGACACTAAATACAATTCCATTTAGAGATTATAAAGATTCGTTTATTTAACCACTCACTTATTCATTCAAACACACACATACCAAACCCCTTTAATGTAGCAGGCATTGAGCTAGGTGTTGAGGATGCACAGGTAAATAAGTCCAGGTAACAGGTCGCAGGGAGTATCCCATCTATCAATAAGGCAGTTAATTTTGAAATTAAAAAATCTTTGAATTAAAAAAAATACTGATGTGCAGCCAGGTGAGGTGGTCTGTACCTGTCATCCCAGCAGCTCGGGAGGCTGAGGCAGGAGGATCGCAAGTTCAAAGCCAGCCTCAGCAAAAGCGAGGCACTCAGCAACTCGGTGAGACCCTGTCTCTAAATAAAGTACAAAATAGGGCTGGGATGGGGCTCAGTGGTCGAGGGCCCCTGAGTTCAATTCCCAGTACCCACCCCCTACAAAATGTGCAATGCTCATATAGAAAATGCACATATTATAAGTGCTCAGTTTGCTGAATTTTCACAAACTGAACACACACACCGATGTGGATAGTGCCTGGATGAAAAGTCACCGTGACCAGCACCCCAGAATCCCTGCTGGTCTCCTCCTAGACACAGCTCCTCTCCATAGGAAGTGCTCTCTGGTTTTCACAGCAGAGATGAATATCGCCTGCTCTTGTGCTGCATATTGGAAGCCTGCAGAATGTTCTCTATGTGCTTCTGTTCTTTTGCTCAGCATATTGGTGAGGTTCACTGATGTGGGGGTACGTGGATGTGGGCCATTCATTCTCATTGATGTTGAATTCTCCTTTAGCCACACCCCCTGCCTGCCCACATGGGAACTTCCTTGGCACAGTAATAATGATCTCCTCTTCAGTAATATTTCTGCTCCTTCCTCCTTGCTTTCCTGCATAACTCTTATGACCAACTTATATTTTATGACTTTTGTTTATTTGTGTTATTATTTGTCCCATGCCTAGAACTTAAGTTCTATAGAATCCTGAGAAGTGCTCAATAAATACTCTTGGAACAAGGAACCTCAGTTACTTCCACCGGGTATCCAGCAGGCCCAGGGCTGGAGGGTGGGTCATGCTGCCCAGAGAGAGCAGATGGATCAAGAACTACAGCACCGTGTCACTGAGCAGGAGAGCCCAACCTGATGTGGGGTCAGAGGTCTCCTTCTGTGACATCTCTACCACGAATATCAATGTGAAAACCTCACATCAAATGCTTGCAAATGCATTTTTAAAGTCGATGAATATCAAAAGGAAAAGAATCAGAAATGTCTATTAACAGGGAATAGGCCTATTGTTATTAATTACTATTATTATTATTATTACATTATTATTATTGTTGGAATTTGAAGTGGATTTTCTGGCTTTTGCATCTTTTGGATGTTTCCAGTCGTTCAAATTTTTAATCATAAGCATCTTGATTAAATTCTTAGAAATGAAAGATTAACATGCCACTATTAAGTAAAGAATGTCGTGGTGCTTCAAAAATGGTTTAATAGTAATGAACTAGTGCTAAAAATATCCCGGAGCCCTAGGACATTTTATTTTATTAAAATCGCAGATTGAACATTCATGACCTGAGAGTAGAAACAAATGTTCCTTGAATGAATGAATGAAATACATTAATATGCAACGCCATCCCAATGGGTCAGATAAGAAAAAAAATGCCGTCCCTTTACTAATAAGTGCTGAAAAGGCAATAAAAAGCAATCTAGCATCCATTCTCGATGAAAATTCTTGGCAAGCAGGAAAGAAGAAGGCTTCTATCATCCGCCTGTCTGCAAACCTCTGCAATCTGGCTCCTGCTGGCATCATGCCACCAACACTACCTTCCCCAAGGCTACCAGTGTCCTACATATCACCAAACGCAGTGCACTTGGAGGGGTACCAATAAATATGCAACGAATTAAGAAATGGATGATAAAAGAATCTTGGATCAACACGTTGAACAATAAAACATCAGCATCGTCTCTTTAAAGTCAGAAATAAAACCAGGGTGTGATCTGCCACTGTCCTTAGATGGGGGTTTTTGGAAGCTCAAACAAAAAAGAAAACGAAACAAAGAAACCATAGAAACACAAAGATAGAGATAGCTATTGGCAATAAAAAGAGACAAGCATGATCGGTCCTTGCATAACACCTGGGAGAATCATCCCCAAACTACTACCAGAAAGAGAGAGAGTTCTGGAAGTTCACAAAATAAATACACAAAGAGTTAATCGTTTCCCCCAAATACCAGCAAATGTCACGATTAGGGAATGATGGGTCATGAGACAATTGAGAAAGTGACATCTTCAGAAGGCGTAGAATCTCACAGATGAGAAGTCAGACGGGGACAGAATTCCAGTATTACAAATTAGGAGAGAAAAAACTATAGGGAGATTTCTGTTTTTTGTTTTTTGGGTTTTTTTTCCCAACTAACTGGGAAGTGTAACTGACACTTGGCTGTGAAATTTACATTCAATTCTAGTGAATGACACACTTGCTATCTTCCCTGGGGGGCTGGGGGGTGGGGATCAGGTGCTGCTGAACTATTATTAGGAGGCGTCAAAATGACCCAGGGAGGGGGCTGATTCTGCCCCACCCTGGAAAGCCCATTCCAGTTCCCTCCTTGTATGGTGTGGTCTCCAAAGGAAGTTCCTGAATTTGTAACCCTATCTCGCCTGAGATTATAATTACCTGTGCTTAGTAAGGAACTGACTTTACAAACTCAGCCAAGTGTGAAAACAGTGTAGCTTTTTAAAAAATTGGTTCCAATTAGGTATACGTGGCAGCAGAATGCGTTTGGATTCGTTGCCCACAAATGGAGCACAACTTTTCATTTCTCTGGTTGTACACGATGTGGAGTTGCGCCATGGGTGCAGTCATACATGTACCTAGGGTAAGGACGCCCCTCACATTCCACATGGCCCCCTCCACTTTGCCCAAAGTTCCTCCATTCTTCCCACAACCCCACACCCCCCCCCATTAGCAATGATAGGTAAGTGATGCCTGCGGGGTTCATATTCTCACGCTAAGTTCAGCAAGACATTTTTAGAGTCCTTGCACAGAAAATGAACAAATTAGCAAATACACAACTAATACGATTTTATTGACTTATTTAGGGGACAGGATCCAGAACTTCACGCAGGCGAGGCAAGTGCTCTACCACTAAGCTACACCCCCCAGCCTTCTAATATGATATACTTTTTTTCTTTTTCTCCTTTTTTTTTTTTTTTTGTGATACTGGGGATTGAACCCAGAAGAATTCTACCACTGAGCTACATTCCCAGCCCTTTCTACTTGATTTCGAGACAGGGTCTCGCCAAGTTGCCCAGGATGACCTTGACTGGTGATCCTCCTGCCTCAGCCTCCTCAACCCACTCACAGGTGTGGAGTATCATATTTGGCTCTCATATGATTTTTTTTTAAAGTAACTTTATTTTCTGGAAAATAAACCTGGTATGAAAGCGATTAGACATGAAAGGAGGGTTTGCTTCAGCTTGAAGACTTCTTGGGAGAGATAAAAGTTTGAGCTGCGACCTAAAATGTACAAAGTAGCAAACCCACAAATAAGGAGGTTGGAGAGCAGAGCAGGTGGCAGGTCATGCGGAGCCTCGCAGACCACGTGCCACAGTCTGGATTCTACTTTTAATGCAAAGGGAAGTCATAGAAAGAGCGTGGGCTGGGTCCCCTAGCATCTGATGGATGATTTTCAATGTCCACGGGGGCGGCTGTAAAACTGATAGCCTGCAGTACAGAGGGGCTTGGGGACCTGCTGAGAAGCCACTTAACTAGTCCAGGTGAACATGGTACCAGGTTGGGAGAGGATGATGGCAGAGTGGTCAGGAGATATGCTATGAAGGGAGGGCCATTCTGGAACATTCTAACACTTACTGTAAGTGGGAAGAGAAATAGGAGCCAGAAACAGGACAGAGAAGGAGGAGGAGGCCAACCAAGAGTGGGGTTTCATGGAACCAAACACTGTGGAGGGGTTGAAAAAGGAGGTGCCTCAGACTTGGCCACTGGATGTACAATGGCAAGGTCCCCAATGATCTTTGCTAGAAAGGTTTCCCAAGAGTTGTCAAAACCCAATCAGGGCAGTCAGTGTGGGGCCTGGGCCAAAAGTACACCTGGAGGTCGACACACAGTGAACCTAAATATTGTTATCGACCAAGCAAACTGCCAGCTAAGTGTTAGCCGCTTACCTTGACGGGTGTATATTCGTCGTGTGTATTTCTAATTCTCGGATTCCCGGAGCTCCTCACTGAGTGGATCCGCACAGGGAGGGCAGGTGCCAAGATACAGGTACCCACAGCCTCAGGATCTGGGCAACAGTCCCTCAGAGGCCCTGGGAGCTGGCTGGGCACGGGGAATTCCAGAGTCCCAGCCACCCTGAGTGAGGAGCAGGAGGGACCAACTCTGAGTGGGCAAGTTTGCTTGAGCCTGTCAATCACCTGCGGGTTTGAAGGAGCCCTGCAGGAGGGTGGCCAGCAGGGGGCCCTCTGCAGCACCTTCGCCTAAGGACCGAATAAGACTGGGTTAAAGAGAGAAAGGGAAAAGGCGAGGGAGGTGGTGGAAAGAGCAATTTGGCCTCTCAAGAGGCAGCAGCTGGAGGAGGAGAGCCCAAGGAGGCTTGGCCCTGGGTCTTCACTTCTGAACGCTGATGTAACCCCTCCAGGGACAGGAAAAGGTGACGAGAAGAGAATGGGGAGATACTAAGGGCAGAGCCCTTGATCAAATGCCCGGGAGAGGATGCGTCCTGGGGTTGAGCCGAGGGATTGGCCTGTAGAGGTCAAGGGCAAGGGCAATTCTTCCACCGTAAGAGGAGGCAAAGCAGATGAAATGGGCCCAGGTGTAGCTCTGGCAGTGGGAAGAGAAACCAGATGATTCCTTTCGAATATTTACGGTTAAGCAGTGAATGAGGAGCAGGGAGAGAGGAGCTCTGAGAAGTTATCTGGGAGATTTAAAAGTGGACGCAACGGTGAGGTTGACGCGATGTGCACTTTATCACAATTAAAAATACATTTTTCCCAGGGACTTGGGAGGCTGAGGCAGGAGGATCGCAAGTCAAGGTCAGCCTGGGTAACTTGGCCAGACCCTGTCTCAAATTAAACATTAAAAAGTGCTGGGAGTGTAGCTCAGGGGTAGAGCACCCGTGGGTTCAGTGCCAAGTACTACTTACAAAAAAAAAAAAAAAAGTTTAAAAAAACTAATAAAGGACCATCCTCCTCCTTGTTTTAATTAGCTTTTTCCACTGCTGTGACTGAAAGATCTGACCAGAACAATTGCAGAGGAGGAAAGCTGATTTGAAGGCTCACAGTTGCAGACGTCTTAGTCCATAGATAACCTGGCTCCATTCCTCAAGGCTGAACATCTTGGCGGGAGGGTGTTGGGGAGGGAAGCAGCTCACATCATCCGGAAGCAGAGAGACTCCACCCACCAGATGCAAATATACACCCCAAACCACGCCCACCGCCTCCAGCCACGCCCACCTTCTCCAGCCACGCCTACGGCTGCAATTGCCACTCAGTCAATCCCATCAGGGAGATTAAGAGATTAAGACTCTCCCAACCCAGTCATTTCTCCTGCGTTGTCTCACACAGGAGCTTCTGGGTGACATCTCTAAACCAGAACACGCCTTCTCCTTAAAACAAATTATCTTGGAAAACAGGAAAGTAAATATATTGGGAGAATGCAGTAGAAGAGGTCAGTACTAAGGGCTCACTGGAGATCTGAGGACATACATTTATTTTATTTTATTTTATTTTGATACTGGGAATTAAACCCCAGGGGTGCTTAACCGCTGAACCACATTCCCCAGCCCATTTTTATATTTTATTTAGAGACAGGATCTCACTGAGTTGCTTAGGGCCTCACTAAGTTGCTGAGGCTGGCTTTGAACTTGCAATCCTCCTGCCTCAGCCTCCTGAGCCTCTGAGATTACAGGTGGACACCACCACATAGGGCTTGGATGTAAATTTAAAGCAAACTCATTCAGCACAACTGTGGGGGGGGGCGTTGTCTGGGTACAGACAGGGACAGTAGGCAGAAAGTTGTGTTAGGAGAGTTTGGTTGAGGTAAGATCTGTGACTTTAATTTAAAATATTTAAGAGAATTTGATTGATGTAGACTGAAACTGAATGTTTTAAAACTTCTAGATTAGTAAATAATTACAGACTCCTTAGGTTTGTAAATAGTGTTTAAGCACTTAGCAATTCTGTTTGTTGAATTATAAGTGGGCCTTGTCAGATGTACGAAGCACTTAAGAGATTCAAATTTGTAATTGTAGTTAAAAATGCCAAAGCTACGGGAATATTTATTCGTCATGTTTGTAAAGGATGTTAAATATTTAGGAGAATTCACTGTGTCAAATTTACAAGCTCATTCAACACTGACGGGAGAACAGATAAAAATTAGTAACTTTAGACAAGATACACTAGATTTATGAAGAAAGAAATATGATCTGTGGATTATGTGAAAGCCCTGGGAAAGTCTAAGTTTTTAGATTTATAATTTCAATAAACTGAGCATTATTTAAAATACGTGTAACTGTAAGTATATTCTTCTATACTCAAAGGCTCAACATCAAGTGCTAAAAACATAGTTGTTGTCTGTGAGATACCATCTTATACCATCTCATAGTTTTATTTATTTATTTATTTATTGGTACTGGAGAGTGAACCCAGGGGCACTTTACCTTTGAGCTACATCCCCAGCCCTATCTATCTATCTATCTATCTATCTATCTATCTATCTATCTATCTATTTATTTATTTTGAGGCAGGGTCTCGCTAAGTTGCTGAGGCTGGCCTCAAACTTGAGATCCTCCTGCCTCAGCCCCTTGATCCTGGGATCCCAGGCACGTGCCATTGTTCCTGGCTACACAATTTTATTTTCTGAAGATTAGTGCCTAATCCCCATCCATGATCCTCCAAAATTCCACCAAAATGATGGGAGTTGGGAGGCTGAGGCAGGAGGATCGCAAGTTCCAGGCCAGCCAGCCTCAGCAACTTAGCGAGAGACCCTAAGAAACTTAGCAAGGCCCTGTCTCAAAATTTTAAAAAATGAAGAAAATATGATGTGGCTCAGTGGTTAAGCATGACCGAGTTCAATCCCCAGTACCAACAGCAACAACAACTTTTTAACATGTAAATCCAGAATTAATAAGCAACACACAGATGGTGAGGACAAAATACTTAAGGGTTTGAATCAAGGGCAAAACCGACAGAGAAACAGGACATTAAACACCCCTGAGGGTGACTATTCTTTTTGAGGACGCCTCTGGGAAGTCCAAGAGGCAGAGTAAACAAACCGGAAGAGGGAGAGGCCTCCCAAGGCAGTCCTTAAGATAATTAAATGCTTCTGGCCTGGCTGGGTCAGACACTGACTTCTCTCTGCTAGATCCAGGAGGTTAAAGCACTCAGGACAAAGACCCAGATTGAACCCAGGGGCGCTTAACCACTGAGCCACATCCCCAGCCCTTTTTAGATTTGATTTAGAGACAGGGCCTCACTCAATTGCTGAGGCTGGCTTTGAACTCACAATCCTCCCGCCTCAGCCTCCCGAGTTGCAGGGATTACAGGCGTGCACCACTGCGCCCGACTCCCAGAACTACATTTTGAACAGGGAATAAATAATTTGCCTGGGGAAGACGTTGAACTTGAAGGTTGAAACAGATCTGGAGGCAAAGTCCTTCTAATAGAGCTTCTGAAATAATGGGGAGGGGGCGCCCCCCCCCCCAGGTGGGGCCACGCCTGCCCCAGTGTCTCTCTCCAGGGTAGGAACAGCCCCAGGGTCTGCAGAGAGCCAGCAGTGTGCTGGATGACGTTGAACTACCAAGAAAGGTGCAGAGTCCCAACTCCAGGACAAGGGCTGCGCTGTGTGGTGCCTTGCACATTGACCCCCACCCCTTCAAAATCCCAGGGATGCGCTCCTGATGTGAGAAAAGGGAAGCTCATTTGGACTGACATCCCGGCTTCCGACACTGCAGATTCTGCAGAAAGGAAGTTATGGGCAAAAAAAAAAAACTAGTTAAAGTTATGCTTCATATAAACATGGATATGCATATTGTAAAAAAAAAAGTTAAAAATCTGGAATGAGAATTTCATTGGGTTTCAATGTTGGAGTAAGATCAAGAAAAGGCCTGAAAGTAGACCATGGTTTGGATCATTCCAGGAGACGATGTAGAGGCAGAACAAGTCCAGATACCGACAGGAAGATGTCTACTAGGAAACTGAAGATAAATTGGGGTGACCGTGTCGGCATCTCTTGGGGTGCAGGCAATAGCTCATTTCTGAGTGGGTATGGTGGCAGCTGGGGGTGATGTAATCCTAGCTACTTGGGAGCCCAAAGCAGAGGGATCTTAAGTTCCAGGTCAGTCTAGCAACATAGGAGATCCCCCCTCATCTCAAAAAAAAAAAAAAAAAAAAGTTTTTCATTTCTCGACATAAAATCGTGAAGTTCTGTTTGCTTCATGTTCTTTTTTTTCTATGCATTTTATTAGTAAAACATTTTTTAAAGACAAATAAAAGGCAAGAGTGAGCACTAGATTTGTTATTCTTGTTTAAACAACCTGGGAAGGGTTTAAAAAATCCTGATGCCCAGAGCACAAACCAGATTAAATAAATCAGAATCCAGATTTCTTCATTTCTTAGTTTTCCTACCTGAATACGGGTGCCCTTCTTAAATTCCTTGTAACTGCAAGATTTCTGTGGCCAACAGTGTCCCCTCTGTTCTCTTAGGTTCATGTTAAGAGGGAAAGAGCTGGGCACTGTGAAACATGTCTGTAATCCCAGTGACCAAGGAGGCTGAGTCAGGAGGATCACAAGTTTGAGGCCAGCCTCAGCAACTTAATGAGACCCTGTCTCAAAATAAAAAATAAAAATAAAAAGAGCTGGGGGTGTGACTCAGTGGTAGAGCATCTTTAGGTTCAAATACCAGTACCAAAAAAAAGAAAAGAAAAGAAAAAGAAAAAACAAAACTAAAAACACAAAACACCTCCAATCATGAAGATACAGTCACCCTGGATAACCGTGTGGTGGTTGGTTCCAGAACCTCCTTGGATATAGCAAATTGGGTGCCTCAGTTGAGCAATGTTTGCATGAAACTTGTGCACAACCTCCTACCTGCTTCAAACCATCTCCAGATTTACTTAAAATACCGATCACACTCTAAGTGTTGTGTAAATCGTGGCGGTACCGAATTCTTTAAAGAACAGCGGCAAAAAAAAAAAAAAAAAAAAAAAAAAATTTCCAATTCTGTACATGCTCAGGACCTGTGCAGTTTTTCTTGGACATATTTTTGATGTGATCGATTGAATCTGTAGATGCCAAACATATAGATGAGCAATGGAAAGATTCAAGGTCTTCCAAAGAAATGCAAAGAAGTTAGCCGAAGTGGGTAGGCTGGGAGTGGGGTTAGTATGAAGACTGGTTCAAGAGCTACCCCCACCCTGCTGGGACCATTGCTGGGGACCTCAGCTGTGACCGGGGAAGGGGCAGTGGAGGGCAGTGGGCCAGCTGAATGGATGTCCCCAGCTCTTAGTTTATCCCAGATACCTGGGTAAGTATCTGAAGCTCGGCTCTCCCTCTCCACCTTTAGCCTCGCTCCTGCCTCTGGGACATCCATCCTGTGTCTCTACATCCCTAACATCACTATCAACACACTCCAGATCTGCTCTTGCAATTGAATTCCTACTCTTTGCCTATAACCCCGTTCTCTAAGTCAGACCCTGGAGGCCTCTGGAATTCCTGCCTCCTCACCTTCACCTTGAACCTTCTGCTGAGCCTGGTGACCTGCATCCCGGTCCACTCCCGGGTCCCCACGAGCACCTAACGCCATCATGACCCGGTCCCCTGGGTCATCTGTCTGAATACTCTCACTTCTGGAACCACTGGACCCAAGAGGGGAAGGCCCACCGCAGGCCTTTGGGTTTCGTGGTCCCTTCAAATCTGATCCCAGCGCTGGCAGCCGACACTGAGATATTTGTGGAAAGATGCAAATAAATGAAAGGCAGACCAGCGTGGAGTTTGATGTACCATCTTCCAAGCCCAGCATGGGACGACCACCCGATTTGTCATTTGAAAATGAAAATCTGAACTGTATTTTTCTCCTCTGTTTACAATCTTTGCTTTTTTAAAATTTTTTCAATGGTTTCCCGTCACCTGGAGCAAAGCAATGTTTCTCAAATTTTCAGGATTCAATAACCACAAAATGGGTTGTTTTGGAGAATAGGCAGATCTCCGATTTTAGGTGAAGGGTCATCGATTTTAAAAAAAATAAAACTAAGAAATGACTTTTTAAATGAGCAATATTCAAATGTCTCTTGTTAGCCTTCCATTTGTCTTCTGAGTTTGAATTTCCAGGTTTGTCAATGGAGTTCAGATAGTTCTCATAAACTTGAATGCGTGAAGTTTGGATAAGTAGAAATAATTCAGATAGTGCCATATGCCAGCCTTAAAAAAAGAAGTATTTACCAGGTACCGTGGCGTACACACACCTGTAATCCCAGCGGCTGGGGAGGCTGAGACAGGAGGATTGCGAGTTCAAAGCTAGCCTCAGTAACTTAGGAAGCCCCTAAGCAACTTTGTGAGATTTTAAATAAAATATTTAGAAAGGGCTGAGGGGGGCTGTGGCTGTGGCTCAGTGGTAGAGCACTTGACTAGCACAGGTGAGGCCCTGGGTTCGATCCTCAGCATCACATAAAAATAAATAAATAAAATATATTGTGTCCATCTACAACTAAAAAAAAAAGTTTGTTTTTTTTTTTTAAAGGTTATTTGTACGAGCATCAAAGTCAAAGGTCATACGTCATTCAAGAGCTGAGATGTTCCATGTTTTCACTTGGCAGGTGAATTTCTATCTTTTTCTTTTTTTTTTCTGGTTTGGGTTCAGCCCTGGAAAGAATATCTTCCTATTTTCTGGTTCAGGGTGTATGGCTTTAAATATCCCCCAGGATATGTCCAACCGTGTTAGGTCTTTTCTTCACCCATCAAGGGTCGGGAGAGTCAGCGCCCGGTGGATGCCTCAATTTCAATTTCCTGAGCGCTCAATCTCCCGTGGGGTCTGAAATGAGAGGTTGGAGCTCCCCCAGCCTCTGGCCGCACTGGGCTGACTCACCACTTGAAAATCACAGCGATAAGGCTTCTTCCCAACTCTGATAATGACGACAAGGACCAGATCCGTGTCATTATTGGTGTCATAAAGAAATCACGATGCCCCCTTCATCTCAGTGATTCACCGGAGCGCCTTCCCCTTGCACAAGTGGCTTGCAGGAAAAAGCAGACTGAGAACCCACCACCCCTTCCTGCGCAAAACCCAGAAACGACATGCTCAGCAGCTGAGGTCACGCAGTGCTGACAAGGCCTGTGACTTGGGCTATGCTTGCTTCAGATCGGGGGGCAGGCTGCTGAGCGGCACCCCATCTTAACAAGAGAAGGAGGAGGCCGCTTAGCCCCAGATCCAGCTGATCTGAGTAGCTGGGGAAAGGACAGGTGGCGGGAAAGGCCTCAATTCTTCCCGGCTCCTTACATCCACACTGATCTGAGTTGCTATGGGACTTGCTGTGGCCCAGTGGGACGTCAATCAATGGCACATGAGCAGAGATTCGAAAAGCGCTGGTACCTTTGGACTTGCCCATGTTTTCCTTCTCTGCCTTTGCCATAGGAGCATGCTCAGGCTGGCCTGTAGCTGGACGTGACCCGTGGAGGGAGTGGGGTTTGGTTACCCCAGTTATCCCAGCTAAGTCTATTCCAGATTAGCCAACGGCCAACTGACACCCAGACGTGTGGAAGAACCCAGCCAAGAGCAGCAGAGCTGTTCACAGGATCCATGACCAGGGCCAGCTTCGTGACTGTGTGACCTTTGTCATCGCATAGGCCCCCCGAGAAGACCGGCTGCAGGCTTCAATGAATATTCTGTGGCCATCCTCTTGAAATTCTTTTTTTTTTTTTTTTTTTTTTGGTACTGGGGATTGAATTTAGGGACACTCGACCACTGAGCCCCACCCCCAGCCCTATTTTGTATTTTATTTAGAGACGGGGTCTCCCTGAGTTGCTTAGGGCCTCACTTTGGCTGAGGCTGGCTTTGATCTTACAATCCTCCTGCCTCAGCCTCCCAAGCTGCTGGGATTGCAAGTGTGCACCACTGCACCTGACTTTGAAATTTTTGATAATTTTTTTAATAACAGGGACTCACTTTCACTTTGCACTGGATTCTCTAAAGTATGTCGTGGGTCCTGCACCCCTCTGAGCCCTGACACCTGAATGAGACTACCTGAGACTGAAAGAACCACCTGGCGAGTCCACAGACTCATGTGATAAATGCATTCTTGTTACTTAAGTGACTGTTATGTGGTTGCTTTGAAGCATTGTGACGATCAAACCTTTCTTTACTGGGCATCCGCTTGGTCCTCCATTAGCACTATCTTCAAATATGCCTCTAATTTGCATCATGTCTCACAAAACAATATTAGAGTAAATGAAAAATATTATTAGATTCAATAAAAAAAGCATCTGAACTTTGATTTCTGGAATCAACAAATATCTCTTTCTCATTAAATATGTACCACACAGATGCAAAGAGCTAGTTCAAGAATTTTCCACCAGTGGCTTCCCTGAACTATAAAACAAACCATTGGCTCTCGTCAGGACAACAGGAAGTTCCGCCATATTTGAATGCCAATTACACACACAGCCTATGACCCCATTGCTACATTTGCCAATGGTTAGTTTTGCCTTCTCTCCTGGCATCTCCATTTAGGGCTGGCTTTATACACATGTTGATAATATAATGTTTTGCACTTGAATTGGCTGTTGTCTTGGCCGGTCTGCATTTCAAAATCAAATTAATCAATTTCATACTAGAAAACATTATTTTTCCGGGTGAGGTGGTGCATGCCTGTCATCCCAGCAGCTCAGGAGGCTGAGGCAGGAGGATCTCAAGTTCAAAGCCAGCCTCAGCAATTTAGTGAGGCCCTCAGCAATTTAACAAGACTCTGTCTTAAAATAAATAAAAATTTTTTTTTTAAAAAAAGGGCTGGGGATGTGGCTCAGTGGTTAAGCACCCCTGGGTTCAATCCCTGATACCAAAAAAGAAAAGAAAGAAAGAAAATATTATTTTATACTTGGTTCAGAAAACCCACAATGGACCATAGAGTAATTCTACTTTGACATGGAATCTCTCCCGGGATCTTGAAGCTGTCTGACAAAGTTCTCTGACAGAGTCTACATTGGAGACAAGAGGGGGGGGGTAAATCTCTTGTTCAATTAAATGCGATTTTTGGATATCGCAGCCACATTCCCCATTCACACTTCCCCTTTCAGCCACTTGGGTGAAATCGACACATGCACAAATGCTTTTGTCCCAACGGAGCCTGAAGTCCCGCTCACTAATTATGCTTCCGAGTTGCACGGCGGTCTGTGCTGCTATTTTCACCGTCACTTCTACACATCCATGAGTCACTTTTTTAGTCATTAATCTATTTTTGTTAATCAGGGCCACCACACAACAAGATAGTAACAGGGAAAAGCAAATTTTACATGGGTAAACAATAGCATGCAAACGCTCGAAGACAAACCATCTTATGGGAAGTGGGTTTTAGTTGCACCCTGATCCTGTGACCAACCTGAACCATTCTTCAGAACGTAACAGGACTTGGTCATTTTTTTTGGCCATTTAAAACTTTTGAAACACTTAAGCATTTTTTTCCCATAGCTTATGCCTCAGAAGCTGCCAAATTATATGAGAACTATTTTATAGACAAATTGATTACATTTTAGAAATGCCCGGACTCTTTCTTATTAACTATTAATTTTATTAAAAGCTATTTGTTATTATATAAGCCATTCTGACATCTATTTCTTTGGGAGGATACGTATTTTCTTTTCAAATAGATTCTCTTATTTCAAACTCACAATGACCCTAGAGAGCAGTGTTGCTACTAAGACTTTATAGAGAGGGGAAACTGAGGCTTGCAGAACTTCTTGCTCAAGGTCACAGAGCTGGGAAAGGGTCAGGCAGGGACGGGATCCCAGGTTTTCTGGGAGAGCTGGGTTCCTGCCTGCCTCTCCCAGTCGCCTGCCTGTGCTCTCTCTCACTCACACATTCCCCACCCACTGTAGGCCCTGGCCATGTCGCTTGACCCTCTCTTCCCCAGAGAGCTGACCTTCCTTCTTTCTGGGCCCATCTTGTTCCTCCTGTCTGGAACATTCTCTGCCATTTTCTCTCTTGTCCTGGGAACTTCAATCCTCCCTTCAACACACAGTCTAAGGACCTTCTCTGGGAAGTCAGTCCTTCTACCCTCCTCTTGGGATTTTTACCTTGCCTGCTATATCAGCCTGAACTGGATTTCCTTCTGTTCTTCAGACAAAAATGTACCCACGTCTGGAGGGACAGCTGAGTTAGGAAGAGTTACAAGGCGACAGGAGAGAATTCACTGCCTTGTATCTGATGGTTCCCTGGTCTATCATTAGTCGACTCTGCTTATTGACTGGTGCCTGGATGAATAGTCATTTCCTTACCTGCTAATGGGAGTCTCAGGCCGTGGGAGAACAGAATTAATTTTTATGGCATCCATAATAGCAGCTAGTTAGCTTCATGAGACAAAGCGAACATATCCTGTTTTATCCTCTCTCATTTATTCCCTGAGAGTGAGACCTCTCCTAGCAGGTAGTTTCCAAATTCGCTAACTCTGAGAGATGGCTGGATGTTGCTTCTGGGTTTTCAGAGGACGTGGCCGTGTATCAAGGTTGCAAGACTGGATCTTTCAGGTCTGATGGTAATGATGAAAACGATAAATCAATTGGTTATATTATCCCAGAAGAGAAAGGGGAGTGTAGTGGTTAGCACAAGGCTTTCTAAATTCACTGGAAAACTCACTTGGGCACTGTATATTTGAGCCTCATTCCCCACAAGTGTGTGTGTGTGTGTTGGTGGCTTACATATGATTACTATTGAAGTCATGGTCAGTATATTACAAATCCATCCGTGAGATGGAAATGAAAAAGAATGATAGAAAGAACTTGTATAAATATTAGTTCCATTATTTTCCTTCCTTACCCCAAGAGATCATCCATATATCAGCTGGACTATGTTTACACCACTCTTGTCTATACAGTTCTCACTGGGCAAGCCATTTAACCCCTTGGGAGCCTCAGTTGCTTCACTAGTAAAATGGGAATTATATCAAATATAAAGTTCAACATTTTTTGGCTTACTTTTGTCTTGTTGTTTTGGATCCTCTACTATAGAGCTACATCCCCAGCCCTTTTTATTTTTATTTATTTATTTATTTTTAAATTTTGAGACAGAATCTCACTAAGTTGCTGAGGCCGGCCTCAAATTCGTGATCCTCCTACTTCAGCCTCTCTAGTAGCTGGAATTTATAGATATGTGCCACTATGTCCAACCATATTGTTCAATATTTATTTGTGGAATAAATATAATGTAACATAATGTCAATGCTATGTAAACGGTTATTGTGGGCCTACGGGACTAGACCACTATTTAGTACAGGGTACACACATCTTGGTAAAGCACCTGTCTTGTGATTGGCCCATGCAAAGTGCTTGGTGAGCAGAGGACAGCTCAGTCAGAGCCTTTAAAAAGCACAGGCAAAATCAAATGCCTTTTCCCCACCCTCCAGAGCTGGCCAGAGGATACCGTGTCCTCCTCACCTGTGCACATAAATAATTCATCTTCCCAGCGGGAGTAGCTGAAGAAAAGAGAGGTCATGCAGCATAACGAGGATCAGACAGACACTACAATCCCAGCATCCTCAATCCAGACCCTAGCTCTACCAGGGCAGGTGACCTGGGTAAGGTATATACTCTCCCCTGCCTTAGTTTCCCCATCTGTGCAATGGGTACCAACTTCACAGGGGTATTACACAAGTTTCTCATTGTAGCCTGCCTGGTATGTCAGAATTGTTGTATAAGTTTATTATATAAATAGAGTTGTTTCCTGGTATCAGAGGGGGGATTGGCTCCAGACTCCACCAGTCCCCCTCCTGGGGTACAAAATCCACGGATACTCAAGTTCCTTGTGTAAATTGGCACTCTACTTGCAGATAAGCTTCAAATATCCTTCCATAAACTTTAAAACATCTCCAGGTTATTTACAAAAACTAGCACGATGCAAACGCTAGGTAAATAGTGGTTATGCTGCAATGTTTGGAGGATAGTGATAAGGGGAAAAAGTCTACACCTTTTCAGTGTAGATGCAAATTTTTTTTCACATATATTCAGTCTCTGCTTGGTTAAGCCTGTGGGTGTGGACCCTAAAGATATCGAGGGCCCACTGTATTCCAACTAATAAAAGAAGTGCTATTTCTTCTTCACGTTAGCCATTAAAGTGATTAAACTATCTTTGCTTTCTTGAATTCCTTTCTCACTAAATGGTCTTTTTTCCTGTGTGTGTGTGTGTGTGTGTGTGTGTGTGTGTGTGTGCGCGCGCGCGCGCATTTCTAACAGGATGAGCTACATGTATTAATATGTATTTCTCACTTACAATTAATTCATGACAATTTGGTTTATATCTCAGTGTCTGGTGATTTGAGTTAATGTAAGTTTATCCTGTTGAGGTTCCAGGGACACTAACACAGTGTAATTTGAGAGTCAGTACCTTAAAAAGCTCCTCCTTGCCCCTTCTGGTCAGTACCCCCCAGAAAAACCACCATTCTGATTTCAGCTACATTTGTTTTTTTCCTAGTCTGAACCTCATGTAAGTAAACCGAGGCAGATTGGGCTAGGCGCTCTTTTTGCATCTGGCTTCTCTCATTTAACATTACACCTGTGAGGCTCATCCTTGTGGCTGTGTGCAGTATTAGGCTGCTCTTCTTCACTGCCATGTAGTACTCCCTTTAGGACTTCTGTCTCTTTAAAATTTCTAAAATTTCAAAAACCATTGTGAGGGCTGGCAGACAGCTTTATGGTAGCGTGCATGCCTAGCATGCACGAGGCCCCGGGTTCCATCCCCAGCGCTGCCAACAAAACACAAAACAAAACAAAACAAAACCCAATGTGAAGGCTCAGGGGTATAGCACTTGCCTAGCACGTGTGAGGCACTGGGTTCGATTCTCAGCACTGCATATAAATAAATGAAGGTTCATCAACAACTAAAAAAAAAAAAATGTTAGAGTATATAAGTGTGATCTCACTTATGCGAAAATTCAAAAACAGGCGATCTGAGTGCTTCACAAGTGTACATTACATTCATAATTCGTGCATTTTCTGTGCATGCTGAATACATTTTTGCTGAAAGGTGATACACTGTTGTAAATTCTTTCAGGTGAATTTTCCATTGAGAAGCACAGAGAAGTTGAATAAGATCACACACACACACACACACACACACACACACACACCCCTGTTTGAAAGACAAGAAATGGCAGAGTCAAGGTCAGGGCCAGACAGGAAGTCCGCAGAGGGAAGGGAGGTATTGGCAGTCTCCCCTCTAGAGGGAGGATGTGGGGAGTGGAGGACAGCAATTGGGACTCAGGGCTCTGGTCACCACGGGAGGCTTCTGGGGGCTTCGAAAGGCCCATAGATTGGGCACAAGAGTAAACAGAAAACAGGGCACCCCTCACAGGAACAGAAACCTAGCTCTCAGTCCTCTGTCTCCCACGGGATTCCCACAGGGGTTCTGACCCTGTGCCCTTGGGTATACCTCGGGGGTCCGTGAACTTGGGTCAGAAAAACACTGCAGCTTTGGGCTGGGGAAACAGCTCAGTGGTAGAACGCCTGCCTGGCGTGCATGAGGCCCTGGGTTTGGTCGCCCCCAAAATAACAATAATAATACAAATGACAGCTTGGACTCTACGTCCTCTAATAAAATGTACTATTTCCTTAAACTGTGAAAGTAGGCAACAAATCACAGCAGTCTGAGCAGTACTGTGGCTTATCGCCAAGAAGAACCACAAATATTTTCATATCATTCTGCAGCTGTTGTAGGTGTTTAAAAATATCATTTATAGTGATTCAAAAATATGGTAGCATTCAACCTGTTACTAGATTTTTTTTGTTATTGAAAACATGCATAAGCAGATTGATGTGTATATCCCTAACTTGTTTTTAAAATATGTTGATGATGGTAGTGGTAACCTGTCGGCAATCTCGGTGGCTCTGAAGGCTGAGGCAGGAGGATCTCAAGTTCAAAGCCAGACTCAGAAACTTTGCAAGGCCCTAAGCAACTTAGCAATTTAGCAAGACCCTGTCTCTAAATAAATAAATAAAAATTTAAAACATATAGATCTATATATAGAGAGAGCTGGGGATGTGGCTCAGTGGTTAAGCACCTCTGAGTTCAATTCCTGATTTCAAAAAAATACTTTTCTTGATGAGTACATTTCAGTAAAATTTATTTTCATTATGCACTTATATACTTTGTGCTAAGAAGGGATATATAGATTTTAAAAGACTACTTAAGTGAATTCTAGCATAAAACATGTTAGGAATCCCTGAGTTAAGACACTCAAAGGACTAACTAGATGAATCTACTATTATACTTACAGATTTTAGCACATTTCTTTTTTTGTTTTGTTTTGTTGTTGTTGTTCAAAAATATATCATTCGTTCTTTTTATTGAGACATAATATTTGCACATTTTTATGGGATACATTATGATGATTTGATACATATAGACAATGTGTAATAATCAAGGGAGTAAGCACTTCCATCTCTACAAATGTTAGAAATCTTTATGTGCTAGGAATTTCTTATTCTTGTAATAATTTTGAAATATGTCATAGATTATTTTAATCAACAGTTACCTTACTGTGCTGTGCAAAACTAGAATTAATTCCTCCTCTGTGTTTTGGTACCCCTTGTTTAACTTTCTTTCCATTATATCCACCCTTCTCAGTCTCTAGTAGCTACTATTCCACTCTGTTTGTCTACTAAATTGACTTTTTTTTTTTTTGAGAACTGGGGATTGAATTTAGGGTCACTCAACCACTGAGCTACGTCCCCAGCCCAGCACATTTCTATTACTAAGAAAACAAACAAAAAAGAAAAAATATAACAGACTTGTATAACGTGATTAAAAAAAATATGTCCTACCATGTATATAACCAGGTATCCCAAAATCTCAGAATATATATTCTTTTCAAGTACACATGGAAAATTTGCCCAACTGACCATATGCTGGGTTAAAAAGAAGTTAACAAATACCCAAGGAAGAAATCATACGTATAACCAAATTAGGATATAAATTCTTTAAAATATGTATATATTTTTTAGATGTAGATGGACACAATACCTTATTTTATTTATTTTTTATGTGATGCTGGGAGTTGAACCCAGGGCCTCACGTGCACTAGGCAAGCTTTCTACTACCAAGCCACACAACCCCAGCCCAGGACATAAATTCATACTGAAAAGAGAGGTATCCCACTCTGTTTTAGGAGCTAAGCAATATGTTTTAAACCCTCTTTTCCTACTGGAAATTATAAAACATTCTAAACCAAGTGGCAATAAAAATATCACATGCCAGATTAAGGAACCCAGTTTTTTATAACTTCACATTCACCTATTAGGAAAGAAAGGCTGAAAGAATCAATGTTCTAAGCACCTATATCAAAAGGTTTTAGAAGATAATAATAAATTAAATTCAAAGAAACTAGAAGGGAGAAAATAATGCAGCTAAGAAATTAACAGAACAGAAAGCAAACATATAATAAAGAGGATTAACAGAGACAAGAGTTGGGTCTTTGAAAAAAAATTTTGAAAGAATGGATAAATACCTGATAAAAGCTAATCAAGAAAAAAAATCAGGATAGGTAAAAGGGACATCACTACAAAGCCAATAGATAGTGAAAATTCATCAGATTCTATGAGTAACTTTGTGTAAGTTAAATTTGAAATTTTAGAAATAATGGGTAAATACCTAGGGGAAAAATACTTATTAAACGATACAATACAAAACCAGGAGAAATTCTTCACATCTATTAAAGAGAATAAACCCGTATTAACAATTTTTCCATAAAGAAAACTTTAAACTTGGATGGCCTCATCAGTGAATTCTGTTTCACATTGAAGGAAAAAAATTATGCCAATTTTACACAAACTCTTCCAGGACAACTCCAAAATAATAACAAAATACTTCCTCATTTTATGACTATAACCCAAGTTCATTACCAAAATCTGTTAAGATCATTATGGGAAAAAAAACAACATCGAGGTAAAAATCATAAATACATATAAGCCAACTTCAATCTAGATGTAAATATAAAAATATAAACAAATTTAAATCTACTTCTAGGAAAAGGACACTGGCTAAATTGGAATTATTTCAAGAAAACAAGATTGATTGAACATTTGAAAATTCAACGATATAATTCACTATCCTAAAAGAATGAAGTAGAAAAATCATTTCAGTATCTAAAAAAAAAAACCCAGAAATAATTGGTAAAATTTATAATTTTTTTTAAAAAAAGTAAAACTAACTCTGAGCAAAGAAGAAATAAAGAGGGATTTTCTTAATCTGACCCAAAAACTAAACAGAAGAAGAAAAAAGAAACCCAAACCCTTTTGGCAAACATGTCACCTACTTGCTTCATGTGAAAATCGAGTCCTCTGCGATCAGAATGAGAAAGAGGAGAATTGTTTTCATGATTTCTGTTATATTGCATTAGAAGCCTTTGCTGGTAAAATTGGGCAAGAAAAAAAAAAGACATTAAAGGATGTAAGAACCAGAAAGAAACAAAAACAACTTGTAGGAAACGATTTGACTTATGCATACTCTAGGATCCAGATACAGCCTGGAGGAATTCATTCCCAAATTCATGACCAGACTTGCCCATGAATGTTCGGGGAGGCATTATTCATAACACCTGGAAACTGGAAAAAAAAAATCCAAATGCCAATCAAGAGCAGAATGGACTAAAGTGTGGTATGTGCACATAATGGATCACTGTGTACTGGTGAAAGTGAGCAAATATACATAAACACGGATGAGCTTCCAAAATAAAGCAGTGAGCATGTATAACTGTGATGCTCTCATTAGAAGAATAAAATCGTGAGCAAAGGAAGTCATAGAAGAATATCTATGGTACGATTACACTTACACCTCAAATGGTCAGAAAGAGTTAAATAGCACACTACTTAAAAAAAATGTCTGCATATGTGATAAAACTATAGAAGGCAGAAAAATTATTATTGCAAAAGTTAAGATAGAGGTAGCTACTAGGGAGGGTAAAGAGAGATGCTATCGGAGGACTTCAAAGGTCATGGGTGGTTTTAACAATTCTTTGGGCTGTACATAGAGACTTTGCACATATTTTATGAAGGAGGCATCTCATTTAAAAAGCTTTTCCAAGGGGGCTGGGGCTGTAGCTCAGTGGTAGAGTGCTTGCCTGGCATGTGTGAGGCACTGGGTTCGATTCTCAGCACCACATATAAATAAATAAAATCAAGGTCCATCAACAACTAAAAAATATTAAAAATAAACATGAAATAAAAAGCTTTTTCAAAAGCAATTTGTTTTAGATCCAATTACCAGTTTACAGAAAATACAAAGGACAGATGAATGTATTCGATTATACCAAGAGTAAGTAATCTGCAAAATTCCAACTTTTGGAAAACCTGGAGGACAAACAATTGTGTTTCTGTAACACAAAATTTCAAGGGGAAAAATAAAACAAAAAGAAGAAGAAACCAATAAATTACAAAAATATTTAAAATACATGTTAGCAAATCGCCATGAATAGCGATTTGTTCAAATACTCAGACTCAGATTATCATATGACAATTGCCAGGGGGTAATTGACTGGTTATTTCATAAGTATTTACTCTTGGTTACGGGTGGTCGTGATGGTATAGCTATGTTTAAAAAGGGTTCCTTGAGGCTGAGGGTGTAGCTCAGTAGTAGACAACGTTTCTAGCAGGTACACAGTCCTGGGTTTGATTTCCCAGCCCTAAAGACATTTAAAAAAACAATTAAAAAGGGTCCTTTTCTTTTAGAGATAGTCAGTAAAAATAAAATAAAATAAAATAAAAATTATATATGAAATTATAGCATGTCAAATATTTGATTCAAAATAATCCTGGGAGGGAGGGATGATATAGAGAAAACAAGATAGACTATAAGTTGAAAATTATTGAAGCTAATGATGTCATACTAGGCTTCATTAAGCTCTATTTGTATATGTTTGAAATTTTGCATAATAAAAAAATAAAGACCAGGAACCTGGGAGATTGGGCTTTGCCATATCAAGATCTGTTTGGAAAGGGAGGGGGAAGAAGTGAGCATGATATTTGGGGGTTGATTATCTCCTTATTTTGCCCAGAAAAGCTTCATAAAACAATGTAGATGCATATTTTTCAAAATTTAGTGTGCATATAAATCACCCAGGGTGTTATTTAAAGTGCAGACTTGGGCCGGGCATAGTGGCACATGCCTGTAATTCCAGCGGTTCTGGAGGCTGAGATAGGAGGATCACGAGTTCAAAGCCAACCTCAGCAAAATCGAGGTGCTCAGCAACTCAGTGAGACCCTGTCTCTAAATAAAATACAAAACAGGGCTGGGGATGGGGCTCAATGGTCCAGTGCCCCTGAGTTCAATCCCTGATACCAAAATAATAATAATAATAATAATAATAATAATAATAATAAGAAGAAGAAGAAGAAGAAGAAGAAAATTTGGATTCAGAAGTAAGTTCTGGGGCAGGGGCCTATTGTCTGCATTTCTACCTTCAAGGATGAAGTTCTTTCCCTGCAGTCTAACCCCGATTCCCCTGAGCACACCCTCCACCTATTCTTCCATTCCCACTCTGGTCCAGTCGGGAGTCTGTGGCTCACCTTTCCAATCCCTCTTTTTTACCACCCTTTACATACATTGCCATCTTCTCTATGGAATTTTACTCGAAAAGCACCTGCTATCCTCAGATGCTTCAGCCCAAGCCCTTCGCTGGGGAAAGCGACACCATTTGGAGTGCAGGCTCTGCTCCCAAGAAGCCCCCGGCTCTGCCCGGCAACCCTGCCCCTTGCTGCATCTGTCCTCCTTTCCCTCTCTCCGGGATGATCACTGAGCTCACGAGGGTCGATCAGTCTTCATCCTGAAACACGCCCACTCCTGGCTTGGCTACACTGTTTGGTTTCCCTCCTTCTCTTTTGGTCTCCTTTATCTGGGTGTCTCCTTCATCTAATTTTTAAATGTCGGGGCAGCCTGGGGTTCCAGATTAGCCTCTCTTTGGTTTCTCTCCTTATCTTTACACTCCAAGTGATCCTAACTCATCTTCCAAGTTTACATATCTCGTCTCAGTCTCTGAGCCCATTTCCCATTGTCTATCGCCTGTCTTGTTAGCAATCTCCCAGGAAAGGCAAATATACTGGGTCCCATCTGGAAGGCGTGATTTCCTCCTGTCTTCTTGACCTCGAAAGTCAAATCTTCCTCTTTCAATGTGGGATCTCCTATAATAAGTCTTTCCCTTCAGCTCCTGTACCTAATCCATTAGCAAGATTTTTTTGTTTTGACTTCTTAAACATTTTATTAATCTGCCCATTTCCTGTCTGTTACCATGGCAATTACACTCAATTAAACTGGCTCCTGTTTATTTCTCAAAACAACCACATACTTCTTTGCCCCAGGGCCTTTGTACATGCTATTGCCTTGCTTAGAAAATTTCAGCACACTGAATTCCGTATGGCCCAAATTCCATTAAAGAGTAACAATCTCGGGCTGGGGATGTGGCTCAAGCGGTAGCGCGCTCGCCTAGCATGCGTGCGGCCCGGGTTCGATCCTCAGCACCACATACCAACAAAGATGTTGTGTCTGCCGAGAACTAAGAAAAAATAAATAAATGTTAAAATTCTCTCTCTCTCTCTCTCTCTCTCTCTCTCTCTCTGTCCCCCTCTCTCTCACTCATTCTTTAAAAAAAAAAAAAAAAAAAAAAAAAAAAAAAAAGAGTAACAATCTCAAAGGTCTTCCTGAACTCCAAAACCTTCCCAAATAATTCCGTGAGAAAAGGAGACCTTACTATACCACATCCACCCTATTCTAGACACTCCTTTGATCTGCATCCAAATCAAATGCTCAGACCTCTGCTGTTGTAAGTCAGCTACACAACCAGGGATAAGTACGTCTCTACTCACAAAACTGGCTCCAAATTTCCTGTTGGGTTTCAGTCCCCCCCACCTCAATATTAGAGGGACACAGATTCCAGCTTATTTTTTTGAAGTCATGTAGTAACTTTGGGGGAAAATAGACACAATATTTTGTACCAAGAGGTACGTTTCTCCATGAGTGAGTATGGGCTTGAGGTTGTAGCTTATCTTGGCCAACAGGGCAAAAGTGACACAATCCAAATAGATGTCTGAAAAGCATGTGTGCTGGGGTTTCCCCTCTCTTGCTGCTTTTGGAACCCAGCTGTCCCATGAATCAGGCTGGACCAGCCCACTAGACATAGAGATGCGCGGCCCCCTTCATTTTAGCTGCCCCTGCCAATCATCAGACACCTATGCAGGACCATCCTGAGAACAGCTCTCAAACAGCCCATCAGCCGACTCGAAAGAATGGGACTTCCCAGATGATCCCAGTGGCAATTGCCAGCTTGCAGAATAGGAGCCATGCTGAAGTGGATTTAAGCCTCTACCTTTGAAGCAGAGTGTAACGTAACACAAATAGACACTCTTTTTTTTTTTTTTTTTTTTTTTTAGTGCCAGGGATTGAACCCAGGGTCATTTAACCACTGAGCTACATACTCAGCCCTTTTAAATTTTTATTTAGTTACCAGGTCTCACTGAGTTGCTCAGAGCCTCACTGAGTTGCTGAGGCTGGCCTCAAACTTGCAATCCTCCTGCCTCAGCCTTCCAAGCTGCTGAGATTATAGGTGCGCACCACTGTGCCTAGCATAGACACAATTCTTAAAAGAATCCTTTTCATGCTGCAAACCCAGTTATGCTGCTTCCCTGTTTAAAGTGCTTTTGTTGATTCTGGGATGAAACTAAAGTCACCGAGCAAGGCCGACAGAGTCCCACGCAATCTGGAATGCCTGCCTGGCTTGGACCCCCTTGCACCCTTGCCCAGCCCACCACCATCCTCGCTGTCCAAGGCATCCCAGGCTCCAGGCCTTCCCCCATGCCCTTCCCTCAGTCTGGAAAGCTCTTTCTGACTCTTCACCTGCTCTCTCAGATCCCAACTTACACATCACATCACCAGAGAGGTCTTCCTCTTGCATCTCTTGGTCTCCCCCAGCTGAACTCTGCCTTCTGTGATGCATTCCCCTGGTACCCTATAGTTTTCCTCCTTAGCAAATATCCCGGTTTGAAACCTGTTGTCTCATAGGACATGTTGAATAGTTGTCACTCCCAGTGATTGCAGAACAGATGTCCCTGTTTTGTTCACCAGTGTAGCCCCAAAATCTGCACAGTAGTTGCCCTGTACGAACTGTTGATGGCTATTCCGCGGGAAAGACTGCCATGGTGGCTAACTGTGAAGGCTCTGGGTCCAAATCCGACCTCTGTTGCTGATTGGCTGAGTGACCTTAGTGAACTAACTGCTCTGTGCCTCAGTTTCCCCATCTCTAAAAATAAGGCTAAACATAGCACCCTCCCCTTGAGCTATGGACGGACAGATGTTGGCATGCCCGGATAACAGTGAACCAGCAGCTTCGGGCCTGGTCCTCATCCCCTGTGCCTGTGGCTACAGACCAGCCATGACTGAATTTACATGCGGCTTGCCCATGGCTAGTTTCCCGGCCAGTGCTCTGCCTCCTTCTGCACAGGTGTGGCCTGCGACACCTGAACGTCCCCTGAGCACCCAGCTCTGGAGTTCAGCTGCTGCCTTTGGGCCTGTTTTTCCTACAGGGAGTCAAACGTGTGGTGTCAGAGATCCTCCTCTCTGGGCTGTCACTGTGTGTCCTGTCACTGGGGGAGCCCCTAGCTGCGCTGGCCTCGGGAGCCCACAGACAACCTCCTGGGAGACAGCACGGATGGTCACAAGCAATGCGCTCAGGTCCCTTATCACCTAGGTGCGCACAGCACCGGCGACAGGAAGTGGGCAATCCACCTGGTCTTGGTGAAGACAATAATTTTGAAGGGACAGTTAGTACATTTCCAATCATCAAGTCATTTAATGGACGAAGCTGGTCCCTTTCTTTTTGGATAGAAAGAACAACAACAACAAAAACAAACCTAGGCATCTAATTGTTTTTTTCTTTTTTTGGAAAGCGGGGTGAGAGGGACTCCCAAGAAAACCCCTGGGGAGGCAGCGAGTGGGGTGAGTGGAAAGGAGATCGGAGGGGTGCAGAGGGCGGAGGTGAGAGGTGGACTCCGGGAGGCCGAGAGCGGCACAGGCTGGGGACCGAGGGCGAGCGGCAGGCTCTCCTGCGCCCCAGCGGGACAGCGCGGCGCCCGCCGCTGCTCCCCGGGACCTCGGTGGCTGGGCAGGGCCGCGGGCTGCGGCGGGCGCTGCCTTCCAACGTGCCCGGGGACGTCCCCGGTGCCAGCCGATGAGGCAGCGGAGGACGGCTTCCCGGATAATCGCCCCAACTTACCAGGCGCGGAGTCCGCGGCTGCAAAAGGACGGGCGGGCGCCGGGGCCAGCGAGGGCCCGGCCTCCAGGTGCCCGGCGCGCACAGGTTAGTGGCCGCACGGCGACGGGCTGCCCATTCGGTCAGGCACCAGCGCAAAGGCAGGGAGAGCCAGACCAAAAGGCAAAGGAGAGGAGGGACCTGCTTGTGTTTTTGTATTTAAATTGTTTTCGAGCCCACGTAGCCCCGGGAGTCACATGCCGCCTCCAACATCACCGGAGCCATCACATGATACAGGTCCCCCATCATGTGATGCGACGATTCGGCCTAACTTCAGTCCCCAACCCCCACCCCTGCTCCCAGACTGACAGATAAAAGTGCCCAAATCAGTGACAGGGAGGGACGCAGATGGAAGATCCTCAGAGTCCCCGCGACGCGACGCTAAGATCTTGATGAATAGTTAATACGCCTCCCTCTCTCCTCCTCAGCTACTGCCACTTGGAGCGGTGCCAGCCTCATTTGAATCCCAGCCTTTGTGAATAACTCAAGTGTCGCCACCGTTGCTCCAGCAATCGTAGGGCGTCTGGGCTCACACCACCCTGCCTCGCCCCAGGGAGCCCAAGGGGGCTGCCTCCCTCCCCGCAGCCTCCAAGCTTCGCAGGGCGGTGGGGAGGCTGCCCTGGCTGAACCTTCTAGGCCTGCCCCCACCCCGCAGCCGGAAAAAAAAAAAAAATTGACAAACTGGAGATGTCAGAGTGGAAGGAAGGGACCCGGTCTGGCTTTCAGCCTACGCTGTCCCCTTTCTACCTGGGGATCTATCTGGAGCCCTGGCTGTGTGCAGAGGCGACTCTGGTGTGCACGCGCATCTTCTCCCTTCATCAGGAGACAATTAAATGGGTTTGGTTTAAACGTCTGCTAGGTGTGTCCTCCCGCTGGGGGGCCTCGCTTCCTCACTCAGGCCTTCTATTAGACGTTTTGGTAGAGCGCCTCCTGTGCTGCAGGTCCTGTGCTGGGCACGCAAAGAGCCCAGAGGGAGGGGGAGACGTTGTAGCAACGCAGACAGCCAGCCTCTGCCTCGAGGTGCAACTTGTCTACTCGAGGAACGAGGAACGGGTGCAAACAGATGGGACAGATGCAAATTTCACCTTCACACACACTCGGGTATGCAAAACGGTAAGTCCTCCGTTTGTCCACACCCAAACTTCTGTCTCCGCCCCCATTATGCTCAAGATAGGAAAATCAATCTAATCATCTCCAAATAAATTCAACTGGGTGAATTTTTCTTTGCTTCAGATTTACAATAAGTCAAATGAGTGCTTTTTCTCAAGTCACCCTCCTCCCTAGGATTGACAGTCAGCTCTGATGCTCAAACACCAGACATTGTGCTCATTGTGTGGAATGCTTTCTTTAGGAGAGAGTGTGATTTGCTGTTGCTTTACTATTTGGGCCTTGTTGAAGCAGAGGAGGATGATATTTAAGACCAACTGGGCAGCCGAGTTAAATGCCCCTCAGAGGAAGAGGCCTGCTCCAAACCACAAGTTTTGATCTCTTAGGTTCTATCCAGTGAGAGCCGAGAAGGGGTCTGTGGCAGGCGTAGTACAGGTTAAAATTTCCCATGGACAGAGAAAGTTCCAGGTAGAAATGAGGTCTGGGTGGACAGAGGACTTGGCGTTATACACCTGAGTTTGTGTGACCATGAACTTTGCATTTCTGTTGCCTCCCCCACAAAATGTGTGCCTCAGACAGGAATCTTGTGCACATTCCTGTTGGCGAGGCGTAGTGCTTTGTCTGCTGAGCCCCACTTCTGCTCCAACAGCTGGAGAGGACTCCCTTCTCCCCTACAAGTACTCCTCCAGGAATAGGAACAGGAGTGTAGAGGGGTGAAAAGAGTCATCTGTGCGGAAATTCTGGATCCTCCAGAGGCCTGTGAGAAGAAATGCTCTTCTTCTTGCCACCTTTTGTACTTTGATGCAGTTATAGGAGAGAACCATTATGTGAGGAGGTTTAAAAAAAAAAAAACATTGACAAACTGGAGATGTCAGAGTGGAAGGAAGGGCAAAAAGTTTCTTGATGGAACTGATTTGGCAAACGGACTCTGGGACTGTCTGTCTTAGACAAATCAAGGATCTTCATGGTTTGAACCACCTTTAGTAAAGTATTTTATTATTATTCCAACTGAAACCGCATCTGGGGGATTTGACAGTTGTCTCCCGGTCGTCAGTGGTGTTTGAAAAAGAGAGAAGTTGTGGAGATGCAAGTCTGATGCAAGATTAAGAAGTAAATGGGAAAATTCTGTTTCTGGCAATATGGAGGACCAAATATGGAGGACCAGATAGTCTCAGAGAAATTCTGGAAAATGTAACAACATTCTTGTAAGTGCATAACTGAGCTCATTTAGAAAGAAGAAAAAACAGTCAGAGCTAATCTACCTTGGGGACTGCTGTCACTAGGAACATGGTAGCCTTGGTAGAATGGGCTGTAACTCCAACCAGATATAAAACTTAAATAAAGTCTTGTATTGAGAGCCGAACCTTCCATGGCTACTTAAGAACCTTGAAGCTGTATATCCTTGGTGAAAAGGTGTGTGTCATAGCTAATTTTATGCTCCAACTTGAGCTCCCATGGGGTGCCCAGATTAAACATTATCTCAAGGGGTGTCTCTAAGGGTGTTTCTGGTTGAGATTTAGCTTTTAAATTGTTACATTACAATTATACATAAGTTGGATATATTTGTGCATAAACGTAATTTGGTCAATTTCATTTAATTGGTAGACTCTGCAAAGCACCTTGCCCTCCCCACAGTCCTTCACCCAGTCCTTTGAGGGCCTGAGAGAACACAAGGTGGAGGGAGGAGTTCTTCCCTCTGGCTTTCTGCCTGCTTGAACCGGAGAGCTCATCGCAGCTCCTCCAGCCTCAGAATGAGATCCACACATCGCCTCCCCTGGCTCTTAGGCCTTCAAACTCATACTGACTCATGACAGGGGTCTGCCTGGGCCCGCAGCTTGGGGCAGCAGACGGGCTTCCCAGCTCCCGCAATGGCATGAACTGGTGCCTCATAATACATCCATCTTTGCCACTGCGTCAGTTTCTTTGGAGAACACCGATAAATACATGTGCAACAGGGAAAAAGTCCACTTTTAAGCCCAGAAAAACACTGAAGCTTATATGTGTTGACCTGAATTCTGGGTCAAGGAAAAAAATTCTTCAATGATAATTAATCACTTGAACATACACTACTTTTACAACCCAGTAATAACCCCCCACCAAAAAAAAAAAAAATCAAATCTCAGGCAAACATAAAACTGATCTTAAGGTTAAATTCCTTAAATCCAGGTTTCACAGAATTCTCACTGTTCAAGTGCCCACAGCAATGAGTTTAGAATCCCAATTATAAAAGTCATAAATTATAAAATGTTAGTAGATCAAGACAGCAGCTCACTAAGTTATGCAGGCTAGCCTTGAACTTGCAATCTTACTGCCTCAGCCTCCCCAGTAGCTGAGATTACAGGTACTGCACTCAGCTTCAATAATTTATACCTATTAAGAAAATTAAATATGGCCAGGCATAGTGGTGCATGTCTATAATCAGCAACTCAGGAGGCTGAGACAGGAGAATCATGAGTTCAAACCCAGCCTCAGCAAAAGCAAGGCAACTCAGTGAGACCCTAAATAAATAAAATACAAAATAGGGCTGTGGATGTGGCTTAGTGGTCAAGTGCCCTTGAATTCAATCCTTGGTACCCTCCCCAAAAAATAAAATATGAGCTGGGTACAGTGGCCCATGCCTGTAATCCCAGTGACTGGGGAGGTTGAGACAGGAGGATTGTAAATTCAAAGCCAGCCACAGCAACTTAGTGAGGCCCTAAGCATCTTAGCAATTTTATTTTGAGACTTTGTCTCAAAATAAAAATTTAAAAAGGGCTGGGGTTTTAGCTCAGTGGTTAAGTGCCACTGGATTCAATCCCTGGTACCAAAAATAAATGAATAAAAAATCAAATGTGGCTAAAAAAATCTTTCTTCTGCTGGAGATTAAACCTCGGGCCTGATGCATGCTAGGTAAGAACTCTACCACTGAGCATATCCCAGCCCACCTGAAATCTTTTCAACAAAGGAAACTCCAGAGCCAAATGACTTCACAGAGGAATCTGACCAAATTCTTAAGAAATAATTCCAATTCTACACAAGCTTTTCCAAACAATTAAAGAAATAAGAATATTTCTCAACTTATTGAGGCCAGTATTATTCTGACATGAAATCCAGATAAAGACAGTCCAAGGAATGTAACTACAAATCAATATCCCTATTGAACTTTGAAAAAAAAATCATTAATTCAATTTTAGCAAATTAAATTTAACAGTACATGAAGAGGCTATCACATAACGACCAAGTGGGATTTACCCCCAGCAAAAGAGGGTTGGTTTCACATTCAATTAATATAATCTATGCAATAACAAACTAGAAAAAGAAAAACCACTGAAAAATGCTTTTTTATTTTGCAAGACCAATATCCATTTTGGATAATTATTCTCAGCAAACTAGGAGTAGAAGGGAACTTCTTCAACCTGATAAAGGGCATTTATTTTAAAAATTTACAGCCAACAGCACACAAATGGTGCAAGACTGAACACTTTTCTCTTTAAGTCAGGAGTGTGGTCAGGACGCCTGCTCGGCCACGGCTGCTAAACAGCACGCAGGTCCTGGTGAGGACTGATAGGCAGAGAAAAGAACAGACACACATAAAAGGCCTCCAGGTCAGAAGACATAAAACTGTCTTAATTTGTAGGTAACATGACAATTTAAACAGAAAGTCCCAGGGAAAAAGATAATAACTCACATAAAAAGTTAATATGTGAGTTTGGTGAGGTTTCATAGAGCAGGAACGACTTCTAGAATGTATGGTACCTGCCCATGCTAGTGACCACGGGAAATAAAAACATTAATAAACAGCACTTGGAAAGGACGTGAGCATAAATCTGGTGAAAAATGTCAGTGACTTTTACTCTGAAAACTATAAAACACTGTTGAGAGATTAAAGACAAAACAAAAATGAAACAGGCCCGGGTGTGCAGGTGGGGAAGCTCAGGGTTAAGATGTCAGTTCTTCCCTGAGCTCCTATGTTGACTCAGTGCAATACCTTAGTTGGCTTTCTTTTTATTTATTTAAAATATTTTTTGTTGTTGATGTACCTTTATTTATTTATTTATTTATATGTGGTGCTGAGGATCGAACTCAGTGCCTCACACATGCCAGGCTAGTGCTCTACCACTGAGTCACAACCCTAGCCTTCTTTTTAATTGGAAAGTTGAGTACACAAATGTTTAACAGCAGCATTATTCACAATGACCCAAAGGTAGAAATAACCCACCTGCTGTCCATCAACAGATGAATGGATAAACAAAATGTGTCCCCCACTCGCACACATTTAGCCTTAAAAAAAGACGAAATTCTGGCATATGCTATAACATAGATGAAACTTAAAGATATTATTCAATGTGAAATAAGCCAGTCATAAAGACACAAATATTGGGGCTGGGGATGTGGCTCAAGCGGTAGCGCGCTCGCCTGGCATGCGTGCGGCCCGGGTTCGATCCTAAGCACCACATACCAACAAAGATGTTGTGTCCGCCGAGAACTAAAAAATAAATATTAAAAATTCTCTCTATCTCTCTCTCTCCTCTCTCTCTCTCTTTAATAAATAAATAAATAAAAAGAAAGAAAAAAAAGACACAAATATTTATGATTCCACTCACATGAGGTACCTACAGTAGTCAAATTCAGAGACAGAAAACAGAAGGGTGGTTGCCAGGAGCTAGGAGCTAGGGATGACAGGATGTGTTATTTCATCAGTACAGAGTTCCAGTTTGGGATGAAGAGCAAAGTTGTAGAGACAGATGATGGTGATGCCTGTCTATCAGTGAGAATGAACTCGACGCTATGAACAATGTCTCTAAAAATAATTTAAATGCCAAATTTTATGTTACTTCTATTTTACTACAATAGAAAAATTTTGAAAAATTGATTATAAAATTCACAGAAATGCAAGGGTATACAGTAGCAGGGAAGAAACCTTAATAAATATGTCAAAGGATAAAGCTATAGTAATCAAGAGAATGTGATATTGGTGTAAAGACAGATGCAAAATAAGTGGAACAGGATATAAAGCACACAATGTGGTCAGCTGATTTCCAACAATAAAAAACAACAATTCAGTGGGGAAAGTAGTCTTTTTAACAAATGTATTAACTTGGCTAATGTACATATGCCAAAAAAGAACTTTGATCCATACTTGCATTATACAAAAGAATTAACTCAAAATGGATCAAAGGCACTTCCGAACTCATTTTATGAGATCAGTATTGTTCTGGTATCAAAAGCAGACAAAGACACTAAAAGAAAACCATAGACTAGTATCCCTTATAAATTAAAAAGTCCTAAATAAAACATTAGCAAACTGCATCTTGTAATACACAAAAAGGAATTATACACCATGACCAAGTGGGATTTATCCCAGGAATGTAGAGTTGGATTGACATATGAAAATAAATCAATGCAATACACTATGTTAACAAGATAAAGATGAAACCCAACTCAATAGATGCAGAAAAAGCTTTTGACCCAATTCAATGCCTGCTCATGATAAAAATTCTAAACAAACTAGGAATAAAAGGAAGCTTCCTTGACATGATAAAAATAATTTATAACAATGTAGCACTGCTTAATCATGAAAAACCAAAGGCATTTCACCTACAATCAGGAAGAAGAAAACAACTCTTGCTTTTGCCACTTCTATTCAACACTGCATTGGGGGGTTCTGGCCAGAAAAATTGGGCAGTTTTTTTTTTTTAAAGGTATCCAGTTTGGAAAGGAGAATATTCCCAGATGATGTGACCATATTACAGAAACACCAATAAATCCTCAGAAACCATCAGACAGTAAGAAAGTTCAACAAGGCTGTAGAATGCAAGGTCAACATATAAAAATCCATTATTTTTATTTAATAAAGAAAGCCCTTAAATTTATAATAGAATTAAAAGAATAAAATACTTGGTTTAGGCAAAGATGTGTAAAACTTGTACAATGAAATGAATAAAACTTGTACAAAGATGTGTATAACTTGTATCTAGCTGAGATCATAAGAATAATTTAACTAAATGCCCATTTCTAAGAGAGGATACTTTGTATAATAAAAAATACCAAATTTAGTGAATATTACAAACTTTAAATCTAGTCTGAGTTCCTTTTGTAGCTGGATGATGTTAAATTTTTAACTCCCACAGCTTCATTTAAGAGTTTATAAATTATATTAGTATGAAGTTCAGGAAGGAATGTTGTGTGTAAGAAGTATCAGGTAAGTAGCATTTCTGAAATAATTAATACACTTGGCTTTCTTATCTTAAATCATGTCCCCTGAGACATGATAGTTACATATAGAGAACAGTTTTCTTCTCTCTACACATAAATACCACCAATAAAACTGCTTTTTAAAGGCCCTGAACTAGTACTTAAGTGGCATATATTCTATATCACTCCACAGTTTCAAATAAATTAGAGTAGTTGAACCATGTATGTAATATGGATGTGAAGATCATATACTTAGCCTAATGTTCATGCCATTTATATATCTTTATTGTCTTCTCATGTTCTAGAGAATAAGATTTTCATTCTTTTTAAACTGTTTACCTAATATGTATACAATAAAATATCTGTATAATAAAAAGAACTATAAAACATCCTGAAATAAATTAAAGAGGATCTAAATAGAGGGACAGAAATCCTGGATTGAAAAATTCAGTATTAAAATGGTAATATTATGCAAAGCAAGGTAAAGACTCAATGTAATCCCTACAAAAATCTTGACTATGTGTGTGTGTGTTTTTTTTCCTTCGGAAATGGACAAACTGATCCTAAAATTTGTATGGAAATGCAAGGGACCTAGAATAGCCAAGACAATCTTTAAAAAGAACGGAGTTGGAAGACTTGCGCTTCCTAGTTTCTAAACTTACTATAAAAGAAGCAGTGTGATACTGGCATATGGATGTATATATTTGTCTCTATATATTATAGAGATGCAGATACATACATATATATACATATATATATATACACACACACAGAGAGATACTTACATATATACATCTATCTATCGTTCTATCTAAATCAACAGACTAAAATTGAGAATCCAGACATAGATCCTCACGATCTATAATCAACTGATTTTGGAGAAGGTTCGAAGATTTGATGTGGAAATAAGTCTTCCAACAAATGGTCCTGGGACACACAAACATTCTCATGCAAAAAAAAGTGAAGTAGGGCTTCTTTTTCATACCATGTGCAAAAATTAACTTAAAATTCATCACATACCTGAATGTAAGAGCTAAAACTATATACACTACAGTGTTGGAATAAAGTGTAGATCTTTATGACCTTGATTAAGCAATGGTATTTTCTATGTGATACCGAAAGCACATGACAAATAAAAAATAAATAAGTTGGACATCATCAAAACAAAAACTTTTGTGCTTCAAAAGATACCAAACAGGAAGTAAAAAGAACCTATAGAATGGCTGAAAATATTTGCATACCATGTCTCTGATAAGGGACTTGTATCTAGACTATTTAAAGAAGATTTAAAACCCAACAATAAGACAAATGGCCCAATTAAAATATGGGCAGAGGGGCTGGGGATCTAGCTCAGTTGGTAGAGTACTTGCCTTGCATGCACAAGGCCTGAGTTCAATCCTCAGCACCACAAAAATTAAAAATAAAAAATAAAAGAGGAGGCTAGGGATGTGGCTCAAGCAGTAGCGCGCTCGCCTGGCATGCGTGCAGCCCGGGTTCGATCCTCAGCACCACATACAAACAAAGATGTGTCTGCCGAAAACTAAAAAATAAATATTTAAAAAATTAAAAAAAAAAATAAAAGAGGGGGAGGCGGAAGAAACTGGGTACAGTGGTGTGTGCCTGTAAACTTAGCAACACTGAAAATAAACCAGGTTATTACTTGAGCCCAAAAGTTTGAGGCCAGCCTGGGCAACACAGTAAGACTCCATCTCAAAGAAAGGTGGGTGTGTGTGGGGGGGAAGAAAATCTGAATAGATGTTTCTCCAAAAACAATCATCAACAACAACAAAGCAGATGAAAATGGATAATAAGCACATGAAAACATGCTCACAATCATTATTCACTATGGAAATGCAAATCAAAACCACAGTGTGATACCTCTTTATGCCACTAGGGGGTCTGTGATTAAAAAAGATGGACAATGACCAGTGTTGGAGTGTGTGCAGAAATTGGAAGTTCCATCCCCTGCTGGTGAGAACCTATTGACTATGCAATTTAGAAATAAGAAAAAGATTAGAATATACATTTCATTAAATAAAAGAGATGAGTGGCAAATAGAAAAAGAAACAACTGGGCATAAGAACAAGCAATCCCACTCACAGACCGATAACTGAAAATATCTGTCCACATAAAAACATGTGTGCAAAATGTTGAAGCCACCTTGCTCCTAGTAGCCAGAAATAGACAACACCCGGATGCCTTCAACTGATGAGCAAGATGGGGTAGATCCATGGCTTGGTTATTATTCAGTCATGGAAAGGAAGCAAACAGGGGCATACGCCACAACCCAAAAGGATCTTGCAAACATGCCCGTGAGGGAAGCCAGACACTAAGGTCAATGTGAAAAGTGCAGAGCAGGCCGATCCACAAAGATCAAGAGAAAATTAGCAGGTGCCAGGAGCTGAAGTGAGAAAAGAATGGAGAGTGACTGCTGATGGCTGTGGGGTTTCTTCTTGGGGTGGTGAGTGTGTCCCAAAATTAATGGTAATGAGAACACAACTTGTAACATACTTAAACCCACTCAGTGGTACAGATCAAATAAAATAATTTTATAGCATGTGAAATACATTTTAATGAAGCTGTATTAAAAATGGATCAGGGCTAAGGGTGTCGTTTGGTGGCAGATGGCATGCTTATTAGTGTGTGCAAGGCCCTGGGTGCCACTGACAGCAAAACAAGATACAAACAAAATCAAAAAACAAAAAATCCCCCCAAAAAACATTAATTTAAGTGCAGAACCTAAAGTCATGCAATTATATAGAAAAGAAAAATGAGCAATCTTTTTGAGCCTGGGTTAGGTAATAGTTTCTTAACACCAAAAGCACATTTTTTACAAGACCAAATCTATAAATAAGTTGGACCTCATCAAAATAAGCAGTTTCTGGTTTTCAAAAGACAATGTTGAGGGGCTGGTAAAGCACTTGCCTAGCATGTGAGGAGCCCTAGGTTTGATCCTTAATACCACATAAAAATAAATAAATAAAAATAAAGGTATTATTGTCCATCTACAACTAAAAGAAAAAAAAATTTAAAAAAACACAATATTCAGTAGACCAAGTCACAGACCAGAACATGTGTATAACACATATTTGATAAAGGACATGTATCTTAAATATATAAAGGACCCTCAAAATGTATTGACTATGCAATTTAGAAATAAGCAAAAGATTAGAATATGCATTTCATTAAATAAAAGAGATGAGTGGCAAATAGCACCTAAGAAAAGAGCTCACCAGGAAATGATGAAAACACAATGAGATACTACTCATTATTAGAATGCTCAAACTAAAAAGACTGGCCACAGCATGCATTGATGAGAACGTGGGCAGCATGAACTCACTGCTGATGGACATGTGAAATGGTCATCCACTTTAGAAAAAACAGTTTGGCAGTTACTTAAAATGTTAAACAGACTCCTACTGTGAGACCCAGTAATTCCACTCCTGGAAATTCACCCATAAGACATGAAATAGCATATCCCTCAAAAGAATTGTCCATCCATGTTTCTAGTGGCTTTATTTCTAATATTCCCAAACTAGAAACAAGCTGAATCCTCACCCATGAGTGGATGGTTAAACAGACAGAAACAACAAAATCTACTCAGGAACAAAAGAAATGAAGCATGCCACAGCAGGGATGGCTTTCCAAATAATTATGTTGAGAGAAGACAGTAAACAAACAAACAGAGTACTGTTACACGAGTCCATGCATATTATGGTCTAGAAAATTCAAACAAATTTATAGTGTCATATGAATTTAGAGCACATCAAGAGTTGCTTGGGGGTGAGAGAATGCGGAAGGGTGGAATGGAAGGCTTACAGAGAGACACAAGAAAATATTTAGGGAGAAAGATGGGTTTATCTTGAGCGTGGTGATGGTCAATGGTTTCACAAGTGTACACAGATCAAAACAATGTAAACATGCAGAGTCTAATATATGGTAATTAGGTCTCAGGTGGTAAAAAATAAAAATGGCCTGTTATGTACTGATATTTGAAACAGATATCAGTACAATAATTAGACTAAGAGAAAAATGCTACCAAATTTGGTATTAGTGTACTTGACATTATATGTAGTAGAAAAAGTTGATAATCTAAAATATCTAGAAACCAATGAAGTTATGGCACATCTATACACAACAGAATATTAAACAGCTATAACAGAGAACTTTTCCTATGTATTAATCAAGAATAATGTTCAGGTATACAGTGAAAAAGGCAAAGGGCAAAACAATATACTTAATAATATATTGTTTATATAAAAAGGGCAATAAAAGTGAGTGTCAATGCTTGAAAATGTATAAAAACAACTTTGGAAAGACATATACGAACCTAATAATAGCAGTCAGCTGGGGAAGAGCTGTGCAAACAGCTGTTCAAAGGAGGCTTCTTCATCTGTACACAAATAAGTACATATGTGATTTCTGAACCATACAAGGGTATTACATATTCATAAAACAAAGATACAAACAACCCTAAAATATTTATAAAGATCAGGATAATTACACATAAACTTAAGAAAAACTGAAAGTAAAATGTCTTTATGTTGTGGAATTAATTTTAATTGTCTTCTTTTTGATTCCTGTAATTTCTAAATTGCCTAAAACTAATGCATGCTACTTCTGAAGTTGTAGAGCAAAAATCAACGTTTCAGTAAAGAAAGAAGAAAAGGAAAGACAAAGGGATAAGAATAAAGGGATCAGAAATCATTTGGTTAAAAAAAAGTTTATCCTATGCATGGGTGAATAAATGGGTGTGAAAAAGTAATTTAAAAAATGAAACAAAGTATATAGAGACTAAGAGTTGTTTCCTTCAGAAACAACAAAAAGATTAGAATTAAAAAAAAATTTCATATTCTCAGCAAGTAGATTCTGCATTTATTTAACTTGACCAAGTTGTCAAAGAAAAGCTACAGCAAAGGAGGACTGAAGGGAGGTCAGAAATGTTGTTTGGAATTAACAACCACAAGGAAGGAAGTAAATGACGGATTATACACAGCAGTTATTGGAATTAGCAAGACAAACTGATTTTTCCCCACAGAAAAAGATTAAAAATGACTTTCTAAAAAAGTTTATGGAAAAACATGTATGGAAGACAAATCCCTTAGTTACATTATATTCTACAGACAGACTCCTAAAAGAATGAAAGAAAAAAAAGTAATGAAGGAAGAGGAAGACATGGAGGAGGAAAAAGAGAAATAAGGAAATGGAAGAAAATGTTCTTGATCTAAAGAGGTAATTGATATACTGACCAAAGAGCCAGAAATCAGACATCTAGAAAGATCTTGAAAAGATGAACAGACCAGATCTGTAGTGTTTTGGGGGGAAATCTTTAATATTTAATCAGGTCCAGTTTTTGCTCAATCTGACTTGGCAAGCACAGCTGACATTTTGACACACTATTGATAACAGAGCAGGACTAAGGAATTCCAGTGAAGTGCAATGAACTGAATATTCCATATGTACCTCTGTCCATCCCCAGTGTACCACGGTGGTAAAACAGGCACAAATTAGAACAAAAGAGCAGGAAAGGAAATAGCCAACACATTTTTGAACGGTGAAATTCATGTGGACAAACAGTAACTGA